>NC_092713.1:153857447-154509524 GCF_047496885.1 Scyliorhinus torazame
CCAATTAAGGGGCAATTTAGCATGACCAATCCACCTAGCTTGTACATCTTTGGGTTGTGGGGGCGAGACCCACAGACACTGGGAGAATGTGCAAACTCCACATGAATTGTGGAGTGACTCAGGGCCGGAATCGAACCTGGGACCTCAGTGCCATGAGGCAGCAGTGCTAACCACTGCACAACCGTGCCGCCTTGAGTAGTCGTGTTATGGGTAATTGTAAGCTGTTCTTTTCGGGTGTGAAGTTAAAGAGTTTAATTCTGTATTCATATTAAAGTTTTGTTTTAAAATACAAAAGCCCTATTTTTTTCATGCAATCACTCCTGGAGTGAATCATTCTTTCTGCACAGTCTTACACAATAAGCTAAATTATTGGGGTTTCGGTCCAGTATCCCAGCCACTTTTGGGGTCTGGTCTGGGATTGTAATATAGGGGAGATGGTGGCAGATGGTGAAATTTGAATTCAATACAAACCTGGAATTAAAAGACCATGAAACCATTGTTGATTGTTATAAAAACCATTAGGTTCACTAATGGCCTTCAGAGAAGAAATCTGCCACCCGTACCTGTTTGGCCTACATGTGACTGCAGATCCACAGATCCACAGATCCAGTAAACCACTCAGTTCAAGAGCAGTTAGGGGTGGGTAATAAATTCTGAACAAGCCAGTGGCGCCCACATCTCCATTATGAATAAGAAAAATCTGGCCATTATTCAGTAGATAATACTGGAACCAGTCCCATTGAGTTGGGCAATGTTGAACTTATTAGAGGTATTATGGTGTGGGTCTTTTTCAAAGACGTTGATGAGGTGATAATATTGGGATCATAGAATTTACAGTGCAGAAGGAGTTGGGCTGTTGAACTCAGAGGTATTATGGTGTGGGCCTTTTTCAAAGACATTGATGAGTGATAATATCAGGATCATAGATCATAGAATTTACAGTGCAGAAGGATGCCTGCACCGGCCCGTTGGAAAGATCTCCCTACCTAAGCCCACACCTCCACCCTATCCTCGTAACTCAGTAATCCACCTAACCTTTTGGACACTAAGGGCAATTTAGCATAGCCAATCCACCTGCACATCTTCGGACTGTGGGAGGAAACCGGAGCATCTGGAGAAAACCTACGCAGACACAGGGAGAACGTGCAGACTCCGCACAGACAGTGACCCAAGCTGGCAATCGAATCTGGGATCCTGGAGCTGTGAAGCTACTGTGCCGCCCACAATGTGGTGTGTGTCTTGGGTTTAGGTTGTTTATTGCTGTGAAAGAGGCAAAATCTTGATTGGGAAGGGTACATGGAGATTTAAGAGGCAACAATACATTTAGCACTTGAGAAAGGAGACGTAGATTAAAGTTGGAACAATATTTTATAAGGACTGAGGAATTGAAGAGAGAAGTGTTGAGAGAGAAGGTGACAATATCTTAGAAAATGCAACCATTTATAATAGCAACATGATAGTTAGGAAAGGAACTTGAATGGTCATTATTTAGTGGGAATGGGGTTGAGGGAATAGCCGATGGGTATTGTGAAGAAGGTGAATTTGTTAATCTACATTAACACTTGTTATTTTCAACGTCTCTATGAAATTTTAACACGATTTGCATCCGCAAAGATGGTGCCAGTGTTTATCTCTTAGAGTTTCCCGCGCATCGTATTATTTTGGTGAATCGTTGGTGTAAGATTTATCTGTTTTTGGGTGCTTTTAACAATGGGCACCCAAAAATACCTGCACTACCCTTAATTGTGGCCAAACTCTAATTTATTGTCATGTTTTTAGTTTGTGCCATTGTTGGATGGCATGGTGGCGCTGCTGCCTATGGCGCTGAAGACCCGGGTTCAGTCTTGGTCCTAGGTCACTGTCTGTGTGGAATTTACACATTCTCCCCGTGTCTGCGTGGGTTTCACCCCCACAACCCAAAATGTGCAGGTTAGGTGGATTGGCCATGCTAAATTGTCCCTTAATTGGAAAAAAAAAAATAGGGTACCCTAAATTTAAAAAAAGGTTTGTGCCATTGTTGATCTTTTTGACACTGCCCACTTCTACTGATTGTGTCTCTTGATGTTCCTCTTCCTCCATACCCTTTCAGCATCTTTTCATTCTTTCCATGTCTTCCCAAAATGCACCAGCAATGTGTTAACTTGAATTTTCTTTTATTTTTTTCTTGATATTTTTCAAATAACATAACCTGCACACACTCCTACACTAAGGGGCAAGTTATCATGGCCAATCCACCTAACCTACACATCTTTGGACTGTGGGAAGAAACCGGAGCACCTGTAGGAAACCCACGGAGACACAGGGAGAACATACAAACTCCACACAGTGATCCAAGGCCGGAATTGAACCTGGTCCCTGGCGCTGTGAGGCAGCCGTGCTAGCCACTATGCTGCCCTGTCATGCCAGTTATCTTTGTGATGAGCTCCCACTTCTTTTTGTGTGGACGAGCCATGTCAGATGTTTCCAAAGAAAGAAACGTTGCTGTTGTTTATCTTCGAATAGCTGGTTGTACAACATGGGATTTGATCGGGCAGCACGGTGGCCTGGTGGTTAGCACAGCTGTCTCACGGCGCTGAGGTCCCAGGTTCGATCCCGGCTCTGGGTCACTGTTTGTGTGGAGTTTGCACATTCTCCCCGTGTCTGCGTGGGTCTCTCCCCCACAATCCAAAAATGTGCAGAGTAGGTGAATTGGCCATGCTAATTTGCCCCTTAATTCAATTGGAAAAGATAATTGGGTAATCTAAATTTAAAAAAAAAACACAAAAAAAAACATGGGATTTGATCCTTGTTCCAGCTTTAGGTAGACTTGGGGCCTGCATTCTTGCCCTGCCCTGTGTAAAATCACGGCATATGCCGTGGTTTAGAAACTCTTGAATAATCAAGGATGCTACCTGAAGAAGGAAATAAGCTAGTTGTATAGCAGCATTGGTTCGGCAAGAAGTTGGTTGGTATAATGAATTGATCAAAGAAACTAAATAAATGAAAATTCGGGAATCTAAAACTTTTTGTATACAATTGGAGGGAAATTCGAATTGTTGAGTATATGAAAATAACCTGCAGTGAAAACTGATATTTTCTTCATGTACCTGTCAATTTATACTAACGACTGGTATTATAATTTAAATATACAGCCTAAACTGTGTATTTGTGCATTTGTTGAAAATATTATTTGAGGCACTTAAACATGTTCTTGCCACTTGTTGTATTGTACCAAAAGGTTTTAGGGGACCGTATTTGTAGTTGTCAACCCGTGGTCTCTTACTTGAGTTCAAGTTGCACATCTTAAGATCCCAGTGCCAGCCAGGTCAAATGTTGATCTCAGTTGAAATATGACGAATGTTAAACATTGAATGACCTTATGTTGCTTTATGATGGCTAAGTCCTGTCAGCATTGTATATTCTTAAGGGACTGCATTTATTGACATTTCCGACTCTCCGCTCTTGAGAGTGGATTCAAAATGGCTATTTTACAATTTTCTGGTGGAAAGCTTTTCTTAAAGAAATTGGAATTGGTTAAAGGCTAATGGATTCTCCCAAGGAGAAAACATTCAAAGAGAATCATCAATGCATCCTGTGTTGAGACAGTTTTGATTTATTAATGTAATGTGTGAACATGGATAGCATGTGATAAAATAATCTGGGTAACTCAACATTTTGAATGCTGTGATTTTGTTTTAATATATATGGGGCGAGTAGGCAGGCCCCATATCTATGAGAGCTAGAACAAGATCTAACCCTGAGCTGTTGGCATTCATCTGATCATCTGCGACTTCTGGTGCGACATGTAGGCGGGATGTGCTTTTGGGAGCTGCGATCGGGACACGACTTTTAAAATAGCTTTTGCCCGTTTTTTCGGAGATTACTCACCAAGGAATTGCAGAGACCGATAAATTAGGTTTTCTGACACGCTGGCCAAAGAATCTGGTGAACAATTAAAAAAAATAAATTAAAATACCCAATTTTTTTTTTGCAATTGAGCAATTTAGCATGACCAATCCACCTACCTTCACATCTGTGGGTTGTGGGGGTGAGACCCACGCAGACACGGGAAAGAATGTGCAAACCCTACATGGACAGTGACCCAGAGTCCCTAAGGGATCCCCCACATGACACCTCTCATTTAATTCGACCGCAGTCCATGTTTGTTGATTAAGTATGCGCCAATCTGGGGGTATTACCCTTCCACCAGGCCTGAGGTAGCATCCAGTATCTGGGCATCCAAGTGACATATGATTGGAAAAGGCTTCATAAGTTTTTAAAAATAAATTTAGAGTACCCAATTATTTTTTTTTCCAATTAAGGGGCAATTTAGCATGGCCAATCCACCTAACCTGCACATCTTTCGGGTTTTGGGGGTGAAACCCACGCAGTCACGGGGAGAATGTGCAAACTCCACATGGACAGTGACCCAGGGCCCTCAGCGCCGTAGTCCCAGTGCAATCCACTGCTCCACCGTGCTGCCCTGGCTTCATAGAACATAGAACATTACAGCGCAGTACAGGCCCTTCGGCCCTCGATGTTGCGCCGACCTGTGAAACCACTCTAAAGCCCATCTACACTATTCCCTTATCGCCCATATGTCTATCCAATGACCATTTGAATGCCCTTAGTGTTAGCGAGTCCACTACTGTTGCAGGCAGGGCATTCCACGCCCTTACTACTCTCTGAGTAAAGAACCTACCTCTGACATCTGTCTTATATCTATCTCCCCTCAATTTAAAGGTATGTCCCCTCGTGCTAGACATCATCATCTGAGGAAAAAGGCTCTCACTGTCCACCCTATCCAATCCTCTGATCATCTTGTATGCCTCAATTAAGTCACCTCTTAACCTTCTTCTCTCTAACGAAAACAGCCTCAAGTCCCTCAGCCTTTCCTCGTAAGATCTTCCCTCCATACCAGGCAACATTCTGGTAAATCTCCTCTGCAGCCTTTCCAATGCTTCCACATCCTTCCTATAATGCGGCGACCAGAATTGCACGCAAAGTCCAAATGCGGCCGCACCAGAGTGTTGTTAAAGTTTATATGTTTGTTAGATAAGCTGAGGTTTGATTTGCAGAGATGAAATAGCCTTCTGTTGTCCCTGGCGGGCAGAGTTCAAATCATCAAAATGAATCTTCTGCCGAGGTTTCTATTTTTGTTCCAATGCCGTCCTATTTTTCTCATGAAATCGTTCTTTGCTTGAGTGAATAAGTTAGTGAATCCCTTTATAGGGGCAGGTAGGGCACCGTAAATTCGCAGGGTATACCTCCAGAGGGGCCAACTGTTGGGGGGGTCTAGCACCACACAACTTGCTCATGTATAGGGGGTGGGAAGGTGGTGCGGTGGTTAGCACTGCTGCCTCACGGCACCGAGGACCGGGTTGGACCCTGGACCCGGATCGCTATCTGTGTGGAATTTGCACATTCTCCCCATGTCTACATGGGTCTCACCCCCACAACCCAAAGATGTGCAGGGAAGGTGGATTGGCCATGCAAAATTGACCCTTAATTGGCAAAAAAAAAGAATTGGCTACTCTAAATTTAAAAAAAAAAAAAACTTTCTCATGTAATACTGGGCGGCCAACGTGGAGAAGATAAGGGGATGGTACAGTGAATTGGACACCATGTGGGGGAGTATCTGTAGAGATTCGAGCCTCTGGGCCCTCGTAATGGCGTCACTCCCACTCTCTCCAAACCCAGTGGTGATCTCCACCTTGAAGATATGGAGGCAGCTCAGACAACATTACAAGCTGAGTGCCATGCCATTACTGGCTCCCATAAATGGTAGCCATTTGTATCCACCATCGGGTTTGCATTCAACCTTTAAGGCGTGGGAAGGGAAGGGGCGAGAATGCTTCAGAGAGCTGTTTATAGATGGACAGTTTGCCAGTTGGGAGGATTTCTTGGCGAAATTCCAACTATCAGGGTCACATCTATTTCGATATTTAAAATTGCATGTATTAATCTGCAGGATTTGCCCTGAGTTTCCCGTAACGTCACAGCCTTTCCTATTGAAGGACATTTTATGCTTGGCAAGGACTGGGGGTGGGAGGATCTTGAACATCTATGAGCGGACCATCTCACTGGAATCTTTGTTGCTTGGATGGCTGAGGCGAAATGGGAGGAGAAGTTAGGACCCATCTTAGATGAGGATGTATGGAATGAGGCCCTCCCTGTAGGGTAAATTCCACCTCATCCTGCGTGTGGCTCAACCTCATCCATCTCGAGGTGATTCATAGAGCTCATCTAACCAAAAGTAGGACGAGCGGGTTCTTTGATGGCGTGGAGGACAGGTGCGAGCTGTGTTCTCATGTGGATATGGTTGGCGGGCCCATGTTCTGGTGTTGGCCAAAGATGGTGAGCTTTTGGGTCTCCTTCTTTAACACCATGTCAGCGGTTGTTAACATTGATTTGGAGCCTTGTTTGTTGGTGGCCATTTTCGGGCGTGGGACTTGCCGGGGCTGTGGACGGATGCGCTCGCCTTTGCCTCACTGATAGCCCGAAGGCGAGTTCTGCTGGGATGGAGATCGTCTGCCTAGTGCCTCGGCCTGGTTGTATGATTGTATGGACTTTTTATACCTGCAAAAGATCTGTCTCACTGATAGCCTGAAGGCGAGTTCTGCTGGGATGGAGAGCATCTGCCTAGTCCCTCGGCCTGGTTGCGTGATCCTAAGGACTTTTTGTACCTGCAAAAGGTCAAGTACACAGTCCGGGGATTGCTAGGGATTCTACCTGAAGTGGCAGCTTCACTTCATAGAGTTAACTACCATTTTTTGGGGGGGGGGGGAGGAAGGTAGGGTTTATGGTGGGGTTAGGGGGATACAGAGGGGAGTTGGCTGGAGCATATGTTGTGTATTTTTCTATATGTCTGATTTCTGTGTTAATGCGACAGTTGAACCATGCTTGAACAATTTTTGCGGTTTTGTAATTCAGTTCGTGTTTGTTAAAGAACCTTCAATGACATTTAAAAAAAACTTAATCTGACCAACTGAGCTCACCTATCTCTCAAGATACTGATGTAGAATTAAACACTTTTTCAAGTTATTGACCTGTTTGCTTATCTGTTATGTAATGTCCAGAAATCATTGTTTCTCAAGACAGTATAAATATGAAATGAGTGGTGTAGAAAGAAGCAAATTTTTTCTCTGGAATCGGTTTCTGTTCCATCTCCACACTTGTAACACTTTCTAAAAATAAATAATTTAAAGATTGAATTAATTATCTTAAGAATAAATGAGAACTCAGGATATATTGTACTTAAATATAGAAATTTTTAATTTCGTGTTGGGACTATTTGCTTTCAGTTCCAGAAATAATTGTGCCAAGACTAGTTTACTTGCACCAATGTGTTTCTGTTTCTGTTTCAAAATATTCTACAGAGACATCTAGTGGTAATAAAAGTTTACTGTATGCCGAGTTTCTCCTGCCTCATGTCCTGCTGGCTTTTTTACATGCACTTTTCTCAGCTTTGTGTAATTTTCACTCTTGCAGCTTTGTTCAATAAGAACCAAAGCTTTTAAGAATTCAAGAGCGAAATACTATGGATGTTGGAAATCCCAGTTCTGGTGGAAGGTCACAGACCTGAAACATTATGGGTGGGATTCTCCGGTCTCCGATGCTGAAATCGATACTGCAGCGCTTTCAAAATCCATAGAGCTGTATTAAAAGTGTTTTTTTTCTTTTCCTGAACAGATGGAGGTCTTCTTTGCCAAAAACATCAGACCCTCTCTGCCTGCAGTCCACCATTGCAGGGATCAGTACCTAGACCCTCTTCGGGCTCGCTTCAGTTTGGGAGCCAAGAGCCTCGGCCTCTTCACTTTACCATGCTCTTTGGACAGGTTCTGCAGTTCCTTGTGATGTTTTTACTTTTGAGACTGATCTTTGTGCTCTCCTTTCTTTTTTTTCCTTTTAACTTGAGGTCCCCTTTTCTTAACTGAGGATCACAGCTCTTGCTTCTGAGGGTTATTTTCTACATTTTCCCAAACGTCTGACTGTACTAGCCAATGCAAGTTTGCTTTGCGTCTGTCCCTCAGGGTCTGGTGCAATCTATTTGCCCAAAAGGCATTTGGGTAAATCTTTCCTACCTTCAATTTAACTGAATACTCACAGGTTGGTTGTCTCCTTGTCATCGATCCGATCCTCGTCGCCATTGTGGTGGCCTGGCAGCGATGGGGCACAGACTCTTTGTGTGATTAAACAGAGTGTATTGATGTTAAGGAACAATGGCACAGGGGCCATGTCTCGCTGCCCTGGAGCAGCACAGAGCTGCTGCTTCAGTCTTACATCTTTACTAAAATTTGAGACATTGCTGAACCAATTGAGCCAATGTACATCAGCAAGTAAAGAGTTACCTATGCACTTTGTAAAATTAAATGGATGTTTCTGTGTGTTTGTAGTCTGCCATGCTTGTTCAACATTAGGGCAGACCTATTGCATGCTACTTTCTTTGTTTTTTGCCACATTTTCTGTGACCTGTACTCCACTGAGGCTTGATCTGATGTCTTTGCCAGTAAACCTGACTCCTGCTCTGCAAGGTACAAGGCTGAAAAGCAGCCACAGTTTAAAATGATGTGCAATTGAGTCTCAAAGGTGAGTTTTAGTTGCTAGGAGAAGATCTTATTAAAAGTTGGGACTGAAACCAAGTCTGAAGTGAGAGAGTTTGCAGGCTTATGACTCTTCAGGTTTGAAAAATGGTGAACGATTCACGGTATTTGGATCCTGCACATGGCCACAGCATGGTGCAGGAGGAGAAATTGGTGGAAGGCAGAATTAAATGATCCTGAACAGGATGATTGGTTTGAAGCTGAAGTATTTTTTTTAGAAGTTATTTAAATGAACCTGAAAATTGTCATGAGCAAAGGGCCAGGCTTAACAGGTGATTAGTAGGAACAAGCTGGAGCCTAAGCCCAGATCAGCTGATAGTGGGCAAGGTTGGTATGAGTTTTTTATTCAGTCAATGGCTTGAGACTAATTAGCAGGAGTATAGCAAAAGTTTCATTTTTTTCATTTAAAATTTTTTTTTTAAAGTGCCCAGTGTTTTTTCCAATTAAGGGACAATTTAGCGTGGCCAATCTGACGAATGTGATATAAAATAGTTACTTTAGAGATATTAGTTACTGTAATGTAGAGATAGGCCAGTCTCATTCTGGTGAGTTCACAGACAAAGGATTTCAGACTGCATGGCAAAGCAAGGAGGAGGTGTGTCCACCAAAGGAGGAGAAAAGGATGCTGGGTAATAGGGGCCAGAGGAAGGGATTGGAAGTGAGCCAATCAGAATGTCTGACTAGGTCAGGAGGGGTATAGGATGACCTATGGGAATCGTGTATGTGAAACTTGATACCATTTGAATTGATTTACAGAGATCCCTTTGTCTCTTTGTTCATTCGCTTTCCGGGGTGTAGGAGACTCGATGTGTCTTATGCCTCTCTGAGATGAATCAGGCTTGCAAGCCAAATAAAATAACTAATGCTGTACCTGCAAATCCATCTCGACTTTTATTGAGGCCAGACTGACGGGTAAAGAAATTTGGGATTTGTCAAATCCACTTACCCTGCACATCTTTGGGTTGTGGGGATGATACCCACGCAGACACTGAGAGATGTGTAAACTCCACATGGACAGTGACTCGGGGCCAGGATCAATCCCGGGTCCTTGGCGCTGTGAGGCAGCAGTGCTAACCATTGCGCCACCATGCCGCCTCCTAGCAAATGTTTCATGACGAGCATTAAAATTCCAGCATGGCTGCAGCTCAAGCCTCAAACCAACAAATTATGAATACAGAATATGAAATGAGGAAATAGATCCCATCCTGCAATTTTTGGTGGAAGAATGAAACTGCATTGTGACAGTCGATAGCAGAGTTGAATGTAAAGTGCTGATACAGCAATGCTAAAAGGGAAAAAAAATCAGAATTGTGACATCAGGAAACTGAAATACTTGCATTTATATTGAGCCATTCATGACCTCCATACATCCTAATGTACATCTAATGAAGTACTTTTTGAATTTTAGTCATTATTGTAATGTAGAAAATGCGGCAGCCTAATTGCACACACTAGAAGTCAAGAAGTAGGAGCAAGGGTAGATGATATGGCCCATCGAGCCTGGCTGATCTTAGGCTTCAACTCTATTTTCATGCTCACTCCCCATCAGGGAGAACTGCACTCTCCTTTAAATACTGTCATTGGATTTTTTCTGCCCACAGGAGGGGGCAAATAGGGCTCAGTTTAAAGTCTAATTCAAAACACAGCACCTCAGATCGTGTGGTACTGCACTCAAGTATCAGCCTAGATATTGTGCTCAAATCTCTCCAGTGAAGTTAGAATCCTCAGCCTCAGAAACAAGATTTCTGCCATGACTTGTAGCAGGAATTGAAATTTGTTGATAAAAAAGGTCAGGATTTCCGGCCAAGTTAATGGTCGTTTGGCTGCATCTCCAAATTTTCTTGTGATGGCCCAACTGTCCATGCACGATTTTCAATATGGTCTGGATTGGTTCATTGAAGCTGATCATAGAAGAATTGAGAAGTGGAAATGAATCAAAGATGATATAATACCCTTTAGTGTTTTCATCTGAATGGCACATTTTTTTCAGTTCACTTCAGGTTTATTATGTAACATGGATTGGATTGGATTGGATTGGATTTGTTTATTGTCACGTGTACCGAGGTACAGTGAAAAGTATTTTTCAGCGAGCAGCTCAACAGATCATTAAGTACATGAGAAGAAAAGGGAATAAAAGAAAATACATAATAGAGCAACACAACATATACAATGTAACTACATAAGCACTGGCATTGGATGAAGCATACAGGGTGCAGTGTTAATGAAATCAGTCCATAAGAGGGTCATTTAGGAGCCTGGTGACAGTGGGGAAGAAGCTGTTTTTGAGTCTGTTCGTGCGTGTTTTCAGACTTCTGTATCTCCTGCCCGATGGAAGAAGTTGGAAGAGTGAGTAAGCCGGGTGGGAGGGATCTTTGATTATACTGCCCGCTTTCCCCAGGCAGCGGGAGGTGTAGATGGAGTCAATGGATGGGTGGCAGGTTCGTGTGATGGACTGGGCGGTGTTCACGACTCTGAAGTTTCTTGCGGTCCTGGGCTGAGCAGTTGCCATACCAGGCTGTAATGCAACCTGATAGGATGCTTTCTATGGTGCATCTGTAAAAGTTGATAAGAGTCAATGTGGACATGCCGAATTTCCTTAGTTTCCTGAGGAAGTGTAGGTGCTGTTGTGCTTTCTTGGTGGGAGCGTCGACGTGGGTGGACCAGGACAGATTTTTGGAGATGTGCACCCCTAGGAATTTGAAACTGCTAACCATCTCCACCTCGGCCCCGTTGATGCTGACGGGTGTGTACAGTACTTTGCTTCCTGAAGTCAATTACCAGCTCTTTAGTTTTGCTAGCATTGAGGGAGAGATTGTTGTTGCTACACCACTCCACTAGGTTCTCTATCTCCCTCCTGTATTCGGACTCATCGTTGTTCGAGATCCGGCCCACTATGGTCGTATCGTCAGCAAACTTGTAGATGGAGTTGGAACCAAGTTTTGCCACGCAGTCGTGTGTGTACAGGGAGTAGAGTACGCAGCCTTGCGGGGCGCCGGTGTTGAGGACTATTGTGGAGGAGGTGTTGTTGTTCATTCTTACTGATTGTGGTCTGTTGGTCAGAAAACCGAGGATCCAGTTGCAGAGTGGGGAGCCAAGTCCTAGGTTTTGGAGCTTTGATATGAGCTTGGCTGGGATTATAGTGTTGAAGGCGGAGCTGTAGTCAATAAATAGGAGTCTAATGTAGGAGTCCTTGTTTTCGAGATGCTCTAGGGATGAGTGTAGGGCCAGGGAAATGGTGTCTGCTGTGGACCGGTTGCAGCGGTATGCGAATTGCAGTGGATCAAGGCGTTCTGGAAGTATGGAGGTGATGCGCTTCATGATCAACCTCTCGAAGCACTTCATTACGACTGAAGTCAGGGCCACTGGTCGGTAGTCATTGAGGCACGTTGCCTGGTTCTTCTTTGGTACCGGTATGATGGTGGTCTTCTTGAAGCAGTTGGGGACCTTGGAGTGGAGTAGGGACAGGTTAAAGATGTCCGTGAATACCTCTGCCAGCTGGTCCGCACAGGCTCTGAGTGCACGACCAGGGATCCCGTCTGGGCCCGTCGCCTTCCGAGGGTTCACTTTCAGGAAGGCCAATCTGACTTCAGAAGCTGTGATAGTGGTTATGGGTGAATTATGGGCTGCTGGGGCACTTGCCAGCGATTGTTGGTTACCTGCTCGAACCGGGCATAGAATGCATTGAGTTCATCGGGGAGGGGTGCGCTGCTGCCAGAGATACTGATCGGCTTCGTTTTGTAGCCCGTTATGTTGTTTAGTCCTTGCCACAACCGCCGAGAGTCTGTCTGTGACTCTAGCTTGGTTTGATATTCTCTCTTGGCATTCCGGATGGCTTTGCGGAGGTCGTACCTGGATTTCTTGTATAGGTCAGGGTCGTCTGCTTTGAATGCCTCAGATCTGTCCTTCAGTAGGTAGTCAAGCTCGCGATTGAGCCATGGTTTCCGGTTGGGGAACGCACGTACTGCTTTCTTTGACATCAGCAATTCAACTTTTGAAAAATGGTATTGCATACTTCTTTATGATTATTAATACAACACGGTGTGCAATACTTTGACAACATATGGTCTCTCTTCAGGTACGATGCCCTGCGATGGTGTTGGCAAATATTGACCTCCATATTAATATTGCTGTGGCGATATGGATCATCTTTAGTAGTACATTCATCCAGATTGCGGGGCTCTTTAAAAAGATAATTTTGTAACTAATGATTTGGTGACTATCTTGTAAATGTTGTGTTCTTTTCATCCTTTTTGAAATACTTTATTCATGTGTATTCCTTGAATATTTTGTCCAAAGTTTCTTTGCCACCAGTGTTGCCAGTTGTGGTTTGCTGACTAGAATCACATTTGGCAGGGAGAGGCAAGTAAGTGCGAAAATTGATGAGGTTCCTGTTTGGGGGATTTGCCATGTCAGTCAGTGCTCGGATTCAAAATCCTGAAGGGCTAAATTTGTGGATTCATAACTTCATTTCCTGGATTTCTTGTCTTATTAATGTTCCACAAATATTTGAAAAGTTTGAAACTGGTTTTGATGACAACCGTGGCTTGCAGACAAAGAAATACAAGTGAAATGTGAGAGACCGGGAGAATTCTGTCGAGACAAATAAAAGGGTTCAAATGGCTGAATACTTGAAGGTAATATATATTTTTAGAGTTGCACAGTTGAATTTGCTAGACATGGGTGTGTATAAGGAAATATAGGTTAAATTGTTGAAATAAATTAATTTGCATTTTCCATTTTATATTACAAAAATTTACTGTTGAATGTGTGTAGTCAGCCGTTCCTATTTAATTTAATTACATTTTACAACAGTAAGCTATAGTAAAACGAAGCATTTTCATTGTTTTATCACTAAAGCAACCGGATTTTTAGAGCTTGGCAGCAGTTTTTTGTATTAATGGATATTATGTTTATAATGACTTCTATGACTTTGAATTAGAGGACACTTATTGTAAAGTTACTGCTGGCCAGTTGGGCTCATTGTATCAGTTGTGTGCTCACTGACCTCTTTTGTGGGATCCTGTTCTATTTTATTTGAAAAATTATTATTTAGAATTTTTATCATTGTAGTTTTTGTTGTGCAAATGTAACGTTGCCGTTTTTGCTTCTCTGCTATAGTTGTAGGGTGTGCGAGTCAGGTTTACTGCCGAATTTGGGTAGTCAGCCTATCCTATTTAATGTTGAATGAACTGTTCAGGAAATTGTTGCATGGGATCGGCTTTCTGTGTCTATTCATGGACATGGCAGATGTCAGCTATTATATGGCTTGTAAAAAGGCAGATCTGACAGAAGGGTTGCATATCACCAGATGTCCAGTGAATTATGCTAGTGAGTACAAACTGGATAATTTTGTTTTAAATCTTTTGTCACCTTCAGAGGTTGCCAGATTTAGGAAAATTGCCTCTGCCATCTTATTAATCTCTTACTGTGCTTTTATGTTTCTGCCATTTCCGAGTGTCAGCTTTACTGCAATGACAAAACTTTCTGGGTCAGAATATTGTGGGTTTAGTTCTTACTGCAGGAACTTTACGATAATATCATCTGAAGTTGCAATGTATTGCTGAAAGAAGAGAAATCTTTAAAAGAAGGATTTTGCACAGTAATACTGGTAAATAAGAAAAATGATGTGAAGGTAGAAAGTAAATAATTGGAAAGATAAATACAGGCATAAGCACAACCAATGAGGAACGATAAAATTGACTGACCTAATGGTCACAACAAGCACCAAGTATTAGAATTGACAGGGTAAAAAGGGCGGCACGGTGGCGCAGTGGTTAGCACTGATGCCTCACGGTGCTGAGGACCTGGGTTCAATCCCGTCCCCGGGTCACTGTCCGTGGGGAGTTTGCACATTCTCCCCGTGTCTGCGTGGGTCTCACCTCACAACCCAAAGATGCATGGATTGGCTAGGTGGATTGGCCATGCTAAATTGCCCCTTAATTTGAAAAAAAAGAATTGGGTACTCTAAATTTATATATTAAATAAGAATTGACAGGTTAAAGAGATGTTTTTTCTTGGATGTGTTGTTGGTTGAAGGCTAAAAAAGCATTGTAGAAATAAGAGCTATTTTATGGTTATTTCTTTGTTTCTTTAAAACAACTCTTCCCACGAGTCTCCCAATTTTAGATATGGTGAAATGTTTTTGTCTTAGCTCTGTTTGTTCTTGTGTCCAGTTGACCACAAAGTATTACTCTCCTCAGGTATTTTGTTGGCAAAATGTTTGTGTTCTGTTGTATATATTTCACAATATAAGAACAATGTCTTGCATTTATCCAGCACTTTCGTGACCACTGGACATTCCAAAGTGCTTTACAGCCAGTGAAATAGTTTTGAAGTGTGGTCACTGTTGTGATGTGGGAAACGTGGCAGTCAACGTTCACACAGTAACTCCCACAAAATGGCAATGTGATAATGACTGGATAATCTGTGTTTGTGCTGTTGATTGAGGGATAAATATTGACGAGGACAATTGTCAAGGAGATAACTCCCTTGCTGCTCTTCAAGAAAGTACCGTGCATTCTTTTACATTCATCTGAGAGGACAGATACGGCATCAGTCTGAAGCTTAACTCTAAAGATAACACCTCTGACAGTGCAGGACCAAGTACATTTGCTCTTCATCCTAGGAGTTTGATCTGCAAAAGACCCAGCAAGCAGAACATTATGACCTGTGCTCACTAATTTTATGTGAATGGTAATGTAATTAATTCTGTATTCCCAGACACCTCTTTTCCTGTCTGCAGACCAGCTTATTCTAAGATTGATGTTTCGCATTTCTCAGTAGTCTCAGGGCACATTGAACTGAAAGTGGTCTTATGGGACTCTGGGCAGCTGCATTTTGATGCTATTTATCCTTCATAGTTTTGTTAACACCGGTATTAATTGAATTACACATGTACTATGAACATAATTTTACTCCTTGTAATGAAAATATAGAAATGGATGTAATGTTCTCATCACTGAATTACATTTCAGATGCATTTCAGAGTGCATCGTGACCTCAGGAGAAAAATGTGAATATCATTGCACTTTACCGTAACAACAATTTGAAATGTTTTCATCATGTTTCTTTCAGAGATTTTATGAATAAAGTATATTTTTGAAAAAAATATACATGTACCAAAGAAAGTTTAGCCGTATAATTTTTTTCAAAGAAATATGAACATTTCAGGAAGTTGACATATTCAGGAATCAAGCGATATCCCATGGGCTAAATATTTAGGATGGTGAGTGTTCAGCGTCCGTTGTTCTAAGAGTCGGTGTTGAATGCACCCATGCTGACTCTGACAGGCATGCTACCATAACATGCTCAATTGAGCACTGATTGGCAGCACGTGGGACTTTCGACTGAGCTTGGATGGAAGTCCTGGTTTGGAGAGCTGCCAGCCAATCAGATTGGCTGTTTTTATGAAGTGAATTTGCATTTAGAAATTTTTGCAACAATGCTGGTGTAAAATTAATTTCATTCATAATTATGACTATTTGTTTCTTTAGTGCTTTTGGAAACATGGAAGCATTGAGAATAATAACAGGAGTAGGCCATTTGGCCAATCGAGCCTGCTGCACCATTCAATATGATCATGGCTGATCCTTTCTCAATGCCGTACTCCTCTCTCCCCATATCCCTTGACGTTTTTAGTGTTTAGAAATCTATCTATTTCTTTCATAAATACATTGTGACTTGGCCTCCACAGCCTTATATTGTATGAAATTGCAGAGGTTCACCACCCTCTGACTGAAGAAATCTCTTCTCATCTCAGTCCTAAATGGCCTACCCATATCCTGAGCCTGTAGCCCCTTTTACTAGACCTCCCAGCCAGGGAAAACATCATACCTGCATCCAGTCTGTCCAGCCCTGCCAGACTTTATATGTTTCAATGAGATTGCATCTCATTCTCCTGAACTCTAGTGAATACAGACCTAGTCGACCTGATCTGTCCTTGTATGACAATCCTGCCATTCCACAAATCTGTTTGAACCTTAACTGCACTCCTATGACAAGTATATTTTTTTCTTGGGTAAGACCAAAGCTGCATGAAATACTCCAGGTGTGGTCTACAAGGGCCCTGTACAGCTGCAGTAAGACATCCTTGCTCCTGTCCTCAAATCATCTTGTAATGAAGGGCAACATACCATTTGTCTTCCTCACTGCTTGCTGCATCTGCATGCTTGATTTTAATGGGCATACAAAGACATCCATGTCCCTTTGTACATCAACATTTCTCAATCTATCACTATTTAAATAATTCTCTGCCATTCTGACTTTCCCACCAAAGTGAATAACTTCACACTTATCCCCTTTATACTACATCTGCCATGTATTTGCCCACTCACTCAACTTGTCTAAATCACCTTAAAGCCTCTATACTTCCTCCTCTTCATTCACAATTCTACCTAATTGTGTGCCTTGCAAATATTACATTTGATTCCCTCATCCAAATTGTTGATACATATTGTGAAGGACTGGGCCCCAAACACTAATCCCTGCTGTACCCCATTAGTCACTGCCTTCCACTCTGAAAAAGGCCCATTTATTCTTACTCATTGTTTCCTGTCTGTGAACCAATTGTCAATTCATGCCAGTATATTTCCCCAATCTCACGTGCTTTAATTTTGCACATTAACCTCTTGCATGGGACAATATCAAAAGGTTTCTGAAAATCCAAAAACACCACATCCAATGGTTCTACTGTACCTATTCTACTGGTCATTTCCTCAAAGAATACTCCAGGTTGGTCAACCACTATTTCTCTTTCAAAAATCCAGATTTATTTTGTCGAATTGAATTGATATTTTCTAAATGCCCTGTTAGCACATCCTTTAGCATTGATTTGCTCCTTTCGTAACCATGCCACCACACCTCCTTTTCTTTTCCTTGCCCCTCCTAAACATTGAATACCGTGGATATTTCGTTCCCTACCTTGGTCACCCTGCAGCCATGTCTCTATAATTGCAAACATATTGCACCCATTTATATCAGTTTGCGCTGTTGATTCATCTACCTTATTGCGAATACTCCATGCATTCAGGAGCAGTACTGTGAACATTTTTACAGACTTTATATTGTACTATGACAAGGTTTGCTACTAGTCCTCAGCCTTCCACTTTTATTTTATACGTTTCTATCTTTCTTTCATTTCTATCTTTCTTTCATTTCTATCTTTCTTTCCATCTCTTGTGTCTCCCTGCTCAGCTTCCCATCTCCCTGCCACTCCAGTTTAAACCCTCCCCCATAGTACCAGCGAATGGTCCTGCGAGGGTTTTGCCCTTGGTCCTGCTGGAATGCGACCCATCCAACTTGTACAGGTTCCTGTGATGATATGCATAAAGCAATTCTGTACATAATATTATACATGACCTCCTACCACTAGGTGGCAGTGTAAACCCACCACATGACCCTGTGGTTCGGGAGTGGGGAGTAGATTGTGTTGGAGGACAGACGTATTTTGCAGTAGCTCGACAATAGTTAATTAGTGTTAGTTTATTGTTTTTAACATAGAATTTACAGTGCAGGAGGAGGCCATTCGGCCCATCGAGACTGCACCGGCTCTTGGAAAGAGCACCCTACCCAAGGTCAACACCTTCACCCGATCCCCATAACCCAGTAACCCCACCCAACACTAAGGGCAATTTTGGACACTAAAGACAATTTATCATGGCCAATCCACCTAACCTGCACATCTTTGGACTGTGGGAGGAAACCGGAGCACCTGGAGGAAACCCACGCACACACGGGGAGGATGTGCAAACTCCGCACAGACAGTGACCCAAGCCGGAATCGAACCTGGGACCCTGGAGCTGTGAAGCAATTGTGCTAACCACCATGCTACCGTGTTGCCCTTTTATTTATCCTAGTTAGCTTTATCACGCAGTTGTTTCATAATAAATTATTTTATTATTTAAACTAGATGTTCTATTATTCATCATTCACTTTGGCCAGTCTACAGAACATGACATGGTACCAGGATTGATGATTTACTAAGAACTTGAAAATTCTGCACAAAAAAAGTCTGAATCATTAAAGATAACTTTGAAGGAAAAGAAAGAAAACGCGTTTTTGCTACTAACCTTGCAAGCTACTGGCATCTGGTGTTCAATGTGTAGTAAAACGTCAAAGCCCGGAATGGAAGGCATCAAGGCACCTCAACAGCTTTGGATTACCGGTAACGGAGACGAGAATTGGAGGGTGTTTAAGCAACAGTTTAAACTCTCTGTTGCAACTCTTGGTCTGCAGGCACAGCCCGATGAGAGGCCTATCGCGTTGCTGCTCACTGTAGCAGGCCCCCAAGCAATTGAAATTTTCAATACGTTTGTTTTTGAAAACAAGGCTGACAGCAAAAGTTCTTAAACAATTTAATCGGCATTGTTCCACTAATAAAAATGAAACCTTCGAGCACTATATATTCTGGATGTGCACCGAGAACACGGGAGAGGCATTCGATGGTTTCTTCACTGACTTACGATTGAAGGTGCAGTCGTGTAACTTCAGCATACTCCAGTCGTCAATGATACATGATCAAATAGTTTTTGGGGTCTCCAATGATAAAGTGCGTGATTGACATCTGAGGAAAAGTGCGATTCAAATATGTCACGCTAGTGAGCTTGCAGCAAAACAGATCAGCACATTAAATCTCTTGCATTTTAAAAAAAACGTTATTTTATTGCCAACATGTATCAAAACAGGTTACAACACAAACACCCCGAGACACATACTTCCCAGCCATCAACTATACAGTTTGTACAATTCACAACCCTCCCTCTGACGAACAGCTCCTCAAACACGGTCACAAACATCACCCACCTTTTCTCAAACCTCTCTGCAGAGCCCCTTAACTCATATTTTATCTTCTCCAACCGCAGGAAGTTGTACAGGTCACCCAAACATGCCGCTACCCCTGATGGCGATGCCAACCGCCACTCCAGTGAAATTCGCTGCCGTGCAGTCAAAGAGGAGAAGGCCATGATACAGCCTTCCTCCTCTCCATGAGTTCCAGCTTTTCTGAAATCCCAAATATGCCACCAAAGGGCCCAGGTCCATCTCCTTCTCCTCCACTATCCTGGCGAAGACCGCGAACACTCCCGCCCAGAATCTTCCCAATTTTTCAGAACCCCAAAACGTGTGCGTGATTCGCTGGCCCTGTCCACACCTCTCATTCATCTGTTACCCCCTGAAAGAACCCACTCATTCTCGCCGGTGTCATATGCACCCTGTGCACCACCTTAAACTGTATCAGGCTCCTCCTTGCACAGGAGGAGGCCCCTACGCAGTGCATCACTCTATACTCCCCAATTGATCTCCCCTCCCAACTCCCCTTCCCATTTCTCCTTTATCTTCACCATCCTCTCGACTCCCTTCTCTCTCTCCCCCCCCCCCCCCTCTTCCCCCAAGCCACATGTATATATCCTCAATTTTTCCCTCCCCTATCTCCGGCATTCTGGCGCGAAGGCAGAAGAGGCAGCAGACACCATTAGTGTGGTGACGCAGCCAAATAAGAAACGTGCTCCCAGTGCAGGCGGCCAATTTGAGCGGACGAATTGGTACTCCGGTTTATGTCCGAGATGTGGCAAAGGACATTTGCCACGGCAATGCCCTGCTTATGGAAAATGTGCCAACGGTAATGGCAGAAATAATTTTGCAACCCAGTGTTATTCCAGGAGAAGGGCTGCACAAATAGAGTAACAGCGCTTATGATGAAGTGTGACTCGAGGACACATTCTTTGTCGCCATGATCTCCAGCGAAGACAAGGAGACTCGAGTCATGCCAAACAGCAATGTATTTATATCGATCTGCAGCAATAGTGAATTGAAGGCAGATAATCATAAGGATAAATGGACAGTGCCATTGACTTAAATGGCTCAGTGATAACAGTCAAGCTCGACACCGATGCAAGAGCCAACCTCATCAACCTGTCCGATGGTTTAAAAAAAAACGCTGAAAAATTGAACTTGAAATAGTTAACAGAACGGTATTGTTAAGGGATTACAATGGCAACAAAATCTCGTTGTAAGCAGCATGTGAGCTTGATGTTGATTTAAAAAATAAAATTCACAAATTGACATTTTCCGTGGTGGCGGCGGACCGAAAGTCTTTAAATGGAGTTGAAGCGTGTGAGGAGCTGCAGCTAGTCCAACGAGTCTACAGTGCTGCAACAGGCTCTTATCCATCTGGAGGCTCCATACTGAATGATCCCTGAAATTTTCCAAAGTTTTGGTATGTTACCATACATGTACAAGATTCAATTAAAGGAAGGTGCAAAGCCTGTGATTTATGCGCCGAGACGAGCACCATTAAGGGATAAACTAAAGGCAGAGCGAGAGAGAATGACTGCCTTGGGTGTCATTAAACATATTGAAGTGCCTACAGACTGGGTTAATTTGATGGTATATGTAAAGAAGCGCAATAACTGGATGACCTGGATCAGTGGTGTCAAACTAAGAGAATAAACCAAGAAGGACCCAGTGTTAGAACATAGAACAGGTGTGAAAATATCTTCGCGAAGAATGGCACAGAGAATCCTGCTCCGGTTTCTACAACGTGAGAACAGAGTTGAGTGTTGCAGATGGAGTTTTGCTGCGGAAAAACTGAATAGTAATTCCAAAGTCTTAAAGATCAGTGGTTCTGAGTAAACTCCATGAGGAGCACACAAGATGAAAAAAATGTAAAAAGAGAGCCGAAGACACGGTCTATTGGCTGGGTATCCTTCGAGATAACGACACAATGGTACGCAACTGCACATGGTGTAGGAGAATGAACGTCTGCACACAGTGCGGGAAGCAAACTTCAGTAACTTCATTGCAGTGTGAATGTAACCCTACTTGTGACAATATAGATTATTATTATAAACAAAAGGCACACGGTGCAAACTGCTTCAATTCCAAGTGTTGCGAGAATTTGCTCATTCAGAAGCATAGAGACAACCATCTGTCAAGAAAGGAGGCAAGGGAGAAATTTCAAGCCCAATCCACAGAGGTTATGAAACGCCTCAAACCATTGTGATGCAACCACTAGCAGAAGCATGCTACAGTCCTAAAACATCTGAAGAACATATGGAACAAATACAACAAGAGGAAGATGCATCGATACACAAAGAACATCAAGCACAAACAACAAACACTAAAGAAGATGAAGTACCTTTGCAAGTTCAGCAGACATGTAGAAGATCTACAAGGATAAGGCGCAAGCCAGAAAGACTGAACATGTGGTAGACTGTAAAAAATATTCTAAACATGTAAATAGTTATGCATATCATGGTGAAATGTAAAAAGAAATCTGATGTATGTAAGTAATTTCATTTTCCAAAGGAAAGGAAATGTGATACAAAGAACAAAGAAAAGTACAGCACAGGAACAGGCCCTTCGGCCCTCCAAGCCTGTGCCAACCATGCTGACTGTCTAAACTAAAATCTTCTACACTTCCTGGGTCCGTAACCCTCTATTCCCATCCTATTCATGTATTTGTCAAGATGCCTCTTAAATGTCACTATCGTTCCTGCTTCCACCACCTCCACCGGCAGCGAGTTCCAGGCACCCACTACCCTCTGTCAAAAAAACTTGCCTCTCGCGGCTCTAGGGACTTGGGTTCGGTTCTGGCCTTGAATGATTGTCTGTGTGGAGTTTGCATTTTCTCCTTGTGTCTGCATGAGTTTCCTCCGGGTGCTCCGGCTTCCTCCCACGGTCCAAGGATGTGCAGGTTAGGTGGATTTGCCACGCTAAATTGCCCTTAGTGTCAAAAAGGTTAGGTGGGGCTACTGGGTTACGGTGATAGGGTGGAGGCATGGGCTAAAGTAGGGTGCTCTTTCCAAGGGCCGATGCAGACTCCATGGGCCGAATGGCCTCCTTCTGCACTGTAAATTCTATGATCAAACTATGATCGTACATCTCTAAACCTTGCCCCTCGCACCTTAAACCTATGCCCCCTAGTAATTGACCCCTCTACCCTGGGAAAAAACCTCTGACTATCCACCCTGTCTATGCCCCTCATAATTTTGTAGACCTATATCAGGTCGCCCCTCAACCTCCGTCATTCCAGTGAGAACAAACCAAGTTTATTCAACCGCTCTTCATAGCTAATGCCCTCCATACCAGGCAACATTCTGGTAAATCTCTTCTGCACCCTCTGTAAAGCCTCCACATCCTTCTGGCAGTGTGGCGACCAGAATTGAACACTATACTCCAAGTGTGGCCTAACTAAGGTTCTATACAGCTGCAACATGACTTGCCAATTCTTATACTCAATGCCCGGCCAATGAAGGCAAGCATGCCGTATGCCTTCTTGACTACCTTCTCCACCTGTGTTGCCCCTTTCAGTGACCTGTGGACCTGTACACCTGGATCTCTCTGACTTTCAATACTCTTGAGGGTTCTACCATTCACTGTATATTCCCTCCCTGCATTAGACCTTCCAAAATGCATTACCTCACATTTGTCCGGATTAAACTCCATCTGCCATCTCTCTGCCCAAGTCTCCAAACAATCTAAATCCTGCTGTATCCTCTTGACAGACCTCATTGCTATCCGCAATTCCACCAACCTTTGTGTCGTCTGCAAACTTACTAATCAGACCAGTTACATTTTCCTCCAAATCATTCATATATACTACAAACAGCAAAGGTCCCAGCACTGATCCCTGCGGAACACCACTAGTCACAGCCCTCCAATTAGAAAAGCACCTTCCATTGCTACTCTCTGCCTTCTATAACCTAGCCAGTTCTGTATCCATCTTGCCAGCTCACCCCTGATCCCGTGTGACTTCACCTTTTGTACCAGTCTACCATGAGTGACCTTGTCAAAGGCCTTAGTGAAGTCCATATAGACAACATCCACTACCCTATCTGCATCAATCATCTTTGTGACCTCTTCAAAAAACTCTTATCAAGTTAGTGAGACACGACCTCCCCTTCACAAAACCATGCTGCGTAGTTCCCTGAATTATCCTTGCTACCCTTCTTAAACAAAGGAACAACATTGGCTATTCTCCAGTCCTCCAGGACATCACCTGAAGACAGTAAGGATCCAAAGATTTCTGTCAAGGCCTCAGCAATTTCCTCTCTAGCCTCCTTCAGTATTCTGGGGTAGATCCCATCAGGGCCTAGGGACTTATCTCCTGCAATATTTTTCAAGACGCCCAACACCTCGTCTTTTTGGATCTCAATGTGACCCAGGCTGTCTACACACCCTTCTCCAGACTCAACATCCACTAATTCCTTCTCTTTGGTGAATACTGATGCAAAGTATTCATTTAGTACCTCGCCCATTTCCTCCGGCTCCACATATAGATTCCCTTGCCTATCCTTCAGTGGACCAACCCTTTCCCTGGCTACCCTCTTGCTTTTTATGTACGTGTAGAAAGCCTTGGGATTTTCCTTAACCCTATTTGCCAATGACTTTTCGTGACCCCTTCTAGCCCTACTGACTCCTTGCTTAAGTTCCTTCCTACTTTCCTTATGTTCCACACAGGCTTCGTCAGTTCCCAGCCTTCTCGCCCTGACAAATGCCTCCTTTTTCTTTTTGACGAGGCCTACAATATCTCTCGTTATCCAAGGTTCCCGAAATTTGCCGTATTTATCCTTCTTCCGCACAGGAACATGCCGGTCCTGAATTCCTTTCAACTGACATTTGAAAACCCCCCACATGTTAGAAGTTGATTTACCCTCAAACATCCGCCCCCAATCTAGGTTCTTCAGTTCCCACCTAATATTGTTATAATTAGCCTACCCCCAATTTAGCACATTCACCCTAGGACAACTCTAATCCTTGTCCACCAGCACTTTAAAAGTTACTGGATTGTGGTCACTGTTCCTGAAATGCTCCCCTACTGAATCTTCTACCACCTGGCCAGGCTCATTCCCTAATATCAGGTCCACTACAGCCCCTTCCCTAGTTGGACTATCTACATATTGTTTTAAGAAGCCCTCCTGGATGCTCCTTACAAACTCTGCCCCGTCTAAGCCCCTAGTACTAAGTGTGTCCCAGTCAATATTGGGGAAGTGAAGTCTCACATCACAACAACCCTGTTTTTACTCGTTTCCAAAATCTGTCTACCTATCTGCACCTCTATCTCCCGCTGGCTGTTGGGAGGCCTGTAGTAAACCACCAACATTGTGACTGCACCCTTCTTATTCCTGATCTCTACCCATATAGCCTCGCTGCCCTCTGAGGTGTCCTCCCGTAGTACAGCTGTTATATTCTCCCTAACCAGTAGCGCAACTCCGCCACCCCTTTTACAACCCCCTCTATCCCGCCTGAAACATCTAAATCCTGGAACGTTTAGCTGCCAATCCTGTCCTTCCCCCAACCAGGCCTCTGTAATGGCAGCAACATCATAGTTCCAAGTACTAATCCAAGCTCTAGGTTCATCTGCCTTACCTGTAATACTTCTTGCATTAAAACATATGCACTTCAGGCAACCAGACCCGCAGTTTTCAGCAACATCTCCCTGTCTGCTCTTCCTCAGATCCATACAGGCCCTATTCCTTAGTTCTCCCTCAATGCTTTCACCTTCTGACCTATTGCTCCGGTACCCACCCCCTTGCCATACTAGTTTAAACCCTCCCATGTGACACTAGCAAACCACGCAGCCAGGATATTTATGCCTCTCCAGTTTAGATGCAACCCGTCCTTCTTATACAGGTCACACCTGCCCCGGAAGAGCTCCCAGTGGTCCAGATAACGGAAACCCTCCCTCCTACACCAGCTGTTTAGCCACGTGTTTAGCTGCTCTATCTTCCTATTTCTAGCCTCACTGGCACGTGGCACAGGGAGTAATCCCGAGATTACAACCCTAGAGGCCCTGTCTTTTAACTTTCTGCCTAGCTCTCTGAACTCCTGCTGCAGGACCTGATGCCTCTTCCTGCCTATGTCGTTAGTACCAATATGTACAACGACCTCTGCCTGTTTGCCCTCCCCCTTCAGGATGCCCACTACCAGTTCTGAGACATCCTGGACCCTGGCACCAGGGAGGCAACATACCATCCTGGAGTCTCTTTCACGTCCACAGAAGCGCCTATCTGTGCCCGTGACTATAGAGTCCCCTATGACTATTGCTCTTCTGTGCTTTGACCCTCCCTGCAGAACATCAGCTCCAGCTGTGGTGCCACTGCTCCGGCTGCTGCTGTTTTCCCCTGAGAGGCTATCCCCCCCCCCCCCCCCGACAGTGTCCAAAGGGGTATACCTGTTCGAGAGGGGGACAGCCACAGGGGATTCCTGCACTCACTGCCTGCCCCTTCTGGTGGTCACCCATTTCTCTGCTTGCACCTTGGGTGTGACCACATTTATATAACAGCTATCTATGGCGCTTTCCGCCACCTGCATGCTCCTAAGTGCATCCAACTGCTGCTCCAACCGAACCATGCAATCTGTGAGGAGCTCTAGTTGGGTGCACTTTCTGCAGATGAAGCCATCTGTGACGCTGGAAGCCTCCCGGACCTGCCACATCTCTCAGTCAGAGCACTGCACTCCTCTAATTGGCATTGCGTTAATTAATTAGTAAATTAAATTTAAAATTTAAAAAAAAAAGTTACTATTAACTATATGTTTCCTCGCACTAGACTTCTACTATAAATGTGAAAGCTAAATAGCATACTCTCCGATCTCTGGCTTAGATACCCCTCTAAATTATAATTAAGTTATTATATTTAATTAGTTTAACAATGTTTAATTGTTAAATTTAGTGTAGATTCCCCACCAGCCAATCAGGTCACAGCTTTACTGTGATGGCACTTCAGTCCCCCCCCCCCCGTCCCCGTCCGTCTCCCCCCCCCCCCCGGTCCGTCTCCCCCCCCCCCCCCCGTCCCCCCCGTCTCCCCCCCCCGTCCCGTCCCGTCCCCCCGTCTCCCTTCCCCCCCCCCCCCGTCCCGTCCCCGTCCCGTCCCCCCCACAGATTTTGAAAAGGTAATAAAAATAAAAATCACTTACCTTCCCAGGATGCTCTCTGGTTCTCTCCCTGCAGATTAAAAGTTACAGGCCAGAAGAAAGAGAACAAAACGGTAGAGAAAAAACACCTTCTCCCAATCTGCACCGAATTGCCAAGTTCCAGTTCCCACTCTGGATGTCTCTCATTCATGCTGTGTCTCCTTGACCTGCGCAAAGCAGGTATGCCTGATGGTTTGCCTAAAGCAATTCTGTACATAATGTTATACACGACCTCTGACCAATAGGTGGCAGTGTAAACTCACTGTGGCTGGGGAATGGGGAGTTGGTCGTGTTAGAGGATAGACGTATTTTGCAGTAGTTCTACAATAGTTAATTGTTGTTGTTTATTATTTTATTTATCTAGTTTACTTTATCATGCAGTTGTTTCATAATATATTATTTAAACCAGATGTTCTGTAGTTCATTCACTTCGGCCAGTCCATAGAACGTGACAGATCTTCCTCAAAACCGGTCCCTCCTATACCACCTCTGCAGCTATACATTCATCCAATCTATTCTGCTACTCCTGATTTCACTCGCATGTGGCATTGGGAGTAATCCGGAGATTACTAACTTTGACGCCCTGCTTTTTAATTTATTCCCTAGCTCCCTATATTCTGCTTGCAGGATCCTCATCCCTCTTTTAACCGATGTTGTTGGTATTGACATGGACTATAACCTCTGACTGTTTACCCTCCTCTGCTCAGTGACATCCTTGACCCTGGCATCAGGGAGGCAACATTCCAGCCTGGTGTGACATCTGCAGCTGCAGAAATGTCACCTGGTCCCCATATAATACTATTGCTCTCCCACTATTTTTTTCGACTCTGCGAGCGTAGCTGAGCCACTTGTGGTGCCGTGGACTTGGCTTTCGCTGCATTCACCTGAGAAACCACCTTCCCCCAGCAGTAGCCAAACTGGAGGGGGATGGACCCACTGGACTTCTGCATGACCTGTCCAGTTCTTTTACTCTGTCTGATGGTCACCCATTCACTTTCTGCTTGTGTACAATTTATCTGCGGTGTGATCACCTCATTATACGTGCTATCCACTAAGACCTCTCACCCTTATCGATGCTCCACAATAACTCCAGAGCAGTTCCAGCTTTCAAGCAGCTGCAGCTGGAGACACTTCCTGCACACATGGCCATCCTGTACACGGGAAATGTTCATTACTTCACACATTGCACATTCCACACAGTCGAGCTGCCCTGCCATGACTTACCCTTTACGCTTCCTTCCTCTAATTTAAATAATATTAATTATACTAGGGATCTTACCTTTCTACTTATACTTTAAACACTAATTAATCTAAACTAAAGACCGGTTTTTACTTTAAAGATTGTACAATAGAAATACCCACCCGGTCCTACTTAACAAGATTGCTGCACCTCTTGCACTGGTTCCCAGTCCCACTTGATGAATCCTTACTTCCCTTGTGATGTCACTGTTGGATTTTTTCATAAATTACTCCTCCTGTGCAAATTTTTTTTTATCTGTCCACTCCGCTGAGTGCTGCTGACTACCTGTCCCATGGTTGTCCTCTTGCACTCTCCTCTCAGTGCTGCCGACCGCCTGGCTCAGTGTCCTTCTCTTGCAGTCACCTCTGGGTGCTGCCTGCTGCTTGTCCCAGAGTCCTCTCATCTTCTCTTCTAGGTGCTGCTTACTGCCTGTCCAGGGTAATCTTTATGCATTGGAAATAAAATTAGTTCAGGAAAAGATGAACTGGGATGTTCAAGACAAATAAATGCAAGTGTTAAGAGAGTTGCTGCATTCATGGCTGATTTAGGAACAATTAGCCCAGGGCGTGGAGGGGAGGGCATTGAAGGCACAATGAGATGGTTCATGAAAATCGAATGCGAGAAAGGGCATAAATTTGGAGAAAAGAATGAGCATGGAACCAAGTGCAGCCTTTTGTCCCTTGTATAAGCTGATTTCTAACTTTAAGTGTGAAAGATTTTGAAAGTTATTTTGAAAGTTGTGAATGAATAGTAACGCTTCTAAAGTTTGCTTTAAAGTAAATACTACACCTGATTAGGTTTGGTTCTGAAATTCATTCAAGATAAAACATGAGGTCCTTCACTACTAACTTCTTTTGCAGTAATATTGTATTTTAATACAAAGTTGCACCCAGTAATTAAGTCACTTTTACGTTGCAGATTCTACACGTAGGCTGAATTTCTTCACAGTTGTGTTAAATTATGATGAATCTTTAACAAGATATCTGGACTAGATAAAATTCAATATTGCTAGCAGTAGACATTTGGAAGAACTTACTAATTTGCCTGCAGTATACCTTCCTGCTGCCACTTTGCATTTAACAATCACAGTATTCACTTTGTGGCTACTGGTTATAACCTCCATGTCTCCAAAGCCGGAGTATAAACGGTAATGAATAGTTTAATCTCTTCATTTAGTGAGATGTATGCAGCAATCTACATAGACTTTGGAGATATAAAAGAATGAATGAATAACTTTGATTTTACATTGCGCTTTTCATAATCTTAATGTTCCAAAATGGTTTACAGCTAATTAAGTACTTTTTTGAGCCCTGGACACTGTTTTATTGTAGGAGTTAGAAAAGTGATATGCACACAGCAAGTTCCAACAATAATAATGAAGTAAGTGACGGATGGGTCTCCCTTCTCAGGAATTAGTTGAGGAATAATTGTTGGATATAAGGATTATGAACTGGGCTGCTGACATTAGTAAACATGGCTACAAATGCAAAAGAAAATTTTTGTTTGTTTAAAAAAAGTTCAAAATAACAAAGACGAAGGAGAGGGCAGTTTATAGAAAAGTGTTTGTGATTTTGTTGACTTTCCCCTCAACATGAACTGGCTTGCAAATGATAATTTTTCTTATCTGAAGTGATTTCTTAATAAAATGATAGTTCAGATCTGTCCCTCGAAATGCCTGTTATCTTGTCATGAATTAATGGAATGTGGTGATTTTAATCCAGAGCGTCGAAAATGGTAACTTTTGTAGGTGGAGTCGAGAATTGTGTGGTTGCTTCAACCTTCATGTTCCTTACATAATTATCCTACATCCTTTATTGTCATAAAGAGTTGAATTTACGTAGTGTCTTATTTTTTGGGAGGCAATGTCTGAAGTTGCTTCATGGCAAATAATGTTTGAATTGCATTTATTTCTGTTGTTTAGATAAATGCAGCCAAATCCCATAAACAGCATTGAGGTATCCAGTTAGTCTGCTTTATTGATGTTGGTTGAGGAATGTTGAGCAAGGCAGAGAACTCACTGCCCTGTGAATAATGATTTAACAACTTAATCAGTGTATGGAACTTTGGTAATATCATTCATCTGAAAATTATCATTTCTGACAATGCAGCACTTAAACCTGAACTGAAATATCAATAAGATCTTGTGTTCAGCTGCAGGTGTGGAATTTGCAATTTGAACTGGAATCATTTAAATCAGAAGCAAGAATGGAGACTTGGCTGCTGTATTGCACCCTGGCAAGGTTACTTATTGCTCCAACATTTTCATTGATGGATCTGGTGCACCATGATGCCGCAATGGTTTATCAGCCTTTGTGACCTTACCATCTTGCATGAGTATAACATTATTATACCTCTGTGGTTCAATTGTTCAGGTTTTGCATTCTCAATGTGCCCAAATATGCCTTCTAAAAGATTGGTTAAAAACCAAGATGGAAAATTCTTATGATAATTTTAAATCAATAGAGTTCTTGGCAGGTATACCATACAGCATCTGCTGAGACGTATATCTAAGCTATTATCTCTGAAATAATACTATCTCTGGGTAATCTGCTGAAGTAAGAGTGCCAATAGTCCTATTTTCAATTGTTACCATTCGGTACCTAACCAAAGTTGCCACGATCGATGTACAAACCTGAACAGTGAATGTTGCATTGTTAGACCCCTGTGAAGGGGGAAAATACATCAATTCTCTGCCAATTTCTGAGATTAAACTGCACGAGAGATGCAATGTGAAAGACATTTGCCTCATCAGAAGATTAAATTCATCATGTCATTCTGTGGCATATTTTTCGACAAGAAATCAAACTAGTCTAAATATAACCAGAGTAGGAAATGAGAGCATAGTGCAGATGAAACTAAGGGAAATAAATGACCACGGAATAAGTAGAGTTATAAAGCAGGAGGGTAATAAGATCATTAAAATAACGAGAGGAGCTGTTATTAACAGTGGGTTAGGGGTGGGACGGTGGCATAATGGTTAGCACTGCTGCCTCATGGCACCGAGGACCCAGGTTCGATCCAGGCCCCGGGTCACTGTCCTTGTGGAGTTGCACATTCTCCCCATGTGTGCATGGGTCTCACCCCAAAGATGTGCAAGGTAGGTGTATTGGCCACATTAAATTGCCCCTTAAATGGAAAAATTCAAAAGAAGCATAATAAATAACAATGGGTTAATGGGTTAGTTAGCAATGCACATACTGTCCTTCATACGAATAAAAATCTTTATTATTGTCACATGTAGGCTTACATTAAGACTGCAGTGAAGTTACTGTGAAAATCCCCTAGTCGCCACACTATGGCGCCTGTTCGGGTACACGGAGGGAGTATTTAGAATGTCCAATTCACCTAACAGTGCATCTTTTGGGACTTGTGGGCGGAAACCGGAGTAGACACTGGGAGAATGTGCTGCCTCTGCACAGACAGTGACCCAAGCCAGGAATCAAACCCGAGTCCCTGAAGTTGTGATGACTCCATGAAAATCAACAAACCAAAAGAACCAAATTTACTGAAAGACCCAATGAAAAACTAGTGGACAACTTTTAAAGTTGTTACCTTAACAATCAAATCAAAATCAACATAAATTGAACTGAATTAATAGGCAAATCATTATCAGTATAGATTATACCTTTTAATAGCACATGCAACAAAGATAGGTCATCCAACAGCAGTTTTGGCACAAATTCCAGACACAATACTTTTCAAGACTCTAATCTTCAGGTATATTACCAGTTCCTTTCCTTCAAGGATTTAGCCAAGGATTTTAATTTTTAAAATAATCTAATTGAACTCCAAGACTGCTGTGTAATATCAGAGAGCAACTCTCAATTAACCCAGGTTTCACAAGTTCAATCTTTAGCAAAATGGTGCACTTCTCCACAACCTTCTCAGCTCTGCTCCCATTGATTGCATGGATCCACCAGCCGATTTGCTCTGGGATCCAGTAATGGGTATGCTCCAGAAGAGGTAACAGAAGCAAGCAAGTTAGAAATCATGTTAAAAAAAGATTTTGGATAATATTTAAGAACTGTGTTGATCATGGAACTGGAGTTACAATTTTTGGTGATAATGTATTGTAGCAAGAGTTTGGGAAATAGATCAAATTTAGTGCATTTATCAATCATCTTCCTCTTGCAAAAGACATTCCACTTATATTCAGCAGGTATGAGCTATCAGATCTATAAGCTAGTAATAATAATAATAATCGCTTATTGTCACAAGTAGGCTTCAATGAAGTTACTGCGAAAAGCCCCTAGTCGTCACATTCCGGCACCTGGTCGGGAAGGCTGGTACGGGAATTGAACCCGCGTTACTGGCATTGTTCTGCATTGCAAGCCAGCTATTTACCCCACTGTGCTAAACCAGCCCCTAGTAGGACATCCCTCCATGTTTTGTTTCATACATATCAGCGTCTGCCTAGGATAAAATTTAATGGCTTAGTTGTCCCCCAATTGGTATCTAAAAAAGAGTGTGGAAATATAGGAGCACAGCTAGCTGTTACTATGCAGTAGCAACAAGAGTGGCACTCTATGCTAACAGGATGTTGCCATAAAGGCAAAATGATGTTATGCCTATCAAATAAATTAATTAATAAAATGGTATGTGAATTTCGGTGCCGGTGTGATGCCAGGTGTGTAGGCCGTAAATCTCAACGACTGACAGATTGAATCAAATAGTATGTCCCTTCGGCTGTTCACAACAGGCAAAGCACTGATCCTACCCAGCCAGCTTGTGCTTACAAAACTTATAGTTTCAACATTAAATGTGATTCCACGATTGGACAACGCTGGACATTGGACATTAATGGTTTCAAGAAGGAGATAGATATATTTCTGATAAAAAATGGGGTAAAGGGAGATGTGGAACGGGTAGGGAGGTGGATTTGACTCCAGGAAGAGATCAGCCATGATCTGATTGAATGGTGGCGAAGGCTCAAAGGGCTGAATTGCTTTGTAATTGATATAGACAAGGTAGTTTAGGGGTCAGATGGGAAAGTGGAGTTGAGATCACAATAAGATCAGCCATGGTCTCGTGCATGACAGAGCAGCCTCAAAGAGCTGAATGACCTACTCCTGTTCCTAAGCTTTGTGTGTGGTGATATGCATGCACATAAATGTATATAGTTGTATAAATGTATATAGTTGCATATCAGTGCACGGAACTATCAGTATGACTCTGGCCAGCAGGTGGCACCAGACATCCATCAGGTGACTGGAGTGACCCGCCAGTTGGTGGTAGGACGTACAACAGGATAGTCGCACTGAGAGTAGCTCCAGGAGAATTCAAGTAACTTTGTACAGTAATCTGTTTGTTATCTTTCCACGTGTTTGTCAATAAATCATTGTTCCAGTTGCACAATCAGATGTTCTGTCTACATCATTGCATTGGCAAGATAACAGAACACAACACTGTGTTCCTCTGACAAAGAACTGGATAATAGTCTTGAGAAAAGCCAATTTTGGGAGACTGAGAATAGAATAAAATAGACGACAACATTGTCAAGCAATAATGTTGAACAGCAATAGGAAACAGGCAAGAATCCAGGAAAAGGGTATTCCACGAAATAATAAGGAAAAACTACTCAATAAATACGAAGAGACAAGAAGTCAGAAAATTAAGAAGACAAAAGAGCTATGAAATGAAATTAAGGAGCGTAAAACAAAATACCAAAAATGTTCTACTGGCATGCAAACAAATTAAAAAAAAGATAGTCAGGTTGGCTGTATTGCCACTAAGGGATGAAAAGAATGAAATCACAGGAAATGATAGTGAAATGGTAGAAGTACTAAATAATTACTTTGTTTCTATACTCATCAGAGAAGCAGATCAGGTGGACACAATGTTGGGACGATAAGGAATTGTAACTGCATTTAAAGTAAGAGGATTTTAAAATAAACTAATGAAATTCCAAGACTGCTGGTTCAGATGGATTGCAACAACGTATTTAAGAACATAAACAAGATGTTGTGGCTGCACATGCTGAATAATCAGAATGCTGGCAGATAGCTAGCTAACACATATTTGAAAAGGGAAATACATGTCCTTGGACAGTCAGTTTAACTTTATGGTAGGAAATGTAATGGGATTCCTATAAAAGGAGAAAATGGAATAATAGCTAGACAACAAAAATATACTAACGATTAGTGAGGATGGATTTCAAAAGGGACAGTCCGTCTTGTTTGAGCAATCTCATTGAATGCTTTGGATGTAGCTGTGAGAGCAGACAACAATAATACAGAGATGTAATTTATCTCCATTTCCAAAAGGCTTTTGATAACGTGCCATATATTGACGAATGAATAAGGTCAGAGCATGGCGACAGGGGGTGCAGCAGAATGAATAGCTAGCTGGCTGCGATATAGAAAGTAGATAGAAGGGAAGAAGAATAGTTAGTCACATTCGGACAAAGTGGAAAGTGGGCTCCCACAAGGATCAATGCTAGGACCACTGTTAATTTCCAGATCTAGACTTTGTAATCCAAAACACAGCTTCTAAATATGCTGTAAATACCAACTTGGGGGAGGGGGAATCAGTACTGGAGAGACTGCGACTGGTTTCAAGGGTAGCACGGTAGCATTGTGGTTAGCAGAATTGCTTCACAGCTCCAGGGTCCCAGGTTCGATTCCTGGCTTGGGTCACTGTCTGTGTGGAGTCTGCACGTTCTCCCCGTGTGTGCGTGGGTTTCCTCCGGGTGCTCCGGTTTCCTCCCACAGTCCAAAGATGTGCGGGTTAGGTGGATTGGCCATGCTAAATTGTCCTTAGTGTCCAAAATTGCCCTTCGTGGTGGGTGGGGTTACTGGGTAATGGGGATAGGGTGGAGGTGTGGGCTTGGGTAGGGTGCTCTTTCTAAGAGCCAGTGCAGACTCGATGGGCCGAATGGCCTCCTTCTGCACTGTAAATTCTATGAAAGACATTAATAAACTAGCAATATGGGCATATAATTGGCAAATTAATTTCAGCAGAAGGTGTGCTATCACATTTTGGTAAGAAAAGGAAGGAAGTCACATATTGGAAAAGAATCTCAACAGAATAGGAAAGCAATTAAATAAACAAATCACTAAAAGTAGTGACACAATATTTTAAGACCACAATAAGCAAACCAAGTATGAGAGTTTCTTTCTAGAGGGATAGAATTGAAAAGTAGACAAGTTATCTTAAAAGCATATCAATCCTTGGTTAGACTACATGGAGTATGTTTTGGATGTCATTATATGAAAAGGATTTAGAGACACCAGAAAAGACATGGAAAAAGATTTACAAGGATGATACAAGAGATGCATGTTTATACCCATCAGGAAAAGATGAATCGGCTCGGTTTCTTTTCTTTTATACTTCTGTGAGATGTGGGCATTGCTGAAGGCCAGCTTTTGTTGTCCATCCCTAATTGCCCTGGAGAATGTGGCAGTGAGCCACCACTACAGTCTACCTGGAGTAGGTACATTCTCAGTGCTTTGAAGAAGGGAATTTCAGTTTTTTGACCGAGCCAGCGACAGTGAAGAAAGGCTGAGGAGTGACCTAATAGAGATCTTGAAAATGTCTTTATTCAGATGGTGGTAAAAATGTGGAGCTCACTATCGTAAGGAGTGATTGAGGCAAATCATTCTGTATATGTTAACTTCTTACTTGCAATATTACAACATGCATGTGTCTCATAATATACAAGTATTCTTTCAGTCCGTGGTCATTTGTGATCATTGTCATTTTCAAGGTGCTCTTTCAGTTTATCATAACACTCATATAATATTTTTTGTCTCGCTTATTCTCCTTGACATTGACAAGATTAAGTTGTATTATTTTCAAAAGTAAGTTTGAATTGCTAAACTGAAAAATGTAAACATAAAACCAGTGCATTTTTCTTTGATTCCTGCTTATGTAGTAGAAGGGTAAAATTTATCACACTTTCAAATTTGGAAAGAATTTTTTTTGAGTTGTCCAAAATGTATGTGAATTACAGTCAAGCAAGATATATTATTTGGTAATTCCATAGATCCACACCAGAGCAGTATAACACTGTGGATCAAAAAGTATCTTTTCAATGCCCTCTCAATTCTCAAACTTTGTTTCTCAAAATCACTTATCAGTTATCGAAAATAGTCCGATGTGCTGTCTGGAACACTGCTCATATGCATGCTCTTCTAGAGCCGAGGGCATGCTTTCATGGAGGTAATACTGCCAAATTCTGCAGTTTTTATTTTTAACCAATAGTGGAGTGTTGGTAATTTGCAATTTTTGACATTGTAACAAATGTCACAGTTTTGACATTTGTAAAATGAGTGTTTAAAACTTCATTTAAGACAAAAATGAATTGTTTTGGCAGTATTATTTATTCTGCATTTCATTAAGATTTGGGTGATATATGGTGACATACAATAAGCAGTACAAATATTGATACAATAGTTTATGTTTGCCTGATGTGATATTCAAGACAAAGTTGTTTCATGTGGAAACAAGAGGTAACATGTCTAATTTAAACAGAAGGCTTTGGATTGTGTAAAGCATTCAAAATGTTGAATTATTAATTCAGGCTCCACCATGCAAATGAATGCCTTGTAAGACAGTGGAATAAAAATGATTTGGCACACTGTTACTTTGATACTGTGTTTATATTGTAGAGGCCTTTTGAGAAAAGTTCTCAGTAATTTTTTTTTTGGACTTGTTCACAAATTTAAGTCTTGTTTTAGTCCCTGGCTGTCTAGGGAGGAAGTTTCAACTCAGTGAATCTGAATTTAACGTTAGACATTAATTAGTATAGAATATATAGAACAGTGCAGAAGGAGGCCATTCGGCCCATCGAGTCTGCACCGACCCATTTAAGCCCTCACTTCCACCCAATCCCCGTAACCCAATAACCCCTCCTAACCTTTTTCTTTGGTCTCGAAGGGCATTTTATCATGTCCAATCCACCTAACCTGCATGTCTTTGGACTGTGGGAGGAAACCGGAGCACCCAGAGGAAACCCATGCAGACACGGGGAGAACATGCAGACTCCGCACAGACAGTGACCCAGCGGGGAATCGAACCTGGGACCCTGGCGCTGTGAAGCCACAGTGCTATCCACTTGTGCCACCGTACATGGTGATAGTACACTGACATACTGCTGCTGACTTGCCTCATTTGGTCTAGAGAAAATGCCACTTGGAGCCCTCAAGGTCAGTCTTTTCACAGGCATTGTACAAATTGACTGCTTTGTGACCCAAATCTTTTGATATCCTGAAGAAATATTCTCTTAGATTATTCCTAATTCCTTGAGGTTAAAATGAAACAATATTACAGAATTGTAAAAGAAATTTAAATATTTACATTATACTCTAACTCCAGTAATTATCCTTGATCTGTTACCTTCATGACATTTGAGTTAGTTGGAAACCTTATCAGAAGTTTATAGGTTTAAATCCTACAAGAGATAGACTGACAACTTAGTGCAATACTGAGAGGGTGTTGCATTTACAAAGATTTTTCTTTTGCAGAGACATTAAGCTGAAATGCATCTGTAGGCTTCAGTTGTTCAGGTGGATGTTGATGATTTCTAGGTACTATTTGAATAACAGAAGAGGTATTCTCATAGTACCCTGCTCCGTATTCTTCCCTGCAACAACCCAATATATTAAAAAATGATTAGAGAACATAAGGTTGAGAGGAGGTTTGGTAGAGGTGTTCAAAATCTTGCGGAGTCTATGCATTAAAGGTAGGAAGAAACTGTTCCTATCGGCATGAGGGTTGAAAACCAGAGGGAAGTAACTTAAGAAGATTGGCAAAGAACCAGAGGTGATATGAGAAAAAACCTTTTTACACAACCGATGATTAGAATCCTGAATGCATGATCTGATGTATTGGAGACGGCTTCAATCATGGCTTTCAATAGGAAATTAGCTAATTATCTTGGTAGAAATATTAATAGCTCTTCCAGAAGGTTGGTACAGACATGCTAGGCCACATGGCCACCTCCTGTGCTCTAACCATTCTATGATTCATCTCGTTGTTTGTGGGTTCTTGTTCTGAACAAAGGCCATTGTGTTTCCATACAAATAATGCAATGTAAACTGATACCATTGAATTCGAGGCAGCGTGGTTCTTACAGCAAGACTTGCAACAAACAAAATTTGTTCAAACAAAATTTGTTACAGAGTCTCCATTAAAAAGAGTCTTCACAAACTACAGCCAACGGAACTCGTGCATGATCAGAACAGCAGTATCTTCTTCTGATAAAAGAAGCGTGATTTCTCCAGGAAAATTCAGGAAGAAATCCCAGGCCTTTAAAGCAATGGTTGATGGGGAAATTACCCAATCACCTCCATTCTGGCCAGTCACAGTGGAGTTTCATTTTTTCTTTCTTCCTAGTTGGAAATGGGAGGGGAGGAATCTTTATCTTGCCTTGCTTAAGGCATGTTCCATTTTCATCTGACCATAATTCAGCACTTGTAGTATGTTATATTACCAGCTGTTATCTATAGTGTATTTTAAATTTAGATCATAACAGTTCTTCATCTTCTGAGAGCAGGACGCAAACTCAACTGTGAGCCTTTTTTCATAAACTCTTAAAGCCTTGATTTGTGTGCACCGTTGTCTCATGCAGTAGCATGGTTCTGAAGATGGGTTGCCTCATACCATTGATAATTCCATAGATGTGACCACACTTATACATTTTACAAGTTTACTTAGTAGGGTTGTATTTTTGAGATGCATTTAAGTGGCAGCTTCACATTGGACAGACGGTTTCTGAAAGGTTAATAATGTTTTCAAGTTTTTTTTTTTTCCTTTCTCCATCTTTGCCCAGGAATATTGAATTGTTGATCTAATTTTGGTTTCTTGTTCCAGCATGCTTAACTTCTCTCTTATTTTAGGTTGTGTAATATATATGTTAAAGTCCATCAACCACTTCTGAGACAATCTGTTTAATTCTTTCAGATCTTTGTGAATGCTGTTCTTCTCTTTTGAACAATCACCTAAACAGACCTTGATGTTGTCAACTAATTTGTGTAAGTACCCTCCTACCTGTGGAACTCCAGCTGTGACATGCATTCAGTTGTGGATTTTGGTACATGCACTATAACTATCATCAAATCTAGTTTTAATTACGTCAGCTGATTTGGCACATTCTATGCATCTTAATCATCTTATTAAGGCTTTCATGTGTTACCTTATCAAATGCCTTCAGAAAACCCAAACTGATTATAAACACTGTTGTTGCTTAGTAAATTAATTGCTTATAAAATGATTAAGTATACCTGTTGCTGCAACTTCCATGTTATGAAGCTATGCTTTAAAAAAATTGCTTTGACTTTACTGGCTGGAAACCACAGATTGGATTTGAAAAGACTGAAGCCACATTGCAGTTACTTGAAACCACAGCTTCTAAGGTGGTTGAAAATTTGTATCACTGTACACAATAAATTCCAGTACCATTAAATGGAGCTAGCCTGTCTAGAACACTTCAGAAGGAATGTGAATGGGGTCATCAACTCACCCATTCACAGGATATCCCAACAATCACCTAGTTGGGGACTACGCATTAAATGCAATCATCTAAGACAATGAACTCTGGCTGAGAAAGGAATCCATCCCAGTCAAAATCAGATCAAATCAAAGCTATCTAGCTGGAATACTTCAGCCATGACCATATGTGGGTCACTGGTCAGTTGGAGAGAGAGGATCATGCGACAAACCAGCTAATTTTGTGCTTAAGAAACATTTTCTCCAGACCAGAGACAGAAGCAGAAAAGATGCTGTGGTGGCACAATCCTGTATGGGCCTCATGCTCTCTGCCCTTCTGCTGTTTGACTATCAATGTGCCGCAGACAGAGATTTTAAAAGAAGTCTAACCAGCAGCTGCTGTCTCCAGAGGAACAGATAATTGTCAATCTACATCTTTAAACCGCCTCACTGCAGAAACCAGCATGGCCACCCAGTCCATCCTGGATCCACTCGAGTCAGCAACCTATGGGAACCTATCATGTAACTTTTTTGGGGACTTTAAAGTATCACTTAATCAATCCTTTTATTGATGTGTTTGTGTGTGTGTGTCTTAGTCAAAGCACATCAGCATATCCTTTTTAAAAAGAAAAGTGGTTGCACTCAAACGAGGAGCAGTAAAAGAGGGGAGTCATTCAACCCTTCCATACCTCATTGGAAAAATGTTTACTATTATGATCATTCTGCTGGTGAGAGGAATATGAATAATATCTGACCAAGTACTGCTGATTAATCTTCTATTTTCTGATTGTTTGACTTAGAATTACTAAATTGATGACTCAGTTTTTATTGTTGCTAATGTTCAGTCTTCAAAGGCACCGCTGCATGTATGTATGCATGAAACTGGTAAAACAAGTGGATCAGAGATTCACCCATTTCCTTTCTCATATTTTCTTGAAGATCAACTTGTATGCTATCTTGGCGAGGTTTGAAACCTCTAAAGATTTAACTACTGGATTAATTTACTCGTGTCAGATTGTTTTAGACATGAATTAAAATGACTGAATCTGAATTTGTCATGTAAAATTACCTCTACCGTTTCCTGATTTTAAAAATATTTCTACGTGACTTTACTGAGATTAGTTAAGATATTTAAATTCATGATTCCGGTAGATATAAGTTCCAATGAAAAGTCATTGATCTGATGTTGACTCCCACAGAAGCTGCCTGACCTGCTGAGTGTATCCAGCATTTTCTGTTTTTATTTCAAATTTCCAGAGCAGTTTTTTGCTTCTGAACTAATCTTGAATCATCTTTTTTCTTACATTTGGACTCTCTTCCAAATGTTGAAATTCTAGCATCTTTCTCTGACTTTTCATATTCTTTTCGCATATCCTCAACTGATTTCAGTCTGGATTCAAATTCTCAATATTGTTTATTGTATTTTTAAAAATTCTGCTAGGCCATTTTTTAAAACCTCATTCAATCATTTTTGCCTTGCATGATTCTCCCATTTATTGGGACATGCTTTCATATCACCAAAAATGACCCTGAAAATGTACTCTATATACATTTTCGTTTGTTTTCAACTTGATTCTCCTGGGAGCTTTTGTCTGAGCTTTACAGGTGGGCACAAATGTATTGTTTATTTGGCCTTGCCCGAATGACAACATCAAATTGAATTATCACCAGATCCCAGGTGCCCACCTTCAAGAACATAAGAAGTCAAGGATGAGGTAACCGACTCAACAATGTGTTCATTTGTTTAGCATTGCACCGGTGATGAATGTAGGAATTTCAGATATACTGTATAATCAGTATTTGGTGCATAGAATCATAGAATTTACAGTGCAGAAGTAGGCCATTCGGCCTATCGACTCTATACTGGCCCCTGAAAGAGCACCCAACCCAAGCCCACACCTCCACCCTATTCCTGTAACCCAGCAATTTTTGGACACTGCAGGGAAGTTTAGTGTGACCAACCCACCTAACCTGCACATCTTTGGACTGTGGGAGGAAACCGGAGCACCCGGAGGAAACCCACGCAGACACGGGGAGAACTTGCAGACTCCGCACAGACAGTGACCTAAACCGGGAATCGAACCCAGGTCCCTGGTGCTGTGAAGCAACAGTGCTGCTAACCACTGTGCTACCGTGTCACCTACTTGCAGGAGGGGTTAAAAGCCAGAGGGGTTAAAAGCCTATGTGTTTAAATAATCCTGGTTTAAAAGGATTTGGGATCCGGGGATGCAATTAAGGCATCATAAAAAGCTAGGCCTAATGCAGTTTTGTTTGGGTTAAGGAGGGAGGGGGGGGGGGGGGTTCTCTGTGGAGCTGAGATTTTTTTTTTGTCGTTTGAGGGGGAATACGTATTGCAGGTAAGGATTACTGTGCCACTGCAGCTATTAGCATTGTTTAAGGCAGCAGTTTTCAAAGTCAGGGGGGGTGTTGGGTGGGTCACGGAGTTCCCGATCGTGGGAGAAGTGCCCAAAGGCCACGACCAGCTTTCAAGAATGCTGGCCAGCCTGCGCATGCATGCCCCCTCAGTTGGATCAGGCAGTGAGCATACCCAAGATCTAAGGTCCTCCCCCTCCTGTCTCTGTTCACCAAGTCTGCCCTTGCGCTGGCCTTCCCCAGCAACCTATCTGTCCCGGCCCTGCTACTCTCCACTCACCATGGCTCCTGTGCGTATTCCTCCATAACCCGGAGCTCAGCGGGGCAAACTGCCTCCTCCTAACGTTAGCACACTCCCAGGACCAAATTTATTTTTTAATACGCTGGAGACTTCCCAATAAAGTGGCAGCAGAGAGCAGGTCACGAGCCCAGCACATACAATTTTGTCATGCGCCCTGTCTGACCGGGCTTTGCATGCAAAATCACGGAGGAGAGATTCCTCCATTTGTAGCAAGCAAGGCAACAGGACTGTGAAAAATTGAAAATACATCATTTTGTAATAAGCAATAGAGGGCCAGAGACACAAACAGGCCAGGATCTCACAACTAAATCTACCAGAGAGAGTTGCACAGGAGAGTCTATAGCAGGGCAAAGCAGTGCTGGTGTGTGCTGCTCAGGAGTGTCCATGGCAGGACAAAACAGTGCTGGTGTGAACCCAGGGCCTCTGGTTAACAACCCATTAAGAAGCAACTGAAATGTGGAACAAAGTGTAAAGATGATTTTGAGGGATGGCTTTGCCAATGCAAATCGGGTTGCAAAGCCCATGTGTGTTATATGCAGGGAAGTACTGACAATTTAAAGTTTAAAACCCTCAAAACTTCAAATTAAAATTTTGTGCAACTACTCCTGCTTGGAGAGCCAATAGTAATGTTGAAATTATTTATACGGGTCTAGTAATCTGATGATTCAAAGGATTTTCTCTTAAAATTGAAACCTGACGATGATTGAAAAAATTTGTGCAACAGGTGGCAATAGCTGTTGCATGCAATTGCTATGTAGTAGCAACAAGAGTAGTATCCTCCAGTAATAGGGTGCAGCTATCAAACCAAAAAGATTTTCTGTCTAATGCATAAATGAGTAATGTGATATATGAATTTGAGTTTCCAGTGTGATGCCAGATATATAGGACATACATCCTGACGACTGGTCGATCATATCAAACAGCATGTCCTTTCGGATGTTTGCAAGTTCTGACTGGGCCCAACCAGCCTGTGCTTGAAAAACTCAAAATATAGTGTCCAACATTTAGATGTGATCCCGTGATTGGACGATACTTGCTAAACAATCCGGATTGTTCAAAGAATTACACTGAAAGCCTATTTTAGATAGTCAGCTCGATTTGCATGTGCCTCACTTAGGCCTGCTGCGAGCCATATATATTGTTATGGGCGAGGCGTTTTCAGAACCCCAAAATGTATCATGGAGTTCAACCAACCTCTTCCTTTAATGGATTTGTTGCTTTTCTGAGCAGGCGGCTTGTTCCCCAGGTGTGATATTGCAATTATAGACACGTGGTCTTTAAACACTCTATGAACTCAACTTAACCTTTTAAACAAACATTGGACCCCTTAACACCCCTTACTTCAAAGATAACCCTGAAAATAATGCACCACTAAATAATCCCTCAAAATGTTCCTTCAAACATCCAAAAGGCTTCAAACCTTCAAAACAGTCACACATCAGGTCACAGTTAATATATATTTTCTGTTTTATGGCAGAGAAAAATCAGCTTGGTTGACTTCAGCTCCAGCACCTTGCTTTTCTTCCTGCAGCTTTCTGGAAACACACACACACACCCAAGCTGCTTTCTCAAACCTGTCTTTCTCCCTTCAAGCAGATCACAGCAAACCAGAACTTCTCAAGCTTCTGTCTCAAACTGGCGTTCTCCTTTTAAGCAGCTCACAGCAAAAACAGCCAGGCACTTTTTAGCTGCTCTCAGCAAAACTGAAACCAAAAGCAGAAGTGAGCTCGGCTCCCCACCCCAACCTCTGACATCACTTCAGTAATATGATCAACTCCATTCCTTAAAGGTACATTGCTTAAAATCCATTTCTTAAAGGTACTCTCCCATGACACCTCCCCACAAGAAAAAAAAAAAACCCCATCAACTTCAAGATGGTTTCATTTTTCACTTTTGCACCATCCATTAAGAAATGCACACAATAAAGCACTTTACCGGTTTAAAAAAAAACAACACAGGCAAACAGGTATAATAATAAAGTCAATTTTTCCCGTTCTTTTTCCTCCAACTGAAAACCTTCTCGATTGACAGTCACTTTGAACAAGAAAGTCTCTGCACGATCGATCCAATCCTCTACTCCTCGGCATTTCTCTTTAGAACCAGGGGCGAAATTCATAGAAGTTTTCATAGAATTTACAGTGCAGAAGGAGGCCATTCGGCCCATCGAGTCTGCACCGGCTCTTGGAAAGAGCACCCCACCCAAGGTCCACACCTCCACCCTATCCCCATAACCCAGTAACCCCACCCAACACTATGGGCAATTTTGGACACTATGGGCAATTTATCATGGCCAATCCACCTAACCCGCACATCTTTGGATGGTGGGAGGAAACCGGAGCACCCGGAGGAAACCCACGCACACACTGGGAGGATGTACAGACTCCGCACAGACAGTGACCCAAGCCGGAATCGAACCTGGGACCCTGGAACTGTGAAGCATTTGTGCTATCCACAATGCTACCGTGCTGCCCCGTTCTCCGGTATCGGCGCGATGTCCGCCGACTGCCGCCCAAAACGGTGCAAATCAGTCGGGCATCGCGCCGCCCCGAAGGTGCGGAATGCTCCGCATCTTGGGGGCCGAGCCCCAACCTTATCGGGCTAGGCCCGCGCCGGACGAATTTCCGCCCCGCCAGCTGGCGGAAAAGGCCTTTCTTTGGTGCCCCGCCAGCTGGCACGGAAATGACATCTCCGGGCGGCGCATGTGCGGGAGCGTTAGCGGCCGCTGATGGCATTTCCGCGCATGCGCAGTGGAGGGAGTCTCTTCCACCTCCGCCATGGTGGAGACAGTGGCGAAGGTGGAAGGGAAAGAGTGCCCCCACGGCACAGGTCCGCCCGCAGATCGGTGGGCCCTGATCGCGGGCCAGGCCACCGTGGGGGCACAACCCGGAGCCAGATCGCCCCGCGCCCCCAGGACCCCGCCCGTGCCGCCTTGTCCCGCTGGTAGGGTAGGTGGTTTAATCTACACCGGCGGGACAGGCATTTTAGCGGCGGGACTTCGGCCCATCTGGGCCGGAGAATTGCAGGGCTGCGGGGACGCCAACTGGTGCGGTGCGATTCCCGCCCCCGCCGAATATTCGGTGCCGGAGAATTTGGCAACCGACGGGGGCGGGATTCACGCCAGCCCCCGGCAATTCTGCGACCGGCGGGGGGGGGTGTCGGAGAATCTCGCCCTAGATACTTTAGTTCAATCTGCCCAATGAGTCCCTTGCAATTCTCCAATACAGGAGCATTGGTTATCACAGCTTTCAGACAGTCAAACGCCTGTCGAAAGTCCGTTGTCCATTGAAATTTTTTACGTTTCGTTAGCAAGGCCATCAGTGGAGTAATCATGCCACAAAACATTTGCACAAAGGTTCGATCAAATCCACGCATGCTAAGAAATCACATTTTTTCCCTTCGTCTTGTGGGTATCGGAAACTCCGCAAGGGAAGTGATTCGGGCTTCTCCAAATTCACTTTCGGCTAGGTTCATCACCAAACCCGCCGCCTGAAGTCGATCGAAGAACTCCATACGATGTTTTAAATGTTCTTTCCATGTCTGGAAGTTGGAAATAAAAACAGTGTCCCACTTTCTCAACGCAATCCTTCAAACGTGGGATAGGGTAAGAGTCCGTTCTTGTAACTGCATTCACCTTTCTGTAGTCCACACACAACCGTTGGGTACCGTCTGGTTTAGGTACCATCACTATGGGTGAGCTCCATTGGCTGCAACCCACTTCAATTATGCCATTTTTAAGCATACTCTCAATCTCTGTTAACTTGTGCCAATTTTAAAGGATTATGTCTATATGGATGTTGTTTGATAGGAACAGCATTTCCCACATCTACATCATGTATAGCCATTTGAGTACTTCCCAATTTATCTCTGCAAACTTGCCCATGTGATATCAATAACTTTCAGGTCAGTTAGTTTTTCCTCTGGAAGGTAACTCAACAATTTATCCCAATTTCTAAGAACATTCTCATTTTCCAATTTAATTTGAGGTATGTCAAATTCACAGTCATCTGGATTTGGTTCGTCACTTGGAGTTAGAATCATTAAAACCTCCTTTTTCTCTCCTTCCCTGTCAAAGTACCTTTTAAGCATATTCACATGACACACTCGGTGAGTCTTCCTTGTATCTGGTGTTTTTACCACCGAATTCACCTCACTTAATTTCCTTTCAATCTGATATGGTCCACAAAACCTAGCTTTTAAAGGCTCACCTACCACTGGTAACAACACTAAAACTTTATCCCCACTGGCAAAACTACGAACTTTGGATTTCTTGCCTGCTACCCGTTTCATCATCACTTTTTGTGCAACTTTCAAATGTTGTCTAGCCAATTCACCTGCTCTATTCAATCGTTCCCTAAAATTTGACACTTAATCCAATAGTGTAATTTCCGATTTCTCACCCACCAATTTTTCCTTAATCAATTTAAGTGGCCCTCTTACCTCATGACCCAAAATTAGTTCAAAAGGACTAAATTTGGTTGACTCATTAGGTGCATCCATAATTGCAAACAATACGAATGGGATTCCTTTATCCCAATCCTCTAGATAATCTTGACAATACGCCCTCAACATTGTCTTTAATGTCTGATGCCACCTTTCTAACGCTCCCTGCGATTCTGGATGGTACGCAGTTGATTTAAATTGTTTTATTCCTCAGCTATCCATAACTACTTTGAAGTAAAATTTGATCCTTGATCCGATTGAATTTCTGTGGATCGTCCATATCTCGTAAAGAATTTAAGTAACTTCTCCACAATCCTTTTAGCTGTAATATTACATACTGGAATGGCCTCTGGAAACCTAGTAGACACATCCATTATAGTCAAAAGATATTGATTCCCACTTTTTGTTTTAGGAAGCGGTACTACACAATCGAGTAGGACCCTTGTAAAAGGTTCCTCAAATGCTGGAATGGGTATTAAGGGCGCTGGTTTTATCACTGCTAGAGGTTTCCCTATCACTTGACATGTGTGACATGATTGACAAAATTTAACTACATCTTTATGTAGTCCAGGCCAATAAAAATGTTTCTGGATTTTAGCTTGAGTTTTCCTTATTCCCAAATGACCTCCCACTGGTACCTCATGTGCAACTCGCAACACCTCCTTTTTATACCCTACCGGCAATACTACTTGATGAACTTTTGCCCACTTTTCGTCTGCCTGCATATGTACAGGTCTCCATTTTCTCATCAAGACATCACTTTTATGGTAATAACACTCTGGTATACTCTCAGATTCCTCTTCCGTATATGCTTTCTGATATATCCGTTTTATTTCTACATCTTTCAGTTGTAACTCCGCCAATTTTCCTGAACTAAAAATATCCGCCTCATCCTCCACCTTTCTTGTTCTTTTTCAACCATCTGATCAAAAATCGTTTCGGATAATTGCACTTCAACTTCATCTTCACTCTTTGATTTCTCCTCTTGTCTTAACCTGTGACTTTGCGACCTTGTTACCACACAATCTGGAAAAATCCCAGGATATTCGTCCTTCAACCCTTCAGTTGTCTGATTTTCCACTGGCTTATCAACCACAGTAGGCATCACTCCCACCTGCGATCCAGTTATATCATTACCCAAGATAAACTGTATTCCTGGACAAGATAGTTTCTCTATTACTCCTACTACCACTTCACCACTCTTCACTGGACTTTCCAACCTTACCTTATATAATGGAACTCTACTCCTCTTACCCTGAATTCCACATATCACCTTTTCTGGCAACATTCTTCCCAAACCACACAATTCCTCATCTCTTACCATTAAAGATTGACTAGCCCCTGTATCGCTTAAAATTGTGACTTCTTTACCTGTTCCTCCTGATACACAAGTAAACTTTACCCACACAAGTAAATTCTTTAAAGACATCTGACACCTTCTTAACAATTACTTCTTGAACAGGCTGTGCAATCGTTTGCTCCTCCTTCGCTTCCCTTGGGCTTTCCTTTACCACTCTAACAAATCCCACTGTCTTATCCTGTTTTACCACATCAGGCTTTCCAGTGCTTTTCTTCAACACTGTGACTTTACATGGCCTAGTTTATTACAGGGAAAACATTTGAAACTTTGCATCTCTTTTCCACCCTCCTGGATTTCTTTTTTAATCTGAGGTGCACTCACTTTATTGTCTCCCATCAGATCACCTTTACCTTTACCACTTGAGTATTTCTCCTGTCCCCAGTTTCTATCCCTCACCGGCTGAAACTGATGTCGCAAACCAATCTTTGATTTATGAACTAATTCATAATCATCTGCCATTTCTGCTGCTAATCTCGCAGTTTTAACCCTCTGTTCTTCCACATGAGTTCTCACTACATCAGGAATTGAATTTTTAAAGTCCTCCAAAAGTATAATTTCTCGGAGAGCTTCATACGTTTGGTCTATTTTCAAAGCCCTTAATCACCTAGCAAAATTACTCTGTTTGAGCCTTTCAAACTCCATGTATGTTTGACCAAATTCTTTCCTTAAATTTCTAAACCTTTGTCTGTAGGCTTCAGGCACTAGTGCATATGCACCCAAGATGGATTTTTTCACCACCTCATACGTCCCAGATACCTCCTCCGGTAGTAATGCAAACACTTCACTAGCTCTACCTCCCAGCTTTGTTTGAATCAGTAATACCCACATGTCCTGTGGCCATTTCATTTGTTTAGCTACCTTCTCAAATGAAATGAAAAAGGCGTCTACCTCCTTCTCGTCAAACCTTGGCAATGCTTGGACATATTTAAATAGATCCCCACCCCGCCTTCGCCTATGCCGCTCTGTCTCATTATCCACATCCATCCCCTCCAACTGTTACGTGTCCCTTCACATCTGCCAATGTTAACTGATTTTCATGTTTCAGAGCCATTTTCCGAAGTTCAAACTCTCTTTTTCCCCTTTCCTCTCTATCTCTTTCTTTGTTTCTTTCTTCTCTCTCCTTTTCTTTTTCCTCTCTATATCTCTTTCTTTTTCTTTCATTGCATATTCAAGCCACTTTAATTCTTTTTCATGTTCAAGTTGCTTTAATTCCTTTTAATGTTTAAATTGCTTAATCTGCAACTGGAGCTTTGCCATATCTAATGAGTCAGAATGTATCTCAGGCAAACGTAAATGCGCAGATACCGCGTTAAGTACCTCAAACTTTTCGTATTTTGCTAGGCAGTGTTAATTGCAATGCTTTTGCCAAACCCAACAGTCTGTTTTTGTTCTCTGTCCGTAAGGTATCACGTGTCACTGCGTCCAACTCCAAAAATGTCTGAGCCTCCGAAAGAGCCAGTATTCACAACACTCTCCCCACTTAAACTAAAATACCACACCGGAAAAGCAACAATCCTTCACTGTCTTTAAGTTCACAAAAGTCAATCCAATCGATAGACTTTTATCCTCCTCGAGCACCCAATTGTTATGGGCGAGGCGTTTTCAGAACCCCAAAATGTATTATGGAGTTCAACCAACCTCTTCCTTTAATGGCTTTGTTGCTTTTCCGAGCACGTGGCTTGTTCCCCAGGTGTGATATTACAATTATGGACATGTGGGTTTTTTTTTTTTTTTAAACACAAAACAATGTTTATTCTATGAACTTAACTTAACCTTTTCAATAAACATTGGATCCCTTAACACCCCTTACTTCATAGATAACCCTGAAAATAATGCACCACTAAATAATCCCTCAAAATGTTCCTTCAAACATCCAAAAGGCTTCAAACCTTCAAAACAGTCACACATCAGGTCACAGTTAATATATATTTTCTGTTTTATGGCAGAGAAAAATCAGCTTGGTTGACTTCAGCTCCAGCACCTTGCTTTTCTTCCTGCAGCTCTCTGGAAACACACACACACACCCAAGCTGCTTTCTCAAACCTGGCTTTCTCCCTTCAAGCAGATCACAGCAAACCAGAACTTCTCAAGCTGCTGTCTCAAACTGGCTCTCTCCTTTTAAGCAGCTCACAGCAAAAACAGCCAGGTACTTTTTAGCTGCTCTCAGCAAAACCAGCCAGGCACTTTTTAGCTGCTCTCAGCAAAACTGAAACCAAAAGCAGAAGTGAGCTCAGCTCCCCCCCCCCCCCAACCTCTGACATCACTTCAGTAATATGATCAACTCCATTCCTTAAAGGTACATTGCTTAAACATCCATTTCTTAGAGGTACTCTCACATGACAATATTTACACCTATATATTCACACACAGGGCTCTGTCCTTTGCAGATTGAACATGTCCACACATTCTGGCCTTTTCAACTGAACAAAAGCTTGGGAAGTCATTCCCTGGTTCATTCTCCAGGGAAACACCGTGAGGAATCAGAGTCGAACTGCCTGGTTTAAATTTGAACAAAGTTGGGCAGTTTACTGTTCTATACTGCACTCTCCATGGCAATACCTCCACCAATCAGAGTCCACTTGCCAGTCAATTAGCACTCTTTTATCATGCAGTATAAATTGTTGTTCTACCTTGCATATCTATCCTGATAAGCGCAAGACAAAAAGCTTTGATCGCATGTCTCTTTTTGTCAACAATATTAAATTCTGTGCTACCAACAGAATCTTGTATAAATCAAAATTCTCGGAATTGGATTGGGATAAGTTGGACTCATTTGAAAGTTTGGATACATGACTAACTTTCATGAATAAAACTTACCAAAAGGACAACTTATTAAGTGTCGATGAGACCTCGGCAGATTTAGACAGATTCAGAGAGTCAGAGGATAACCCCATAGAATAGTATAAAATGGAATAATTTGCGAGGCTGCAAAAACTCCATCTAAAAATCCCTCAATCAGTACTAACGGTTAAATTATTGCATTGTAACAAAAGTTACAAATATGGATCAGCTTCTGTCTTTGACAGGAGTTACATTTGCAGAATGACACCCTGTTAGAAGAAATATCAGAGGCTCTTTAAAAAAAAAAGTTCCTGGACAAATATTTCTTCCCAACAGCATTCATGGCACAGATGGGCTGATCGGCGATAAGGCAGACTATGGAGGACATGATGTTAACGGGATGGCAAGGTGATCTAGAAACAGGCTGCAAGCATCAATACGAAAGAAGATTTATAACTAAAAATACTGAGGACAGAAACACCTTGGGAGGACTGAATTGGGAAAAATGAACCGCAGAATTGCACACTGTTTGTCAATCGGTGTTTTAGGTGTGATTCGAAATTCCATTATGTAATAAACTGTATGAAGAGATAGAATAGGATGTTTGAAACAAACACGAGACAGAAGACTCAGAAGAAGAAGAGGGACATATTGACCAAAGAGAGAAAATGTCTTAGTAACAAGAAGTTTCAGTGTAGTGATGAATGTGCTGGTTAGAGTCCTTCAATAGTGCCGTATTAGACAGTGGATATATTTCTACCACATGTGGAATAGAATGCTTGAAATGTTACCTGCATTCCAAGTGACAAAGATTGAAGCAAGGTTAAGGAATTTGGAAGTGCCACGAGTTTGAGATTTAGGGATGATAATACCCGTAAATCGCTGAAAATAGTGATTTCTTGTAAAATCGCCAGAAGGAATCATTTCATTTGCATGGATGTTGTATCCAGTGAAATGAAATACCTTCACTCTTGAGCCAACCATTGATGAAGAAAGCACATATAAAACTTGACATGGAAAACGACAAGGTCATCGTATTTGGAAAAAACTGTGGACTTACAATTTACACAATATGGACACTATTGTATTGCGTTAATTAATCCTATTTTTTCTTGTAAAGAAATTAAGGAAGTATTGAAGATTTTGAGTTGGTTCCTGAACTGGCCAGCTTTATTTATACTAGGAATTTACTAATGGTTTCTCCGCCCCTCTCATTGGGGCAGCTCCTTCTCCCACAGAATTGTGGGATTGTCATTAGTCCCCAGCCAATGGTAAGTAGGCAGGTTATAACATCCATCCCTCCCCCAAAGTCCAAGGAATCCACCGAAGACCCTGGCGAAGGAGGGCGTCGGACTCGTTTGGCCGCAGGCCGGACACCATTTGCACGCGGCGCTGGATCAGGCGGCGTGTAACGAGACGGAGACCGGTGCTTCCGTGATGAACGGCGCAACGGTTGTACATCCACGGCCCGTGGACCCGAGGATTCCCCCTCTGATGCATCCTGTGTCTCCATCTCGGAATCAGAGTCTGCTGCCTCCGTCATGTCAGCGTCTCAATCTCCATTCGGTCCCGTAATGACCTGCGCAGGCTTCGAGTGAGGCACCAGTGGAAGTTTGTGAGGACTACCTTCCCTTGTCTCTGGTCTCTGCGGCTGTAGAAATGAGCTACGGGGGCGGGGAATCTTTTGAGGGGATAGTCTTCTGGACCGAACGTGGTCTACATGTTTGCGCTGAAGACGACCCTGGGCTTGCACCTGGTAAGATATAGGGCCCGTTTGGCGAAGGATTACACCAGGAACCCATTGGGCACCACCAGCAAAATTCCGAACGAACACTGGGTCACCGGGCGCAAACTGCCGAATCGGCCAATGCTGAGAAAATCCCTGTCCCTGCCGTTCTTGTGTGAGGCGTACTTTTGCGCCAATGTCCGGGAAAACCATACTAAGGCGGGTGCGAAGTCTCCGGCCCATTAGGAGTTCTGTGGGAGCTACCCCAGTCACCGCATGGGGGGGTGGTCCTATACGTAAACAAAAAGCGAGCCAGTCTCGTGTCCATTGATCCGGAAGACTGCTTCTTTAGGCCTCGTTTGAATGTCTGCACTGCGCGCTCTGCCAACCAATTTGAAGCCGGGTTGTAAGGGGCAGTGCGGATATGGCGTATGCCGTTCATCTTCGTGAACCTTGCAAACTCCTCACTCGTGAATGGAGTGCCGTTATCCGTGACCGGCACCTCGGAGAGGCCATGCGTACTAAACGACAAATGCATCTTTTCAATTGTTGCGCAGGACGTTTTCCCCTGCATCTTATGCACCTCTAGCCATTTAGACTGGGCGTCAATTAATAAAAGGAACATGGATCCTTGAAAAGGGCCTGTGAAATCTGCATGCAAGCGTGCCCAAGGCCGCCCTGGCCATTCCCTGTGATGTAGGGACGCGGCCGGCGGAAGCTTCTGATGCTCCTGGCAAATGGAGCAGTTTTGGGCCACCTTCTCAATGTCGGTGTCGAGGCCTGGCCACCAGACATAACTCTGGGCCAACATTGTCATTTTGGTCACACCTGGATGCCCATTGTGCAAGTCTGTTAGTATCAGTTCCTGGCCTTTTTCCGGTACAATCACACGCGTCCCCCACCAGAGGATGCTGTCTTCCACGCTGAATTCTGACAGCTTGGAGGAAAATGCCCGCAACTCGCCTGGGAGCTGTCTATGCTGCCCACCATACAGGACTATGTGCCGAACCTTTGACAGGACTGGCTCCGTCTGGGTCCCCTCATGGATCTGTGATGCCGTGACAGGCAAGGTGTCCATAAAATTTAGGGTTGCAACCACCTCACCGGTCGTGGGGGTCGGCATGGGGCCGGTCGATAAAGGCAATCGGCTCAGTGCGTCGGCATTTGCTATCTGCGTACCTGGTTTGTGCTCCAGAGAATACTCGTATGCAGCAAGCAACAAAGCCCAGCGCTGGATCCGTGTGGAAGCAATGAGCGGTATTGGCTTATCCTCTCTGAAAAGTCCCAGCAGAGGCTTATGATCAGTCACGATAGTGGAATGGCGGCCATACACTTACTGGTGGAAGCGTTTCACCGCAAAAACCACTGCCAGGCCCTCCTTCTCGATCTGCGCGTACATTTTCTCCGCTGCAATCAATGTGCGGGAGGCGAAAGCTATCGGTCGCTCGGCCCCGTTCTCCATCTTGTGGGACAGGACGGCCCCAATACCATACGGGGATGCATCACGTGACGAGCAAAGGCTTTCCAGGATCATAGTGGGTTAGTAACCCAGACAACGACAATTGTTGCTTTACCAGCTGGAAAGCGGTTTCTTGCGGCTGACCCCAAACCCAGGTATGATTTTTCTTTAGCAGAAGGTGCAAAGGGGCCAGCGTAGTTGCCAGATTGGGGAGGAACTTCCCGTAATAGTTTATGAGACCGAGAAAAGAACGAAGGTTCGAAGTGTCAGTCGGGGCGGGGGGGCATGTTGAATTGCACGCACCTTCTCTGCGACGGGGTGCAAACCTTCGCGGTCCACCCGATAACCTAGGTAGACTACTTCCTTTGCCTGAAATACGCACTTTGTGCGACGTAAACGGACTCCAGCCTCCGAAAGGCGTCTAAGGACATCCTCCAGATTTTCCAAATGTTCCTGCTTCGACGTCCCTGTAATCAAAACGTCATCTAAGTAGACAGCAAAGTGGTAAACCTCTCAAAATGCCCTCCATAACACGTTGAAAAATTGCGCAGGCAGAGGATACTCCAAAGGGCAACAGTGTATATTCATACAGGCCCCGGTGTGTATTAATCATTACATATGGTCGGGAGGCAGGGTCCAGCTCCAACTGCAGGTAGGCGTGACTCATATCTAATTTGGTGAACGAGAGTCCACCTGCAAGCTTCGCGTAGAGATCCTCTATGCGAGGCATTGGATATCGGTCAAGTCGGGAAGCAGTATTCACTAAGTTTATAGTCGCCACACAAGCGAACTGTGGCATCTGGCTTCATTAAAGGTACAATTGGTGCTGCCCAGTCAGCAAAGCGGACGGGCCTGATAATACCCAAACTCTCCAAATGAGTGAGCTCCCCTTCTACTTTCTCAAGCAAGGCGCAAGGCACCGGGCGCGCCCGGAAATAGCGTGGCGTGGCTCCTGGTTCGACTTGGATACGGGCTACGGCCCCTTTTACTTTCCCCAAACCGGGCTGGAATACATCTGGGTATCGTCCTAGCACCTCAGTCAACCCCTCAGAAACTGTTTGGAGGATGTGCTGCCATTGCAACCGCAAATGGCGCAACCAGTCCCGACCCAACAGGCTGGGCCCATGGCCGCGCACCACGATAAGCCCCTCCTGGCGTCCATAAACAGGGGTCATTGTAGTTCCTGCAATGTCCAGTGGTTCCCCAGTGTAGGTGGCCAACCTGGCCTGTGAGTCGGTTAATGTAAGGGTCTGTATACCATGCTTGATGTGGTCGAATGTCCTCTGGGCGATCATGGAGACCGCTGCGCCAGTGTCCAACTCCATCTCAAGCGGGTGGCCATTGACCCGTACTGTCACCTTAATGGGGGCCACACGGGGAGCTGCCACACAATGCAGCTGCAGGCAGTCGTCCGCCGTCTCCACGTCCTCCGGAGTAGTCGCCGCAGGTTCATCCACATGGAAGGTACGGCCCCCTGGGCCGGTCCCAGTTTCGGTCGGAACGACGGCGCCTCTGGCGCCCCCAGGACCGCCGTCCGCGACGGGGTTGGCGTCTACAAGTCTGACACGGACATGGCTCCTCATCCATTGGTTCTGGAGAAGGCTCCCTTCGGGGAGGAATGTCCGACGGCCACTGGCGTTGGTCCGGACATTGCCTCGCCCAAGGTACCGCAGGAGTGCGGGGTGACGATTTCGGACGGAAGGGGTTGCGCCCCAAGGCATGCACTTCCATTTCCTGTAGCTCCTGCACTCCTCGTTCTGCGCTCTCTCAGGACAATACTATTTGAATGGCCTGTTGAAAAGTCAATGTTGGCTCAGCTAACAACTTTCTCTGGGTGGCCGCCTTGTTAATACCGCAAACCAAACGGTCGCGTAACATTTCTGACAAGGTCTCACCATAGTCACAATACTCCGCAATCCTGCGTGGCCTGGATAGAAAATCGGCAAGGGATTCTCCAGGGGTCCTCTCAGCGGTATTAAACCGGTAACGCTGGACTATCGTGGACGGGGTTGGGTTAAAATGTTGCCCCACTATATTCACAAGTTCATCAAACGTTTTGGTGTCCGGCGCAGCTGGGTACGTAAGGCTCCTAATCACCCCAAACGTATGCGGGCCACAGACGGTGAGCAATATGACCACCTGGCGCCCGTTTTCAGTGATATTGTTTGCCCGGAAATAGTAGCGCATCCGTTGTGTGTACTGGTTCCAGCTTTCCAGCGCAGCATCAAAAACATCCAAACGTCCGTACAGAGGCATGGTATAATAGAAAACAACTTCCAACCTGTATCCAACAAAAATCCAGGGAGCTGGCTTCAGCAGTGTAGACAGCTATTCACTTTAACCTTCGTCACCAGTTTTGGTTCCTGAACTGGCCAGCTTTATTTATACTAGGAGTTTACTAATGGTTTCTCTGCCCCCCTCATTGGGGAAGCTGATACTCCCACAGGATTGTGGGATTGTCATTAGTCCCCAGCCAATGGTAAGTAGGCAGGTTATAACAGATAACTTGCTGCAATTATGCAGGGCTTTGATGAGGCCACACATGGAATATTGTGTGCAGTTTTGGTCTCCTTATCTGAGGAAGGATGTTCTTGCTGTAGAGGGAGTGCAGAGAAGGTTTACCAGACTGATTCTTGGGATGGCAGGACTGACTTACTTTTTTTATTTTTTATTTTTTAAACATTTTATTAAGGCATTTATGGTTTCATAATAAAAAAAAGACAGAAGTGCTCAGCCACCACCTTTTCCACCTTCTGGATCAACTGGCCCTGGACTTTCAATCCTTGCTCCACCTGGTCAATCCCCAACTTACTCAGGTCCAGGCATTCTTGTCTTTGCTTAGCAAAGTTCTCCTGAAGGAATTACACCAGCTGCACCATTGACCACTGGGCTGGCAATCCCAGTCCCTGAGCCTCCGCCATGTTTTCCTGTGCTGCAGACTCCTCTTCCTTCTTTGCCCAACGATCTCTCCTTTTCAGACCGCTTCTGGTCCACAAATCCATGAACTGGTGGGGGATTCTTCTCCTCTACCTCACCAGTCTCCTATTTTACCGATCAAATCCCCCATCAGTCGGGGAAAAAGGTCCCAAAGGTACACCAGGAGCGGGAGCTACCAAATAAGCGCCCACTCACTCCATGGCCGCCACCGTAAGTGACTGGGTTGGTTAATAAGCAGTTTGCGTTCGAGGTGGGGAGTATTAGATTTGTGATGGTTATACTCCTCTGTGGAAAGTTGGAGAGGTTGCTGGTGGTTCTGGTAAACGTCGATGCCCAAATTCGATGATGTGGATTTTATCAGCGCTTTGTGGTTTCTGACCACACGCCACACTGAGTGGATTTGATTTGCGGGAGGTCACAGCCGTCACACTGTGGGAAGCACTTAGGTGGTAGTTAGGAGGGAGTTTATATCAATTTGGGAGCATAGGGAGAAAAGGGAGCAGGAGGAGAGGGCAAGGCTGGTGGACAGGGGGCCGAGACATGGGCAGAGGCCTTGCGGAGGGTAAACGTATCCTCGTTGTGTGCGAGGCTAAGCCTCATCCAATTCAAAGTGATACGTAGGGCGTATATGATCGTGGTGAGGATGAGTATGTTCTTTGAGGGGTTGGAGGATAGGTGTGGGGTGTGCGGGGGATCGGGGGGCGGGGGGGAAGGGGGTAGAGTCCCCGCAAATCAAGTCCATATGTTCTGGGTGTGTCTAAGATTGAACGGTCTCTGGGACGGATTCTCGGATGTAATGTCCGAGGTGCTGTGTGTGGCAGTGGCTCCAAGTCCAGAAGTGGCGAGATTTGGTGTGTCGGAAAACCGGGAGTCCAGTGGGTGAGAGAGGCCGATGTTTTGATCTTTGCCTCACTGATAGCCCGGAGATGGATCTTGCTCGGTGGCGGGAACTGGAGCCGCCGTAAGCGGAGGTGCGGTTGAGTGACCTGGTGGAATTCCTGAGGTTGGAAAAGGCCTTGAGGGGTTGACGGGTTTACGGATGGGTTCACCCGGATGTGGAAGCCATTTATTGATTTCTTTCAGGAGATTTGAGAGGTCGGAGGTGGGGGGATTGTTTAAAATGGGGAAGGTAGGATGTGAGGAGGGGGTGGCATCAGGGGAGTAGGGGTGGGGGGGAGAAATGGGTGTTGGTTGTTTATTGAGTTATTTGTTTTCTCTTCTGATTCTGCTTGTATACCTGAAAATGCCTTGAATAAAATATTTTTTTAAAAGATGTTCGAAATCTTGCAGAATGGCAAGCAAGTAAGTGGCAAATGAATTTCAATATTACGTTTCAACGATACATTTGAGGTGGTGCATCTTAGTAGGAGGAATAAGGAGGCCACCCACTGTTTGTAAAGTAAGAATCTTAATGGGGTAATGGCATGATAGGATTTAGTGGTACATAAGTTAACGTAGCCCGAAAAACTACAAACACCCACAGTGCTGTTAATGAAGGAATTTAAGGATTTGACCCAACGATGGTGAAGGAATGGCAATATATTTTCAAGTTAGGTAGGTGAGTGATTTTGAGGGAAACCTGAAGGTGATAGAGTTCCCAGGGTTCCTTGCCAGTACAATAGGATTCAAAGGCAAGTTTAACGTATACTGAATCTTTGTTGGACTACACAGAGCACTGTGCAAAGTTCTAGTCCCTATTGTCAGATGTGTGTAGTTCAATAGGTCTCACAAAGAGGTTCTGTGTCTTGTATCGTTTAACAGTAAATGCTTATTAACTACCCATAATACTATATCTATGTACATAGTTATGTACATAGTTATAAGCTAGGAGCACTCTCCATGTTGCCGCTACACTCTATCCTGTACAGGATTGCCCTGTAGACACTACCTTTACATCAGACTCGGATCAGTAGTGTCCACATTCCCACAGAAACTGTTTCTATGCCAGACCCTTATACTACACCTCCTTCCAAGTCTTTATCCAACATTGTCTTTACAGGGGTTGGGGGAGTGGTAGATTTCATTGCGTGGGTAAAATGTGATGAATCGGAGATTACTTTGGACGCGGTCATTTTGGCCATTGGTCATCATCCTCAGTTTCTCTCCAATTTATAGTAGGAGGATCACATTGAGAGATGAAGAGAAGGCTCTTCTTGTTCTTCCTGACTGTATCTTCCAGAATACTGACAAAGTATGACCGTGGCTGATAATCATCTTTCCAGACAATAACAGCCTCTCTATCAAGGCCCTTAATCCAGATATTGTTATTCTTGTGCAAATGTGGTAGATGTCTGCTGTGGTACCTTTTGTTGTTGTGTAAGCCTGTTTCTTTCTGGAAGACTGCTCTCTGCCCTGGATATTTTGGAAACTTTGGCTGCCAACCCTGGTTTTAGTTTCATTGGCATAATTGAGTGTTGTGTGCAGAGTTTTCTGCACACCAAGGGGCTAAGCCGCATCGCAGGGGAGTGAACCCCTGCTAGGTCTTCTAACTTGGCACTGTTTAGTTATTGAAGCTGGACTTCCACAGGATTCAACTGAGTCTAGAGTTTTGTTTCTGCCTTTTACCTCCAGTCCTACTTTGTAGCTTTTCTCTGGCGTTCTCCTTCTGCACCTTTGCTTCAGGTACTTTTCGTCAGATCATAATACTGCTTTTTCAATCTTCCAGGTTTTAAACTTCGTCGCCAGCTTCCGTGAGGTTCTGGGTTGTTCCAATAACTGGCTCCATATTGTAAGATGTATGTCGTTCGGTCAGTCTCTTGAAGAGGTTCCGAGTCTTGAATTGTTTAATAATAAGTGTTTATTAACAACTCAAAACTATGTAAATGTATACAATATAAGGTCTAAGCTAGGACTTGCCTCCACGCTTGCATCTACACATGTCTCTCCAGTAAACGAGTACCCTCCAGACTCAGGTCATGTGTTCTTTTTCATCACCCTGTAGCAGTACTGTATCCACTATCACATTAACCATTTCTATGTCAGACTCCTATTATACAGTCCCCATGTTGTAAAAATTATATAGAAACAGTGGAGAAGGCCAAAAAACAATAGAGAAATGCAAAAATAATTTACAAGAATGATACCAAACCTGAGAGGGTACAACTATCAGGAAAGACTGAACAGGTTAAGACTCTTTTATTTAGTAAATTGGTTACCTGATAGAGGTCTTAAAAAATATATGATACCGTTCAAGAGGGTAGATGCAGAGAAAGATGTTTCTACTTGCCGAGGGAGACCAGACTATACCTATAAATGGTCATTGATAAAAGCAATAAGGAACTAGTGGAAGTGGTACGCATTACCCTGTTGTGTGGGTGAGTCAAATAGTTTAGGTATATTTAAGAGGAGGCTAGATAAGTACATGAGGGTGATAGGAATAGAAGAATACATTAATGGGATGAGATGCAACAAAGTGGGAAGAGACTTATTTGGAGGACAAACACTAGCATAGGTCTGTTTGGCCTACTGGGCTTTTTCTGTGCTGTTAATTATATGTAATTCTTCTTGCATTTATCTCAAACGTATGCACTCTCTGTTAAAATTTTATCCACCAATGAATACAATCCATTTCTGTTCGCCTTGTTATAATCCTTAATTATCTTGAAGTTCCCTATAAAGTTGCCTTTGATCTTCTGAGCTCCAGTGAAAAGAGCCCCAACTTCTCATAGCTCTGTTCCATCTTTAATCCTTCATTCTTGTTGATATGCTTGTAACTTTTTCCACATTTTTCAGTTGCTTTTATATCTTAGTTTTATTGGAGAGGTCCAAACTACTGTGCCCCTACTGTGGCTTAACTGTGTGCAGTGATTCATTTTGGTAGGAAAAACAGAAGGCAGAATGGGGAGAATAAAATGGAAGTACAGCTCTAATGGGGATGCAGAGCAGACGGAGAATTATGTGCATAAACCATTGAGGGTTGCAGGGCAGACCGCGAGCATACATTAAAAAGCATATAAGATCCTGGGCTTTATAAAAAGGGACATAGGGTACAAAACACTGGTTCGGCCTGAACTGAAGTATTGTGTCCAGTTCTGAACACCCTCTACTTCTCTTAGGCAATTCCTCAGAATTAAACTTTTTTTATTTTTTTATTTTTAAGAGTACCCAATTTCTTTTCCAATTAAGGAGCAATTTAGTGTGGCCAATCCACATATTTGGGTTGTGAGGGTGAGACCCACGCAGACATGGGGAATGTGCAAACTCCACACGGACAGTGACCTGAGTCCGGGATCGAATCTTGGTCCTTGGTGCTGTGAGGCAGTAGTGCTAACCACTGCTGCCCCATCAATCCCTCAGGATTGAGGGTAATTTGCTTCCATTCCACTTTGATGGGTTCTGAGATGGCTGATAAGCCCATTACGTGACCTGCAAAATATCCTTTGTGGGGCATGTAATGCTTGAAGGTAGGTTTTATATAAGTATACTAAATCACGAGTATTTCGGACACAGTAGACCAAAAACCTGTTCTGATTGGTGGAAGGGACTACAATTTAAGGTGATTGGTAAACAAAGCAATGGTGACATGAGGAGAAACCTTTTTATACAGTGGATGGTTAGGATCTGGAATGCATTGACTGAAAGTATGGTGGAGACAGATTCAACCATGGCTTTGAAATGAAGGTCCGATAATCATCTGATGAGGAAATATTTGCAGGGCGGGAAAAGGCAGACTGGCGGAACTTAGTGAATTGCTCTTGCAGTAGTCGACACAGAAAAGACTGGGGGAATGGCCTCCTTCTATGCTGTAACCATTCTATGGCCGTGGCAAGTTTTCCTGCTGCAAATCTGGAAAGCCATTCAAACCCCCGTTGACTTCAATGGGATAGGAAGATTATGTTGGTGGGAGGGGCTAGAAAATGTAGACAATTGAACATGATCTCTGTGTATTCTTTCAGATACAAAACCAAAGAATCTGCTTGTCTTTGGTCTTAGGCCACTTGCAAAACCTAACCTTAGGTACCTGTCTACTGAGGCCTGTCTGGGTTCCAACTTAGTTAAAGATCTTAATTTAAGGTGTCATTTCTTCACCTAAACTTCATTTCAAACCCTCTCTTATTTGGTAATTTTCTGATTTGAATTACTTATATCATCTACCAATTTAGTTGGCCGTACTCTGTCCCCATGCCCTTTTTCACTGTTTAAATTACAATTTGCCCGCTTGGTTGTCTAACTTAGTGCTACCAGCGTATTTCAGTGTTTCAATATTGCTGCTTAGATTTGTTGGATAGTATCTCTGTTACGATACAGTCGTGTTGCTACGACTGTAGGACATCACTTATCTAATGTAAGCCCAATATAGAGTGGCTCTCTGGGAAGCATGACTCGGGATCTGAACATCCTGCTGCTATTAACCAGGTTTTCCGTTTTATGGACCCCAACCCCCTGTGGTGAAACCCACAGTGGAGGTTCGCTGTTGGCGGGACCAGAAGATCCCGCTGGTGAGAATGGCTGGAAAACTCTGTCTGTAGTCTTTCTTTTCTTGATGGAATTTGTATTCAGGAGTGAACAAATGGCATTTGCAGTTCATTATGCTTCTGTTTGCCCACAGACTTTGCATGAGCTTATGAGCAGCAATTTATTGTTATTGGGAGTCGAACACAGCACGATGTCCTTCTCCGAGGATCTGGATGCTGTGTGAACAGGGCAAGCAGCAGCATGTTTCCTCAGCCAATCGGATTAAGGAATTGTTAGAGAGATGCACAAATTCTGAAACTGTCTTTATCAAACTTTTTCTCTGGGGACCCATTTTTACCAACCGGCCAATCTTTGGGACCCATGCTGGCTGACCTTCGTGACCCACGCCGACCGACCTTCGTGACCCACGCCAACCGACCTTCGTGACCCACGCTGACCGACCGTCGCGACCCACGCCGGCCGGCATTCACAACCCACCATTTTCTCTTACCTTTAATGCGAGAGGTGAGCCTGCTTGGTCCTCATGATCTCACTCAAATCAGGTTCACAGGAGGAGAGGACTGTGCCCATATCTGATGCAGGATTCATTCGGTTCCTTTGTGCTGTTTACATCTTTGTAAGGACAGAAAATCCAACCTCGCACCTGCAGGTCGTTCTGAAGGGCAAAAGCAACAAAATGCTTGTTTTACTCAGCTCCGGATGCTCCTCAGAGACGCTATTCCAGACAGGTTCATTAACTTGTGCCGTGTTTTTAATGTGCTGTCACAGCTGAGGCGCAGAAGTTCAGTTTCTTCATTTGGAGTCAGCTGCATGTTAACAACTGATTCTGGGGTCTCAAACGCAAAGGGATTTTTCACTCACCTCTTCTCTCTCAAAATCTTAAACTTCTCATCTGGAAAGTAGCGACCAAAATTGTTGATCAGCGCTTCCAGATGCAACTGAATAAGGCTTGCCAGTCCATTTACAGTTTCCTTACTAATGCTGTTTCTTTGATGTGTCGAAGCAGTGTGGGGAACATGTAATAATTTTGGCTTTGCACTCGTAATTGCCAAACTTTCAATGCCTTTTGGAAAGCTTTGATTTCTTTACAGTGCTGAACATACCTAATGTAAATTAGCAAGTTTGCACAATCTCAAACATCTGTACTTTTATCCAGTTGTATTGAAAACTCCTGCGCTGACTTTAAATGAGAAAAAAGCTGGGCTTCTAAATTCTCAGCATTATTACAACTTCGGCGAGCTACTGTGTTATCACGAAGTGAGATGCATTTCACTTTTTCAGCGAACCTCTCATCTATGACTATACAAACTATATCTAATGCAGCAGGGAGAATTAATCTCTCTGCTACAGTGTGGGGCATTTTCTCTTTAGCTACATGATAAGCTACCATGTAAGAGGCTAATTGTACTTTGTCGTTCAATGTAACATTTCTGCTGAGGATTTCAGCTGACAATTTAAGTTCTCGTTGCATCCTTTGAAAAAAATCAAGAGGTTTGTCCTCTAACTCGCCATGCTTAGTCTTCAAATGCCTTTGCCAGCACTTCCCTACATGTAACACAAATGGGCCTTGCATCTTGATTTGCATTGGCACAATTAATAAATCCATACCTTAAAAAATCATCTTTATACTGCTTTGTGCCTGATTTCAGCTTCTTGTTGGGCTGTTCACCAGATGCCCTGGAGCTCACACCAGCACTGCTTTGTCCTGTTGTGGACTCTCCTGAACTGCTTCCACCAGTACTGCTTTCTCCTGCTGTGAATTCTCCTGAACAGCTCGCACCAGCACTGCTTTGACCTGCTATGGATTCTCCTGAGCCACTCTCTCCAGCAGGTTTAGTTGTAAGATCCTGACCTGTTTTTATCTCTGGCCCTCTCTTCCTTATAACAAAATGATCCATTTTAAATTTAACTTTTTCTGCTGACAAAATGGAGGAATCGCAATCGCGCCCAAAGCACGTGACGCCAGTGTTCGGGGCGCGTCACCTGCTCTCTGCCTTGCTTCAGGCAGGAAGATTGCATTGAATGTTTAAAAAAAAAAATCTTCTCCTGCGTCAGCGCGCTGACTTCAGGAGGAGGCGATGCTTCTCGTGGGGTTCTACGCATGCGCACAGGTGAGTGGACATGCATGTGCAGTGCGCCCGCGTTTTTCTATCTGGTTGCGGCCGTTATTTTCAAAGCCGCTCGCAGCCGGCATTGTTAAAAGCCGGCTGCTGCGTGTGAAGTCATATGATCGGAAACACCGCGATGGATGACTCCGTGACTTGCGGGTCCCGACCCCCATATTGAAAATGCCTGAGTCAGAGCATTTAAGTCAATTTAAAATTGTATGCAGAATGTGAAATAAAAAGAAAATTGAATTGAAAGCGAGATAAAAGAGATAGAAAGAAAGCAAATTATTCCTAACTTCTTAACTCTCCAGCAATCAGAATTAATGAGACTGTAACTTCTGTGAAAAATTAATTTTCAGTGCCAAAGAGTATCGTTGGTGTGACTTAAGTCTTAGCACAGCATTTAAATTGATCAGCCCTCTGGGCTACAATTTCATACCTTTCATCCGTTTGAATGCTGAATTTCTTGATGAGAAATCAGTGTACCCAAGTTGAGGAGTAGGGCAGATACAAAATGACAATGTGGAAAACTGGCCAGTTATATTCTATCTACAAAGAGTAAGACAAATCCAATCTAGACTATTATTACTATATCAGACTGCTTTCAATCAACAACAAAGTAATGGAAGGTGCCATTGATAGCGCTATCAAGCAGCACTTATCAAGTAATAATCAAGCCTGTTGACCAATGCTCATTCTGGGTTCTCCCAGGACCATTCTGCTCCAGATCTCATGGACAGAAGTGCTGAATTACAGATGTGAAGTGAGAGTGACTGCCCTTGACATCAAGGCAGCATTTACCTGGTTGGGCATCTAGAAGCCCTTGCCAAATTGGACTTGATGAAAATTGGAAGATAGCTCTCCACTAGTTGGAGTCATATTGGGCATGAAGTAAGATGGTTGTGGCTCTCGCAGGTCAGTCCTCTCAGCGACAGGACATCACTGCAGGATTTCCTCAGGGAAGTGCCCGATGCCCAACCATTTTCACCAGCCTCATCAACAGGGTAAAAAATTTATGGGACACTTCGGCATGGAGGTGAATCTTTAAGAGCAAGGGTTGGGTGGAGTGGCGTTCTGCCAGAGATTTTCATGCCATTGTGGAGGATAATGTGGTGTGCATGCCTTTACTGCCCATGCGCCAAGCTCAAACAGGGTCCTGGCCTCAAACAGCCCAGGACACAGAACAACCAGCTTAATTATGGCGTAATCCTGTACGGTTGGTCACCCGACTCATTCGTGATTTTCAGTCTATTCAAGAGTCCGAAATGGGGTTGTTCACTATGCATTATTCCGGGTTGTTCACTGTGCATTTTTCAGGGACATTCACTACTCCTCAAATACTGGCGCAGTCCACCCCAACATGTAGCAAGAACAGGTCAACATTCAGGCTTGGGCTGGTGAGTAGAAAGTAAGATTTGTGCCAGGCAATGACCATCTCAAACAAGAGAGAATCTAACCAATGTTCAATGGCTTTGCCACCACCTAATCTCATGCCATCAACACCCTGGGGGCTATCAGTGGTCAGAAACTGAACTGGACCAGCCATATAAATATATGACAAGTAGCTGACCTCCTGACTCACCAAAATCCGCCGTCCATCTCCAAGACACGCCAATGGAACACCCTCCATTTGCCTGGTTGAGTGCAGCTCCAGTAACACATACTGCTTAATGCACCTGATGCAGTAACAGCACTGTATTATCTGCAAGATGCGCTGCAACAACTCACAAAGCTTCCTTCAACAGCACCTTACATTATTTGTTCACCAAAAGTAGCATATGAAGTACGTTATCTATACTTTCTTGAAAATCCATCAGATTATGTACCTAACATTTCTTTAATTGCTTCAAGTAATCTTTCGATTTGCTTTTGAGAAATCCATCCGCCTGGTTCTCATTAACTTCTGTTCTTTGAAGCATTTAGTAAACTCACCCCATGTTACAAACAATAAATAAAACTAACAACTTTATTTCTTGGTTTATCACTGATTCTCTTTGTGAAAGGGGTTTGTCACATTTGGTACCCTCAGGTTCTCTGGCCCACTAATGGAGACCAGATGGAACGGCACTCAAGGGATCGGGGAGGCCCCCAGGTGCATGCCCTTTGGTCAGGTTGGTATCCTGGTATTGCTGGTGCCAGCCTGGTATCCTGGCAGTGCCACCTGTGTGCCCACCTGGTCAGGTTGCATTGCCAGCTGGCAGGGGCACAGCCAGTGTGCCAGGTTGGCACTGCCAAGTGCCATGCTGGTGATCGGGCTGGGGGTCCCCTGCGCAGGTGTTGGGGGCGGGGGCGTCCTGATCTCTCGCTTTACTGTGGAATTCCGGCGAGCGGAGCTCCTCGGTTTAGAAAATAGGGCTATGTGTGGCCTCGCCCGCATGTATTTAACACGAGTGGCGTTGTATAGCCATGTGTTTTGGGGCGCTGCGAAAATGGAGACTTTGTTCGCATTTAGTTGAATCGCATCCAATATCACTGTTATTCCCATGGGTTTTACTGCAAGAATTCCTTCCTTACTTTAATGGTTGTGCCACAGTGCTGCCCTCTTTGCAGTGTTCAGCTTCACCACCCACACCTGCAGGTGGACTTTACATTTTCTATCATTGTAAGTGTGCTTTTGAATATGAATATCTAGATGCACATATCCAAGAATTGAGAAGAAAACCCTCCAGCACGATATGCCTTGTTTATTAGAATCTAGCAGATGTCATCATATGCAGCTTCTTCATTTAGTAGATTAAGATTATATTATCAGACTATAAACCGGCAGATGTCTTAGTTAAATAAATTATGTAAACAAACATTTTTCAAAACAAAGCATTGCACAGTGTTGTAACTTTAAAAAAAAATGTTTTTATTCTCCATTTTCACATTTTCCTTCAAAATTTACACCCCACCAACAGACAGTAAACGGTAACAAATACAAAATCAATCCCCTGAACAATAACGGCGATCTCATCCTCCCACCACCCCAAACAACGGCCCACCTGTCAATATATGCATCCAATAAAACAATCCCGCCAACGGTGGAAACAAAGGAGAAAAAGAAAAAGGAGTCCGGGACCGCCCATGGTCACCATTAACCTATAGAGGCTTAAACTGGCCAGCGTGGAGGCCCCCGCCCGGGTCCCTTTCCCCCTTGCCCTGCCCTAGGAAAGCCCAGAAATCCCCTTTTTAGCACACAAACCCCGCATATCCACCGACACCCCAAAGAGCCCTCATTTCGAGTGAATGTCCCATCACTTCCCTTGTCCAAATTTATACAACATTGGCTCCTTTAGCCCATACACCCGCACGCAGTGAAACAAAAAAGAAGAAAATACAGTCATGAGGTTACATCGGCACATGGTCATTTCTCAATTCTGCCACAGTCCTTCTGCCTTCGCAAACCCCTCCGCTGCTTCCGCCATTCCAAAATAAAAGTCCTTGAGCTTGTAAGTCACCCTCAGCTTCGCTGGATATACAATGCCGCACTGCACCTTGCTAATGTACAGTGCCCTCTTCACCCGGTTGAAGGCAGCCCGCCTCCTCGCCAGCTCCACCGTAAAGTCCTGGTATACACGTATACCAACTCCAGCCCACTACACCACCCGCTTCTGCTTGGCCCAGCACAGGACCTTCTCCTTCACACTGTACCTACGGAAGCACAGAGTCACTACCCTTGGCGGCTCACTCGCCTTTGGTACAGGCCTCCACGACCGATGAGCCCGATCCAGTTCATATCAGGAGGGATCCCCCCCCTCCCCTAATAATTTCGCCAGCATCGTGGCAAAATACTCAGTCGGCCTCGGTCCTTCAACTCCTTCGGGCACCCCACAATCCTCAAATTCTGTCACCTGGATCTGTTTTCCAGGTCTTCCATTTTTCCTCGCAGAACCTTGTTAATCTCCATCACCTTCCGCATCTCCTTCCCCATTGAGGTAAGTTGATCACCGTGCTGCAATAATGTCTCCTCCACTTCCTTCAACGCCTACCCTTGCTCCTTCACATCCACCACTGCGCTCGCCACCGCCGTCGTCACCAGGGAAATCGCCACCTCCACCAGCACACTCAATCTCCCTCATCTCCTTCCTCGTTGTCTCCATGTATTTTGTAAGCTGCCTTTCGAATTCCGCAGCTATCACCTTAGTTATTTCTTCAGCCGTAAGCAATGCGGCCTCCCCTGGTGCTCCAGCCTCCATTTTCCTTGGTGACCCCGCGGTGACCTTTCCACTCTCCGACGGACCTTCAGCTGTTTTCTTTACGGCCGTTTTTTTGCTCACCCTACTGTGCCTCCTCTGTGCCTTCTCCCTGCTTTTGCCGCCTCCGTGGACCCTGGGATCGGGCTTAAAGCCCCGAAAATGCCGTTCCAGAACAGGAGCCCTCCATTGTGCGGCTGCCTCCCACCACCTGAAGTCCATAGTGTTGTAACTATAAACATCTCAATTAATATGCACAATGATAAAGACACTTGCCCTGAGCTGTGGATTTTTGGAAACAGTGGGTTCCTTATTATGGAATCGCAACTTTACCACTGAGTCACTGACTTAATTTAGACCCTCTGCAGACTGATCCTGGCACAGATAATTTCTGGTAACATATCAATAGGACCACTAACCAATGAAGAAGGTATGCTTGTGTTAGATTATGGAATAAATTTGAAAAGAGGGAGCACTCAAAGCCATATTTGATCAAGTAGTATGTTAGCAGTGTCTGGTAAGATTAGACCATGTATTACGTATATGCTTGTGTTTTCGTTAAAAGGGACATGGTTTAATATATAACTTTACACTTGTTAATTGTTGGAAGTGCTGCCACTGAACCAAACTAGAAAAGCATTTTTCCATGAAAGCCACCGCCCAAGTAATTGACCTTTTGCATGATATCCAGCAAGTTTGGCGGCATCTGTGGAGAGAGATGAAAGTTAATTTTTTCAGTCTGTGACTGGAGTTCAGGATCGCATTGCAGACTGAATAGAGTCACAAAGCAGTCACTGCATGTTGTAAGCAGTCCGTACAGTATACTAAATTAAAATAATTTTAAAAATTCTTTCATGGGAAGTATTTATTGCCCATCTCTGACGGCATTTAAGAGTCAATCAACAATTTTATGACAATCGACAATGGTCATCATTAGATTTTTAATTCCAGATTTTTCATTGAATTCAAATTTTACCATCTGCCATGGTGAGGTTTGAACCCGGGTTTCCACAGCATTACTCTGGATCTCTGGATTACTAGTCCAGCGATGGCGCCACTGTCTCCCCTAGAATTACAAGTAAATCACTGTTTCAACAGGAGGAATATTTGTGGCCTTGGATGGTGAGGGCAGTTGCTACATCTCCTGCCCTTGCATGGAAAGGGGGTAAGCACTAAAGGTGAGTGAAGAACGGGCTAAGGTGTTGCAAATGAAACAGTCCCCTTGGAGTACTGCAAAGGGACGGAGGGGAACACATGGATTGGTGGTGGCATCACAATAGGGGGGGTTGGAAATGGTTGAAGGTGATCTGTTGAATATGAAGGTTGGTAGAATCATAGAATTTGCAGTGTAGAAGGAGGCTATTTGGCCCATCGCGTTTGCATTGACCCTTGGAAAGAGCACCCTACTTAAGCCCACACCTCCACCCTATCCCCGGAACCCAGTAACCCCACCCACCCATAGGGTAAAACTTGAGGACAAAGGGAACCTTATCTGATTCTGGGAAGGAGGGAAAGAGGATGAGAGCAGAAGTGCACTAGATAGAATAAGCCTAGTCCAGGGCCCTGTCAAACATGGTAGGGGGCGGGGGGGGAATCATCAGCCTAGGTACAAAGAAGACATATTGAAAGCTCTAGTATGGAAGTTTTCATCATTTAAACAGAAGTTACACAGACAGGTATAGAAGAGAGTCCTCACATGGAGCAGGGTGTGAAAAGAAGAGTAGTTAATTAAGCTGTGGGAGATCAATGGACTTGCAGTGACTATTGGAGGATTGCCTACCACCAGAAAGGGAGACAGAAGTCAAGGAATGAAAGGAAAGAGCCAGAATTAGATGAAGGCGAGAGAGGGTGGAAATTGGAAGAGTTGATCAAATTTTCCAGTTCGGGGTGAGAACAGGAATCGTCACTAGATAGAATTTACAGTGCAGAAGGAGGCCATTTGGCCCATTGAGTCTGCAACAGCCCTTGGAAACAGCACCCTATTTAAGCCCATGCCTCCACCCTATCCCTGTAATCCTCACCTAACCTTTTGGACACTAAAGGGCAATGTAGCATGGCCAATCCACCTAACCTGCACATCCTTGGACTGTGGGAGGAAACCGGAGCATCGGGAGGAAACCCACGTAGGCAGGGGGAGAACATACAAACTCCACACAGTGACTTGAGGCCGGAATTGAACCTGGGTCCCTGGAGATATGAGGCAGTACTGCTAACCACTGTGCGACCCCCCCCCCCCCCCCCCCCCCCCCCCCCCCCAATAATTAAATAACTGGAGAAAAGAGGTGAGGGTATGGTGTTGAGTAGGGCTGGAATAATTCATGTTTCACATATCCTACAAAAAAGGCAGGCATGGATAGGACCCATTTTGGCACCCACAGCAACCCCTTTTTATTTGGAGAAAATAAGTAGAGATGAAGGAGAAGTTGTTCAATGTGAGAATAATGACATTACACTACCACGTGTGTTCTATAGGCCATGGGCAGCATGGTAGCACAGTGGTTAGCACTGTGGCTTCACATCGCCAAGGTCCCAGGTTCGATTCCCTGCGGGTCACTGTCTCTGCGGAGTCTGCACATTCTCCCCGTGTCTGCATGGGTTTCTTCCGGGTGCTCCGGTTTCCTCCCACAGTCCAAAGACATGCAGGTTAGGTGGATTGGTATGCTAAATTGCCCTTAGTGTCCAAAAAGGTTAGGAGGGGTTATTGGGTTCGGGGGATAGGGTGGAAGTGAGGGCTTAAATGGGTCGGTGCAGACTCGATGGGCCGAATGGCCTCCTTCTGCACTATGTTCAATGTAACCAGTGAGAAAGGTAGAGGAACAGATACACAAGGAAATTACAGAGGTTCAAAAACTATGGAGTATTAATAATGGAGAACTTTAATCATCCTAATTAGATTGGGATAATAATATATGTGGTGATCCTCAGGTTAAATCACCACCAGTCACCTCTTCCCCTCAAAGGAAAAAAGCACTCTGGTCATCTGGGACTATGGCAAATCCAATAATACAGTAATAATAGTCATACAGTTGTGGGGGGATAGCCCATCAGGGGAAAACAGCAGCAGCCAGAACAGTGGCACCACAACTGGCTCTGTTGCTCAGCAGGGGAGGGCAAAGTATAAGAGAGCTATAGTTATTGGGGACTCTATAGTAAGGAGCACAGATAGGTGCTTCTGTGGACGTGAAAGAGACTCCAGGATGATATGTTGCCTCCCTAGTGCCAGAGTCAAGGATGTCTCTGAACGAACACAGGACGAGGACGTTCTGAAGGGGGAGGGTGAACAGCCAGAGGTCATAGTACACATTGGTACTAATGACATGGGCAGGAAGAGCGATGAGGTCCTGCAGAAGGAGTTAAGAGAGTTCGGCAGCAAGCTAAAAAGCAGGACCTCTAGGGTTGTAATCTCAAGATTATTCCCTGTGCCACGTGCCAGTGAGACTAGAAATAAGAGGATAGTGCAACTAAACACGTGGCTAAACTGGTGGTGTAGGAGGGAGGCTTTCACATTTCTGGACCATCACGATCTCCTCCGGGGCAGGTGGGACCTGTACAAGAAGGACCGGTTGCATATAAACTGGCGGGACACCAATATCCTGGCTGGAGATTTGCTGGGTCATTCGGAAGGATTTAAACTAGAATGGAAGGGGGTTGGGAACCAGAACTTAGCTTGGAAGGTGTCATAACTGATGGCGGTCAGCGATAGGAATTATTTTATTTGTGGCCTTACCATCCTGGGAAACGAAACCTTGGGAGCCCTCTGGGCAATAACCAAGGAATTGTCTCAACTGCGGTTGTTTGCAATGCAGAACCAGTATGCTCTTGACCATCTTCTGGCCCCTGAGGGTGGGGTATGTGCCATAGTGCAGGGCAAGTGTATCATGGGAGTTCAAGACCTAACCGCTAACATCACTAAATTTATGGATCGCATACGGGATCACCTGGATGGAATGCAGGACCCTGGCTCTTGGGGTAACTGGGAATTTGGAGGTTGGAAGGACTGGTTGATAAATATGGCCATGTATTTAGCAGTGGCACTCAGCTGCATCTTTGTGGGCCTGGCCATCATTAAATGCGTGATGGGTAGAATGCGGGGTGCACTGGAACAGATAGACGCCCCTAGAATCTTGGCTGTTAGGATCCACGAGGGTGCAGCGGATGAAGGGGGGCTGCAACAGGAATTGGAAATGCAGCGACAAATCTTTTTAGATGAGGGGCCGTAGCTACGGATTGAATAGATAGGTTATCATGAAATTATAAAAGGAGGGAATGACGAATGTGATATAAAATAGTTAGTTTAAATATTAGTTACAGAAATGTAGATGTAGGCCAGTTTAATGCTAGTGAATTCACAAAAGGCAACGCTCAAAGGATTTCAGAAAGCATGGCAAGGAAGGGGGAGGGGTGTCTGGTAGAGGATGGGAAAAGGATGCTGGGTAACAAGAGGCCCAGGGTTAAGGAATGAGAAGTGAGCCAATTAGGATGTATGGCCAGGTCAGGAGGGGTATAGGATGACCCATGGGACTCTGTATGTGAATCTTGATGCCATTTGAATGTATTTGCAGAGACCCCTTTGTCTCTGACCTCATTCGTTTCCAAGGGGTCCAGGAGACTGGTTCTGTGTTCTGTGTCCCTGAGAAGCGAGTCAGACTTGCAAGTTGGTTAAAAATAAATAATACTATGCCGAACATATCCATCTCGAGTTTTATTGAGGCCAGACTGACGGGTAAAGAATTCAACATTTGCCATGGGTGAGTCTCACGCAGACACCGAGAGAATGTGGAAACTCCACACGGACAGTGACCCGGGACCAGGATCGAACCTGGGTCTTCAACGCCGTGAGGCAGCAGTACTAACCACTACACCACCGTGCCACCCTGTTGGACCTCCATTTAATGAAGAAACATGAAGCTCTTAGACTGTCCTGTGGGTGGGGGAGATGATGCAGGTATCGAGGTATTGAATCTGTCTGGTGAAAAGGAGATGGTTGGGTCCGGAAAACTGAAAGCTGTTGAAGTGACAGAGGACATCGAGGAGTTCTAGATGTAGGTGGGATTAAACTGAAGAAGGGGACAAAAAGTTGAATTGATATAGCAAGAACTTGTTCAGGTGAGCAGGATCAGTCTGAAATGATGTGTCCAGCAGAGTAGTCTTGTTTGTGCATTTTGTGAAGTAGATAGAAATGGACTGTTTGAGGTTGAGGGACCCTGTGGTTGGAGGTGTGGAGGGAAGATCTCCAGACGAGAGAGGTCCGTGACAGTCCTGGAAACAATGGCTTGATGTTTCAGAGTGAGGTTTGTGATCCTGGGGGAAGGTAGGAGGGTGTGTCAGAGATGATCCTTTAGCATTTCTGCCACCTTCAGCACTGTGCCAGCGGCAAACACATCCATCCCATCCCTTTCTGCATTATTCTGAGATACATTAAATATACAACAGATTGGGTGAATACTTTGTGAAATACCTCTGTTCAGTCTGCAAGCATGACCATCAACTGCCATTCGCCTGTCAGTATAATTCCCACTATGCTCACACTCTGATCTTTTTGTCTTTGGCCTGCTCCAGTGTTTCAAGCAAGCTCAGTGGAAGCTTGAGGACCTTTGTACTGGGCACTTTGCAGACTTCTGAACTCAACATCGGGTCCATCAATTTTAGATTGTAACTTTTGCATGCGTTTTGATTTTCTTTGCTGGTTTGTTTTTGTTCTCTCATATTTCTCTCTCATCTCTTATTTATTTTTCTTTGCTTTCAAACAGCAACTGTTCAGCATCCTGCCATTGACATCTCCTCGGGACATGCATTTTGTTTCTTGTCCCACTATCACTCTCTTTGGCCTTGCACCATGAAAACTTTTGCATTTGATCTCTTTTGGGCAGCACGGTAGCACAAGTGGCTAGTACTGTGGCTTCACAGCGCCAGGGTCCCAGGTTCGATTCCCCGTTGGGTCACTGTCTGTGTGGAGTCTGCACGTTCTCCCCGTTTCTGCGTGGGTTTCCTCCTGGTTCTCCGGTTTCCTCCCACAGTCGAAAGACATGCAGATTAGGTGGATTGGCCATGATAAATTGCCCTTAGTGACCAAAAAGGTTTGGAGGGGTTATTGGGTTACGGGGATAGGGTGGAAGTGAGGGCTTAAATGGGTCGGTGCAGATTCGATGGGCCGAATGGCCTCCTTCTGCACTCTATGTTCTATGCTCTGCCCTCCACCCTATTACAAGCCTTCCCTTTGTTCTTCTCTCCATTCTCCCCCTTTCACTTGCTCAAAAGCTATAAAGTTTCTTATATTTCCTAGTTTTGATATGTCATGAATCTGCCTGGAGACAGCAATAGATAGTATTCAAAGGGTCTCAATTGGTATGCGTCTCTCCCGGTAACCGGTTTAGAACGGCAGTTTCGATAATAATCAAGTATGAATAGTTGATGGAAGAGGAACAGATTATGGAAGATTGGGAAGGTCCCTGAGATATACACATGTTCATGTGTAGTCAAGGAATCCGGTGGGGGTAGACAGCCGAATATGCAGAAGGAATTGAAAGCGGACAAACCAGTTTCCAGCCACTAAGCCTGAAGGCCACGTTTACAGCAAACAAGCTTCCAAGTCTTAGAGCCATAGCAGTGCAGAAAACCTTTCTAACAGCAGTTTTAAAATATCTTCACTGGACCAGGATAAAGACGGTTCCCAGATTTGAGTATCGTCCCTTTATTGTGTGGTATCTAAAGATGGTTGTTCAGGTTGGATGTTGTTTGGGGAGCAGGGGAAGTCTTACAGAGTTCAGGTATCATAGATATGGTTTGCAACAAGGGGTACGTTCTATAGGAATTGTGTGTTTAGTAAATCACACCTCTTAATTGCGTGGAAGTAGAGTAGCCCTGTTTGTGCGTATTTGTCTTTTCTTTACTTTAATAAATCGTCTTTAATAACTGTTTCATGATGACTGGTCTACTTATTCTCACTGGGGTTTCACTTGTCTCCTCACACCAAAACAGAATTATACACCCCATGAACCAGTGTTCCCTGTCGGGATATCCTCACAGATCACATCAGCGTGCTTCGTGACAGTGAAAAGTCACAGACCTGAAACATTGGGGTGACACAGTGGTTAGCACTTTTGCCTTTAGAAATAGCCACATTATATTTTGGTTGATTTCTCCCCAAAGGCTCTCCTATTTTTAACTACCTTCAATCCATTAAAAAAACAACAACACAAAGTCCTCGCTTAACGTTGCAGCGGCATAACTGAAAAGTGCAACTTTTAAGTGAAACAACGTTAAATGAAACAGACATTCCCATTACAACCAATTAAAAAGCTGTATTTAGTTCCGTAGGACCATTCTTGTCAGCAATAACATTAAAACACTTTACTCTGTAAGTTTAAATGTTTCACACTGTTAAATTCCTGTAAAGTAACTTACCTGCTGCTCCCTGACCCTCTGACTGGCCAATCCTCCTGCTGGCTGACCCTCCCACTCATTGCTTCACTCTCTCCAAAATCCTTGTTGCGAGTGTAAGGGCGTGGGAGATAAACGGCAAAAGGCAGGAAAGGATTTTCATCACGGTGAATGGGAGGGTTGGAAGAAGGAGAGTTGGCGAGAGGAAGGGGCCACTTCAAAATGGCGCTGATTGGTTCATGCTACTTAGATCAGATCCAGCGTGAAATGACATAAAAATGAAACTCTGGACAATAAATATGAATACTGACCCCGTTAATTGCATGGACGGTAAAGCTGAATGACTTAAAGTGGGGCAACTTAAAAAGGGGACTTTGTGTATTAAGTTGGCTTACATAACAAACATTCTAATGCAACGCCATACCCATTTAAGTATTTTAGTACTGTAAAATATTGTGCCAAGAGTCAAGTTTCATGTTGACTTTTTAATCCTGAGAGAAATAAATAATAATTTGTAATATTTCCTTTGCTCGTCACTGGTAACAACCACACAGTATGCTCATTTCTCAGCATAAAGGAAATTTGTTTTGCAGTATTCCAAATTCCTGTTTCTTACTTAGTTGTTAAGTTTCGGATGTTCTAAATCAAATATTTTAAAAACTCAATTGAAAGTTCAATATTTCATAAATAAATTCAGTGATTTTGCAGTTCAGTTATTTATGGCAAGATTTCTCATGTTTTTGAACATGGATAAGGCATTCCATTCAACATAGTGTAGTTTTTCAGTTAAATATCAATATTTTATTTCTGAATTTTTGATTTGATTTATTGTCACGTACCGAAGTACAGTGAAAAGTATTTTTCTGCGGCCAAGGGAACGTACACAGTGCGTAGATAGTAGACAAAAAAAAAAATAATTGACAGAGTGCATTGACAAATGGTACATCGACAAACAGTGATTGGTTACAGTGCGGAACAAGGGGCCAAACAAAGCAAATACATGAGCAAGAGCAGCACAGGGTGTCGTGAATCGTGTTCTTATAGGGAACAGATCAGTCCGAGGGAGAGCCGTTGAGGAGTTGTGTAGCTATGGGGAAGAAGCTGTTCCTATGTCTGGATGTGCGGGTCTTCAGACTTCTGTATCTTCTGCCTGATGGAAGGGTCTGGAAGAAGGCAAAGCTTGGGTGGGAGGGGCCTCTGATAATGTTGTCTGCCTTCCTGAGAAAACAGGAGGTGTATACAGAATCAATGTGGGGATGGCAAGCTTGTGTGATGCGTTGGGCTGAGTTCACCACACTCTGCAGTTTCTTGTGATCTTGGGCCGAGCAGCTACCATACCAAGCTGTGATGCAGCCTGATAGGATGCTCTTCATGGCACATCTGTAGAGGTTTGTGAGAGTCGATGCAGACATGCCAAATTTCTTTAGCTTCCGTAGGAAGTAGAGATGTTGTTGGGCTTTCTTGACTGTTGCATCAAAGTGAGTGGACCAGGACAGACCGTTGGTGATGGTGACCCCTAGGAACCTAAAGCTATCGGCCATCTCCACTTCGGAGCCATTGATGCAGACGGGGTGTGTGTCGTGCTACACTTCCTGAAGTCGATGATCAGTTCCTTGGTCTTTCTGACATTTAGAACATAGAACATAGAACATAGAAAATACAGCACAGAACAGGCCCTTCGGCCCACGATGTTGTGCCGAACCTTTGTCCTAGATTAATCATAGATTATCATTGAATTTACAGTGCAGAAGGAGGCCATTCGGCCCTTTTGAGTCTGCACCGGCTCTTGGAAAGAGCACCATACCCAAACTCAACACCTCCACCCAACACCAAGAGCAATTTGGACATTAAGGGCAATTTATCATTGGCCAATTCACCTAACCCACACATCTTTGGACTGTGGGAGGAAACCGGAGCACCCGGAGGAAACCGACGCAGACACGGGGAGGACGTGCAGACTCCGCACAGACAATGACCCAAGCCGGAATCGAACCTGGGACCATGGAGCTGTGAAGCAATTGCGCTATCCACAATGCTACCGTGCTGCCCTTAAGAACAAATAAATCTACACTATATCATTTTACCGTAATCCATGTACCTATCCAATAGCTGCTTGAAGGTCCCTAATGTTTCCGACTCAACTACTTCCACAGGCAGACCCACTACTCTCTGGGTAAAGAACCTACCTCTGATATCCCTCCTATATCTTCCACCTTTCACCTTAAATTTATGTCCCCTTGTAATGGTGTGTTCCACCCGGGGAAAAAGTTTCTGACTGTCTACTCTATCTATTCCCCTGATCATCTTATAAACCTCTATCAAGTCGCCCCTCATCCTTCTCCGCTCTAATGAGAAAAGGCCTAGCACCCTCAACCTTTCCTCGTAAGACCTACTCTCCATTCCAGGCAACATCCTGGTAAATCTTCTTTGCACCTTTTCCAGAGCTTCCACATCCTTCCTAAAATGAGGCGACCAGAACTGTACACAGTACTCCAAATGTGGCCTTACCAAAGTTTTGTACAGCTGCATCATCACCTCACGGCTCTTAAATTCAATCCCTCTGTTAATGAACGCGAGCACACCATAGGCCTTCTTCACAGCTCTATCCACTTGAGTGGCAACTTTCAAAGATGTATGAACATAGACCCCAAGATCTCTCTGCTCCTCCACATTGCCAAGAACTCTACCGTTAACCCTATATTCCGCATTCATATTTGTCCTTCCAAAATGGACAACCTCACACTTTTCAGGGTTAAACTCCATCTGCCACTTCTCAGCCCAGCTCTGCATCTTATCTATGTCCCTTTGCAGCCGACAACAGCCCTCCTTACTATCCACAACTCCACCAATCTTCGTATCGTCTGCAAATTTACTGACCCACCCTTCAACTCCCTCATCCAAGTCATTAATGAAAATCACAAACAGCAGAGGACCCAGAACTGATCCCTGCGGTACGCCACTGGTAACTGGGATCCAGGCTGAATATTTGCCATCCACCACCACTCTCTGACTTCTATCGGTTAGCCAGTTCGTTATCCAACTGGCCAAATTTCCCACTATCCCATGCCTCCTTACTTTCTGCATAAGCCTACCATGGGGAATTTTATCAAATGCCTTACTAAAATCCATGTACACTACATCCACTGCTTTACCTTTATCCACATGCTTGGTCACCTCCTCAAAGAATTCAATAAGATTTGTAAGGCAAGACCTACCCCTCACAAATCCGTGCTGACTATCCCTAATCAAGCAGTGTCTTTCCAGATGCTCAGAAATCCTATCCTTCAGTACCCTTTCCATTACTTTGCCTACCACCGAAGTAAGACTAACTGGCCTGTAATTCCCAGGGTTATCCCTAGTTCCTTTTTTGAACAGGGGCACGACATTCGCCACTCTCCAATCCCCTGGTACCACCCCTGTTGACAGTGAGGACGAAAAGATCATTGCCAACGGCTCTGCAATTTCATCTCTTGCTTCCCATAGAATCCTTGGATATATCCCGTCAGGCCCGGGGGACTTGTCTATCCTCAAGTTTTTCAAAATGCCCAACACATCTTCCTTCCTGACAAGTATTTCCTCGAGCTTACCAATCTGTTTCACACTGTCCTCTCCAACAATATCGCCCCTCTCATTTGTAAATACATAAGAAAAATACTCATTCAAGACCTCTCCTATCTCCTCAGACTCAATACACAATCTCCCGCTACTGTCCTTGATCGGACCTACCCTCGCTCTAGTCATTCTCATATTTCTCACATATGTGTAAAAGGCCTTGGGGTTTTCCTTGATCCTACCCGCCAAAGATTGTTCATGCCCTCTCTTAGCTCTCCTAATCCCTTTCTTCAGTTCCCTCCTGGCTATCTTGTATCCCTCCAATGCCCTGTCTGAACCTTTGTTTCCTCAGCCTTACATAAGTCACCTTTTTCCTTTTAACAAGACATTCAACCTCTCTTGTAAACCATGGTTCCCTCACTCGACCATCTCTTCCCTGCCTGACAGGGACATACATATCAAGGACACGTAGCACCTGTTCCTTGAACAAGTTCCACATTTCACTTGTGTCCTTCCCTGCCAGCCTATGTTCCCAACTTATGCACTTCAATTCTTGTCTGACAACATCGTATTTACCCTTCCCCCAATTGTAAACCTTGCCCTGTTGCACGTACCTATCCCTCTCCATTACTAAAGTGAAAGTCACAGAATTGTGGTCACTATCTCCAAAATGCTCCCCCACTAACAAATCTATCACTTGCCCTGGTTCATTACCCAGTACTAAATCCAATATTGCCCCTCCTCTGGTCGGACAATCTACATACTGTGTTAGAAAAGCTTCCTGGACACACTGCACAAACACCACCCCATCCAAACTATTTGATCTAAAGAGTTTCCACTCAATATTTGGGAAGTTAAAGTCGCCCATGACTACTACCCTATGACTTCTGCACCTTTCCAAAATCTGTTTCCCAATCTGTTCCTCCACATCTCTGTTACTATTGGGGGGCCTATAGAAAACTCCTAACAAGGTGACTGCTCCTTTCCTATTTCTGACTTCAACCCATACTACCTCAATAGGGTGATACTCCTCAAACTGCCTTTCTGCAGCTGTTATACTATCTCTAATTAATAATGCCACCCCCCCACCTCTTTTACCACCCTCCCTAATCTTATTGAAACATCTATAACCAGGGACCTCCAACAACCATTTCTGCCCCTCTTCTATCCAAGTTTCCGTGATGGCCACCACATCGTAGTCCCAAGTACCGATCCATGCCTTAAGTTCACCCACCTTATTCCTGATGCTTCTTGCGTTGAAGTATACACACTTCAACCCATCTCCGTGCCTGCAAATACTCTCCTTTGTCAGTGTTCCCTTCCCCACTGCCTCATTACATGCTTTGGCGTCCTGAATATCGGCTACCTTAGTTGCTGGACTACAAATCCGGTTCCCATTCCCCTGCCAAATTAGTTTAAACCCTCCCGAAGAGTACTAGCAAACCTCCCTCCCAGGATATTGGTGCCCCTCTGGTTCAGATGCAACCCGTCCTGCTTGTACAGGTCCCACCTTCCCCAGAATGCGCTCCAATTATCCAAATACCTGAAGCCCTCCCTCCTACACCATTCCTGCAGCCACGTGTTCAACTGCACTCTCTCCCTATTCCTAGCCTCGCTATCACGTGGCACCGGCAACAAACCAGAGATGACAACTCTGTCTGTCCTGGCTTTCAACTTCCAGCCTAACTCCCTAAACTTGTTTATTACCTCCACACCCCTTTTCCTACCTATGTCGTTGGTACCAATGTGCACAGTGTTGATGTTGGGAATGGCAATAAACAGGAAATTAGAAAAAGGTGTTTGGGACATGTTATGGGCCAGGGTTTAGAGAACTCCATTAGATCATGGAGATCACCTGACCCACGACTTTTGCTAGATTGTGGTATGGGGAGCACACGGCCCACACTACATGTGTGGTGCAGCAGAAATCTAAAAGTAATTTTTTCAAGCAAAACGATGTTTATTCTATGAACTCAGTTAACCTTTTTAAAACATACAATGAACATCTTGACAACCATCAATTCAAATACACCCCCAAAGAATACAACACACTAAGTAATCCTTAAACTTTCCTTTTCACATCCATAAGACAAAAACCCTTTTTACAGAAGCACATCAGGTTTAAATTTTCTACTGAGAGCAGTTATCACTCTGAATTCACCAAATGATCTAGAGATAGTCTTTAGATGGCAGAGAGATCGAAATTACACCTTTGGATAGCTGCAGCTCCAACACTAAAACGAAACTAACAAACACAGACATACCCAAGCTTTTCCTCAAAGCCAAACTAAAAACCAGAGCCAGAACTCAGCTCCACCCACACTCTGACATCACTGCAGCCACTTGAGCAGACAAACATTTCTTAAAGTGACATTCCCATGACATTGTGGGGGCGGAAGTCAGGCCGGACCAAATGTGGCGATCTTTGGGGGTATCGGAAGTGCCGGAGCTGCTGGAAAGGAAAGGGGTCGCTGGCATTGCCTTCGCCTCTCTAATTGCCCGGCAAAGGATCTTGCTAAATTGGAGGTCAGATACGCCACTGGGGGTGGCGGCCTGGCTGGAAGACTGGTTGGAAAAGATTAAATTTGAGTTGAGGTGGTCGGCGGAGGGCTTTGAGACCCCGTGGGGGTTGTTCATGACAATGTTTGAGGAATTGTTTGTCACGAAGGCTGGGGAGGAGGGGGGAGAGGGAGGGGAGGGGGGTAAAAAGTGAAATATTGTACAAACAGTGGACTTTGAGAGAGGTTGTTTTTGGTAACCTTGCAACCAAGTGATTTATCTCCCTTTTGTAGTCTGATTCGTCGTTGTTTGATATATGACCCACCACAGTCATATCATCCGCAAACTTATATATTGAGTTGGAATTAAATCTTGCCACACAGTCGTGATTGTATCGGGAGTACAGTAGAGGACTGAGCTCGCATCCTTGGGGGGCCCTGGTGTTGAGGATTATTGTGGAAGATGTGCTGTTGCCTATCCTGACAGATTGCAGTCTGTTGGTGAGGAAGTCAAGGATCCAGCTGCACAGAGAGTGGTTAAGTCCAAGATTGCAGAGTTTGGTTATAAATCTTGTTGGGGTAATGGTGTTGAAAGCTGTAGTCTATGAACCGCAGTCTCACGTAGGTGTCCTTGTTGTCGAGGTGTTCGAGTGTTAATTGTAGAACCAGGGCGATAGCATCTGCTGTGAACCGGTTGCGATGATAGGCTAACTGCAATGGATCAAGACCGTCTGGGAGGCTGACATTGATCCGTCTCATGACTAGGCACTCAAAGCATTTCATGATGACAGACGTCAGGGCCACCGGTCGGTAGTCATTGAGGCAGGCTACTTTGTTCTTCTTTGGTTCTGGTATTATGGTGGTCGTCTTGAAGGAGGTGGGGAGTGGAGGAGTGAGGTGTTGAAGATCTCTGCAAATACACTCGCCAGCTGGTCTGCGCAGGCTCTGAGTGCTCGCCCAGGGACTCCATCGGGGCCCATCGCTTTCCGTGGATTCACTTTCAAGAAAACAACTCTTACCTCTGAGGCTGTAATAGTGGGTTAAGGTGTGTCCAGGGCTGTTGGGGCGGGTGGCACTCGTACATTGGCTGATGCTCAAAGCGGGCATAATACTTGTTCAGTTCATCTGGGAGGGATGCTTCAGCCCCAGATATTCCGCCTCGCCTTGTTTTGTAGCCTGTGATCTTGTGTAAGCCCTGCCATAGTCGTCGTGGGTTTGTGTCGTTGGCCTGGGACTCCTAGTTTTATGTGGTATTGTCTTTTGGCATCCCTGATGGCTTTCCATATGTCGTACCTGGATTTCTTATGTAGGTTAGGGTCGTCAGACTTGAACGCCTCCGTCCGGAACTTCAGCAGGGGGTGAACCCTTTGGTTGAGCCAGGGTTTCCGATTGGGGAACACACCTATTGTTTTCTTTGGTACACAGCTGATTTGAATCGTTCTCTCATGAGTATCAGGTAGCTATGACTAAAAGGTGCAAATTCTCTTCAGTTGTGTTGTAATTGCGCAGCAGATTTACCGCAATAGGATTGAGTTTATGAAACAACATTGCTTCCATCTTTTGCCGTTGCTCTGACATGAATACCAAAATAATATTTTTCTATCATAAATAGAGAAAAACAAATTCATTTATGACAATTCCATTTTCTATAATCAAAACTCTGTTATGAATTTGTCATTACATTATGATGTTGTGAAAACTGACCCTTTTGTGACTTATTACTTCAGAGTTCAGCTAAAGCAACAAACTGTGTTTATCCAGCATCTTTAACACAGTACAACATTCCAAGGCATTTCATAGGAACGTTATCAAACAAAATTTGACACCACCCACACAAGGAGAGATATTAGAGCGATGACCAAAAGTTGGTCAAAGAGGTAGATTTTAAAGAATATCCTAAAGGATAAAATTGAGGTAGAGAGATGGAGAAGTTTAAGAAGGGAATTCCAGAGCTTAGGACCTGGCAGCTGTAGGCAGAGCCAGAATTGGAGGAACACAGATGTCTTGAAGGGTTTTATGCTGTTACGGATGGGGGAAGAGATGGTGGGATAACCTTTCCCCTTTCTCCTCAACTCTTGGTTGGGAGTTTGTTTTAACCTTTTTAGTTTTGTGACTTTTAGTGATAGACATGAAGCATGCTTTTGGGCACGTTTACATCGGAAGAAAAGATCACGTTTATTTGCACAACACTCCCTCATGTCCAGTGACAAACACACAGAAGTGCTGATGGATTCTAGAGAACAAAACATGCAACTAGAATATTACAGAATACAAGAAGAAAATTACAGTCAGAATTGAGTCCAATAATGTGGATGGTGCGGTCATGAATTGATTCTCTCTCTCTTGGTTCTTTGATGATGAATGGAAGTTGGAAGTCTCTGCATTTCCAGAGGAGGTTATGGACAACAGTCTGTTGAGACGTATCTTTGCAGATGAAAATAAATTGGTCTTCCTTGCACTGCTTGAGTTGACTGATTATTTGCCAGCATTTGGTTCTCTTGGCTGAGGGAATATTGGACCTGATGGTTTCAAGACTGATCTGATTTCTCCCTGCTTCTTGGAGTAAGAAAGATTTATTATCTGAAGACAGTTTTGCTCATATAACCCTATGATCAATGAGTATTGTTCACAAAACTGATTTGAAGTTTGAAGCCACAATGGGGTTTTAATAGTGGCTACTCATAGCGGCCTGGTCCACCCGCGTCAATCCACCGCACTGCACAGAGAGGTCTATCCTGTCCTCCACCCAATCGACCCTACACACAGCTCGCCGTTCTCCGGACTGGCCCCCCCCATCACTCGGCCGCAGACGTGCCTGCCCCCCCCCCCGCCCTTCACCCAAAACCGGGTCGCGCAGTCCCCCGGCTCCCCATCCATCCTGGTCCTCCACTCTCAACCTACTCCTCGTCGCCGGCCCCGGAATAGGCCGACAAACCGCCCCCAAGCATCCAGGAAGCTCTCTGACCCCCGGACGGCACACTCAATCCGCTACCGGAAACATCGGCGGGCCAGTCCGCCGCAACCCCCCCAAACATGCGCAGCCCCGGCCACTTGAACACCCCGAAGACTGCCACCACCGAGCACGGCCTCACCACCACCCCCACAACCCCGGACACCGCCCCGGTGAAGGCCGTCCAGAACCTAGCAAGCCCGGGACAAGCCCAGAACACTTGAGTGTGGCCAGCCGGACTCCTCCGGAGCCGCCCACATCCAATCTCCACCTCTGGGAAGAACCAGCCCACTCGGGATCCGGCCAGGTGCCCTCCGTGCACCATTATGAGCCACATCAGGCCAAGCCCTGCGCAGGAGGAGGCGGAGACAGCCCCTGCCAGCGCCCTGCCCCAGAGTCCCCACCTCACCCCCGTCTCAGCCTGCCTCCCCCATCCCCGTCCAGTAGCACCCGAGCTCCGCCCAGCAACCGTCCGCAGACTCTCCCACATAGCCCCCCTCCCCTGCCCCCGCCTCCTACCGCCCGCACCCACCAGTTCCTCCAGCAGCGCGCCCCTGGGGCCCTGGGGCACCCCACCGCCTCTCCACTGAGGAAGTGGTCCATCTGGCTGTGTCTCACTTCCCGTCCCCCTGCCATCCCCTACCTCTTCGCCAGCCCGTCTGCCAGGGGCCCGATTGCCAGCGCGAACAAGAGTGGGGACAGTGGGCAGCTCCGCCCCGTTCCTCCCTGCAGCCGGAAGCACCCAGAGCTGGCCAACCCGGACGCTCGCCCTGGGAGTGCCGCACAGGAGCCCCACACAGGCGGTGAACCCCGATCCCAGCCAAAACCGCTCCAGCACCTCGAGGAGGCAGCTCCACTCGACTGCGTCGAAGGCCCCCTCCGTGCCCAGGGAGACGACCACCCCCAGTGATCTCTCACCAGGGGGTGGGCCACCACTAACCACGCCCATCAGCCGCCCGATGCTTGCTGCCCACCCCTGATGAAGCTCGCTTGGTTCTCCGCGACCACCTCCGGCACGCAGCAGCCCCAGTCTGTCCAGGAACCGTTCCATCCCTGCGCCCCCACCAGGTGTCCCGGAGTTGCACAGTCCCCGGCAGAAGGTCCGAAACACCTGACCGTCCTCTCCTGGCACTGCCACCAGTCTGCCACTCTGCTATCCTCCACCGCGCCACTTCCCTCGTGGCTGCTCGCCTCTTCCCAGCCGGTGAGCCAATTTGCAGTCAGCCCCTCTCCCATGCTCGCAAAAAGCCTCCCGTGTCCGACAGAGTCGGCACGCCACCCCCCCCCCCCCCCCCCCCCCAATGGACAGCAGGCCAAAGCCCACCTGCAGCTGCCTCCTCTCTGCCAGCAGCTCTACAGTTGGGGTCTCAGAGTATTCTCTGTTGACTTCCTGAATGGAGTCCACCAGTTGTCGCCTGGCCACCCTCTCTTCCCCATCTCCACCTGCCCCGTAGGCCACAATCTCTCCTCTAATCACGGCCCTCAGTGCATCACAAAACGCAGAGGGTGAGACCACCCCGTTTTGGTTTTTACTAACGTAGTCGCCTGTGGCCCGCGATATCTTTTGGCAGAAGGCCTTGTCGGCCAGGAGGTCCATGTCCAGCCTCCATGAGGGGCACTGGGCACATCCTGTCTCCAACCTCACATCCATTTAGTGTGGAGCATGGCTGGAGATAGCGATCGCAGAGTATTCTGCTCCCATGATCCCTGGAAGCACCGATTTCCCCACTGCAAAGAAGATGATACGGTTGTACACCGTGTGCATTTGTGAAACGTATGAGAATTCCTTTTCTTCTGGGTGCAGGAACTTTCATGGGCACACCACCCCCACCTACTCCACAAAAGCTCCTAGTTCCCTAGCCGTGCCAGTACCCCTCCATGTTCGGTCAGTGGGTCCCGCACGCAGACAAAGTTGCTCCCCATTCTCAGTCGGTGTGTGTCAATGTCGGGGATCTCCACCATGGTCCTCCCCATGAACTCTGTAATCCCAGCTGGGAGCGCACACATCCACCAGCACAACCTCCCCCCCCCTCCAGGACACCGACGACCATGATGCACCGTCTCTCTCTCCTTGTTTCTTGAGCATTTCTGTCCCTCCATAGAATTTCTCTCCCCAGATGTGGCATTGAGACCAAAATGTTTGCCCACCCCTATCTTTTAAAACAAATTTAGATTACCCAATTCATTTTTTCCAATTTATGGGCAATTTAACATGGCCAATCCACCTACCCTGCACATCTTTGGGTTGTGGGGCCGAAACCCACACACAGGGAGAATGTGCAAACTCCACACGGACAGTGACCCAGAGCCGGGATTGAACCTGGGACCTCAGTGCCGTGAGGCAGCGGTACTAACCATTATGCCACCGTGCTGCTCTTGCCCACCCCCATCTTAAAGATGGATTGGGCTGAAGAGAAGCCGAGCAGTTCCTGACTTTAAGACCAGCTGAAAACCTACTGCAGTGTTAGGCAATCAGTGAGAGGCAGAATGCTAACATTTCAAAACAGGGTACTGATTAAAATTGAACTGCCAGGATTGGGCGGGGAAGTGGACCTGACTGGGGTGCTCTTTCGAGGGCTGGTGCAGGTTTGATGGGCTCAATGGCCTCCGATTGCACTGTATCGGTTTTGTGATTCTGTGATGCAAGTTCTTGGCCTAATTGTTTCTTCTTGATGTTTTGGCTTCTTACTGGAGTATTGTTCTGTGGTTATTCATCATCCTCTAGTGGCTTGTCCAAGTGCCCAATATTAATACACAAACTTTGGTTGAATGTTGGCGGGCTTTTATTGGTATGAGGGTTTTCATCTTTGACACATGTTATCTTCATATGATATATAGCAACTCCAATGTATGTGGATAATATTCACATCTGAACCATGGCCAATTGACCCCTCCACCATCAAGGGGAGCTGAGATAATTCAGTCACCATATTGGCCTCTTTGAAAGAGATCAACAAACACATGCACATCAGATTTTGGATATTTCTGATCTCGATGCCTCAGCAGCTCATGTGGTACACTTGTACAGCTGTTCAATATATTCCATGATACACCTTCTAGTTCTTTTTACCCCTGTGGAGTCTGATTTACCCTTCTACTTCCCTCTACATACCCATGTATGCAGACTCGGAATGTTAACTGTGTTTCTCTCTTCATAGATGCTGCCAAATCTGCTGAGTTTTTCCAGCATTTTCTGTTTTTATTTACTTCAGTGGAAGCCTGAGCTTCATGTGTAATCCATGGAAACATGCAAAAAGGTTTGAAATTAGGTTTGCTTTTGGCTTTGGTCATATCTTGTATTGCGCCCGATCATGGAATGAAAGTCTCGAGCTGAGCTTCTGAACTGGACAATAGCCTGATTATGTTGACACTTGTGAAATATGAGTGATGATTATCTAAGATTATTAATTATGGAATGGATTGTGAGCTGCAAAGAGAAAGTAGGATGGAAAACTGTTGAAATAATTTGCTAACAGTAAGTTACTTTTAAAAATAATTCCACCTAATTCAAGATGGTGATGCTCAGGAATGTGTGGAGTGCTTCGGGGAAAACTTCTATCAAAATATTGGCATGACATTGCTGGCATTATGTACCATCATGGAGGGAATTCCTAAATAAATGCCAGTTTTCTCCAATCTCTTCATCTTAAACTCTCTTATAGATATCCCATATGGATATTGAACTCCTTATCATAGAATCCTTACAGTGCAGAAGGAGGCCATTAGGCCTATTGAGTCTGCACCGACCCTTTGAAAGACCACCCCTACCGAGGCCCAGTCTCATGCCCTATTTATGAAACCCCACCCTAAGGGGCAATTTTAGCATAGCCAAACCACCTAACCTGCTCATCTTTGGACTGTGAGAGGAAACCGGAGAACCCGGAGGAAACCCACGCAGACGCGGAGAGAATGTGCAAACTCCACACAGACAGTCAACCAATGCCGGAATCGAACCCTGGTCTCTGGCACTGCGGCAGCAGTGCTAGCCATCGTGTCACTGTGCCGCACGTCATAACAGCGATAATCAGATTTCTTGATGAATCAAAAGTGAACCCAAAGCCAATTTGTGCATTTCCAGCAGCGGTGTCTGACAAGTGATTTATTTCCGTGACTTCTTAAACCAGATGTGGTTTAAGGTAATAGCCAAGAAATGCAATAGGGAATTCAGAAGAAACCCAAAGAGTGGTGAGAATGTGGAACTTGAAACTACAGGGAGTAGTTGAAACAAATAGTTCAAATGCATTTTAGGGGAAGCTAGACAAACATTTTTTAAAAATCCATTTTTAATATTTTAAATATTCAACACAACCAAGTAACACAACAACATTCGCAACAACCTCCCCCCCCCCCCCCCCACCAACCATCCTCCAACACCCCGTAAATTAAAACAGACCCCCCCCCCCCCCCCCCCCATAGCAGTTGATGGTAACCAACTCATTAAAGTGTGGTGTAAACAGACCCCATCTCTTGTGGAACCCCTCTCTCACCCCCCCACTCAAAATTAACTTCAACGTTTCCAAGTACAGGAACTCCATCAAGTCCCCCAGCCATACTGAGGCACAGGATGACGAAGCTGACCTCCACCCCAACAGGACCCGCCTGCGAGCAATCAGTGAGGCGAAGGCCAAAACATCTGCCCCCAGTCCCCCTCTGCAGCTCCGGCAAGTCTGACACCCCAAATATAGCCCCCCAGGAGACTGGGCTCCAAATCCACATGCAGGATTGGTGACATGGTGCTGAAAAATGACCTCCAGAGTTTCTCCAGTTTCAGGCAGGACCAGAACATATGTACATGATTGGTATGACCCCTCCCATACCGGCCACAAGTGTCCTCCACCCCCTCAAACAACCGGCTTATTCTCAACTTCGCCAGGTGCGCTCTGTGTACCACCTTTAGCTGTATCACCCCAGCTTGCACACTAGATTGAGGCATTCACCCTCCACAACACCTCACACCATGACCCCCCCCCCCCCCCCCACCTCCAGTGCCATCCCCAGGTCCTCCTCCCACTTAGCCTTAATCCCCTCCAATGACATCATATCCTCCTCCAAAATCCTCCCATAGATCTCTGTGTTAACCCCCCCCCCCCCCCCCCCCCCAGTCCCATCACCGACAACACCCCCTCCAACAACGAGGAGGGCGGTGCCACTGGAAAAATTGGGGCAACGTTCTTCGCAAAATCCCGCACCTGCATATGTCTAAAGACCCCCCCCCCCCCCCCCCCCGCCCCACACACACGGAATCTAGACGACCCCCTCAACACCACCACCACTGCCGGAATCAAGTTAGACAAACATATGAGAGAAAAGAGATTAGTGGGTTTCAATAATAGAGTAAGAGAAAGACGGAGGGAGCTTGAGCGAAGGGTAAATTCCGGCATGGACTGGTTGGGCCAAATGACCAGTTTTTGTGCTGCATATCCAGTGCAATCCTATTACGTTGATTTGATTGCAGCACATTAAAAAACAGGAATGAAAAATCCGAGCAGGTAAGCTGTCTTCCAGTTTCTAGGCCATAGAATGTTTTCTTTAAGCGTGTGCAGTAATCACCTAGCCAGGCAACAGGTTCCACAGTGGCTGAATGGAATTCTGCAGAATTTTGTCAGGGGCAGTCTTCAATGATCTGAGTCATTAATTGGGGTGCACCACAACTTCAATCTGGGTTCCCTTTAAGACCCCACTTCTGCCAATTTGCTGCACAAAGACCATGGCAAATGTGGAAGCAGTTGAGGAATGCCTGATAGTGTTGTGGCAGGTTAAAGCCAGGTGGGCGGGCTGTGGAATTTGTGGTCAGGAACTGACTTTTAATGGTTGCACATTGGTTTCATTCCTGCTACGTAGGCCTTCTGCTGTTATTCATTGGCATGGTGGTCTAAGCCATAAGGGCTGCATGATGGGAGGTGAACAGCAGGTGAATTTATAAGGCCCTTGTGTAGCGGCATGCTTGGGTTGATGCAAACCTCCACCAGGAACTTGTTGCAATCTATCTCTTTATATGAGGGGGAAGGATGATGCTCAGGACAAGGAACCAGGGAGTTGTATTGATTGAAGGGTACCCGAGATGATACACATTGTTGTGTTCAGCTGTCAATCTACAAGACTGGTATATGATGAGTTGCACCAAGGTGATGCACAATACTCTGCAGTTGATTAGACAATGGCAAAGGCTGAGGACCTTAAGGTTTGAGCATCTGTTATAGAAATTAAAGGAAGAAACTTGGATTCATCGAGTGCCTTTTGTCTTCAACATATTAAATGCACTTGAGAACTCATGGTGGAGTCACTGTTAGAATGTCGGCTGTGGTTCAGTTGGCACATGCTTGCCTGATTCGGAGGTTATGGGATCAAGTCCCACTTCAGGGACACAAGCACAAAAATCAAAACTGACCACCAGTACAGTACTGAAGGAGTGCGGCATGGTTAAATGTGCCGTCTTCCAGAGGCAACGTCAAATTGAGGACCTGCTGGTTCTCTCCAGCAGATGTAAAAGATGCCTTGATTGTATTTCAAAGAAGAGCAGGTGAATTCTTGCCAATTTCTTGACCAATTTTTTATCCCTTAATCAACATCAAACAGTATTTATTCTGTACAAATTGCTGTATGCAAATTAGTTGCTATATTCCTACAGTGCAATATTGAATAATTCGCAAAACAATGTACTTCATCGCCTTAAAAACACGTTGGAACCTTCTGAGGTCATGAAAAGCCTACGGTTATGATCTTGGTCGATACGGTTATCGATCTTGGTAATTTTAAAAAGATAAATCTAAAATCCTAGTTATTTACTGAGAATGAAACTGCAGGTTTTGACGGTTACACAAAATAATTTTTATGGTACAGGAATCAAACAAAGCAGACATGAAATATATGTTGGGTAAAACTACCTATACTGTAAAACCCAAAGGCAACATTTTCTCTCTCTCTCTAATTTACTGGCTTGTATGATTTTTAACCATTTTAAAAAGTAATTAACAGGCAAATTACAGTTGATGATGCACTATAAATTACATATTAAATGGCACATACAGCTAAGATGGATCTTACGAATTAGCTCGCCAGGGCACTCAGCATATATGTCAGCTAAATGAGTCAACAAAGTCTCTCAAAATTCCGTCTTACTAAGAATTTCAGCTTCTCTTCTCAGATGCAGCCTGATTCCCAACCAACAGCAGCATGCAGCTAGAGCCGAGTCCCAAAGGCACGTTCTTCACCTAAAATCGCATGTGTTTGCAGAATCTCCTCAACTCTGTTTACGACCATTTGGTTGGTGTGGATCCACCAATGTTATCTTCAAATAACGGAAACAGCTGCAGCAACTATGTATTTGCTTTTTCTCAGCTTCTGGATCTAGCCTGCCTTCTTCAGCCTGCTTGTAGTGTGCCACTGGGATTAGCATCTTCATCTGAAGTCTAATGGCTCTGAGTCCATCAGAGCTTCCATCTCCCCAGAGGTTTTGGTTTCCGCTCTGCTGCTGGTTTAGCACAGGGCTAAATCGCTGGGTTTTAAAGCAGACCAAGGCAGGCCAACAGCAACGGTTCAATTCCCGTACCAGCCTCACGAACAGGCGCCGTAATGTGGCGACTCGGGGCTTTTCATAGTAACTTCATTTTAAGCCTACTTGCGACAATAAGCAATTTTCATTTCATTTCATTTTCAGTTTAAGTCTTAATTTCCTGAACGAGGAGGATCAATTTTCTTTCTCGGTTTCCTTTTTTAATTAGGGTCTGTCTCAAAAAATACAAGCTTTGAAACTATGGATTCCATCACACAATATAAATGTTAAGTCTCGGGGGCGGCACGGTGGCGCAGTTGTTAGCGCTGCTGCCTCACGGCACCAAGGACCCGGGGTTTGATCCCAGCCCCGGGTCACTGTCCGTGTGGAGTTTGCACATTCTCCCCATGTCTGCGTGGGTCTCACCCCCACAACCCAAAGATATGCAAGGCAGGTGGATTGGCCACGCTAAAATGCCCCTTAATTGGAAACAGAAGACTTGGGTACTATACATTTATAAAAAAAATATACATTTTCTGTATAAGCAAATGTGAAAGCAGCTTTTGAGCACAAGGTCACACAAGCAGTAATAGAATTGACTAGCTATCTTTTTTTGGCCTGTGTTTGCTGTATTACTGTGGTCACGTGTGTGCAGCATTGAGGACTGCAGTTCAGTATTGAATTAGAATGAAAACCCCAGCCGATGGCGGCGGCCGATGTGGGTTGCTCCCTCGTCAGCCTCACAAGAGACCACCTCGGAGGGAGCTTTGAGGGAGACATGGTCGAGGTATCACAGCTGTCATCCCACCCTCCACCAGCGCAGATACACGGACCTCTGTGGCAAATGGTATTGGTCAGGCTACTGGGGCACATTCTGATGAGCACACCCAGTCGCTGATGCACATCAGGTGGAGGCAGGAACCCCCACGCGAGACAGCAGTCGGAGGCCTGCTAGGTCCCCAGGATGATGCTGAGCCTGTGGAAGAGGTATTCCCGGAGCTGGTGAAGATGATGAGGAGCGATCAGATATTCAGAGGGAGATGTCAGCCACACTCCAGCAGATCCATAGCCAATTGGAGGAGTCCCAGAGGCGACTGGCACAGGAGATGTCGCAGGCATTGCATGGCACCAAGGTCAACACTGCTAGAATGGTGACTGCAGTAGAGAGCCTGGTGCATGACATCGGCATCATTAGTGAATGGCCAGTTGGTGATAGCCATGGCTGAGGATCTCGGCAGAATGTCCGCCTCGCTGGGGGATGTTACCCAGTACTAGGCTGACTGTGATGAGGTTATGCGGGACATATCCCGCTCTCAGATGGAAGAGGCGCTGTGGAGCTTGTCCCAGTCACAGGAGGGCATTGCTGAGGTGCTGCAGGGCATGTCTCAGTCACTGAGGAGCATCGCCAAGGGCGTCAACATGATGGTGCAAACCATTGGGAGCCACCAGGGCTGGCAGAGCCAGATGCAGAGGCAGCCGGGCCATGGAGCGGCTGCCGCTCCATCCCAAGATGAACCCAGGGCCCAATGAGCACTGACCGGGGGAGGGGGATCCAGGTGCCAACCCAGGCCGTCCCATGGAGTGGGAATGGTGGTCATCAGCTCCCCCGAATTCCACCCTTCTGATGAGGCTGCATCTCGCAGTCAACACATGGGATAGAGTGGCAAGGCTGTGCATATGCCGCTGACAAGTGAGCCGGGGCCCTCCGGCCATAGAGCCCTCAGAGGATGCTCGCCAGCGACATCGAAGGCCACCGGACGTGGTAAGCAGCTGGCTGCGTCCACCTCATGTGCATCATGGGGAAATTCCTAAAAGTAGTGGTGGAGCTAGGAAGGCAAAGCACATCGAGGATCACTTGCGAGCACCCGGGGAGGGGGGGCAAGGTGGGGGTTAGGCAGGGGGTGGGGGCAGCACCTTCGGGAGAGTGGGGAATTGGAAAACACAATGAACACCCTTGTGCACAACCAATATGATGCCTCTGTCACTTTCTTCTGCAATGCAGGCCGCCCTCCAAACCCTTGGCCCACCTCTCCTGGCAACCCCCAGTACCCGGGCACACCGCATGCAGGTGATGGGTGTGAGTGAGCACTCATCAGACAGGTAGGGGTGAGACTATGGCATAGATTGAGGAGCCCTGGCGCTCAGCTCTCTGTGGGTTATCATCACCCACCTGCCCTCGACATTGATCCGCTGATGGTGCCGACACAGTCCCAGCACTCTGGAGTGATGTGTAACATACCCTGGGAGGGTGGGAGATGGGGGTGCGGGGTGCGGTGCGTAAGGTAGCGATGACAGAGCAGGCCACATCCTACGTGAATCGAGTGAGTATGAGAGCCTCCCTGGCCCTCCGGGCTTGCCAAACCCTTGCTGCTGCCCCCTGCCCTGCAGCCTCCGGCTGGTCCTCCGGTTCCTCCCTGGGCTTGTCCTCCAGCCACTGCTGGTCTGGCATCACTTCATCATCGGTGTTCGTATGTTGGCTCCTGCGTGTGTGGTGTTGCCTCCTGCAGAGTTCAGGCACAATGTCCAGGTTTCACGGTCTGATTGGGATGCTAGGCAATGACTTCCACATGCAACATGGCCCGTCCACCCAAGGGATTCCACTTGGGTTGTGTGAAGTGCTCACTTAACCACGATTGCCAATTCCCTATTAGCAGTAGCCTTCAGCCACACGGCCAGAGGCTTCAGCAGTCGGTGGGGGTTATGGGTGGTAGATGGGGCAGACGGGCAGGGACAATGTTTGCCCCCGGAAGGAATATACATGATCCTGGGATTGGCATGGTGGTCGTGAGCGGATGCCCCCCCCCCCCCCAAGGTTGCTACCCGTAAAGCGAGTCTCCCACCCCCCCCAAGGGTCGCCCAACCCTCGCCTAGCACTAGGATTGCAAGTCCAGTGCCCCGGGGCTCTTTGTCTGTGAGCAACGATCGTTACTCAACTCCTCGGCTCCCCACAGTAGCCCTTCCGCCAGGTTCACAATTTAAAAAGGAGTATTAATCGGCGCCAGCATGACCACTTGCTGGGGAGGCCAATGAATCATGGGAGGCTGTTTGATATGGGGTGGCTCCCGTTAATTATATGGAAATAGTGCTTAAGTGGTAATGAGTGGTTTCTCGCCACGCTACAGCGAGATTCCGATTTGCCGATGGGGGCGGCCGGTTACATTCCAAACTGTTTGGTGCTTGGTGCAGTTCTCGTTTTCGGTCTCTCACGCTAATCACCGGTTTTGTTTCGCTTGAGGGAGAGTGTAACGAGGCCGGAGAATTATGCCCATGGTCTCTTGAATTTGAAGATTTCCTTTTGCAGTGATATGCAAACTAACATGGGAGCCATCACTGTGACACATACATACATATCTTGGTTAGAAGTGTTAAATGGATGATCCATCTCTGCCTCCTCCTGACGTACTCAGCATCACAAATACCAGTCTTGTGCCAATTTGATTCACTCAGGAGATATCAAGGAATGGCTGAAGGCATGGGATAATACAAAGGCTATGGGCCCTGATAACATTTCAGCAATTGTACTGAAGACTCCAGAACTAGCTATGCCCTTAGCCAAGCTGTTCCGATACAGTTACAACGCTGGCATCTATCCGGCAATGTGGGAAACTGCCCAGGTGTGTCCTGTGCAAAAAAAGCACACTTACGTACATTCAACCGATACTTAAGTAAACACTGCTCATTAATGCTCAGTTTGGCTTCTGACCTCATTGCAGCCTTGGTCCAAACAAAAAGCTGAACTCAAGAGGTGAAATGAGAGTGACTGCCCATGATGTTAAGGCAGCAGTTGACCAAGTGTGGCATCGAGGAGCCTGAGCAAAACTGGAGTCAATGGGAATAAGAGGGAAAAATCTCTGCGGGTTGGAATCATACCTAGCACGTAGGAAGATGGTTGTGGTTGTTGAAGGCCAATCATCTCAGTTCATAACTGCAAAAGTTCCTTAGGGTAGTCCTAGGCCCAAACATTTTCAGTTGCTTCATCAATGGCCTTGTCAGAGGTCAGAAAATGCAGTGCTTTCTGCTGTGAATAGGAGGGAGTGAAACCACTCGGCTCCTTTTAATCTGGTGAGGAGCTGTCAATCATAGCACGAGTGTTGAGAAAAATTGTGGTCCACATCAAAGCAGGGTACTTGAGATGCATTCAAGCGTGAAGAGAAAGATAAGATAAAAAAATCCACCAATCACCTGTCTCTGGACTAATAAAACTGAATATCACTGGCTTGTGCAATGTATTGCTATGTGAAATTGAATGGGAGTTTTCCATTTCAAAGACTGTCAGGAGATTTGAAGCCTTTTCAAGTGTACTTGGCTTTGGAGGAAGCTTCTGAAACATACAAAACTTAAAACAGCTGCGGCTTGAAATACTTTTGCCTGAGGCATGTTAGGGAAGGGTAAGTGATAATGCAGTGATTTTTCACTATACTGTCTGGACTGCTCTTTAGCTTTCAGGCAAGGGTGTCTGCTTGTGTTGGGGGGGGGGAGATGCTGCATCACCTTCACGCGCGTATGCTGTTTGGGTGAGGGGCCTGTTATTTCATGGTGGAGGGGGGTGCTCCTCGTCAGCGGGTGGGGGGCAGGATTAACGGTGAGGAGGGGGCCTGCTCGAAATGGCTGCCTGATACCTGGATTCTGATGTAATCTGGCGAACTCTCCCCCATGCTTATATTTGCATGGTTAAGGAGAGAGACTCACACCTGGACGCTGCTTCAAGCTCCAGTAGAGACCAGTCCCGATTCTCCGCAGGCGGGAGCACTTGGGCTCCAGAATGGAGAATCCAGGCCATTATGTTTTAACTTTGGCAAGATCACATTTGCAATATTTTGTACTGCTCTGGTTCCCATATTATAAAAAGAATAAGAGAGGCATTGGAAAATGTGCAAAAATGATTCAAAAGAATGATACCGGAATTGAGAAGCTATACTTCCCATGAATGGCTTACTGAATTCTATTCTCTGGAAGAGAGAAACCTGAGGAATGACCTGTGAGAGGTTCGTAAGATAAGGTTCTGATTGGGTAGATGTAGAGAAAATGTTTCCATTTGTGGAGCAAATCGAAACTTCAGGTCATCAATATAAAATAGTCTCTTATAAATCCAAAAGGGAATTCAGGTGAAAGGTCTTTATACAGAGGGTGGTAAGAATGTGGAATGTGCCACCGAAAGTAGTCGTTGAGATAAATAGCGCAGGTGTTCTTAACAGAAAACTAGATGAGTATCTGAGGAAAAAGGAATAGAAGGATGTGCAGATAGGGTTCGATGAAGTACAGTGGGAGAAGGCTTGTGTGGAGCATAAACATGGTTTGCACCAATTGGGCCGAACGGCCTGTTTCTGTGTACACTCAATATATGTTGGGACCAAATGGGAAAGTTATTAAGTAAGCTGCAATTCTTGATCTTCGTTAAGATATCTAGGTCAACCAGCAAGAATTCTTTCTTTGAAAGCTGTGTGAAGTGAAGGACTGCTGAGTTGAAAGAAACAGCTAGATGTTTTCTCATGAAATTCTGGGCACTGAAATGCACAATTATAGAGAGTCGATGTTGTCTCGGTCCAAAATCTCAAAACAGTTGTTTCCAAATTCCTGTCAATCCAAGGATGCAACCACTTAAACTTCATATAAAGAAGGCATTAGACATTTTAAGGTGCCGATATCTTGAGTCTCTGCAGCCCAGCCTTTAACTAACATACTCACTTGTGGGTGTTTACACCACAAATAATGATGGTATATTGGGAGTTGAGGAAAGAAACCACAGAAGATATGGACTGTTACATGTATGCTGTGAATGTTTAAACACTATGTGAAACTAAGTTACCATTTGATGATGTGTAAAATGTCCACCAATTAGATTTGCTGCTCTGGCATTTGCCGTAATGTGGAAAATCTTGAAAAACCATTGTGTTGTACCTGCACACAAAGGTAGGTGATTTTAAAAAAAAACTTAATGATGACAATAGCTATTAAAATATAGGTTAATTCCATCCTTTGGAAAATGGAATCATTATGTTTATGACTGTTCCTGAATCCTGAATTTGTATCAAATTGTAAATGGGTCAAAAGTAGTCATACTTCAGTATTGCTGCCATGCACCTTCGACCATTCACTGTGAAATTTCATGAAGGTAAGACCTTAAATAGTATTCGTTCAACATAATAGTTATGTTAAATAGTTCAACATAATTATAATTTAATGCACAAAATAATATATTTTATTGCCAAAAGTGACGAGACAATTTCTGATTTAGAACATAGTATTAGTGGTAGAAGTCACTTACAGTTGCCATTCAGTCCTTTGTGATGAATATAGATTTTGTGCGACACTCTGCAGGATGAGATAAGCATGTGCTTTTAAATATTCATCTCATATTTTGCTGGCCAGTGTAATGCTTCCTTTGGATAGTGTAGTGTCTTTAACATGTAATATCGTTGTGTACTTTGGTCCTGTATGATCGTATTTGTTAATTAACCAAGGACAAACATTTATGATGGGCCTGATTCCAAACTGTTTCGCATTCATTAGAATACTATTAACTATTAAAGTGTTCTGGGAGGTATCTTTCCTGACCTGCTTTTCCACCAGTAATCTACTTAAACACATGTGCTGGCTGGGTACTTGATGTACTGTTGGTACCTCTGCTGGCATCAACTAACGAATGCAGACAAAATTGAATACTCACTGCCAGTTGAATTAATACAAGTTTATTATAGCTATGTGCTTATTTAAACAGTTACATACATTTCAAGACTCACGACTTGAATCAAAGTTATACTATCTGATTAGAGAGAACTTGGCCGGGCTCGCTCTGAAGGGTGCATGGTGGTGAGCTTTCAAACTCTGGTCTGATGCAGTCTTGCGACTGTTGTTCCTGAAGTTATCGCTAATCAATCTTGGTTGTGCTATGTCTTATAAGGTTTCAGTTCTTAGTTTATATTTCATTAATATAAACATAGGCCTTATTCGTCAATGAGGAGAGAGAGAGCCTTGTTCTCAATGTTCCATAACGAAGGTCTTATCAGTGAAATGTCCAGCTGCAAGTTGTTGTTCAACTCGTTCCCACGAAAGTCATTCTGCTCAGAAGCAGTTATTTTCACACAGACAAGTCTGTTGGCATCTTTACCATCTTGCTTCATGGCCCAATGTGAGCCATGTCCTCTTTTACCATCATGCCCTTATACGTTGGTAATTGTCCCATTCAGCAGTCCTCAAGTAGGAGAGCAGAATTTGGATTGAGCATGCCACAGTTACCACTGAGTGGAGTGAAGTTCCTGAAAATGATTTTGGGAGCAACCTTCTTGGAATGGATACAGCAGGGAAGAAAGCATCAGTAAGCAGTAACTAGGAACAAGGAAACATGATTATCTGTAAAAATGATGTGCAGTAATTTTGTTAATTGTGTGTCTGGAAAATATTTAAAGTAACTGGTGTCATTCAGTGAATAAGATCTACTGTCCAAGTTTAATCAAGATTCATGAAGCAAATATCAGCTTGTGATAGCAAGCTGCATTTATACAATTGTGAAAATCCTTCTATTATAGGCATAGACATAGACACAGTGCAAAAGGAGGCAATTTGGCCCTTCGAGTCTGCACCGACCCACTTAAGCCCTCACTTCGACCCTATCCCACAACCCAAAAAACCCTCCTAACCTTTTTGGACACTAAGGGCAATTTATCATGGCCAATCCACCTAACCTGCACATCTTTGGACTGAGAGAGGAAACCGGAGCACCCGGAGGAAACCCACACAGATATGGGGAGAACGTGTAGACTCTGCACAGACAGTGACCCAGCAGGGAATCGAACCTGGGACCATGGCCCTGTGAAACCACAGTGCTAACCACTATGCTACCGTGCTGCTCCTTTTTTCTTTTCTTTGTGACAATACTACAAAATTTCAATACCACAATACTTCACTCCACTCAGGGGTAATGACATTATCATGTCATTGAATATGATAAGCTGATGTAACAGTACTGGTAGTCATCAGAATTTTCTGAAAAGTGTTTGAAAATTGTGAAATGGGGCAGGATTCTCCGACCCCCCGCCGGGTTGGAGAATCGCCGGGGGCTGGCGTGAATCCCGCCCCCGCCGGTTGCCGAATTCTCCGGCACCGGAGATTCGGCGGGGGCGGGAATCGCGCCGCGCCAGTTGGCGCCCCCCCCCCCGGCGATTCTCCGGCCTGGATGGGCCGAAGTCCCACTGCTGGAATGCCTGTCCCGCTGGCGTGGATTAAACCACCTCTCTTACCGGCGGGGCAAGGCGGCGCGGGCGGGCTCTGGGGTCCTGGGGGGGGCGCGGGGCGATCTGGCCCCGGGGGGTGCCCCCACGGTGGCCTGGCCCGCGATCGGGGCCCACCGATCTGCCGGCGGGCCTGTGCCGTGGGGGCACTCTTTTCCTTCCGCCTTCACCATAGTCTCCACCATGGCGGAGGCGGAAGAGACCCCTCCACTGCGCATGCGCGGGGATGCCGTGAGCGGCCGCTGACGCTCCCGCGCATGCTCCGCCCGGCAATGTCATTTCCGCGGCAGCTGGCGCGGCACCAAAGGCCTTTCCCGCCAGCTGGCGGGGCGGAAATCAGTCCGGCGCGGGCCTAGCCCCTCAAGGTTAGGGCTCGGCCACTCAAGGTGCGGAGGATTCCGCACCTTTGGGACGGCGCGATGCCGGACTGATTTGCGCCGTTTTTGGCGCCGGATGGCGGTCATCGCGCTGATTACGGAGAATTTCGCCCATGGAGTTTGCAATGCTAACACGATTAACTACTGGTAATACTTCCAAGAAGTGTTGTTGCATACAACAAAGTGAATAACTTCAGGGTAAGACCAGATTTTGTGCATTTTCATGTTTTAATGATTATGATGTACACTTGTAACGACAATTCAACACAAAAAGTAATAGTTGTAACATTGTCTCTTCAAACTGGACTGAATACGTGATCTTTGTATCATAAGATCTAGGTTACCTCTGAAAGAGGGCAAAAAGTAATTCAGAGTAAGAATAGTTAACTGAGGGAAAGTCAACTTCAATGGGCTAAGAATGGATCTGACCCAGTTAATTTGGAATCAATGGTTGGCAGGCAAAATTAACTGAACAGTGGCCTGCTTTTAAAGACAATAAAGTTCAGGCGCAGTCAAGGTATAGTCCCACAAAGTGGATATATGGGGAACATCAATCTAGAGCTCTCTGGGTGACAACAGAGATAGAGATTAAGGTGAAAAAGAAAAAGTCTGGGTAGATAAATGTTAGGTAGATAACACACCCCAGAACTAGGCTGAATATAGAAGAGGGGAAGTAGGAGAGCAAATAAGAAAAGCAAATTGCGAGTATCAAAAGAGACTGGTAGTTGACATAAAAGGAAATCAAAACATGTTCCATAGGCATATAAATATAAAATATAAATATAAAACAGTGGTAAAAGGAGAAATAGACCGATTTGTGCTGGCTGATTAGTGGATTTGTTCCTGGAGGCAGGGGCACTAAATTAATATTTTGCATCTGAAGAATGTGCTGTGTAGGTCATTGTGAAAGAGAAGGTCACTCAGGCACCTGAAGGATTTAAAATTGGTAAGGAGGCGATATTGGACAGCTGTATGGACTTCAAGTTGATTCGGCACCAGAACCGGATGACATGCATGAGTGGAAATTGCAGAGGCACTGGCCATAATTTTCCAGTCTATCTTAGACTTGGGTGGTGCCAGAGGATTGGAGAATTATAGATGTTACACCCTTGTTTAAAAAAAAGAATGTAAAGATAAGCCCAGCAACTACAAGTTCACTGATGGGGAAGCTTCTAGAAATAATGATTTGGGACAAAATTAATGGTCACTTGGGCAAATGGATTGGATTGGATTTGTTTATTGTCACGTGTACCGAGGTACATTGAAAAGTATTTTTCTGCGAGCAGCTCAACAGATCATTAAGTACATGGGACGAAAAGGGAATAAAATAAATAAATAATAGGGCAACACAAGGTATGCAATGTAACTACATAAGCACCGGCATCGGATGAAGCATACAGGTTGTAGTGTTAATGAGGTCAGTCCATAAGATGGTCATTTAGGAGTCTGGCAACAGCGGGGAAGAAGCTGTTTTTGAGTCTGTTTGTGCGTGTTCTCAGACTTCTGTATCTCCTGTCCGATGGAAGAAGTTGAAAGAGTGAGTAAGCCAGGTGGGAGGGGTCTTTGATTATGCTGCCCACTTTCCCCAGGCAGCGGGAGGTGTAGATGGAGTCAATGGATAGGAGGCAGGTTTGTGTGATGGACTGGCCGGTGTTCACGACTCTCTAAAGTTTCTTGCGGTCCTGGACCGAGCAGTTGCCATACCAGGCTGTGATGCAGCCAGATAGGATGCTTTCTATGGTGCATCTGTAAAAGGATTAATGTGGACATGCCGAATTTCCTTAGTTTCCTGAGGAAGTATAGGCGTTGTTGTGCTTTCTTGGTGGTAGCATTGACGTGGGTGGACCAGGACAGATTTTTGGAGATGTGCACCCCTCGGAATTTGAAACTGCTAACCATCTCCACCTGGGCCCCGTTGATGCTGACAGGGGTGTGTACAGTACTTTGCTTCCTGAAGTCAACGACCAGCTCTTTAGTTTTGCTGGCATTGAGGGAGAGATTGTTGTCGCTGCACCACTCCACTAGGTTCTCTATCTCCCTCCTGTATTCGGACTCATCGTTGTTCGAGAGCCGGCCCACTATGGTCGTATCGTCAGCAAACTTGTAGATGGAGTTGGAACCAAATTTTGCCACGCAGTTGTGTTTGTACAGGGAGTAGAGTAGGGAACTAAGTACACAACCTTGCGGGGCCCCGGTATTGAGGACTATTGTGGAGGAGGTGGTGTTGTTCATTCTTACTGATTGTGGTCTGTTGGTCAGAAAATTGAGGATCCAGTTGCAGAGTGGGGAGCCAGGTTCTAGGTTTTGGAGCTTTGATAAGAGCTTGGCTGGGATTATGGTGTTGAAGGCGGAGCTGTAGTCAATAAATAGGAGTCGGATAGTCAATAAATAGGAGTCTGATGTCGGAGTCCTTGTTGTCGAGATGCTCTAGGGATGAGTGTAGGGCCAGGGAAATGGCGTCTGCTGTGGATCGGTTGCGACAATATGCGAATTGCAGTGAATCAAGGTGTTCTGGGAGCATGGAGGTGATGTTCTTCATGATCAACCTCTCAAAGCACTTCATTACGACTGAAGTCAGGGCCACCGGACAGTAGTCATTGAGGCACATTGCCTGGTTCTTCTTTGGCACCGGTATGATGGTGGTCTTCTTGACGCAGATGGGGACCTCTGAGTGGAGTAGGGACAGGTTAAAGATGTCCGTGAACACCTCTGCCAGCTGGTCCGCGCAGGCTCTGCGTGCACGACCAGGGATCCCGTCCGGGCCCGTCGCCTTCTGAGGGTTCACTTTCAGGAAGGCCGATCTGACTTTAGAAGCTGTGATGGTGGGTATGGGTGAGTTATGGGCTGCTGGGGCACACGCTAGTGGATTGTTCATTACTTGCTTGAAACGAGTATAGAATGCATTGAGTTCATCGGGGAGGGGTGCGCTGCTGACGGAGATACTGCTCGGCTTCGCTTTGTAGCCCGTTATGTTGTGTAGTCCTTACCACATGCGGTAAATTAAGGATAGCCAGCACAGATGTGTGAAGGGAAAATCGTGTTTTACTAACTTACTGGAGTTTTTTGATTGGTAACGGAGGGTTGGTGAGGGTGCTACTGTTGATGTGGTGCACCAGGACTTCTAAAGGCATTTAATAAAGCGTATTACAGCAGACTTGTCAAGAAAAGTTATAATTCATAGATAAAGGAGACAGTAGCAAATGGGATATTAAATTGCCTGAGTGACAGGAAATGGAAAGCAGTGGCTAATGGATGTTTTTTGGACTGGAGGGAAGTTTGTAGTGCGAGTTCCCCGGGGTTGATGTTAGGAGCCTTGCTCTTCCTGATGTATATTAATGATCGTAGTGTACATGGCACAATTTCAAAATTTCTGGTCGATATGAAGCTTGGAAGCATTGTGAGGAGGATAGTGTAGAACTTAAAAATGACATCGACAGGTTTGTCGAATGGATGGACAAGTGGCAGAAGAAATTCAATACAGATAAATGTGAAATGATTCATTTTGGTCGGAAGAATGCAGAGAGATGGGCTAAATCTAAAGGGATACTGGAATAGAGGGACATGGGTGTATATTGAAGGTGGCAGGACAGTTTGAGAGAGAGGTTAATCTCTTTTTTGGCAATCACCCGCCAACGAGTATGATTGTCCACCAAAGAAACTCTGTGTTATTAGTCATGGGTTCTGTGGGTCCGTGCATGTCTGATGAGCCCAATCCTAGAGCCACATCTTCGACTGAACATTTGGCAGGTGTTTCTGGGAGGTCGGATCGCCCATTGGACTCTGGATCGCTGTTATTCCTTTCTCAGGCTTCTTTTCTGGACTACTCTTGCTGTCAGGTGTCCTCCAAGAATTGTGTCCCTTCAATCAGGAGGTTCCTCCAAGTAGGTTTCTTCTGAGCAAAGGTCTCCGAAGCATTGATGCCTATATTGCATTTCTTGAACTAAGCCTTCAGGCTGTCTTTTTTCATTCAGATGGCTGATAGGCAGTCATTCACGCCTCATCTAGAAATATTTTTTTTACTATACCCATTCCCATTGGTTTTGCACCATGAAATATTGTGTTATTCAGTCTCTCTGCTGTCCACTCCATCACAAATCTTCCCTTTGTGCTTCCTGCCCTTTTCCCCACCCCCTCCTCTTCCACTGGCTTAAAACCCATCTTCCTGTCGGTCTGATGCAAGGTCATTAGCCTGAAACATGGTTTCTCTCCACAGATGCTGCCTAACCTGCTGAGTATTTCTCGCATTTTCTGTTCACTATTTCATGCACATGAATGAAATGAAAATCGCTTATTGTCACAAGTAGGCTTCAATGAAGTTACTGTGAAAAGCCCCTAGTCGCCACATTCCGGCGCCTGTTCGGGGCTGGTCTGGCGCCTGTTCGGGACATTGATATTTGATAACTTTCAGCTGACCCCATGACTACAAACCCAATGCTAAGCATAATAGGAGTCGAGTTCCAATGGGGTAATTTTTTTTTTAGGATTTTAAGAATTGAAATCTTCCCACCTATGTTTTCCATTGCTGATTTTGTTTGAAAGCAGAGACTTCTTAACTTCGATAATGAAAAAATATGGACTTTCTCAGGTAAATGCCTTGGAATTTGTTTTGCTGCAAACCAGTCTGCCTGTGATAATGCTCTCTTATTAAGAGCTGCATGAAAATTCACTTCTCTTTTTTGAACTCTTTCATTTTGTATTCCTCATATTGAAAATGTATTTTTGTGAGCAAGAATCATCATCTTTACAAAATAGTAATTTCCATTCTGTTTAATAAATTTGACAGATTGTGAGCTTAGATCAAATAAAGTAAAAGCACGACATTGCTCTCCACCAGCGTGCAATAGGTTCCTCACAAAGATGTGCAGGTTACCCATGCTCAAGCTTGTCATAATGCTGGCTTGTAATTGAATTTAGCCGAGTTGCTCTTCTAATATTGACTTCTCTTTTTGACTAAATTAAGAAGTGCTGCAAATAGTTTGGTTACCTCTCCCTGGCACAGCTATTACCTAACATTCTTGACCAGCAATAGACTTACACAACATATTATAAATTGCCTGTTGTCCCATGAGATATATTTGCTGAGATGGATGTGGGAGTTTTGTCACAAGTACTCTTTCTGAGTCATGGATCTAACATCCTTATTTAAAGGGGAGAACTTGTATTTGCTGTCAAATTTATTGTCAGCTTTTATACAAAAAAAAAATCTCATTCTCTCTGCTGATAATGTGCCTAACTGTTAAAGTTGAATGATGATTGATCTATGCCTGTTTGCATACAGTGATCACACTTTGATTTGACTGTTAAATTTAATTTACTTCTACTCCTGTACATGCCACTTACTAATGCAGAGTTGGCTGGAGGATTTGTTCACACATAATGTCTGATGTTACTTGCTCTCTAACGCATGGAAGTTCTTTGTTTCCCTTTAATGGTTTTTAATTCTCACTATTGTTTGTCACCTTGCTGTGTCAAAGAAACTGTTTGACAGTTGAAGGCAACTGGTGAAGGCAAACTTAGCTGTACTGCTCAACAAGACTAAAATTACTTCAAATTACTTGTACAGTGGTTTATTCTTGTTTTACATCTTTAGAATAAAACTAATTTCTCAGCCTATAGAGGTAGCAGGAATTTGCTGCACCTCCTGTTAGGGATAATTTAAAATAGTTGATTCTGTGAGGATCTCGAAGGATGAATTTGATTTGTTTGCCTTGAATGCAGCACTGTGCCTTTAGAAGATGGAGACTGGACAGCTGACACTTTAAAAACATTGAAGTAGGCTATTTTGACCTTCCCTTGTGAAATGTCTTTTGCTCTGACATTTTGAAAGTTGTAATTGAAAGCAGCAACATACAAGTGTGCCCTACAACAATGAATTGAAGAAAGGTTGATTAGTTGAAGGATGTGACCTTTGATCTTGTAAATCAGTCGACCAGACTGATCATCAGTTCCATTTATTGACACATTGTTTGCACTTATTTGCATTGACTGAGAAGACCATTTTTAAAATCTGCTTTAGCAGCAGCCAGAACATGATTGGAGTGAAAAAATGGTCAGCATATATTTTGTTTTGCACATTCAAATAGGATTAATTACGCCCAGTTCACTAAAACCATCTACATGCTGATACCATATATGATCTTTCGTTTGTGGGAATAAAACAGGCACTATAATGTGTAACTGCTGCCATCTAGTGGATCTATGTAGGTGTATTCATACATGTAAAAAATAAATTTAGAGTATCCAATTTTTTTTCGCCAATTAAGGGGCAATTTAGCGTGGCCAAATCCACCTACCCTGCATATCTTTGGGTTGTGGGAGCGAAACCCATGCAAACACGGGGAAAATGTGCAAACTTCACACGGACAGTGACCCAGAGCCGGGATCGAACCCAGGTCCTTGTTGCCGTGAGGCAGCAATGCTAACTGTGCCACCGTGCTGCCCAGGTATTCATCATACATGATTAATTCGAATTTTAGACATAAAATCAAAATCAACAGTTTGATGTACATAATGAAGATTTATTAAGTTACTTAAAGATTTTGGGCAGATTTCTCCCCAAACAATGACTTTACCGGTGTGAATTCCGGCCCGATTCCCATTGCAATTCTCCCACATGTAGTCATTTTTTTTTGGAGCCTGGGGTGAAACCCGGCAAGAAGGTCATATGTAGGACCCGAAGACACTGGCAAGCCACACCCCACAGATCGAGGCACTCTTTGGGTGCCCCACCCAATCTCAAAGTAAGAGTGTAGGCCCGCCTCCCCCAAGAAGCCCTGGCATTGGGGCCCTCCCAAAGGGTCCCCCTCAGGCCCCACCCCTTCTAGCCGACATCAGGACTCTTCCCCCCCCCCCCCCCCCCCCAACCCAAGGTGAGAGATGTCCTGTTATGATTTGCCAAATGCCCCCACCCCTCCTTTCATGGCATTGTCCCTTTCAGGCCACACCCCTCTGGCACTGTCCTTTGGCTTACTGGCAGTGTCAAGGCAAGGTCCTATCCTGTTCCTGACCATCCGATGGCCTCTGAGTCCTCTAACTCATGGTCATTACGCTATATCTTGGCATCCACGTTCAGTAGAGAAATGGGCATGTATGACCCATACTCCACTGGATCATTATGCTTTTTTTTGATAAACAATTTTATAAAGACATTTTTGCACAATAAACAACAATAATATAAAACAGTGTGCAAAAAACAGTCATTATAGTGCAAGAAAACCAGCTCCCCTCCCACAAGGACCAGCCTAACTACCCCCCTAACCTACGTGTCCCCCCCCCCCGCCCGCCCTGCTGACGATTAATTTTCCGCAAGGTAGCCACCTCCGGGCGAATCCATCCAGTGACCCTCTCAAAGCAAACTTAATCTTCTCCAGACCAAGAAAGCTTGCCATATCTGATAGCCAGGCCTCCGACTTTGGAGGTTTTGAGTCCCTCCACGCCAGCAGAATTTGTCGCCGGGCTACCAGGGAAGCAAAGGCCAAAACATCAGCCTCTCTCTCCCCCTGAACTCCCAGGTCCTCCGAAACCCCCAAAATAGCCACCACTGGACTCATCACCACCCCTGTTTTCAGTACCCGGGGCATAACATCCGCGAACCCCTGCCAGTACCCCCTGAGTTTTGGACATGCCCAAAATATGTGGACATGGTTCGCCGGCCCTCCCCATTATATCTGGCGCACCTGGCCCCCAATCTGAAAAATTTACTCATCCGGGCCACTGTCACGTGGGCCCGGTGGATGACCTTGAATTGAATCAGGCTGAGCCTGCCGCATGTTGCGGTCGCGTTTACCCTGCTCAACGCCTCCGCCCATAAGCCCTCTTCTATCTCACCTCCGAGTTCCTCTTCCCAGTTAAGCTTCAGCTTCTCAGTCTGTGACGCCTCCGCTCCCATAAGTTCTTTATATATATCCGAGACCCTCCCCTCCCTCACCCATCCTCTGGACACTATCCTGTCCTGGATCCCCCTGAGTGGCAGGCATGGGAAGGACGGAATCTGTCTGCGTAGAAATTCCGCACCTGCAAGTACCTGAACTCATTCCCTCTCGCCAGCCCGAATTTCTTCTCTTAACGCCCTCCTGCTTGGAAAGCTCCCTTCTAAGAACGAATCCCCCATCCTCTCAATCCCCGCCCTCCGCCATGCTCGGAACCCACCGTCCATATTCCCCGGGGCAAACCGGTGATTTTCGCAAATTGGGGACCAACCGATGCCCCCCCCCGTGCCTTCTCCATTAACCCCAGATCCGCAAAGTAGCCACCACTATGGGGCTGGTGGAGTACTGTGCCGGCAGGGGTGGCATAATCAGGACTGTCAAACTGGCCCCCCTGCACGAAGCGGCCTCCATCCGCCCCCAAACCGACCCCGCACCCACCATCCACTTCCTTATCATAGCTATGTTGGCCGCCCAGGAGTAATTATTGAAGTTTGGCAGAGCCAGCCCCCCTTCCCCTCGGTTCCTCTCGAGCAGCACCCTCTTCACCCGCGGAGACTTTCCCGCCCACACAAATCCCACAATTTGGGATTTGTGTGGGCAGCACGGTAGCATTGTGGATAGCACAATTGCTTCACAGCTCCAGGGTCCCAGGTTCGATTCCGGCTTGGGTCACTGTCTGTGCGGAGTCTGCACATCCTCCCCGTGTGTGCGTGGGTTTCCTCCGGGTGCTCCGGTTTCCTCCCACAGTCCAAAGATGTGCAGGTTAGGTGGATTGGCCATGATAAATTGCCCTTCGTGTCCAAAATTGCCCTTAGTGTTGGGTGGGGTTACTGGGTTATGGGGATAGGGTGGTGTGGTGGCGTTGACCTTGGTAGGCTGCTCTTTCCAAGAGCTGGTGCAGACTCGATGGGCCGAATGGCCTCCTTCTGCACTGTAAATTCTAAGATAATCTATGATAATCATTTTATTAACCTTCTTGAAAAAAGACCGCGGAGTGAAAATGGGGAGACACTGGAAAATGAACAGGAATCTTGGGAGGATCATCATTTTAACTGTCTGCACTCTCCCCGCTAGTGTCAGTGGGAGCACATCCTACCTCTGGAACTCAGCCCTCATTTGCTCCACCAACCGAGACAAGTTCAACTTGTGTAGACGACCCCAGTCCCCGTGCCATCTGTATCCCTAAGTATCCAAAACTGTCTCCTACTAACCTGAATGGCAGCCCCCTCAACCTACTCTCCTGGCCCCTCGCCTGGACTACAAACAACTCACTCTTTGCCATGTTCAGTTTGTATCCCGAGAACCGGCCGAATTCCTTCAGGATTCCCATGATTTCATCCATCCCAGCCACTGGATCCGAGATGTATAAGAGCAGGTCGTCGCGCACAATGAAACTCTGTGTTCCACCGCCCCCCCCTCGTACCAGCCCTATCCAGCCCCTAGAATCTCTTAGGGCAATCGCCAGCGCCTTACAGCTTCTTCATTAATGATCTTCCTTCCACCATGTGGTCAGAAGTGGGGATATTTGCAGATGACTGACAGTGTTCAGCACCATTTGTGACTCCTCAGGTACTGAAGCAGTCCATGTTCAAATATAGCAAGACCTGGACAATATCCAGGCTTGGGCTGTCAAGGGGCAAGTAACATTTGCGTCACACAAGTGTCAGGCACTGACCATCTCCAGCAAGGGAGGATCGAACTGCCGCCCCATGACATTCAATGGCATTACCATTGCTGATCCCCCGTTATCAACATCCTGGGGGTTACAAGAAACTGAACTGGACTAGTCATGTAAATACTGTAGCTACCAGAGCAGGTCAAAGGCTAGGAATCCTGCAGCGAGTAACCCACCTGACAATCCAAAGCCTGTCCACCACCTACAAGGCACAAGTCAGGAGTGTAATGGAACACTGTCCACTTGACTGGATGAATGGAGCTCCGACAACACTCAGCTCGACACCATCCAGGCCAAAGCAGCTCGCTTGATTGCGGCCCCTAGCACAAACATTTAATCCCTCCACCACCGACGCACAGTGGCAACCGTGTGTACCATCATCAAGATGCGCTGCAGGAACTCACCAATGTTCCTTGGGCAGCACCATCTAAACCGATGGCCACTACCATCTAGAAGGATAAGAGCAGCAGATACCTATGGACATCACCACCTGGGGGTTCCACTCCAAGTCACTCACCAGCCTGACTTGGAAATATATCATGATTCCTTCACTGTTACTGGGTCAAAATCCTGGCCTCGCCAGTGATGCCCACATCCGTAAATGAATTTAAAAAAAAAAAAGGACCTACCAATTCTTATGTTAAACAGTTGATGGGAGTCTCACTGCAACATGAGCACCAAATCTTTGGTTTGGATGAATTATGACATAGATTTAAATAGGAAATTACATGCAGGCTCTATGCATGTTCTGAAATGCAAAGGACTTTGTACATGGCCTGTACATGGCCAAAAATATTTAATTATTTTAATGTACAGTTTTATTGTAGTCAATGGGAAGTTACAACTAAAGCAAATTTGTGCAATTCTTATTCCTGTTTGATAATTGTTGTTACCAAGTGTTCGTTTTCACTCATGTTTGATATAGGTTTTCGCTTCGTACTTGCTGAAGCAGTGAATTTATGCACCGATCCCTCTAGGTGGCAGTAGTTTCTTAGTTATGTCTGGTTTAATCTCTTGACACCGCAGGCAAACCAGAACTGTAAAAGTACCATTGAATATGCAAAAGGCATATAAAATGTCACATTGCTTTGGTCTATCAACTGTGACAACAGAAATCTATGTGCTTTGTATGATGGGATCAAGAGAGCATTTGGTCCCAACCATCATACCAGAATGTTGCCTGGTATGGAGGGCATTAGCTATGAGGAGCGGTTGAATAAACTCGGTTTGTTCTCACTGGAACGGAGGAGGTTGAGGGGAGACCTGATCGAGGTCTACAAAATTATGAGGGGCATAGACAGAGTGGATAGTCAGAGGCTTTTCCCCAGGGTAGAGGGGTCAATTACTAGGGGGCATAGGTTTAAGGTGAGAGGGGCAAGGTTTAGAGTAGATGTACGAGGCAAGTTTTTTACGCAGAGGGTAGTGGGTGCCTGGAACTCGCTACCGGAGGAGGTGGTGGAAGCAGGGACGATAGTGACATTTAAGGGGCATCTTGACAAATACATGAATAGGATGGGAGTAGAGTGATACGGACCCAGGAAGTGTAGAAGATTGTAGTTTAGTCGGGCAGCATGGTCGGCACGGGCTTGGAGGGCCGAAGGGCCTGTTCCTGTGCTGTACATTTCTTTGTTCTTTGTTCTATCACCGAAGTTGGTGAAGTTCTCACCAACAGAAGAAAGCAAACGTTCCACTGGCTTGAGCACGAATGTGAGCTATACTCCTGTGAGATGAATATCTTTCAATCTGTGTTTGATGCTCTCTTGCAGCTTCCTCTCATAATTGAGTTAGACATAGAACCTTAGCACTAGAGCTTGAAAAGGCTATTGAATGCTGAGCAAGCAAAAAGGCATCCAGCAAGGATGGAATTCCAGTCAAACTGCTCAAATGCAAAGTCGCATCTAATGCCGCACCTTCATAATCTTCTCATTCAGCAGGTAAGCTTCATTCCACATGTTCTTCATGACCCAAAAATCATCACATTACACAGAAACAAATGTGAAAGAGGAGATTACAAAAACTACAGGGGCATCTTAGTCACCCGTGTTACTGGGAAGGCCATCACTAAGGTCATGCTTAAAATACCCCATCTCCTTGCAGGCCCAATGTATTCAAAAGCACAGTGGGTTTTTTGTGCTAACAAATTCACAGTGGACTTAATCTTTTCCATATGCCAGTAGTAAGAAGTGCAGGGAACAGGAGAAATCTCTACTTCACTTTTGTAGATCTCACTAAAACATTCATCACCATGAGTTGGGTGGGAAGTTGGCTGTCCACAAAAGTACCTCCGTCTCATTGGCTTTTTGCACATCAGCATTCACATATGACAGTACTTCTGCCAGCTTCAGGGTAAAGAATGGAGTGAAATAGCTACAACTTTGGTATTTTCTTTTTCATGCTCCTGACCTTTGTCTTTCCTGGAGAAATGGAAGGATTTTAGCCCATATTAGGCCAGTCGGCAAGCTCGCCAATCTATCCAGATTGAAAAAGAAGACAAAAATACAGAAAGCTTTTTCATGCCACGCTGGTCGCTTATTCGGAAACTCAGCTGCAAAGACTCATGGATTGTCTCCCCCGTTCCTGTAACGTGTCCTCCCTGACTATAAGCGTCAAGAAAACTGTAGTCATGGGACAGGATTTCACACCAGATCGCACAAAACAACAGACCATATTAGACATTTAGCTGCTGTTGTATAAAGAGTCAAAGGTTCTGCTCCTTTTCACAAACACCTTTAATTTACTTCAACAGACTCTGCACAAAACTCTAACATCACATCACCTGACACAAAGGCCACCTGAAGCCCCTTTACATATCAGTGTCAATTATTGGATAATTAACATAAATGAGACAACTAATTGGAATGTCTCTTAACCCATTACTTAATAGTCTCCCCTTGGAGAATTACAAGAAATTCAAAAACACACGCAATTTCCCCCCCCCTTTTTCATTTTTGGAAGAAAAAAAAAAGTCACAGAAACAGGCGTCCTTCATTAACAATATCCAAAAGTTTCTGTGAGGTAGCCCCTCTTTTTGTAAAACAGTCTGACAATTGATAGCTGCTGTTAACCCATTTAATTTTTGCTATCTCCTCTCTCTCCAACATCTGCTTCAAACTTGCGATGTCTATCCTTAACCTTTTTTCATTGACAATTTTGTAGAGTGCACATTTTCCCACAGGGATTTATTGTCAATGTGACATTCAATAGGTATATTACCCAAATCCTCTAATCCCCAAATTGCTGTCAATATCTGAGATACATAAAATGCCATGTCCACCGGTCCTCTACAAGGCTTAACGTCTCAGCAGCCAAAGTGCTTTTGACCACTCTCCTTATTTTCTTTGTTTCCCACACAAGAGAGCAACATTTACCATTGTTCCCCAAAAGGAAAATTATAAAACCTCCTGCGCTTGAAACCCCATCACATAAATTTGCATAGGGCGCATCACCATAAACTATGAGGTTCAAGTGCCGAAGGACCGAAAACCGGGAACCTCAAAACACACTCCTGCATTTTTAGTTTGATCAACGCTTTATTTGCTCTTATTTTGTCTTCCACTTTGGGATCATTCATTTTTGTACTCGACTCAAAGACATCAGAACTCGCGTCCGGTCTAGTCTGTCTACCTAACCAATTCAGTTGACCAATTAAACTTCGCAGTTTCTCTTTTTCCATCTTTGAAACGATTGCGTCTTTTTGTGAAGCCCGGCCACGACTAATTGCTATTGGGCTGATACTTTCCAAACAAGGTTGTTGACGTAAAGTTGCCCCTAACTTGTCTGTCCGATTTCCAGTTCAATATATTTAAATGCACCGGAAGCCTGACTTCCAACCCTGAATTCTTTCCTCAAAACCAGAGATCATAATAGCTTCAAAATCACTAGTCCCACCGCACCAAAAATCATCGACATGCATTATAAAGATGCCGGAAAAATTTACTTTACAGTACCAGTAAAACATTGCCGGATCTGCTTTCAACTGGCAACAGCCTAACTTTAACAAAACTGACCTCACCGAAAAGTACCAGACTCCAGGCGCATCATTCAATCCATATACACATTTGTTCAACTTCCAGAGTAACCCTTCTGTGTTAGCTGCCTCTTTAGGAGGATGGAGAAAAATGTCTCTCTGGAGCTGATGCCCTTGCAAAAAGGCAGCTTTTATATCTATAGACTTGCATTCCCATGCCTTTGTGCCTAATAGAGCCAAGAAGATCTTTAAAATAACCTTTCCTGTCGTAGGTGATCCTGATTTTCTAAGTTTTCTTCAAATCCCCTTGCCACAAGCCTGACCGTTGCCTTATAAGTTCCATCCAGAAGAACCTTTTCTGTGCAAATCCATCTGTGGGATAGAGCTCTTTGTCCCCTATCCGGTACTTCCGTGTATACCCCAAATTCACTCCAACTATGCAGTTCTTGCTGTTTGGCACCTTTGATAACTTTTTCATCTAATTTATTGGAAGCCACCAAAATCTCACATGCATGTGGGCTTCTACTCCTATTAGTATTTGTAGTCTTACTCATGTTCCGAGATCTTGGTAAGCTACGTCCCCTCCCCCGCCTGGTATATCGTTCTGTACTGCTACTGCTTGATCTTTCCCTTCTGCTGTGGGATGTTCTTTCAATATTTCTCGACCTTTTCCTACGGACCAGTTCACTATCCGATGTACTAACTGAACTAGCACTGTGTTTCTGTGCCCTCCATTTTTGAACTTTGTGTTCCCAATCCATTGTCTTGACTCCCTCCCCTGAATGCTGTACATTTAACCAATGTTTATACTTTCCCGTGGCCTTCCCTGCTCTACTAATAACAGTTGCATCCTTCCATTGACTAGACCCTTCAGGCAAGTATGTCACTTTTGTACCAACTTTTGGCAGTTGTCCTTTCGGAAAAATGGCCTGTTCTAATTCATCATAAGTGTTGTGTTCCTCTACAGAAACCCTGTCTATATCAGTTAACTGGCCCTCATAGTTCTGTAACACATGCGTACCGGATGACTGGTTCCTCGTCATGTCTGTCTGCTCTGTCTAAATTTGAAAATTTGTAATCTGTACCCATTATCCTTGATGAATGTACTCTAACAGTTTGATTGCCATGTTGCAAAATAATTGTTTTGCCATCTATGCCTATGATCTTCCCATGGCCTTTCCATTCATTAGAATTGTCTCTCTTATAGTATACTATGTCTCCTTGCTGAAAAACGGCATCTGATGGCCGTACGTCATGTCTTAATGTTCTGCGAATTCTTTCAGAGACTCCTGCTTCCAAAAAAGCTTTTCTACTGCTATGTAATGCATTTAGATGCTCAGCAAAGGCAGAGCTAATTGTAGTCCCTTCCCAAGCTGGAGGCTGGTTATCTAAGATGGATGGAATTTTAGGATTTCTACCAAACACTAATTCAGAGTGACGAAAGCCCCCAACCATCTGCAATTAATTCTTTGCATGTACCGCCCATGCTAAAGCTGAATTTAACTTTCAGTTTGGTCTGTCTGCCAAAATTTTCCGGAGCATGTCATCTATTACCGCATGCTTTCTTTCACACACACCATTACTAAATGGGCTTTCCGCAGCTGTATTCATAACTGTGATAATCACATTTTCACACATATCCCCAAACTCATCATTGGCAAATTCTCCCTCATTGTCCGTAAGGAATTTTGCCGGTGGGCCCATTCCTGTCCCCGTCCATTTTTCCACGATTTGATCCAGAATTACTCACTTTTCTTTATTTCGCACAGTCGTTGATTGACTAAATCTGGTTGCTAAATCAACAAAATGCAAAATAAATATATTATTGGCTTTATCCCAGATCTTAAGGTCCATGGCCACAATGTTAAAATCCTTGGCCAAAGGTAGGGTTACGATCGGTCGTGCTGGTGTCCTTCTGTACTGCCTACAAACTTCACAGCGATCACTAACCTGTTCTCTCAGCTTTGTATTGTCTTCATCCCTTACCCCTGCATCCTTTAATAAAATTTTCAGCCTCCGAGGAGACGGATGCGCAAATTGCCTATGCAGTTTTAATACAACAAGCTTTTTATCAGCTAAAGTCCCATTTTCAACTGCCATTAACACATCCTTAGCAACTGTACTTGAAATATTATTTGTCAGTAATGGAATACAATAGTGTCCCAACTGTGTAAATTGTAAGTCCACCGTCTTTCCAAAAACTGTTGCCTTATCCTGTTCCATATCCAGTTTCATGTACGCTTTCTTCATCGACGGTCTGCTCACAAGCAAAGGTATCTCACTTGATACAACATCCGTGCTAATGAAATGATTCAGTCCGGCAATATTGCAAGGGATCACCAATCTTTTCAGCGACTTCAGAGTATTATCATCCCCAAACATGAAACTTGTGGAACTTTCAAATTCCTTAACCTTGTTACGATTTTCAGCGTTCAAGGAGTCCTGGTAACATTTTAACCAGTCAATTCCACATACAGTCGATGTGCAGCCACTGTCCAATACAGCACAATTGAAGGATTCTGCAACCAACACCCTCATTACCGGTGTAAAACTGCTTGTTAATAGGACAATGCCTTCTTTCTGGTCACTATCATTTTCCTCTTCTGACTCTTCCGTGTCATGTGTCGCTTCAAACACTCTATTATAATGTGTTGGGCAGTTGAAAGCATAATGGTATTGAGAGTCACATTGATTTATCATACCCCGGGCATTTCTGGGGTCCATCTTCCTATTGTAGGTTCTAACTGGGTTTCTGTCTTCATATTTTCCGGGTCCTGATCTCCCTCTATAGTCTTGGAACCTGTTTGTAGCCGTGCAATTTCGCCATCCTGTTAGTAGTGTGTCTTCCATATTCTGCTTTATTGCAGATTGACCTGTGTGGGTCATCAGAGCCATTGGAATCAAATGTTTCCCCAGAAACCTTTTTAAAGCTTCTGTCATCTGATCGAATAAGGTATCCTTATCTGCAAACTGAACTCCTGTCAAAACCAGGAGCCTATCCATGTTGCTCACTCTAGCACAGTCAAGTAATTTAAAGGCCAACACAGACTGTAGAAATTCCAGGTTGTGTTTCTGCAGCCTTTTATAAAGTCTTCCAAATTCCATTATATAGTCTTCCATGGAGAATTTCTCTATGTTCCGGAACCTATCAAAATCCGACCATGCTTCATATGCAGTTAACAAGTCATTCTTTTTATAAATCTTATCCATATAACGTAATAAAGTCTCCAGTCCTCCTTCTGAGTCTAACTCTTCCAATTCCAGCTCAGAAAACACTTTTTGCTTCGGCTTTTACTGTCATAAGGTAAAGAAAGAGCAAATGCCATACCTTGTTTTCTCCTTCCCAAAGCAGTTACCTTAGTCCACAAAACTACTGCACTTCTCCATTGGTCGTACGATTCCCTTTCAGAAAATCAGGGAGGATAGTCATATCCAGCCGTCTTTATCCTCGGTTCAGCCATATATCCCTTTTTTTTTTTCTCACTCACTCCTTGGTTTGATCTGGAAAAGTTGTATCTTTCAACCCTTCACATTTGCACAGCAACCGTCCTCTCCTACCATTTGTTAGACGTTTAGCTGCTGTTGCATAAAGAGTCAAAGGTTCTGCTGCTTTTCCACAAACACATTTAATTTGCTTCAACAGACTCTGCACAAATCTTTGCACGGCGTGCTGAATTTACGTGCATTTGAGTACTATAGTGAGAGTTTGGTGACTGAGGGATAATAAGGGTAAATTTTTATCTAAAGTCTAGTCTTTTATTTAGTTAATTAACTTAAAAGTTGCTGGGCGGAATCCCCCCCCCCCCCCACGCTGAGTGGGAGAATCGCCGGGGTGTCGCGCGTGTCCCGCCATGCCACCATGAAGCCCGCATGCGATTCTCCCCCCCCCCCCCAAAACTGACGCGGCGAGAATCACGGCTGGTCGCTGGGAGAATCGCCACTCGCCGTTTGCAACGGGCGAGCGGCGATTCTCTGGCTCGGATGGGCCGATCGGCCTGCCCAATACAACGGGTTCCCGCCGCCGCCGTCCACATCTGGTCACTGCCGGCAGGAACAGCGCGGGAACAGCCTGTGGGGGAGAGGGGGTTCCTGCACCGGGGGGGTCCTCAAATGGGGTCTGGCCCGTGATTGGTGCCCACCTACCGGCGGGCCGGCCTCTCTGAAGGAGGACCTCCTTTCCTCCGCCGCCCCGCAAGATCCATCCGACATCATCTTGCGGGGCGGCCTCGGGGAGGACGGCAACCGCGCGCCGCGTCATTTATGCGGCGCTGCTCCTAGCCCTCTGGGGGCGGGAGAATAGGGGGCTGGGAGCGGGCTCCGACTCCGGAGTGAAACACTCCGGTTTTCATCCGGCATCGGCACTTAGACTCCCGATGGGAGAATTGCGCCCGCTGTTTGGTTTAGAAGAAGGTGAATTTTCAATCAGCTTTAAACAAAGGTTCTACTTGTAGCAACTTGCAGCTGGAGCTTGTTAATTAGTTAATTGGATTAGGCCAGTTTTCAGAGGCTAGATTCACAGTATAAATGTGAGCCAGCTACAGTGCAGACTTTGTTTGCACTGAGTGCTGAATTTGGGTGCATTTGAGTGCTATAATGCGAGTTTGGTGACTAAGGGAGTGCTGAATTTGGGTGCATTTGAGTGCTATAATGCGAGTTTGGTGACTAAGGAAGTTAGGTGAGGAGGGAGTAAGGTGCTCCTTTCATTTCATTTCCTACATTTCCTCAAAGAACGTGAAGGGAGCCGGGAGTTTACAGAGAGTGCCGCTGACTGGGAGCAGAGTTGGAGGGTGGAGTTCCAGTTGGTCCACAGTGCAGCTATATTCTGTAAGGTAAGAGGGGATGGAGGCTAGGGCGGTTGCATGCTCCTCCTGTAGGATGTGGATGGTGAGGGATACCACCGGTGTCTCCGCTGACTATACCTGTGGGAAGTGCACCCAACTACAGCTCCTCAGAGACAGTGTTAGGGAACTGGAGCTGGATGAACTTCGGACCATCCGGGAGGCAGAGGGGGTAATAGACAAGAGTTACAGGGATGTAGCCACACCCAAGGTACAGGGCAAGAGTAGCTGGGTTACAGTCAGGGGAAAGAAAACAAACTGGCAGACAATTCAGGAATCCCTCGTGGCCGTTCCCCTTCAAAACTAGTATATCATTTTGGATGCTGTTGGGGGGGATGACCTACCGGGGGAAGGCCCGAGCGGCCAGGTCGCTCACACTGAGTCTGGCTCTGGGGATCAGAAGGGAAGGGGGGAGAATAGAAAAGCAATAGTGATAGTAGACTCAATGGTTAGGGGAATAGATAGGAGATTCTGTGGTCACGAGCGAGACTCCCGGAAGGTATGTTGCCTCCCGGGTGCCAGGGCCAGGGATGTCTCGGATCGTTTCTTCAGGATCCTTAAGGGGGAGGGGAAGCAGCCAGAGGTTGTGGTCCACATTGGTACCAACGACGTAGGTAGGAAAAGGGGTGTGGATGTAACAAACGAGTTTAGGGAGTTAGGCTGGAAGTTAAAAGCCAGGACAGACAGAGTTGTCATCTCTGGTTTGTTGCCGGTGCCACATGATAGCGAGGCTAGGAATAGGGAGAGAGTGCAGTTGAACACGTGGCTGCAGGAATGGTGTAGGAGGGAGGGCTTCAGGTATTTGGATAATTGGAGTGCGTTCTGGGGAAGGTGGGACCTGTACAAGCAGGACGGGTTGCATCCAAACCAGAGGGGCACCAATATCCTGGGAGGGAGGTATTCTAGTAATATTCGGGAGGGTTTAAACTAATTTGGCAGGGGAATGGGAATCGGATTTGTAGTCCAGCAACTAAGGTAGCCGATGTTCAGGACGTCAAAGCGTGTAGTGAGGCACTGGGGACGGTAACACTGACAAAGGAGAGTACTTGCAGGTACGGAGAAGGGTTGAAGTTTGTATACTTCAACGCAAGAAGCATCAGGTATAAGGTCGGTGAACTTAAGGCATGGACCGGTACTTGGGACTACGATGTGGTGGCCATCACGGAAACTTGGATAGAAGAGGGGCAGAAATGGTTGTTGGAGGTTCCTGGTTATAGATGTTTCAATAAGATTAGGGAGGGTGGTAAAAGAGATGGGGGGGGGAGGGGTTTGCATTGTTAATTAGAGATAGTATAACAGCTGCAGAAAGGCAGTTCGAGGAGGATCTGCCTACTGAGGTAGTATGGGTTGAAGTCAGAAATAGGAAAGGAGCAGTCACCTTGTTGGGAGTTTTCTATAGGCCCCCCAATAGCAGCAGAGATGTGGAGGAACAGATTGGGATACAGATTTTGGAAAGGTGCAGAAGTCACAGGGTAGTAGTCATGGGTGACTTCAACTTCCCAAATATTGAGTGGAAACTCTTTAGATCAAATAGTTTGGATGGGGTGGTGTTTGTGCAGTGTGTCCAGGAAGCTTTTCTAACACAGTATGTAGATTGTCCAACCAGAGGGGAGGCTATATTAGATTTGGTACTTGGTAATGAACCAGGGCAAGTGATAGATTTGTCAGGCCCCATTAAAATACTGTGAGCAATTTTGGGCCCCACACCTCAGGAAGGACATACTGGCACTGGAGCGGGTCCAGCGGAGATTCACACGGATGATCCCAGGAATGGTAGACCTAACATACGATGAACGTCTGAGGATCCTGGGATTATATTTATTGGAGTTTAGGAGGTTGAGGGGAGATCTAATAGAAACTTACAAGATAATGAATGGCTTAGATAGGGTGGATGTAGGGAAGTTGTTTCCATTAACAGGGGAGACTAGGACCCGGGGGCACAGCCTTAGAATAAAAGGGAATCACTTTAGAACAGAGATGAGGAGAAATTTCTTCAGCCAGAGAGTGGTGGGTCTGTGGAATTCATTGCCACAGAGGGCGGTGGAGGCCGGGACGTTGAGTGTCTTTAAGACAGACGTTGATAAATTCTTGATTTCTCGAGGAATTAAGGGCTATGGAGAGAGAGTGGGTAAATGGAGTTGAAATCAGCCATGATTGAATGGTGGAGTGGACTCGATGGGCCGAATGGCCTTACTTCCACTCCTATGTCTTATGGTCTATGGTTAGTGGGGGAGCATTTTGGAGATAGTGACCATAATTCTGTGACTTTCACTTTAGTAATGGAGAGGGATAGGTGCGTGCAACAGGGAAGGTTTACAATTGGGGAAAGGGTAAATACGAGGAAGAAGGATACTTATGTAAGGCTGGGGAAACAAGGTTCAGACAGGGCGCTGGAGGGATACAAGATAGCCAGGAGGGAACTGAAGAAAGGGATTAGGCGAGCTAAGAGAGGGCATGAAAAATCTTTGGCGTGTAGGATCAAGGAAAACCCCAAGGCCTTTTACACATATGTGAGAAATATGAGAATGACTAGAGCAAGGGTAGGTCCGATCAAGGACAGTAGCGGGAGATTGTGTATTGAGTCTGAAGAGACAAGAGAGGTCTTGAACGAGTACTTTTCTTCAGTATTTATGAATGAGAGGGGCCATATTGTTGGAGAGGACAGTGTGAAACAGACTGGTAAGCTCGAGATACTTGTTTGGAAAGATGTGTTGGGCATTTTGAAAAACTTGAGGATAGACCAGTCCTCCGGACCTGATGGGATATATCCAAGGATTCTATGGGTAGCAAGAGATGAAATTGCAGAGCCGTTGGCAATGATCTTTTCGTCCTCACTGTTAACAGGGGTGGCACCAGGGGATTGGAGAGTGGCGAATGTTGTGCCCCTGTTCAAAAAAGGGAATAGGGATAACCCTGGGAATTACAGGCCAGTTAGTCTTACTTCAGTGGTAGGCAAAATAATGGAAAGGATACTGAGGGATAGGATTTCTGAGCATCTGGAAAGACACTGCTTGATTAGGGATAGTCAACACGGAGTTGTGAGGGGTAGGTCTTGTCTCACAAGTCTTATTGAATTCTTTGAGGAGGTGACCAAGAACGTGGATGAAGGTAAAGCAGTGGATGTAGTGTACATGGATTTTAGTAAGGCATTTGATAAGGTTCCCCATGGTAGGCTTATGCAGAAAGTAAGGAGGCATGGGATAGTGGGAAATTTGGCCGGATAACGAACTGGCTAACCGATAGAAGTCAGAGAGTGGTGGTGGATATTCAGCCTGGAGCCCAGTTACCAGTGGCATACCGCATGGATCAGTTCTGGCTGCTCTGCTGTTTGTGATTTTCATTGATGACTTGGATGAGGGAGTTGAAGGGTGGGTCAGTAAATTTGCAGACGATACGAAGACTGGTGGAGTTGTGGATAGTGAGGAGGGCTGTTGTCGGCTGCAAAGAGACATAGATAGGATGCAGAGCTGGGCTGAGAAGTGGCAGATGGAGTTTAACCCTGAAAAGTGTGAGGTCCATTTTGGAAGGACAAATATGAATGCGGAATACAGGGTTAACGGTAGGGTTCTTGACAATGTGGAGGAGCAGAGAGATCTTGGGGTCTATGTTCATTGGTCTTTGAAAGTTGCTACTCAAGCGGATAGAGCTGTGAAGAAGGCCTATGGTATGCTAGCGTTCATTAGCAGAGGGATTGAATTTAAGAGCCTTGAGGTGATGATGCAGCTGTACAAAACCTTGGTAAGGCCACATTTGGAGTATTGTGTGCAGCTCTGGTCGCCTCATTTTATGAAGGATGTGGAAGCTTTGGAAAAGGTGCAGAGGAGATTTACCAGGATGTTGCCTGGAATGGAGAGTCCGTCTTACGAGGAAAGGTTGAGGGTGCTAGGTCTTTTCTCATTAGAACGGAGAAGGATGAGGGGCGACTTGATAGAGGTTTATAAGATGACTTTTCCCCCGGGTGGAACAAACCATTACAAGGGGACATAAATTTAAGGTGAATGGTGGAAGATATAGGGGGGATGTCAGGGGTAGGTTCTTTACCCAGAGAGTCGTGGGGGCATGGAATGCACTGCCTGTGGAAGTAGTTGAGTCGGAAACATTTGGGACCTTCAAGTGGCTATTGGATAGGTACATGGATTACGGTAGAATGATGGGGTGTAGATTAATTTGTTCTTAAGCTAGGACAAAAGTTCGGCACAACATCGTGGGCCGAAGGGCCTGTTCTGTGCTGTACTTTTCTATGTTCTATGTTCTAAAACTCTTAACATCACATCACCTGACACAAAGGCCATCTGGAGCCCCTTTACATAATCAGTGTCAATTATTGGATACGTAACATAAATGAGGCAACTAATTGGAATGTCTCTTAACCCTTTACTTAACGGGCCACTGGAATGGTTACCCGATTCTGCAACCTGGGTCCACAGTGATGGACCATTTATCTCTTGATACAGAAATCAATACATACATTGGGAAAGCAGCTATCGCCGTTCCATTCCATGAAATGATAGCAAGCTTACTCTTAGGACTGAGGTCCAAGTTTATGAGGCCTGTGTTCTTCTCACCTTGTATGCCTTTGAAAGATGGACGATTTTTGCCATGAAAAAATAAATCTCAACAATATTTATCTTCACGTATTGTGGGAATTTTATGGAAGTTCAGAATCATGAATACGGCAGTCCTCTCAAAGGCAAATCTCCAAAGCATGTTGACAATCATCAAGCAGGGGTGACTTTGCTGGTTCAGGCACGTTCGCAACATAAAATATAGTCGGATACCTAAGGATTTTCCGCATGGCGTGGTAGCCGAGCCAGACAACCAGTAGGACATACAAAACCCACGTCAAGGAAGTGTGCAGGTGTGACATGCTCTTTTGTACGGCTCGGTATAGAGCAGCAACTATAATTTTACATCAAGGTGGCCAAGCCAGGATATTATGTCAGGAGTAGCAATGTGTATCACTGCAATAAAATTCCTACAGTGCATTTGGCCCATCGCGTCTACACCGACCCTCTGAAAGAGCATCCTCCCGAGGTCCGCTCCCCCGCCCTATCCCTGTACCCCATTACCCATCCAGCCTGTACATTCTTGGACACTAAGGGGCAATTTAGAATAGTTAATCTAGCAGATGGGGGTGAAAGTGCAAACTCCACACAGACTGTCACCTAAGGCTGGAATTGAAAGTAGCTCCTTGGCGCTGTGAGGCAGCAGTGCTAGCCACTGTACAGTACCTCCTTTGTATTTATGAGTCGGGGATTGAGTCATTGTGTTCCATAGTCTGTTCTGGGTGACCACAGTCGGACACGTGAGTTTTTAATTTTCCATTTGTGCACCCCGGTATGTGCATCTGCCGTTAGTTTGTATGAATGCGATTTAGAGATGCCCATGAGCTTCATGGGGGCTAGAAACCGGGGGCCTTCAGTGTTGGGGCTTTCACGAGGTGTTTAGTTGTCACTTATTTTTTTGAAATTGCACTGCCTGACGTTGTGTGTATCAGTCCAAAATGGCTTGTATGACTTCAAGTGGAGGGATGTTGGTGAGGTCCTGCGGGATGGCGAGTCATTTGTTTTCCTCCATTCGCTGAGCTTCATAGCAGATCGGTTGGGGGGAAGGTGGCAGTGGCACTGACTATGTGTGGCAACATGGTAACCAGGGTGTTGGAGTCGATGTTAAGAAAGAAAATGTTTATCGCAGGTGAATGGAGCCTTTATTTTGTCTTATTCCCCTATTTTTAATAAAGTTATAACAAGTTTGTTTATCAAATGAAAAATGTTGGTTTTCTGGCAAAAAGTGCATATGTCAAATGATTTGAGCATTTTCTTGAGATTTATTAGAATTTTTAAGTTCTAACTCTTTTTAAGTGAAGAGTTGATTTTCGGTCAAAAATTGCTTATCTCTGAATTAAATATTTTTTCCCCGATGCACTATTTTTTTAATGAAGTCTTGTGTGAAAACATTTGATATTCGCTCAGTGCTTTTCTCTGAGTGATGTATTTTTTACCATGTACTTTTTAAAAAACGAATTTCCAATAATTTTGACATGTTTTAATTTTCTGTGAAGAAGTGCTTACCTCTGAATTAAACATTTTTTTGTTAAACGTACTTGCAATTTTTAATGTTGGAACAGTTTTAGATTTTTTGGTGAAAATGTAGTGTTCCGGTGATGTAGTGTTCAGTTTACTGGCTACTTTTGGTCCTTACACCAGTACACAGTACTCCGCTACGGAGTACACAAGGGTAATCTTTGATTGATTGCCTTCAATGATGAGGCTATAGAAAATAGGTTAAGAAATTTGGAAGATTCTAGGTCTGATTCCCTGGCCTGTGCTGAGTCAGCTGATCTTATTCAGAGCTGTGTTTGGGGTGCTATGATTGGCCTCCTCACTGTCTGTGAGAGAAGAAAATCAACCCAGGAACCACTGTATGGGCATCAGGGATAAGCAGAATTATGCTTGACTGTAGAAAAAGACTGGAAAACATGAAGGGGATAATGCACCTTTTCCATTTGAGAACCCATATTCCAGCAAGGCATAATGTTTTGAAGAAGGAAATTTGGCCAAAATCATACATTGAGAGAAATTGAATTCAAGATCATTCAAGTTGTATGTTTCATTTGATAAAGTAATTATGAAGTGAATACTTCCAGATAAACTCGCATTACTGGCCACAACTAAATTACTGCATCATTTAGATTGGAATAGCTTAGAATGGAATTAGTAAACATGTTGGATATTTACATAGATTAGATTACATACAGTGCAGAAGGAGGCCATTCGGCCCATCGAGTCTGCACCGACCCACATTAATCCCTCACTTTCACCTTATCCCCGCAACCCAATAACCCCTCCCAACCCTTATGGACACTACGGGTAATTTAGCATGGCCAATCCACCTAACCTGCACGTCTTTGGACTGTGGGAGGAAACCGGAGCACCCGGAGGAAACCCACGCGGACACGGGGAGAACGTGCAAACTCCGCACAGACAGTGACCCAGCGGGGAATCGAACCTGGGACCCTGGCTACTGTGAAGCCACAGTGCTAATCACTTGTGCTACCGTGCTGCCTTTGAGTGCATAGATATTGTACTCAGTGGTAATATTACAATTTAACTGTTGCACAAACATATTCAGTCGTATGAAATGAATAGTTTGCCATTGTGTAAGCTTTTTCTGTACAATAATTGGGGAGTCAACCTTCTCATTTGAATCATTTAAAATCATCAGCTTCTTTGTCAGTTTATGGCAATTGTTTTGAAGGCATAAATTTGAGGTGCTTATTTGCTTTTTAGTCATTCAGCTGGTCACGGAAGAGAAAATGAAATAATTCAGTATTGTCTGACAACATAATGCACCTCTTTTTACCTAAGGTGCTTTATAATAATCTTTTATTAGTGTCACAAGTAGGCTTACATCAGCACTGCAATGATGTTACTGTGAAAATACCCTAGTCGCCACACTCTGGCGCCTGTTCAGGTACACTGAGGGCAAATTCAGATAGTCCAATTTACCTAACAACCACATCTTTCGAGACGTGTGGGAGGAAACGGAATACCCGGAGGAAACTCATGCAGACACGGGGAGAACGTGCAGACTCCACACAGACAGTGACCCAAATCGGGAATTGAAACCCGGTCCCTGGCGCTATGAAGCGACAGTGCTAATCGCTGTGCTATCATGCCGCCCGCAATGTGCTATTGTGCCGCCCACATAAGTAAGGAATTTGAGCTACTCTGGTAGAAATCTTGCAACTGGTGCCATTTCTTTGTGTTGTAGGAGTGATGAAGATCCCATCCTGACCATGAGCTTTCCATAGTGCTGCTGTGGTGGATGGCATAGGAAGTATGGACCTGACCAATGGACAGTCGAGCACTATATATTTTACAGCCACTGCTTCTGAGGTAAGGCTTCTATTCATTCTTTGAAACCTCAGGCCACCATCTGAGTTGATGTTTTTCATATTCGCTAATTCTTTGTGCTTGGAAACTTCAAATTTTTGAAGGCATCAGTCCTCATCCCCATATGTAGTTCTGGCTGGTCTGAAACCCCGAAGACTCTCAGGCATGGTTCCATCATCACCCTCACAACCATGGACATCGCCGACTGGATTGCCTTCCCTTGAGTTGCCAGCTTCTTCCCCACTCCGTCGATCACTGCCCGCATGGCGACCACCATCTCCGTCACTGCCACCTTGACCGCCATCTGGATCTCCAGCTTTATCGCCTCCCTCATCTACAACTGTTCCTTGGTCAAGAACGTCCTCCATCCATCTCTTAATTGTAATACCATTAAATCTGATTCCAGCTTCTCCCTCTCAAACTGCAGGGTAAATTCTATCATATTGTAGTGGTCACTGCCTCCTAAGGGTTCCTTCACCTTCAGTTCCCTAATCAAGTCTGTCTCATTGTACATCACCAAATCCAGTATTGCCTGGGCTCTGTCACAAGCTGCTCCAAAAAAACCTATCTCTTCAACATTCCACAAATTCCTTTTCTTGGGATCCACTACCAACCCGATTCTCCCAGTCCACTTGCATATTGAAGCCCCCTGTGATTATTGTAATATTGGTTTTCTTCTATGCCTTTTTTAATCTCCTGATTTATTTTCTGCTCCACATCCTGACTACTGCTAGGGTGCCTGAACATAACTCCCATCAGGGTCTGTTTTCCTTTGCGATTCCTCAACTCCACCCACCCTTCTGATCCTATATTGCTTCTAAATGCAACCCAGTCCCCTCTGCCCATCTGCTTGTCCTGAAGTCAGATTCCTGCCACCTTTTATACTTATCTGTTCTATTACATGTTCTGGAAACTTTACTAACCTCTTCAGAGCCTTCAGCTCCTTTAGCTAGTTTAAAGCCCTTGTCATTAACCTGCACTTTACCTTCTCCTTTAACTTTGATTTTCTTATTTTTGAAATAAATTTAGAGTACTCAATTCTTTTTTTCCCAATTAAGGGGCAATTTATTGTGGCCAATTTGCCCAGCCTCCACATCTTTGGGTTGTGGGGATGAGACCCACGCAAACACGGGGCGAATGTGCGCCATGAGGCAGCTGTGCTAATCATTGCACCACTGTGCCACCCATATTAACTTTGATTTTCTAATTCTCCATACAACTGAACCCTCCCCACCCGCTACTATTTAGTTTAAAGCCCTATCTACAACCCTAGTTGTGTGATTCGCCAGGACTCTGGTCCCAGCATGATTCAGATGAAGACCGGCCGACTGGAAAAGGTCCCCTCTTTCCCAGTACTGGCGCCAACGTTCTCAATCGTTGAGCCACGCGTTAACCTACTTATGGACTCTGTGCATTGCTGTGCAGGCATTTGAAATGATTTTTAATAGGATTTCCTCTCACTTCCTATTTAACTATCTTTTTAGACTCCCATTCTCTAAATATCTATTCCTTTGTCTTCATGTCCTCCCTTCCCTTATTCTTCCCTATATTCTCTTCCCTTGTTGTGTTTACACTTGGGCTGCATATATTTCTTGAGGATTACTCCCCTTACCCATCACTAGTTTAAAGCCTTTGCCGTCTCCCTATTAACCTTTCTGCCAGAACACAGATCCCATCTCAATTTAGGTGCAGCCCATCCAATGGATACAACTCTTTTCTGCCCCAGAATTGTTGCCATTCCCCCGTGAAAAACAATCCCTCTTTCCCATACAGCCCTTTAGTCACATCTTGATTCTGCTGCTCTGCAATGTGCCTTATGCCAATTATCCTGATTAAAGTTACTGAGCAGCAGATCGAACATGAAATATAGCTCTCTCTAGACTCCTCACGATTTTGAACACATCTACTCTCAACCATCTTATCTCAAAGAAAAACAACCCCAGCTTCTCTCTGTTACTGAAGTCCCTCATCCCTGGAGCCATTCTCTTCATTTTTTTCTGGATCCTCTATAAACTCACCTGGACCGGATAGACTACACCCCAGGGTTCTAAAAGTGATAGCTCAGGAGATTGTGGAGGCATTGGTGATGATCTTTCAGGAATCACCAGTCCCAGAGGACTGGAAAGTGGCTAATGTAACACCACTGTTTAAGAAGGGAGGGAGGCAGAAGACGGGAAATTATAGGCTGGTTAGCCTGACTAACAGTCATTGGTAAGATTTTAGAGTCCATTATTAAAGATGAGATCGCAGAGTACTTGGAAGTGCATGACAAAATAGGACTGGGTCAGCATGGCTTCGTCAAGGGGAGGTCATGTCTGACAAATCTGTTAGAGTTCTTTGAGGAAGTAACAAGGAAGTTAGACAAAGGCGAACCAGTGGACGGTATTTATTTAGATTTCCAGAAGGCCTTTGACAAGGTGCCGCATAGGAGACCGTTAAATAAGTTAAGAACCCATGGTGTTGAGGGTAAGATCCTGGCATGGATAGAGGATTGGCTGACTGGCAGAAGGCAGAGAATGGGTCTTTTTCAGGATGGCAGCCGGTGACTAGTGGTGTACCTCAGGGGTCGGTGCTGGGACCACAACTTTTCACAATACCCATTAATGATCTGGAGGAAGGAACTGAAGGCGCGGTTGTTAAGTTTGCAGATGATACAAAGATCTGTTGAGGGGCAGGTAGTATTGAGGAAGCAGGCGGGCTTCAGAAGGACTTAGCCAGGCCATGAGAGTGGACAAAGAAGTGGCAGATGGAATATAATGTGGGAAAGTGTGAGGTTATGCACTTTGGAAGGAGAAATGGAGGCATAGACTATTCTAAATGGGGAAATGTTTAGGAAATTAGAAGCACAAAGGGACTTGGGAGTCCTTGTTCACGATTCTCTTGAGGTTAACGTGCAGGTTCAGTCGGCAGTTAGGAAGGCAAATGCAATGTTAGCATGCATGTCGAGAGAGCTAGAATACAAGAGCAAGGATGTACTTCTGAGGTTGTATAAGACTCTGGTCAGACCTCATTTGGAGTATTGTGAGCAGTTTTGGGCCCCGGGAAGGAAGGATGTGCTGGCCTTGGAAAGGGTCCAGAGGAGGTTAACAAGAATGATCCCTGGAATGAAGAGCCTGTCGTATGAAGAACGGTTGAGGACTCTGGTCTGTACTCGTTGGGGTTTAGAAGAATGAGGGGGGAATCTTATTGAAACTTACAGGATACAGCATGACCTGGATAGAGTGGACGTGGAGAGAATGTTTCCACTTGTAGGAAAAACTAGAAGCAGAGGACACAATCTCAGACTAAAGGCACGATCCTTTAAAACAGAGATGAGGAGGAATTTCTTCAGCCAGAGGGTGGTGAATCCGTGGAACACTTTGCCGCAGAAGGCTGTGGAGGCCAAATCACTGATTGTCTTTAAAACAGAGATATATAGGTTTTTGATCAATAAGGGGATCGGGGTTATGGGGAGAAGGCAGGAGGATGGGGATGAACAAAATATCAGCCATGATTGAATGGCGGAGCAGACTCGATGGGCCGAGTGGCCTAATTCTGCTCCTATGTCTTATGGTTGTTACATTCTGTGTGGGCCATTGGTGGCCAAGTCAGTTCTACTTTACACTTCTCTGCATTAAATTTAATTCGCCACTTTCCAATCATTCCATTAGCCCATCTCTGTCCTCTTGAAGTTGATCACTATCCTTCGCACAGTTCACAATATTTCCAAGTTTGTATCATCTGCAAATTTTGAAATTCTGCCTTGTACACCCAAGTCTAAGTTATGAATATATATCAGGTAAAGCTGTTCTGCTGTACCAATCTTGGGTAACATCAATGTACATCTCCCCCTATTCTGAAAAACAGGAGTTCACCATCTGTTTTCTGTCCCTCAGCCAATATTATATCCATTCCCTCAGCCAACTTTGTTACTTTGGTAGGATGTGGCTATGACAAGTGTTGCTGGCCATCACCAGTGGACAGCAAAATTGGCATTGTATATTTTTGGGCTGGGGATTTGGCGCTTGGTTCTTTTAACCATGTTTTTGTACTGTTTGCCCTGTCACATTTGTAGTTGGATGATTTTAAAAAAAAAAAAAGCCTAGGCCCAAGTATTTACAGCGTGCTATATGTAAATTGAAGCAAACATTGATTTAAAGATTGAATGTTGCCTGTGTGGAAACACAATAGCATGAAACAAATCAAGGACGTGCAGTTTGACCAAAGTATTTTGTTCCTTGTGATTGCTCCTAGTCAAATGAGCAATCTTCCCCCCAAAGAAATGCTTCATTGTACGTGGATAGAATGCATGAAAATTAGAAATGGATTTCTTGTTGTTGCTGAATTTGTCTTTTCTCTTCCACTGCAGTTCTCTGCCTGTTAACCTTTTCAATTTACTCATCTCTAATCTTCATTTTAAAAAAAAATATATTTTATTCAAATTTTTTTTCGGCCAAACAAAACAGTACAAAAATTTTTCCCTTTTACAACAAGAAAACAATATAAATAATAGTGACCATTTTTAACAAATAAATAAATAATATATAAACTAAATGGCAACTGCCATAACAAAATATTAACTCTCCCAAATAATAAAGTCAAACAAGCCAATATACATATCCAAGTAAAAATATCCATACAAAAACACCCCTGAGGACCCATCCGAGCCCCCCCCCCCCCCCCCCCCCCCCCCGGGTTGCTGCTGCTACTTTCCCAGTTCCTTTATCGTTCTGCGAGATAGTCAACGAACGGTTGCCACCGCCTGGTGAACCCTTGAGCCGAACCTCTTAGTGCGAACTTTATCCGTTCCAGTTTTATAAACCCTGCCATGTCGTTTATCCAGGCCTCCACGCCCAGGGGTTTAGCTTCCTTCCACATTAACAATATCCTTCGCCGGGCTACTTGGGACGCAAAGGCCAAAACATCAGCCTATCTCGCCTCCTGCACTCCCGGCTCTTCTGCAACCCCGAATATAGCCAACCCCCAGCTTGGCTCGACCCGGACCCCCACCACCTTCGAAAGCACATTTGCCACCCCCACCCAGAACCCATGCAGTGCCGAGCATGACCAAAACATGTGGGTGTGGTTCGCTGGGCTTCTCGCACATCTCCCGTACCTATCCTCTACCCCGAAAAATTTACTGAGCCTTGCTCCGGTCATGTGCGCCCTGTGTAAGACCTTGAATTGTATCAGGCTAAGCCTGGCACATGAGGACGAAGAGTTTACCCTGCGTAGGGCATCTGCCCACAGCCCCTCTTCGATCTCTTCCCCCAGCTCTTCTTCCCATTTTCCCTTCAGCTCATCCACCATGATCTCCCCCTCGTCTCTCATTTCCCTGTATATATCTGACACCCTACCATCCCCCACCCATGTCCCCGAAATCACTCTATCCTGAATCTCCTGCGTCGGGAGCTGCGGAAATTCCCTCACCTGTTGCCTCACAAAAGCCCTCAATTGCATATACCGAAATGCATTCCCCTGGGGCAACCCATATTTTTCCGTCAGCGCTCCCAGACTCGCAAACTTCCCGTCTAGGAACAGATCCCGCAGTTGCACAATCCCTGCTCTCTGCCATATTCTAAATCCCCCATCTATTCTCCCCGGGACAAACCTATGATTATTCCTTATCGGGGACCGCACCGAGGCACCCGTCATTCCCTTATGCCGTCTCCACTGCCCCCAAATTTTCAGCGTTGCCACCACCACTGGACTTGTGGTGTATTTCTTCGGGGAGAACGGCAATGGCGCCGTCGCCAATGCTTGTAGGTGGTTCCTTTACAGGACACCATTTCCAGTCTCTTCCACGCCGCTCCCTCTCCTTCTCCCATCCACTTACACACCATTGAGATATTGGCGGCCCAATAATAATCACTTAAGCTCGGCAGTGCCAGTCCCCCCCTCCCTGCTACGCTGCAAAAACCCCCTCCTCACTCTCGGGGTCTGCCCAGCCCACACAAAGCTCATAACACTCTTCTCAATTTTTTTGAAAAAAGCCCTCGTAACCATCACCGGGAGGCACTGGAACACAAAAAGAAATCTCGGGAGGACTACCATTTTGACCGCCTGCACCCTGCCCACCAGTGACAGGGACACCATGTCCCATCTCTTAAAATCCTTCTCCATCTGTTCCACCAATCGTGTTAAATTAAGCCTATGTAGGGTTCCCCAGTTCCTGGCTATCTGGATCCCTAAGTACCGGAAATCTCTTGTTACCCTCCTCAGCGGTAAATCATCTATTCCCCTGCTCTGCTCCCCCGGATGCACCACAAACAACTCACTCTTCCCCATATTCAATTTGTACCCCGAAAATTCCCCAAACTCCCTGAGTGTCCACATTATCTCAGGCATCCCCTCCACTGGGTCCGCAACATACAGCAATAGATCATCTGCATACAATGATACCCGGTGTTCTTCTCCTCCCCTGAGTACTCCCCTCCACTTCCTCTAATCTTCATTATTTTCACTGATATTCTCCTTTCCATTCCACTCCTCACCCTAACATATATTAATTACAAATTTCAATCCATCTTAGTTTATTCATGCAATAAAACAATGAAGTCCTCCTAATTGCAGGATTGAATTATTCCTTGAATGTTTTCAAGCCTTTTACCTGTCCCATTATGTTTGGAAATCTATTTATTGTTTTGATCACTCTCTCTGTAAAGAAGAACACTGTTATAAGTTCTGACTTTCTGACTTAGTCTTTTTTTAGTCCAAATTTGTGTACCCTTGTCTTGCTTTTGCAATTTAGTTCAAAGACATTTTCCAGACTTAAGTTTTTCATGTCATTTACAAATCCATCATGGCTCTTTTCTTTTGTGCGAGTGTGACTCCAGCTACTGGTGATACACACTTATAATGGCTGAAGTCATAACTGATGTGAGATTTGATCTGGAAGTCACAGATTAAACAAAAAGGGAGTCAAAGTCATAGGTGATTTTAAAGCAATTTATTATGAAATAACAGTTTATATATGATACATCAACTAAATAGGCAGAGAAGACACATTACGCATAACAGGTGAGAATGGCTTACTTGTCCCAGACAGAGTAAGCAGATGGAGGAAGCAGGGGATGCTGTTAGTTGCAGCTAGTACTGGTCGCTTCGAAAGCTCTTCCATGTCCAAAGTGATTTTTCCCTTTTAGAAAGCCAGTTTATGTAACATATTTGTCCTGTTTAACAGTTACTCAGACAGTTGGTTTAAATGTGGGTCAGAGAACCGTGGAAAATAAGAGCAGAAGTAGGCCATTAGGCCCTTCGAGCCCGCTCTGCCATTCAGTATGCTCAAGGCTGATCCTCTATCTCAATACCATACTCCTGCCCTCTCCTCATATCCTTTGACACCTTTGAAGTCTAGATATCTTTCCATTTCCTTCTTAAATATATTCAATGACAGGGCCTCCATAGCCTTCTGTGGTAGAGAATTCCATCTTTTCACCACTGAGTGAAGAGGTTTCTCCTCATCTTAGTCCTAAATGGCCTACCCCATATACTAAGACCGTGACCTCTTATTCTAGACCCTCCAGCTAGAGGAAACAATATTCCTGCATCCTGTCTGCCAAGTGTTATAAGAACATAAGAACTAGAAGCAGGAGTAGGCCATCTGGCCCCTCGAGCCTGCTCCACCATTCAATGAGATCATGGCTGATCTTTTGTAGACTCAGCTCCACTTTCCGGCCCGAACACCATAACCCTTAATCCCTTTATTCTTCAAAAAACTATCTATCTTTATCTTAAAAACATTTAATGAAGGAGCCTCTACTGCTTCACTGGGCAAGGAATTCCAGAGATTCACAACCTTTTGGGTGAAGAAGTTCCTCCTAAACTCAGTCCTAAATCTACTTCCCCTTATTTTGAGGCTATGCCCCCTAGTTCTGCTTTCACCCGCCAGTGGAAACAACCTGCCCACATCTATCCTATCTATTCCCTTCATAATTTTATATGTTTATATAAGATCCCCCCTCATCCTTCTAAATTCCAACGAGTACAGTCCCAGTCTACTCAACCTGACCTCGTAATCCAATCCCTTCAGCTCTGGGATTAACCTAGTGAATCTCCTCTGCACACCCTCCAGTGCCAGTACGTCCTTTCTCAAGTAAGGAGACCAAAACTGAACACAATACTCCAGGTGTGGCCTCACTAACACCTTATACAATTGCAGCATAACCTCCCTAGTCTTAAACTCCATCCCTCTAACAATGAAGGACAAAATTCCATTTGCCTTCTTAATCACCTGTTGCACCTGTAAACCAACGTTTTGCGACTCATGCACTAGCACACCCAGGTCTCTCTGCACAGCAGCATGTTTTAATATTTTATCATTTAAATAATAATCCCTTTTGCTGTTATTCCTACCAAAATGGATAACCTCACATTTGTCAACATTGTATTCCATCTGCCAGACCCTAGCCCATTCACTTAGCCTATCCAAATCCCGCTGCAGACTTCCAGTATCCTCTGCACTTTTTGCTTTACCACTTATCTTAGTGTCATCTGCAAACTTGGACACATTGCCCTTGGTCCCCAACTCCAAATCATCTATGTAAATTGTGAACAGTTGTGGGCCCAACACTGATCCCTGAGGGACACCACTAGCTACTGATTGCCAACCAGAGAAACACCCATTAATCCCCACTCTTTGCTTTCTATTGATTAACCAATCCTCTATCCATGCTACTACTTTCCCCTTAATGCCATGCATCTTTATCTTATGCAGCAACATTTTGTGTGGCACCTTGTCGAAGGCTTTCTGGAAATCCAGATATACCACATCCATTGGCTCCCCGTTACCTACCGAACTGGTAATGTCCTCAAAAAATTCCACTAAAATGGGCCAGGGTTGAGAGAATCCCAGAGTGTATCATGGAGTTCCACAGGGATCAGTGCTGGGACCTTTGCTCTTTGTAGTATATATAAATGATTTGGAGGAAAATGTAACTGGTCTGATTAGTAAGTTTGCAGACGACACAAAGGTTGGTGGAATTGCGGATAGCGATGAGGACTGTCTGAGGATACAGCAGGATTTAGATTTTCTGGAGACTTGGGCGGAGAGATGGCAGATGGAGTTTAATCTGGACAAATGTGAGGTAATGCATTTTGGAAGGGCTAATGCAGGTAGGGAATATACAGTGAATGGTAGAACCCTCAAGAGTATTGAAAGTCAAAGAGATCTAGGAGTACAGGTCCACAGGTCATTGAAAGGGGCAACACAGGTGGAGAAGGTAGTCAAGAAGGCATACGGCATGCTTGCCTTCATTGGCCGGGGCATTGAGTATAAGAATTGGCAAGTCATGTTGCAGCTGTATAGAACCTTAGTTAGGCCACACTTGGAGTATAGTGTTCAATTCTGGTCGCCACACTACCAGAAGGATGTGGAGGCTTTAGAGAGGGTGCAGAAGAGATTTACCAGAATGTTGCCTGGTATGGAGGCCATTAGCTATGAGGAGAGGTTGAATAAACTCGGTTTGTTCTCACTGGAACGAAGGAGGTTGAGGGGCGACCTGATAGAGGTATACAATATTATGAGGGGCATAGACAGAGTGGATAGTCAGAGGCTTTTCCCCAGGGTAGAGGGGTCAATTACTAGGGGGCATAGGTTTAAGGTGAGAGGGACAAGGTTTAGAGTAGATGTACGAGGCAAGTTTTTTACGCAGAGGGTAGTGGGTGCCTGGAACTCACTACCGGAGGAGGTAGTGGAAGCAGGGACGATAGGGACATTTAAGGGGCATCTTGACAAATATATGAATAGGATGGGAATAGAAGGATACGGACCCAGGAAGTGTAGAAGATTGTAGTTTAGTCGGGCAGTATGGTCGGCACGGGCTTGGAGGGCCGAAGGGCCTGTTCCTGTGCTGTACATTTCTTTGTTCTTTGTTCTTTGTTCACCTGACCCACAACTTTTAGTAGATTGTGGTATGGGGAGCACAGGGCTCACTCTACAGGTATGGTACAGCAGAAATGGACCAGTATTGTTTAAAACAAAACCATGTTTATTCTATGAACTCAAGTTAACCTCTTTAAAACCGTGAATATCTTGCCAACCATTAATTCAAAGATAACCCCCAAAGAATACAACATTAAGTAACCTGTATGCTGCCCTTTTACACCCAAAAGACTTTACAAACCTTTTTAAAAAATATATATATTTTATTAAAGTTTTCAAACACAATTTTTCCACCTTACAAATCAACATAAAAAATAACACAATAACTAATAAGTAACATTATTTAAATAATATAGTGAACTGACAAAGTAACAAAAAAAAATAGTGCTCCCCCCCCCCCCCCCCCCCCCCCACACCCCGGGATGCTGCTGCTGACGATCTATTTTCCCTTAACGTTCCGTGAGATAGTCAAGGAGCGGTTGCCACCGCCCGGAGAACCCCTGAACCGATCCTGTCAACGCAAACCTCATCCGTTCCAGTTTTATGAACCCTGCCATATCGTTTATCCAGGCCTCCACGCCGGGGCGGGGGGGGGTTCGCTTCCTTCCACATGAGTAAGATCCTTCGCCGGGCTACCAGGGACGCAAAGGCCAGAATATTGGCCTCTTTCGCCTCCTGCACTCCCAGCTCTTCCGCTACCCCAAATATAGCTAACCCCCAGCCTGGCTTGACCCGGACCTTCACCACCTTTCAAATCACTCTTGCCACTCCCCTCCAGTACTCCTCCAGTGCCGGACACGACCAGGACATGTGTGTGTGGTTCGCCGGGCTTCCCAAGCACCTCCCGCATCTGTCCTCCACTCCGAAGAACCTGCTCAGCCTTGCTCCCGTCATGTGTGCTCTGTGCAGAACCTTGAATTGTATCAGGCTAAGCCTGGCACACGAGGAAGAGGAATTTACCCTACTTAGGGCAACCGCCCACAGACCCTCCTCAATCTCCTCCCCCAGCTCTTCTTCCCATTTTCCCTTCAGTCTCTCATCTCCTGATATATTTCGGACACTTTGCCCTCCCCGACCCATACTCCGGAAATCACTCTGTCCTGGATCCCCTGTGTCGGGAGCAGCGGAAATTCCCTCACCTGTTGCCGCATAAACGCCCTCACTTGCATGTATCTAAAGATATTCCCCGGGGGCAACTCATACTTTTCCAGCGTTCCCAGGCTCGCGAACGTCCCGTCAATGAACAAATCTCTCAGTCTCCTAATTCCTGCCCGATGCCAGCACTGGAACCCTCCGTCCATCTTTCCTGGGACAAACCTATGGTTGTTCCTGATTGGGGACAACACCGAGGCACCCGTCACACCCCTATGTCGCCTCCATTGCCCCCAGACCTTTAAGGTTGCCACCACCACTGGGTTTGTGGTATACCTTTTCGGGGAGAGCGGTAGAGGCGCCGTCACCAGCGCCTTTAGGCTCGTTCCTTTACAGAATGCCATCTCCAGCCTCTTCCATGCCGCCCCCTCTCCCTCACTCATCCACTTGCGAACCATCGCCACATTGGCGGCCCAGTAATAATCCTCCAGATTCGGCAACGCCAGTCCCCCTCTGTCCCTGCTGTGCTGCAGGAACCCCCTCTTTATCCTCGGGGTCTTACCTGCCCACACGAAACTCATCACACTCCTATCTATTTTCTTAAAAAAGGCCTTAGTGATCAAAATGGGGAGACATTGAAACACAAAAAGAAACCTTGGGAGGACCATCATCTTGACTGCCTGCACTCTGCCCGCCAGTGAGAGCGGCAGCATATCCCACCTCTAGAAATCCTCCTCCATCTGCTCCACCAGCCGCGTCAGATTGAGTTTGTGTAAAGTTCCCCAGCTCCTGGCTACCTGAATCCCCAAATATCGGAAACTCCTTTCCGCTCTCCTTAACGGCAGGCCGTCTATCCCTCTTCCCTGGTCCCCGGGGTGCACCACGAAAAGCTCACTCTTCCCAATATTAAGCCTATATCCCGAAAAATCTCCAAACTCCCTCAATATCTGCATAACCTCTGTCATCCCCTCCACAGGATCCGCCACATACAGTAGTAGGTCATCTGCGTAGAGTGACACTCGGTGTTCCTCTCCCCCTCTAACCACCCCCCTCCATTTCCTAGAGTCTCTCAACGCTATGGCCAGTGGTTCAATTGCCAGCGCGAACAGTAATGGGGACAGGGGGCACCCCTGCCTTGTTCCCCTATGTAACCGAAAAGACTCCGATCTCTGCCGATTTGTGACTACACTTGCCACTGGGGCCCCATAGAGGAGTTTGACCCAACTGACAAATCCCTCCCCGAACCCAAACCTCTTCAACACCTCCCATAGATACTCCCACTCTACCCTATCGAATGCCTTTTCTGCATCCATCGCTGCCATTATCTCTGCCTCCCCCTCCGCTGGGAGCATCATTATCACCCCCAACAGCCGTCGCACGTTGACATTCAATTGTCTCCCCATTACAAACCCTGTCTTCATGCACCACCCCCGGGACACAGTCCTCGATCCTCGTCACTAGCACTTTTGCCAGCAACTTGGCGTCTACATTCAGGAGCGAGATAGGCCTATATGACCCGCATTGCAGCGGATCTTTATCTCGCTTCAGGATTAATGATATCGTCGTCTCCGACATTGTCGGGGGTAGAATCCCCCATTATCTGGCCTCGTTAAAGGTTCTCACCAGCAGCGGGGCCAACAGGTCCACATATTTCCTGTAAAATTCCACCGGGAACCCGTCTGGTCCCGGGGCCTTCCCTGCCTGCATGTTCCCCAGCCCCTTAGTCACCTCATCCACCCCGATTGGCGCCCCCAGACCTGCCACCTCCTGCTCCTCCACCCTCTGGAAACTCAGCTGGTCCAAAAACTGTTGCATCCCCTCTTTTCCCTCCGGGGGTTGGGACCTATATAGCCTCTCATAAAAGGTCTTAAACACCTCATTTACCTTCCCTGCACTCCGCTCCGTAGCTCCCGTTTCATCCCTAACTCGCCCTATTTCCCTTGCCGCTATCCTCTTACGAAGCTGGTGGGCCAGCAGCCGGCTCGCCTTTTCCCCATATTCGTATCTCATCCCCTGTGCCTTCCTCCACTGTGCCTCTGCCTTCCCTGTGGTCAGCAGGTCAAACTCCGTCTGAAGTCTTCGCCTCTCTCTATATAGTCCTTCGTCCGGGGCCTCCGCATATCTTTTATCCACACTCAAAATCTCCCCCACTAATCTCTCCCTTTCTTTGCCCTCTTTTTTCTCCTTGTAAGCTCTAATGGAGATCAACTCTCCCCTAACCACCGCCTTCAGCGCTTCCCATACTACCCCCACCTGTACCTCGCCATCATCATTGGCCTCCAGGTACCTCTCAATACATCCCCGCACCCTTCCACAGACCCCCTCATCCGCCAATAGACCCACATCCAGTCGCCAGAGTGGGCGCTGTTCCCTCTCCTCTCCTAGTTCCAGATCCACCCAGTGCGGGGAATGGTCTGAAACGGCTATGGCCGAGTACTCCGTTCCTGCCACCCTCGAAATCAGTGCCCTGCTCAAAACAAAGAAATCTATCTGGGAGTATACCTTATGAACATGGGAGAAAAAGGAAAACTCTTTGGCCAACGGCCTGGCAAATCTCCACGGATCCACTTCCCCCATTTGCTCCATAAACCTCCTGAGCACCTTGGCCGCTGCCGGCCTTCTTCCGGTCCTGGATCTAGACCGATCTAACCCTGGATCCAGCACAGTATTGAAATCACCCCCCATTACCAGGCTTCCTACCTCCAGGTCCGGGATACGTCCCATCATCCGCTTCATAAATCCCACGTCGTCCCAGTTCGGGGCATATACATTTACCAGCACGACCTCCTTTCCCTGCAATCTACCACTCACCATCACATATCTACCACCGTTGCCCACCACTATATTCCTAGCCTTGATCGACACCTGTATCCCCATCAATATCACCACCCCTCTATTTTTTGCGTCCAACCCTGAGTGGAACACCTGTCCCACCCATCCTTTTCCTTAACCTAACCTGATCCGCCACCTTCAGATGCGTCTCCTGAAGCATGACTACGTCTGCCTTCAGTCCTTTTAAGTGCGCGAACACTCGGGCCCTATTAATTGGCCCATTTAGGCCTCTCACATTCCACGTGATCAGCCGGATTGGGGGGGCCATCCCCTATTCTAGGCCAGTCACTCGTCCAGGTCCCGCGCACCCACCTGTCCCCCAGGCGGCGCACTCCCGTCCCGACCACCTCTTCCCTTGCCAGCTCCCTCTTGCTCCCAGCAGCAGCAACCCAGTTGACCCCCCCCCCGCTAGATCCCCATCTAGCATGGTTACTCCCCCCATGATGCTTCCGAAAGTCAGCTGATTCCAACTGACCCCGGCTTCCCCCGCTCTCTCCTTGACCCCCCCCCCCCCCGTGTTCTCACTGGAACGAAGGAGGTTGAGGGGCAACCTGATAGAGGTCTACAAAATTATGAGGGGCATAGACAGAGTGGATAGTCAGAGGCTTTTCCCCGGGGTAGAGGGGTCAATTACTCAGGGGCATAGGTTTAAGGTGAGAGGGGCAAGGTTTAGAGTAGATGTACGAGGCAAGTTTTTTTACACAGAGGGTAGTGGGTGCCTGGAACTCGCTACCGGAGGAGGTGGTGGAAGCAGGGACGATAGTGACATTTAAGGGGCATCTTGACAAATACATGAATAGGACGGGAATAGAGGGATACGGACCCAGGAAGTGTAGAAGATTGTAGTTTAGTCGGGCAGCATGGTTGGCACGGGCTTGGAGGGCCGAAGGGTCTGTTCCTGTTTGTTCCTTGTTTGTTCTTTGTGTGTGGGACTCTCATCCTCCTTGCGCCTATCTTCCCGTCATCATCTCCCCAGCGCGGGAAAAAACCCGCGCTTTCCTGGATCGGCCCCGCCCCTTTATGGCGCAGCTCCCCCATTCCCCATCCCCCCACCTCAGTCCCTTTTTCCACTGGCGCCCACATTTCTCAGTGTCCCCCCGTCAAGAAGAGAAAAAACCCTGTCCACCGTCCCGATACTGTGAACCTCCCATTCCCCAATTTACATTTCTGTACATCAACATCGTCATCTCCCCCACAGCATCAGTCCCTCAGTTTTGGTCCAATTTCTCTTCTTGGATGAAGGTCCATGCCTCGTTCGACGTTTCAAAGTAGTAGTGTCTATCTTGGTGCGTGACCCACAATGGCGCCGGCTGCAGCATCCCAAACTTTATTTTCTTCTTGTGAAGTACCGCCTTGGCCCGATTAAAACTCGCTCTCCTTCTCGCCACCTCCGCGCTCCAGTCCTGATACACTCGTATCACCGCATTCTCCCACCTGCTACTCCGTACCTTCTTGTCCCAGCTCAAAACAGCTTCTCTGTCGGTGAAGCGGTGAAATCTCACCACTATCGCCCTTGGTGGTCCTCCAGCCTTTGGTCTCCTCGCAAGGACCCGGTGAGCCCCTTCCACCTCCAGGGGGCCCGAGGGGGCCTCAGCTCCCATTAGCGAATGGAGCATCGTGCTCACATAAGCCCCAACGTCAGCTCCCTCCACTCGGGGAGACCCAGAATCCGGAAGTTCTTTCTCCTCGAGCTGTTCTCCAGGACTTCGAGCCTTTCGATACACCTCTTATGTAGCGCCTCGTGCGTCTCCATTTTTACCGCTAGGCCCAGAATCTCATCCTCGTTCTCAGCTGCCTTCGCCTTCACCCCACGGAGCTCTATCGCCTGGGCCTTTTGCGTTTCTTTTAGCCCTTCGATTGCCAATAACATCGGGGCCAGCACCTCCTTCTTTAATTCCTCCACACACCGTCGGAGGAATTCCTACTGGTCCGGGCCCCATGTCGTCTGGGCTCCATCCGTCGCCATCTTGCTTCTTCCTTCTCTTCTCTGCCGCTGCTCCAAAGGATCCTTCGCAATCTGGCCACTACCACCGATCATTTCCATACACACCAGGGGGGACTCCTTACTTTGTCACCCCACACTGGGTTTGGTCCGAAATAGAGCCCAAAAGTCCGTTAGAACGGGAGCTGCCGAAACGTGCGGCTTAGCAGTGCATCACCGCAACCGGAAGTCCTTTACAAACCTTTGAACAGGAGCACATTAGGTTAAAGTAATTACTGCAAGCAGTTATTAGTTTTAAATCACCAAAGGATCCAGAGATAGTCTTTCATGGCAGAGAGAACAGCAGTAGAGCTGTTTTTCTGACTTCAGCTGCAACACACTGAAAAACGAAACCAAAAAGACAGAGCCACACCCAAGCTTTTCTCAAAGTGAAACTAAAAAGCAGAACCAGAGCTCAGCTCCACCCACACTCTGACATCACTGCAGTAACATGAGCAGCTAACCATTTCTTAAAGCGACATTCTCATGTCACAAGCCTGTCAGAATTTTAGACTTTTCAATTAAATCTCCTCTCATAATTCCAGTGAGTACAGGCCCTGTTGACCCAATCTCTCCTCATGTAATAATCCTGCCATCCCAGGAATCAGTCTGGTGAACCTTTGCTGCACTCCCTCTGCGCCAAGTATATCCTTTCTTAGATAAGGAGACCAAAATTGCACACACTATTCCAGGTGTGGTCTCACCAAGGCCCTGTCCAGCTGCAGTAGGACATACTTGCTGCTGTACTCAAGTCTTCTTGCAATGAAGGCCAACATACCATTTGCCTTCCTAACAGCTTGCTGTACCACCATACTTGCTTTAAGTGGCTGGGTACTTTGACACCCAGCTCCCTTTGTCGCCAACATTTCCTAATCTGTCACCATTTAAATAATACTCTGCCATTCTGTTCTCCATCTGAAGTGGATGACTTCACATTTATCCACCTTATACTGCATCTGCCTTGTATTTGCCCACTCACTCAACTTGTCTAAATAACCTCGAAGCCTCTTACCATCCTCCTCATCACCCACGTTCTTACTAAGTTCTGTGTCATCAGCAAATTTGGAAATATTACTTTTGATTTCCTCATCCAAATTATTGGTGCATATTATGAATAGTTGGAGCCTAAGCACTGATCCCTGCAGGACCCCACTAGCCACTGCCTGCATTCTGAAAAAAAACCCATTTATTTTTACTTCCTGTTTCCTGTCTGCTAACCAATTCTCAAACCATGGCAATATATAACACCCAATCCATGTGCTTTAATTTTGCACACTAATCTCTTATGTGGGACTTTATCAAAAGCTTTCTGAAAATCCAAATGCATCACATGCACTCATTCTCCTTTATGTATTCTACGAGTTACCTTCTCAAAAAACTTCAGTAGGTTTGCCAACATGATTTCTGTTATAACCTGCCTGCTTACTATTGGCTGGGGACTAATGAGAATCCCACAATCCTGTGGGAGAATGAGCTTCCCCAATGAGGGGGGGGCGGAGAAACCATTCGTATACTCCATGTATAAATAAAGCTGGCCAGTTTGGAACCAGCAGGAAGAAGTGTGCTATATATATATATATATATATATATATTGTAAATAAATGTTATTACTTTGTATCCTTAAAACTCGTGCTGGATTCTTCGTGGCCCGTACAAAAATTTCCCTTTCATAAATCCAGTTGTCTTTGGAATGTTGGCCTTCATAGCAAGAGGATTTGAGTACAGGTTCAAGGATGTCTTACTGCAGTTATACAGGACCTTGATGAGATGACACCTGGAATATTGTGTCCAGTTTTGGTCTCCTTATCTGAGGAAGGATGTTCTTGCTGTGGAGGGAATGCAGCACTGGTTTACCAGACTGATTCCTGGGAAAGCAGGATGGACGTATGAGGAGAGATTGAGTCGGTTAGGATATAGTGCTGGAGTTTAGAAGAATGATGGGGGATAGAATCATGTAAAACTCTAACAGAACTGGACAGGGTTGATGCAGTAAGGATGTTCCCAGTGGCGAGGAATCCAGAACCAGGGGCTGCAGTCGAAGGATACGGTGTAGATTTCTTTTGGACCACTATGTCAAGGAACCAACAATGGAACGTGATAATCTAAATTTGGTATTATGCAATGTGAAGGGGTTAATTAATAATCATGTTGTGCGGGGTTCTTCAGGGAACACTGGCCATATCTTGATGGAAATCTTCCTTAGGCTGGGAAGTAAAGAAGTCTGATCTGAAACTAAGGTCCTACATTTAAACAAGGGAAACTACAAAGGTATGAGTTATGAGTTGGCTGGGATACATTGGGGAACTTTATCAATAGGCATTACAGTCAATAAGCAATGGCTGATATTCAAGGAACTAATGTATGGATTACAACAGTTATACATGTTTTTCTCGCGCAAAAACACAATGAGAAAAGCATCCAAACCATGGCTAACAAAATAAATTAAAGACAGTATTCGATCCAAAGAGGAGTTTTATAAAGTTGCTAGAAATAGTAGCAAAGCTGAGGATTGAAAGCAGTTCAAAATTCAGCCCTGTCCACGTGGAGTTTGCACATTCTCCCCTTGTCTGCACGGGTCTCACCCCCACAACCCAAAGATGTGCAGAATTGATGGATTGGCCACGCTAAATTGCCCTTAATTGGGGAAAAAATGAATTGGGTACTTTAAATTTATTTTTAAGAAATTAACAATTAAAACACACAGCAAGACAGGTGACAATGGAAAACAAAGGAACACATAACAACAATTAAGGCTACACACCCCACAATTATGGTTACACGTGCACCCCCCCCACCCCCCCGGGCACACTTTCAGGCATGCATGCCCTCATGCACGCACTCTCACCCCCCCCCCCCCCCCCCCTCCACGTACACGCAACCACAAGCATTATACCCCTCCATGTGCACACACATACTGACTCGCACCCCACACGCACGCACTCTCACTCCCCCCATGCGCACACACACTCGCCTCCCCCCACACATGCACACAGATGCAATTGCCTACCCCACATGTAATTGCCTCCCCACATTGTGTGTGCACACATACGTGCATCCCGCCACGCACACAGCCCGGCATGGCTGTGATCGTAACTGCTTTTTCAGCTGCTTCCCTTCTTACTCCTTTACAGTTCTCCTGCCAGTACAGATCTATACAACTACTGATATCCAGGGCGGGATTCTCCGTTGGCCGATGCCGAAATCGGGAAACGTGATTGGGCGGAGAATAGCCTCTGACGGCAAAATCGTAGCAGGCGCCGGTTTGACGCCAAATCGCAATTCCCCAGCACCCCGGATATGGCGTAAATGCAACGCACGCTGTGCGGCGTTTAAACGGCGTTTGCAGATCATTGACGGGCCATACCCGGTATTCTCCGGGGCCTCTGCGATTCTCCGCCTCCGATGGCGAGATTCACTTGTGCTTTTAAAAATCGTGAACCTGGCGTGGTGGCTGCTGAGAGAGAGAGAGAAGAGGTAGGACACAGAGAGGAGTGACTGCGGGCTGCCGGGGGGGGGGGGGGGGGGGGGGAACAGGCTGAGCAGCACGGGTGACCCCCTCCTCATTGGACTGGAGCCATATTGGTGGCCATCTTGCTGCTCACTCATGGCAGCACCAGCGAGGCCAGCCAACTGTATCCTTGGCATTAGAGACGGGCGCTAGGGCCGGAGATGTGGGAGATATGCGGGGGCAGAGCCCGCTCTTCCAACCGGGGCCACAGTGGAGCCCGTCGAACCTGGTTGGGCACGGGAGTATGCACCATGCTAACATGTTGGCCTTTCACCCCCTGCAGACAATAGCTTTTGGGGTTTGACCAGCAAAGGTTGCTGCCCTGGTGGTCGCCACAGTTCTGCGGGTTGCCCTGCGGCCCTATGAGCAGGAACTTCTTGAAGAGGAGGTGGAAGCAGCGGAACGGGCAGCAGCTGAGCGGCCTGCAGAGGGGCAGGTGGCAGCCGCACAGGCTAGAGGGCAAGCTGCCAAACAGGCCGAGGCGGGTGAGGTGCCAAGGAGATGTCACATGGGAAAGCGCATGACATTTGAAGACCTGCCGGACTGGGCATGCCGTTGAAGGCTCCTGCTGTGCAGAGAGACAGTGCGGCATATTTGCCAGATATTGGCACACCTGGAACCTGGTATGGGGGAGGACACCTGCTCCCGGTGACCATTAAGGTGACTGTTGCCCTGAACTTCTGCGCCATGGGGCTCTACGTTGAGTGGGGATCTGTCCGGGATCTCACAAACCTCGGTGCACAGGTGCATCCACGCTGTCATGGAGGCCCTATATGTCCAGGCTTTCAATGTGGTCCGAGCCCACCAAGATGCCCGGCAGTGGGGTTCGCCTCCATCGCAGGGACGTCCCTGGTCCAGGCAGCGATAGACGGGATGCATGTCCCCCTACGGGCACCTGCGGATAACAGGACGCTCTATACAAACCGAAAGGGGTACCACTCACTGAACGTTCAGCTAGTTTGTGACACCCACAGGGCCTGCACCATTCCCTCCCCACCGCCACCGGCCAGCCCGGACTAGCCCACCCCTCACACCCATCAGACAGACCACCGAGGAAGGTTGTAATGGTAGTAACAGGTGTTTATCGTGAACAAATATTTACAGATCTGTGCCCTAGCCCCCATAACTAAGCTGTGTCCACCACCCGTGCCAACTGACCTGCCGTCTAACTTTCTGGCCTTACGGGTCCTAACGCTATGCCTAGGTGGTTCCCCAGACAGTAACGCAGGAGTGGAGGCGGCCTGCTGTGGCCCATGCCCTGCGACAAGGATCCCTGTTGGCGCGTGTCTCCTGTGACGGTGCGGCCTGGATGGGCCTGGCCGCTGCTCGGGTGTCCCAGATGGTGAGGCGCTGCCCTATTCTGCCAGCTGCCCACCAGATGCGCAAGGAACATGAGAGTGGGGTGTCCGAGGTGCTGCGGTGTGAATACTGTGTGTGCTGTCCTTGTCCTTCGAGGTAACGGAGTCGAGAGTATTCCGTTACACACCTGACTTGTGCCTTGTAAATGGTGGACATGGTTTGGGTAGTCAGGAGGTGAGTTCCTCGCTGCAGAATTCCCAGCTCCTGTAGCCACAGTATTTACATTCTTCATCCAATTCAGTTTCCGGTCCATGCTGCCCCCAGGTTGTTGATGGTTGGGATTCAGTGATGAAGGAGTGTGCAGCAAGGGAAGTTGCTGCTGCTGTTATATATAAATGTTATTACTTTGTATCCTAAAAACTCGTGCTGGATTCTTCGTGGCCCTCACAAAACTGGCGACAAGGATGGGATTGGTTGCGCCATTTGCGGTTGCAATGGCAGCACATCCTCCAAACAGTTTCTGGAGGGTTGACTGAGGTGCTAGGACGATACCCAGATGCATTCCAGCCCGGTTTGGGGAAAATAAAAGGGGCCGTAGCCCGTATCCAAGTCGAACCAGGAGCCACGGCGCGCTATTTCCGGGCGCGCCCGGTGCCTTATGCTTTGCTGGAGAAGGTAGAAGGGGAGCTCACTCGTTTGGAGAGTTTGGGTATTATCAGGCCCGTCTGTTTCGCTGACTGGGCAGCACTAATTGTACCTGTAATGAAGCCAGATGCCACAGTTCGCTTGTGTGGCGACTATAAACTTACAGTGAATACGGCTTCCCGACTCGACCGATATCCAATGCCTCGCATAGAGGATCTCTACGCGAAGCTTGCAGGCGGACTCTCGTTCACGAAATTAGATATGAGTCACGCCTACCTGCAGTTGGAGCTGGACCCTGCCTCCCGACCATATGTAACGATTAATGCACACCGGGGCCTGTATGAATATACACGGTTGCCCTTTGGAGTATCCTCTGCCTGCGCTATTTTTCAACGTGTTATGGAGGGCATTTTGAGAGGTTTACCGCGTGTCGCTGTCTACTTGGATGACGTTTTGATTACAGGGACGTCGGAGCATGAACATTTGGAAAATCTGGAGGCTGTCCTTAGACGCTTTTCGGAGGCTGGAGTCCGTTTATGTCGCACAAAGTGCGTATTTCAGGCAAAGGAAGTTGTCTACCTAGGTTATCGGGTGGACCATGAAGGTTTGCACCCCGTCGCAGAGAGGGTGCGTGCGATTCAACAGGCCCCCGCCCCGATTGACACTTCGCATCTTCGTTCTTTTCTCGGTCTCGCAAACTATTACGGGAAGTTCCTCCCAAATCTGGCAACTACGCTGGCCCCGTTGCACCGTCTGCTAAAGAAAAATCACACCTGGGTTTGGGGTCAGCCGTAAGAAACCGCTTTCCGGCGGGTAAAGCAACAATTGTCGTAGTCTGGGTTACTAACCCACTATGATCCTGGAAAGCCTTTGCTCGTCACATGTGATGCATCCCCGTATGGTATTGGGGCCGTACTGTCCCACAAGATGGAGAACGGGCCCGAGCGGCCGATAGCTTTCACCTCCCGCACGTTGACTGCAGCGGAGAAAAAGTACGCGCAGATCGAGAAGGAGGGCCTGGCAGTGGTTTTTGCGGTGAAACGCTTCCACCAGTACGTATATGTCCGCCATTTCACTATCGTGACTGATCATAAGCCTCTGCTGGGACTTTTCAGAGAGGATAAGCCAATACCGCCCATTGCTTCCGCACGGATCCAGCGCTGGGCTTTGTTGCTTGCTGCATACGAGTATTCTCTGGAGCACAAACCAGGAACGCAGATAGCGAATGCCGACGCACTGAGCCGATTGCCTTTATCGACCGGCCCCATGTCGGCCCCCACGACCGCTGAGGTGGTTGCAACCCTAAATTTTATGGACACCTTGCCTGTCACGGCATCACAGATCCGTGAGTGGACCCAGACGGAGCCAGTCCTGTCAAAGGTTCGGCACATAGTCCTGTATGGTGGGCAGCATAGACAGCTCCCAGGCGAGTTGCGGGCATTTTCCTTTTTGTTTTCGTATAGGACCACCCCCCATGCGGTGACTGGGGTAGCTCCCGCAGAACTCCTAATGGGCCGGAGTCTTCGCACCCGCCTTAGTATGGTTTTCCCGGACATTGGCGCAAAAGTACGCTGCACACAAGAATGGCAGGGACAGGGTTTTTCTCGGCATTGGCCGATTCGGCAGTTTGTGCCCGGTGACTCAGTGTTCGTTCGGAATTTTGCTGGGTTCCTGGCGTAATCTTTTGCCAAACGGGCCCTATATCTTACCAGGTGCAAGCCCAGGGTCGTCTCCAGCGCAAACATGTAGACCACGTTCGGTCCAAAAGACTATCCCTTCCAAAGATTCCCCGCCCCCGGAGCTCATTGCTACAGCCACAGAGACCAGAGACAATGGAAGGTAGTCCTCACAGTCTTCCTCTGGTGCCTCACTCAAAGCATGCGCAGGTCGTTACAGAACCGCGCGGAGATAGAGGCGCCGAGATGACAGAGGCAGCAGACTCTGACTCCGAGATGGAGACACAGGACGCATCAGAGGGGGAATCCTCGGACCCACGGGCCGTGGATGTACAACCGTTACGCCGTTCATCACGGAAGCGCCGGTCTCCGTCTCGTTACACGCCGCCTGATCCAGCGCCGCGTGCAAATGGTGTCCGGCCTGCGGCAAAACGAATCCGACGCCCTCCTTCGCCAGGGTCTTCGGTGCATTCCTTGGACTTTGGGGGGAGGGATGTTATAACCTGCCTGCTTACCATTGGCTGGGGACTAATGACAATCCCACAATCCTGTGGGTGTATGAGCTTCCCCAATGAGGGGGGTGGAGAAATCATTAGTAAACTCCATGTATAAATAAAGCTGGCCAGTTGGAACCATATATATATATGTTATTGTAAATAAATGTTATTACTTTGAATCCTTAAAACTCGTGCTGGATTCTTCGTGGCCCTCACAAAACTGTCCATGTTTTTTTCCCTTTTGAGAGCATATTGATACCCCTCTTTCCTCCTCTTTAACCTTTACTCAGGCAGTTGGGTTACATCTGGGTCATGTAATTCCATCTTATCAGGCTTTAGGAATGTCTTGTTTCAGAGCAGTACTAGAGTCATGTCCTTGCCAGAGATAACAGGCCTAATCTATCCTGTGTTTGTCAGCGCAACAGGCTGCTGTGGCAACTTTCTTCATAAGAGGGTGAGCTATTTCTATAAATTTCAATATAACTGTCAAGATTTTATCAGGTTTATTAAACAGCGATACCTGGAGCACGATGGTATATATTTGCCTGGATAGGTGGAGCTGCAACAACACTAAGAAATACTACACCACCCAGAGCTATTTGATTGGTACCCCTGTGATTTATTTCAGTATCCAACCACTCCAACACAAGTGCTTTGTGCAGCATTACATATTATTTACAGAATAAACTGTCTTTGACATCATCTCCCAGTCTTGTGCCACCCAACATCAAGGATGAGCACCAATCATGGGTATGTTGTTACCTGCAAGTTACTCTCTTAAGTAGCAAGCTATTCAGATTTGAACATTTGCTGCTATTTCTTTATAATTGGTTGGTAACAATCTTGAAATTCCCTACCTATCATTATTCTGGGTGCATCATCAGCAGAAGGACTTCAGTGGTTTAAGTTGAAGGATGAGAAGGAATCTGTAGTGACAGTGCAGCTTGCATTGCACTCATCTGGAGAATTATTATATTGAAACAAACTTTGCTCAGGCAGCCTATTTCAAAATCAGCAACAGTTTATGCTTTCAAGGAGGAGAGGAGTGGTTTATATAAATGATTTAGACTTGAATATAGGAAGGTTGATCAATAAGTTCACGGATGATACAAAAATTGGTGAGGTGGTAAAGAGTGAGGAGGAGCCTTAGATTACAGAAGGATATAGATGGGCTGGCCAGATGACCCCAAGGAAAGTTTTGATGCAGTGGTGTTTGATGTCCTGAAGGTGACACCAGAAGAGTTTGCTGTGAGTATAGATGATTTTTATTTCTAGATTTATTTTTAAAAGCCTAACGAACAAAGTGTTCTGCTTGACTAGACATTGGTCAATGTTGAAATTTCATGGGCTGGATTTTATAGTGCATCTGATCAGTGGCAAATGGAATTCAATCCAGATAAGAGTGAGATGATGCACCTGGGCAGAACAAGCAAGGCAAGGGAATATGCGATGAACGGCATTACCCTGAGAAGCACTGAAGACCAGAGGGACCTTGGTGTGTGTGTACACTGGTCCCTTAAGGTAGCAGGTCAGGTGGATAAAGTGGTTAAGAAGGCTTATGGTATACTTACCTTTATTAGCAAAGGCATAGAGTTGAAGAGCAGGGACGTTATGCTGGAGCTATACAAAATGTTTGTTAGGCCACAATCTATTATGTACAGTCCTGGAATCTACATTATAGGAGGGATGTGATCAGACTGGAATGCATGCAGAGGAGATTTACCAGGATGTTGCTTGGGCTGGAGAGTTTTAGTTATGAAGAGAGATTGGATAGGCTGGGGTTGTTTTCCTTAGAGCAGTGGAAACTGAGGGGAGACATGATTGAGATGTACAAAATTGAGAGGGGCATAGATAGAGTTGACAGGAAGAAACTTTTTCCCTGGGTGGAGGGAACAATGACCAGGCGGCACAGATTTAAGGTAAGGGGCAGGAGATTTAGAAGGGATGTAAGGAAAAACCTTTTCACCCGGAGGGTGGTGGAAGTCAGGAACTCACTGCCTGAAAAAGGTGGTGGAAGAAGAGACCCTCGTAACATTTAAGAAGTATTTAGATCTGCTCTTGCAAAGTCAAGGCATACAAGACTGTATGCCAAATGCTGGAAAATGGAAATAGAATAATTAGGTGGTTGTTTTTGACCTGTGCAGACGTGATGGGCCAAAGGGCCTTTGCAGTGCTGTAGACCTCAATAACTATATCGATCCCTTTCATTGCCTAGCCATTTGCAAAATCTGGAACCTTTTCACTTCTTTCTATTCCTTCTGGTTTAGCAGCAAATGTTTATGCTGCCGTACACATTTCACCACTTGATTCCTAACTATATTACCCGAAAAAGGTCCAATTTCCTGAGCTCATGAATGTAACTTATTCCTGCAGAGAAGTAGCAGCTCCGAGTCTCTGAGTGAGAAAGCTTCAAATGACCCCAAGAAAAGTTTTGATGCAGTGGTATTTGATGTCCTGAAGGTGACACCAGAAGAGTTTGCTGTGAGTATAGATGATTTTTATTGTTAGATTTATTTTTAAAAGCCTAATGAACAAAGTGTTCTGCTTGACTAGACATTGGTCAATGTTGAAATTTCATGGGCTGGATTTTATAGTGCACTATATCAGCGGGTGGGAAAGCAGGTGGGTGGGCCTATGTAGTGGGGCACTGTGCCATTTTCACGCACACTCCCCCGCACAAGCCCCCGCACACATGCCTGCATACACATGCTCACACCCTACACGTGCACACACACCCTATATACACACACACACACACACACACACACACACACACACCCTATACACACACACACACCCTGTACACACACACACACACACACACACACACCCTATACACACACATGCTATTCACACACCCTATACACACCCTACACACACCCTACACACACCCTGTACACACCCCATACACACCCTACACACACCCTACACTCACACCCTACACACACCCTACACTCACACCCTACACACACACACATACCAAATACCCAGCACTAGACAAAGAGATTACACACAATTGGGGAAGTACTTTCAGAAAAAAACCACCAGCGTAAGGTTGAATTGATTAATATTTTGCTGGATTTGTGAACTTGGGCAGCACGGTGGCACAGTGGTTAGTGCTGCTGCCTCACAGCGCAAGGTAACTGTGTGGAGTTTATGCTTTCTCCCCGTGTATGCATGGGTTTCTTCCGTGTCCTCCTGTTTCCTTCCACAATCCAAAGGTGTGCAGGTTAGGTGATTTGCCATGCTAAATTGCACCTTAGTATCCAGGGATGCGCAGTTTAGGTGGGTTTTGGAATTGTGGGGATAGGGCGGGGCAGTTGCCCTGGTGGGGTGCTCTATCAAGAGGGTCGGTGCATCCTTGATGGGCTGAATGGCCTCCTTCTGCACTGTAGAAATTCTGTTGTCCTATGCTACTGCCAGTATCGAGCATTAAATGTTTGTTTTGATATTCTGATCGGATTCTCTTAAACTTCAAATTTAAAAAAAAAATTGTCCCAGTGGATCGCAACGTAAATTTACATTGGAAGTTGAAATGCAGCACAAACTGTCAGGCAAATAGAATCTGATGTAAATTTTTAGTTTTGCCATTTATGTATATTACTCTGGTTGCAAAAGGAATCAAATTCAGCTAATGCCTTCTTGGTTTTGAATGCTAATTACATTCCATATTTTGCATACATTATTAAAATATTCAATTTTGGCTGTAGCAAAAGCAGCTGTTTTCTTCAGAGACAATACTTATTAAATCTAAACATATTTTCCAACATAGTCACCTCTTGCATTCACCTTTTCCTTAAAGCCTTCCTGCAATGCATATGCCTGTGAATACAGTTTTTGATTAGTGCAATGAGCATGCTGAGGCTTTCAATTGAAAATCTGAAAATAATTGTTTTATGTTTACCTCAAGTTGGATTGAATTGTTGTGATTGAAGTGATGTGTAATTATACTACATATGTGAACTTATATCATATCATCTAACATTTGCACATTTGCTTTATAAGGTTGGTTAAGATGTTACTTGTTTGTCACATGAATCTAGTTGTAGAACATTGATTTACGAAAGAGAAATCATGTTTGACAAACATAGAGTAGTTTTAAAAAAAAAATGTAACTAGCATAATAGATAAGGGGTTACCGGTGGATGTGGTACATTTAGATTTGGACCCATTCCGCCTGTGCCTCTCCCAGCCACCCCCTCACACATTCTCTGTATTTGCCACCCAGTGGTAGAATAGGAAGTTCAACATTCCCCCCCCAACCCACAGACGAAGGCCAAGATTAGCTTATCAACCCCGGTGAAGAAGGAAAGAAGGATTTGGGGACAACAATTGGCAGTGTCCTGAATAAGAAGAGGAACCTGGGCAGAACGTTCATTTTAATTGTCTGCATCCTTCCCGCTCGTGATAGTGGGAGTGAGTCCCACTGTTGCAGGTCCCTCTTCACTTCCTCCACCAGGCTGGAGAGGTTGCACTTGTGAAGCAATGTCCAGTTGTGAGCTATCTGTATACCCAGGTACTTGAACTTGGTTTGAGTCAGTTTAAACAGTAGCTCCTTCAGCTCTGCTCTTCCCCCTGGGGGGTTCACCGGGAAGATTTTGCCCTTCCCCAGGTTGCGTTTGTAACCTGAGAAAGCTCCAAAGTCCCTGAGGAGTTCCGTTATCTTTCCCATACTGACCAGGAGGGTCGACATGTAGAGGAGCAGATCATCTGTATAGAGTGAAACTCTGTGCTTCTTGCCCCCTCTCCGGATACCCATCCACCCTTCCGACTATGTAAGATCTTTCGCCAGGACTTTAGCATCAGTGTTCAGGAGTGAGATGGGCCTGTTTAACCCACACTCTGTTGGGTCCTTGTCTTTTTTGGGATCAATGGGATTGAGGCCTGTGCTAGCGTGGGCGGCAGGGCCCCCTTCGACAGCGCGTCATTGAACATCTCCTGCAGGTGGCGGGCCAGTACTGCCGCAAAGCTTTTGAAAATGTCCACCGGGAACCTGGTCTGGTCCCGATGCCTTCCCTGACTGTATGGACTGCATTCCATGATCTCATCCAGCACAGCTGTGCTTTGGGCCCCTGTTTCTCATCTTCTCCCAGAACTGGTACATCCAGTCCGTCGAGGAACTGTTCATTTCTGAGTCCCTCTCTGGAGGCTTGGAGTTGCACAAGTCCCGGTAGAAGTTTGCGAAAGCTCTGTTGATCTCATTCGGAGCCATGGCAATCCTCCCATTCCCATCACTAACCTGTGGTATTTCTTTGAGGCAGTCTGTTTCCTTAGTCGGTGTGCTGGCAGGCAGCTTGCCTTTTCGCCATGTATGTAGAAAGCCCCCCATGACTGACTGAGCTGGTGGACTGCTTTCCAGTGGAGTATAGTTTGAATTCCATCTGTAGTGCTTTCTTCTCCACCAGTAAGTCACTCACCACCCTGACTTGGAAATATATCGCCGCTCCTTCACTGTCGCCTGGAAACATCCTGGAACTTTCTCCCTAACAGCAGAGTGGGTGTACCTACACCTCAAGGACTGCAGCGGTTCAAGAAGCCAACTCACCACCACCTTCTGAATGGCAACTAGGGATGGGCAATAACTAGCGACCCACTCCCCCATCCCGTAAATGAAAAAAAAAAGTAATTCCTCGGACCGGGCTGTGGAGTATCGCCTTTCTTTCTTGCTCCCAAGGCTCCTATAAGGTATTATTTCCCCCGATCACAGCCTTCAGTGCCTCCGTCCAACAAAGTGGAGGGTTGCAGGTTACATAACCCTCGAAGGCTTGTGATATTTTTTCACAGAATGCCTTAACGGCGAGGAGGGCCGTGTCCATGAGGGTCGCTGGGCAGGGCCTGTCTCCAACTTAATGTCCATGTAGTATGGAGTGTGGTCGGTGATTACTATCGCGGAGTATTCTGCCCGGCTACCCTGAGAAGTACCATTTTCCCGACTATGAAAAAGTCTATGCATGGTAGGCCCTGTGCACGTGAGGGAAGAAGGAGAACTCCTCTTTCAGGTGATTGAACCTCCATGGGTCTACCCTCCCACCAGCCATCTGCTCCGTAAGGGTGTTTAGCTCTACTGTCCCCCTGTTCTTGGGCCATTTAAGATGGCTGCCTCCTCCTTCTTTCCTGCCACTTCACGTGTGACCTGTTGCAACCAGCGCTCAACCATTCCCCTCCCCCCACCTATCCCACGACTCCCCACCTGATCATCTCTACCTGTGTGATCAGATCCCCCCCCCCCCTCCCAACTACCCCATGTACGGTTGCTCCCCTGTCCCTTCTAGATCATAAATGACTACATTTAGGCCATTGTCCTTTGCTGTTGCTTCTCAAGCTTGCTCTTCCAACCAAACTCGTTGGACTCCTCTGGGAAGTCATAGAAATGAGGAGGTCATTTGGCCTTCCGAGGCTGCTCCGCCATTCATTGTGATCATGGCCAATCATCCAACTCAATAGCCGAATCCCGCTTTTCCCCTATATCATTTCCTTGTATATCTAACTGCTTCTTGAAAACATATAATGTTTTGGTCTCAACTACTTCCCGTGGTAACAAATTTCACAGGCTGACCACACTCTGGGTGAAGAAATTTCTCCTCCTCCCAGTCCTCAATGGTCTACACCATATCCTCAGACAGTGACCCCTGGTTCTGGACTGATCCACCATTGGGAACATCTTTCCTGCATCTTCCTGTCTAGTCCTGTTAGAATTTTATAGGTTTCTATGAGATCCCCCTCATTCTTCTGAAATATAGCGAATATAATCCTAACCAATTCAATCTCTCCTTGTACGTCAGTCTCATCATCCCAGGAATTAGTCTGGTAAATCTTCGCTGCGCTCCTCTAAGGCAAGAACATCCTTCCTCCGATAAGGAGACCAAAATTGCACACAATTGACAATTGACAAGGTCCCTCATGGTAGACTAGTACAAAAGGTGAAGTCACACGGGGTCAGGGGCGAGCTGGCAATGTGGATACAGAACTGGCTAGGTCATAGAAGGCAGAGAGTAGCAATGGAAGGATATTTTTCTAATTGGAGGGCTGTGACTAGTGATGTTCTGCAGGGATCAGTGCTGGGACCGTTGCTGTTAGTAGTATATATAAATGATTTGGAGGGAAATGTAACTGGTCTGATTAGTAAGTTTGCAGACGACACAAAGGTTGATGGAATTGCGGATAGCGATGAGGGCTGTCAGAGGATACAGCATGATTTAGATTGTTTGGAGACTTGGGCAGAGAGATGGCAGATGGAGTTTAATCCGGACAAATGTGAGGTAATGCATTTTGGAAGGTCTAATGCAGGGAGGGAATATACAGTGAATGGTAGAACCCTCAAGAGTATTGAAAGTCAGAGAGATCCAGGTGTACAGGTCCACAGGTCACTGAAAGGGGCAACACAGGTGGAGAAGGTAGTCAAGAAGGCATACGGCATGCTTGCCTTCATTGGCCGGGGCATTGAGTATAAGAATTGGCAAGTCATGTTGCAGCTGTATAGAACCTTAGTTAGGCCACACTTGGAGTATAGTGTTCAATTCTGTTCGCCACACTGCCAGAAGGATGTGGAGGCTTTAGAGAGGGTGCAGAAGAGATTTACCAGAATGTTGCCTGGTATGGAGGGCATTAGCTGTGAGGAGGGGTTGAATAAACTCTGTTTGTTCTCACTGGAACAACGGAAGTTGAGGGGCGACCTGATAGAGGTCTACAAAATTATAAGGGGCATGGACAGAGTGGATAGTCAGAGGCTTCTCCCCAGGGTAGAGGGGTTAATTACTAGGGGGCATAGGTTTAAGGTGCGAGGGGCAAGGTTCAGAGTAGATGTACGAGGCAAGTTTTTTTACACAGAGGGTAGTGGGTGCCTGGAACTCGCTGCCAGAGGAGATGGTGGAAGCAGGGACGATAGTGACATTTAAGGGGCATCTTGACAAATACATGAATAGGATGGGAATAGAGGGATACGGACCCAGGAAGTGTAGAAGATTGTAGTATAGTCGGGCAGCATGGTCGGCACGGGCTTGGAGGGCCGAAGGGCCTGTTCCTGTGCTGTACTTTTCTTTGTTCTTTGTTATTCGTTCAATATTCCTGGTGTGGCAGCACTGTGGCCCTGCATAATTGCAGCAAGACATCCCTATTCCTGTACTCTAATCCTCTTGCTATGAAGGCCAACATACCATTTGCCTTCTTTATTGCCTGCTGTAACTGCATGCTAACCTCAGTGACTGGTGTGCGAGGACACCTAGGTCTCGTTGCACATTCCCCTCTTCTAATTTATGGCCATTCTGATAATCGTCTGCCTTCTCAATTTTGCTACCAAAGTGGATAAACCTTGCATTTCTCCAAATTATACTGCATCTGCCATTCATTTGCCCACTCCATCAACTTGTCCAAATAACACTTAAAGATCCTGCTTCCTCCTCACAACTCACCCTCCCACCCAACTTGGTGTCATCTCCAAATTTGGAGATATTACACTTTGTGTTTTCATCTAACTTATCAATAAATATGGTGAATAGCTGGGGCTCTAGCAGCCATTCCTGTGGTATCCCACTAGTCACTGCCTGCCAATTTAAAAAAGACCTGTTAATTTCTATTCTTTGTTCCCTGTGTGCCAACCTGTTTTCTATCCATCTCAATACACTACTCCATATCCCATGCATATTAATTTTACACACTAATCTCTTATGCGGGACTTTGTCAAAAGCCTTCTGAAAGTCCAAACATACCTCTGGCTCCCCCCCAGCCCCCCCCCGTCGAGGTAATACTCCTTGCCTTGGTAGGTGACCCATAGTGTGACGGGGTAGAGCATACCAAACCACACCTTGCTCTTAAACAGTGCGGTTTTGGAGCCACTAAATTGTGACCTGAGTTTGGCTAGGTCTGCCCCAATGCCCTGGTACAAGCGGATGGTGTGGCCTTCCCACTCTCACGCCCTTGTGTTTTTTGCCCACTTCAGGATCCGCACTTAGTCCGTGGGCCGCAGGCGGAGCGACCTGTGGCCATGGTCCACCTCCGGGGGTTTGGCCGTGGCCTCCTCCCCGACCAGCTTCCCAAGCATAGCCACCATGTACTCTGTGGGGTTCCTCCTGCCCCGTGCTCTCCGGTAGCCCCACAATCTGCAGGTTCTAGTAGCACGACCTGTTTCTTGGTCTCAGCCTTTTCTCTCAGGGTCTTCTGAGACTTGATCAGCTTCAGCTTCGAGAGCAGAGATCAGGCCCCTCAGGTCCGCGGCGGCTTATTCTAGGTCCCGCACCGTTGCCTTCGGGCCTCAAGCCTCCGCTCCAGTCTGCCAATTGCTTCTCTTATGGGGGCCATCGTGGCCTCTACTGCTGACCCTACTACTGCCAAGAGGTCATCGCTGCCCTATGCCTCTGGATCTCAGTGGGAATGAACTCCATTGCCTGGGTCTGTACTGGTGATTTCGTAGAGTCAGCCATGGCTGGCTCCATGTCGCCATATGGGCTTCCCTGCTCCGAGGTTGAGCTTTCCTTCTCCCTGCCTTTTCTGGCTTTACGACTGGATTACTGGTTCTTTGGCATTCTAGCTGGCACCGCGGTGGATGGCGGGTTCGATTGGGGGATTTTTCGCTGTGGTTGGTGCCCATTTGTTGGGGTTGAAAGACCTAAACCAAAGTTCCTAAATGAGAGCCACCTTTTGTGCGACCGCTTAGCTCATGGCCGCAACTGGAATTTCAACCTTCCCAACTTTGCAGATGACGCAAAAATTGAAATGTGAGTGGTGAGGATGATGCAAAAATGCTTTTGAGGCATTTGGACAGGCTAAGTGAGTGGGCAAACATTTGACAGATGGAATATAATGTGGAGAGATGTGAGGTTATCCACTGTAATAGGAAGAACAGATATACAGGGTATTTCTTAAATGGTGAGAGGCTGGGAAGCATTGAACTTCAAAGGGACTTGAGTGTCCTGTTTGTGTGGGGAGCATGATTTCATTGAATAGCGGAGCATGTTCAAAGGGCTGAATGGCCTCCTTCTGCTTTTTGTTATGTTCTGAACATTAATGCCACTTTTGCTAAGATATGTACAGTGGCTATTACTAGTCTATTTTGTAAGGTTTCATATTTTCTCAAAATAGAACACAATTGCAAAACTTATTTTCAGTTTACAATGTTCAAACAAGTTGTGATAGTTGGCTAATTACACAGTTAAATTGCGATATCTGATCTGTTTGGTTTCTTTCAGAGTCAGATAACACTAATGGATGCACCAGTGTTTAAAGCTATTCAGCCTGAGGTAAGTTCCTTCAGATTACTTCATAGTTTCTGACAAGATGCAACATAATATCTTATGACCTCAATATGTTTACTGATGATTTGTTTTTCACAGCTATGTTTATAGCTGATGATTGACGGCTCCAGTGTGGTCCAACACCCCTCTTCCATTTCCTTCTACTCTATCTTAGTTCCATTCTGAATGCTCCAACGATTTTCCAATATGTGCCAATGGTGGTTAATGTCACCTTTCTGCCACTACTCTGCAGCTGGTAAAGCAGATCTATTTTCAAGCTGAACACCAGTCAGATAGAAACCATTCTGGATTTTGTCTGAAACCTGATTTCTCTGGTAATTAAATCCATTGCTCTTTTCTCCTTAATTAGCTAAACCTGATGGTCTGCAGTCTCTCAATCTTGAACAGAACGTCAAGTTCTGAACTTGGTTACCAGGAATAACCATGCCTATTTGCTTAATGTTACTCATTTACATCACTATTTCAATTCTAAGTGCCACAACAATTTTATGCATTTTACATGGAAGCTTAGAAAAGTTCAAGGATGATTAAAGGCTATGGTCCATCCAGTTCATCTTCTACTGTCCCAGGAGTCACATGACATCCTAATAATCACATGATACCACAATAATTGGATTGTTTACTTGCATGATAATCTCTATTCATTAGTTCTACAGCAGACCCAGGTATGAGACAAAGCAAGCACAGTGATGGAAAGCTTTAGAAATCATACTTCCAATGTCACCTATTTATCTTATACATGCTATATTTTGCTTAAATATCACAATTTTCCTCATGGCTTGATTTCCTCATGTTTTAGAGGAGTCTTAAACTTCATCCTACATAAATGCAGTATTGCAAAGTCTCTAACATCGCACGCCAACACCCACTTATCTATTACTGATGCTGGCACTGTTAACTTTGCTCTAATTTTCAAACCTATTTATAAACATGCTACATGCTTTCTCTGCAATCTTTCTAGCCTAATATCCTAGAACAGGGGTTCCCAAATTAGGTTCTGTGGAAGCCCAGGGTTCTACAGGAGCCTCCCAGGGATTCTTTAACAGGACAGGCTGATCAATACAGTTTGAGTTTCATGCTGTTTCCAACTCATCCAATCAGAGGCTGGTTTCTCCAGAATCCAGTAAGTGAAAGGAGCGTGGTCTGGGGGTGGTGGTGGAGAGCATACCCTGCAAGAGGGAGTGGAGCTGTGAGGGGGAGCAAGAGTGGGACCTGTGAGGGAGAAGGAGGAAGAGTTTGAACAGTTGGGCCTTGGGTCAGGAGTGGAGTGGTCAGGTCACGGTGAGAGGTGAGGGTGAAGAGGGGGAGAGGTAAGGGTGAGCAGGAGGGTGAGAGGGCACACCTCACCCATTACATCTGACAAAATATTGACAGCTACAAACGTTTTGTAATAAGAGAACTTTTTAATTATAATAAATGCATAAGAAACAGAAAGACTTCTATAAATTAGGTTTTTGGGTTCATGTATGTTTGTACCCAATGCATAAAAACAATCATTTTTTTGTGGTTTGGCTCTTCAACACAATGAGAATGTTTCTCAGGGGTTCTTTCAGTACTCCTGGGAGGTCAAAAGGGTTCCCTGGCTGGAACGTTTGGGCAACCCTCTTGCATAATATCCTTCTGCTCTTGTAACTCTAATTCTCTATAGTGCTGTATGCTCTCACCATTTCACTCCACTGTCAGTGGTATACCTTTCAGTTACTATGCAATCATAGAGTTTAAAGTGCAGAAGGAGGCCATTCGGCCCATCGAGTCTGCACCGGCCCTTGGAAAGAGCACCCTACCTAACCCACACCTCCACCCTATCCCTGTAACCCAGTAACCCCACCAAACCTTTTATGGACACACAGGGCAATGTTGCATGACCTAATCCACCCAGCCATGCTTCGACACTGGTGACGTTGTCTGCCTCCAGCTCAGCAGTATTAGTCGCCGTGCCAACAGTGATGTGAATGCCAGAGCATCTGCCTCTGCCACTATCCTCAGTTCTGGTTGGCCTGACACTCCAAATATTATGACTAATGGGCAGTGTTCTAAGTTAAGCTTCAGGATTGCTAATATGGTGCAGAAAAAGGACCTCCAATAGCCCACAAATTTAGGGCAGGACCAGAACATATGCGTATGGTGAACAGGCGCTCTCGAGCACTGCTCCCACTTATCCTAGACCTCCTCGAAGAATCTTCTCATCCTGGCCTTGGTGGGATGTGTCCTAAATACAACCTTAAGTTGCAACAAGCAACTTAATCTTTATTAGTGTCACAAGTAGGCTTACAATGCAATGAAGCTACTGTGAAAATCCCCGAGTCGCCACACTACGGCGCCAGTTCCGAAACACTGAGGGAGAATTCAGAAGTCCAATTCACCTAACAAGCATGTCTTTCGGGACTTCTGGGAGGAAACCAGAGCACCCGGAGGAAACCCACACAGACATGGGGAGAACGTGCAGACTCCACACAGACAGTGACCCAAGCCGGGAATCAAATCCGGATGCCTGGTGCTGTGAAACGACAGTGCTTGCTACTGTGCTTAGCCTCACACAGGGTGATGTTGCATTTACCCTACGGAGGGACTCGCTCCACACCTCTTCCTCCAAAATAGACTCTAGCTCCGCCTCCCACCTAGCCTTTAACGTATCCATCGAAACCTGTTGTTCTTCCAATAATATGCCTGTAAACCCCAGACGTGCTGCCCTCCTCTGACCCTGCATGCGAGAGGATCCTTTCCAGCAAGGTGAACGGTGGTGTCTCTGGAAAATTCGGAAGCCCTCGCCTGACAAAGTCTTGCACCAGAATACATCTGAACCCATCCAATCTGCCAAGCTCTGCCTTTTCTTTCAATTCCTCCCAACTTGCAAACTGTCCCACCAAGCACTAATCTCTCACCCTCTCTAGTACCTTATCTTTCCATCTCCTAAATACAGCTTCCGATTTTGCTGGCTCAAATAAAAGACTCCTATAGATTGGGGCCCATTTTGACATTGCCCTCAGCTTGAAATGCTGACAAAATTGCTGCCATATTTTAACGTGGAGATTACTGGATTCCCAGAATATTTTGCCGTTGAAAAATGCAAGAATGCCGCTACCAGGGCCTCCATACCTTGTTCCTCTACATGACCCAGACTCCATTCGTGCCCAACTAACGTCCTGATCCCCAAAGCAGCCCAGAACCTTCTCTTCATTTGCCACCCGGTAATAATGTAGCAGATTTGGCAGTACCAACCCTCCCACCTGCCTCTCCCTTTGTAGGACCTTTCTCTGGATTCAAGGTGTTCTTTCCGCCCATTATGAGCCGCTCCCCTTTCCAGAAAAACAACTTGGCAGAAAAACTGGGAGGCATTAAAACAAGAACTCAAACTGCAGCAAGATGTTCATCTTAATACATTGAACATGGCCTGTCAGTGATAGTGGAAGGATATCCTATCTCACCAGGCTTGTAAGATTCAATTTGTGGAGTTTACAGAGCATTTCAGAAAAATACTACTGGTTTGGCTTCGAACCCTTCACTCCGTCCAGCAGGCCCACCAATCTGAGGTTTAGCCGCCATGACCTGTTTTCGAGGTCCTCCACTTTAAGTTTAAGATCAACGTCTCTGCATCCATTGAGGCAAACCGATCCTCGTGCCTCGACAAGGCCTTCTCCGTCCCTTTTCAAATTCTTGCGCCATTGCGACAGCCAACGTTGTTCAATGTGATGGGTGCGGCAGCGGCCATTCTCCCTCCACCCCCCCCTGACAGACTTGCCTCCTGAGCCCTTTTTGTGCTGGATTTTTCGTTGCTGGCTTCATGTTCCTGCTGGGAGGTGTTTCATTGGAAGTCTCTTCAAGGTTGGGGCCCAAAAACGTCGGAACAAAAACAAAGAAAAAGTCTCAAAAACGCAATCTTTCTGGGGGCCGCTCTGAGTGCATCCTGTCTTTACATGGCATCACCTGGAAGTTGATTACCTTCTACATTAAGAATATGATTTCTGTCTTGAGGAAGATACTAATATTGTTCTACAGTGTTCTTTAAATTTAGAGTTCATTTGTCCATAATAATGGCAGAAACGTGTAAATCTGGTGCAAGAGATGTTTCTTTTTCTAACAAGCATAGAGCAATTACTGTGGAAACAAAAATAGAAATAATTAAGAGGTCTGAAAATGGTGAGACACACACTGAAATTGGTAACGCTTTGGATAGCCCCCGAACGATTATTGTAACCATCCTGAAAAACAAGCGAAGCATTCAGGAACATGTTAAGGGTCCGGCTCCTATGCAATCAACTGGTAACTAAGCAGCATGTTGGACTTATTTCTCAGGTTGAGAAACTGTTAATAGTTTAGCTGGAGGACCAAAATCGATGTAGTGTTCTTGTGAGTTGAGGCATAATTCAGGAAAAAGGTAGGAGTCGTTATGATGACCCAAAGAAGCAAAAGGGGAAGAATTCTAATGTTGGACCTTTTAATGCAAGAAGGGGTGGTTTATGTGTTTTAAAGCCAGGGTCAATTTGCATAACATCAAGGTCTCGGGTGAAGCTGCCAGTGCTGATGAGGAGGCAGCTCATGCTTATCCTGAAACATAGGCTGATGATAATAATCACTTATTGTCACAAGTAGGCTTCAATGAAGTCACTGTGAAAAGCCCCTCATCGCCACATTCCGGCGCCTGTTCGGGGAGGCCGGTACGGGAATTGAACCCACGCTGCTGGTCTTGTTCTGCATTACAAGCCAGCTGTTTAGCCCACTATGCTAAACCAGCCCTATATGATTTGATATCATTGAAAAGGGTAGATATTGTGCTCGGCAAGTTTTTAATGTTCATGAAAATGGATACTTTTGTAAAAAAAAATGCTGTCGGGAACTTACATTGCCAAAGAGGGGGAATCCATGCCAGGTTACAAAGCTGTTAAAGATAGACTCACACTTCTACTCGGTGCCAGTGTTGCGAGTGACTTTGAATTTAAACCTTTGCTTGTGTACCATTCGGAACACCATCGGGGGCTTTCAAGTGACATGTTGAGGCTTTTCTCCGAGATATGGAAATCCAATTGTAAGGTGTGTGTCAATGGGAACATCTTTGAGGATTGATTTAATCATTTTGTGCCAAGTGTCCAGGATTATTGCAGCAGAAATAATCTTGCATTTAAAACATTCTTGTTGAAGAGGTGACCCAAAATGATGTTGAAATGGGTGAGGAACTCAATCTTTGACATTGCACCAGAGGATGTTGATGAGTTGCTGGCATCACATTCTGAAGAAATAACTAATAAGGACCAGGCCATCACTGTAGGTGTTCCTCAGGGTAGTGTTTTAGGCCCAAACATCTTCAGTTGCTTCAATGAACTCCCTTCCACCGTAAGGTCAGAAGCGGGGATGTTTGCGGATGACTGCACAATGTTCAGTACCATTCGTGACTCCTCAGATAATGAAGCTGTCCATGTCTAAATGCAGCAAGACCTGGACAATTTTCAGGCTTGGACTGACAAGTGGCAAGTTACATTTGTGCCACACAAGTGCCAGACAATGAACATCTACAAGAGAAGATCTAACCATTGTCCCTTGACATTCATTGACATTACCATCGCTGAATCCCTCACAATCAACATCCTGGGCGTTACCATTGATCAGAAACTGAACTGGACTAGCCATATTAACACTGTGGCTAGGAATTCTGTAGTGAATACTCACTTCCTGACCCCCAAAGACCTGCCCACCATTGATGAGGCACAAGTCAGCAGTGTAATGGAATACACTCCACTTGCTTGGATGAGTGCACTCCAACAACATTTAAGACGCTCACACCATCCAGGGCAAAGCAGCCTGCTTGATTGCTCCCCTTCCCACAAACATTCAACCCCTGCGCCACCGACGACCAGTGGCAGCCATTATCATCTACAAGATGCACTGCAGGAATTCACCAAGGTTCCTTAGACATCAAGGATAACCCTAAAGCTTTCTATAGATATGTCAGGAATAAAAGAATAGGGTAAGAGTAGGGCCAGTCAAGGACAGCAGTGGGAAGTTGTGCTAGGAGTCCGAGGAGATAAGAGAGGTGCTAAATGAATATTTTTCGTCAGTATTCACACAGGAAAAAGACAATGTTGTCGAGGAGAATACTGAGATTCAGGCTACTGGACTAGAAGGGCTTGAGGTTCATAAGGAGGAGGTGCTGGCAATTCTGGAAAGTGTGAAAATAGATAAGTCACCTTGACCGGATGGTATTTATCCTAGGGTTCTCTGGGAAGCTAGGGAGGAGATTGCTGAGCCTTTGGCCTTGATCTTTAAGTCATCTTTGTCTACAGGAATAGTGCCAGAAGACTGGAGGATAGCAAATGTTGTCCCCTTGTTCAAGAAGGGGAGTAAAGATAACCCCGGTAACTATAGACCAGTGAGCCTTACTTCTGTTGTGGGAAAAATCTTGGAAAGGTTTATAAGCGATAGGATGTATAATCATCTGGAAAGGAATAATTTGATTAGAGATAGTCAACACGGTTTTGTGAAGGGTAGGTCGTGCCTCACAAACCTTATAGAGTTCTTTGAGAAGGTGACCAAACAGGTGGATGAGGGTAAAGCAGTTGATGTGATGTATATGGATTTCAATAAAGCGTTTGATAAGGTCCCCATGGTAGGCTATGGGATTCAGGGTGATTTAGCAGTTTGGATCAGAAATTGGCTAGCTGGAAGAAGACAAAGGGTGGTGGTTGATGGGAAATGTTCAGACTGGAGTCCAGTTACTCGCGGTGTACCACAAGGATCTGTTTTGGGGCCACTGCTGTTTGTCATTTTTATAAATGACCTGGAGGAGGGCGGAGAAGGATGGGTGAGTAAATTTGCAGATGACACTAAAGTCGGTGGAGTTGTGGACTGTGCGGAAGGATGTTACAAGTTACAGAGGGACATAGATAAGCTGCAGTGCTGGGCTGAGAGGTGGCAAATGGAGTTTAATGCAAAAACGTGAGAGGTGATTCATTTTGGAAGGAATAACAGGAAGACAGAGTACTGGGCTAATGGTAAGATTTTTGGCAGTGTGGATGAGCAGAGAGATCTCGGTGTCCATGTACATAGATCCCTGAAAGTTGCCACCCAGGTTGAGAGGGTTGTTAAGAAGGCGTACGGTGTGTTAGCTTTTATTGGTAGAGCGATTGAGTTTAGGAGCCATGAGGTCATGTTGCAGCTATACAACACTCTGGTGCGGCCGCATTTGGAGTATTGCGTGCAATTCTGGTCGCCGCATTATAGGAAGGATGTGGAAGCATTGGAAAGGTTGCAGAGGAGATTTACCAGAATGTTGCCTGGTATGGAGGGAAGATCTTATGAGGAAAGGCTGAGGGACTTGAGGCTGTTTTCGTTGGAGAGAAGAAGGTTAAGAGGTGACTTAATTGAGGCATACAAGATGATCAGAGGATTGGATAGGGTGGACAGTGAGAGCCTTTTTCCTCGGATGGTGATGTCTAGCACGAGGGGACATACCTTTAAATTGAGGGGAGATAGATATGAGACAGATGTCAGAGGTAGGTTCTTTACTCAGAGAGTAGTAAGGGCGTGGAATGCCATGCCTGCAACAGTAGTGGACTCGCCAACACTAAGGACATTCAAATGGTCATTGGATAGACATATGGACAATAAGGGAATAGTGTAGATGGGCTTTAGAGTGGTTTCACAGGTCGGCGCAACATCGAGGGCCGAAGGGCCTGTACTGCGCTGTAATGTTCTATGTTCTATATACCTCCGAGCCCCCCGAGGGGGACTTGAGGATAGAGCAGTTCCTTGAGGGACTGAACATGCCATTTGTGGGGGATGCTCGGAGACGAGGGCTGGGAGCACCATTAGAACTGGGAGAAGTCATGGAGAGCATCCAACTCCATGCAGGTGGGGAAGACGCTGGGACCAGATGGATTCCCGGCAGACGTCAACAAAAAATTTGCGATGGCACTCATGAATGCGGGCCCTGCATCTATGGGAGATGTTCACAGACTCACTGGCAAGGGGCACCCTGCTGCCAATGCTAGCACAAGCCTCAATCTCGCTGATACCCAAGAACAACAAAGACCCAATGGAATGCAGGTCCTACAGACCCATTTCGCTGCTCAATGTAGATGCGAAAATACTGATCAAAATCCCAGCAAGGCGTCTATAGAATTACGTACCAGAGGTGGTGGCAGAAGACCAGGTGAGCTTTGTTAAGGGTGGACAGCTAACATCAAACATCAGGTGCCTGCTAAACATGGTAATGACCCCAACAGGGGAGAGAACACTGGAGGTGAGCATCTCCCTGGACGCAGAAAAGGCTTTTGACATAGTAAATGGATGTACTTCAGAGGTACTGGAGCAGTTCGGGCTTGGAACAGGATTCACTGCCTGCGTGAAACTCCTGTACAGTACAGTGCTCCCATGGCGAGCGAAGGGACAAACACCCCCAGCTCTAAGTACTCCAGATCGACAGGGGCACAAGGCAGGGATTCCCGCTGCCCCACTGCTGTTCGCCCTGGCGATCAAGCCACTAGCGATCACTCTCAGAGCGGCAAAGAATTAGAAGGGTATCTGGTGAGGAGACAGAGGGCACAGAGTCTCGCTCAATGCAAATTACCTGCTCCTCGATGTCGCAGACCCACAAAGTAGCATGGGAGGGAATCATGGAGCTCTTGAAAGAGTTTGGAGCCTTCTTGACTACAAACTTGATGAACCCGCAAGAGAGAGGGGCAGAGCTGGAAGGACTGCCACTTAAACAGGCCCAAAACAAATTCCGCTACCTGGGATCCAAATCACCCACGACTGGACACGGATCCACAAATGGAATCTGGTCAGCCTGCTGGAGGAAGTAAAAAAAGACCAGCAGGGATGGGACGCACTCCCTTGAGGTGAGGGTGGAGACGATCTCTGAAATGGCTCAGCAAGCCATTCAGTTTGAAGGCAATTAAGGATGAGTAACAGACGCTGCCCTTGCAAAGCGATGCCCACGTCCTCTTCTATACTTAATTTGTGCTGTGCCAAGAGACTTCAGGCCTCATTGCAGCCTTGGTCCAAACATAGACAAAATAGTTGAATTCCCAGGGTGGGAAGTCATAGGAAATCAGTGGGAATACATTGGCTAGGGTAATACCTAACACAATGGAAGATGGTTATGGTTTTTGGAGGTCAATTGTCTCCATTTTCTGGAATTTCTCAGAGCAGTGTCCTAGGCCTAATCATCTTCATTCAGCTGCTTCACCAGTGACCTTCCATCCAACGTAATGGCAGAATGGAACGTTCACTGATGATTGCACAAAGTTCAGTATCGTTCGGTATCGGGGGCAGGAGATTTAGAGGGGTTTGGAGGAAAGGCTTTCTCACCCATAGGGTGGTGGAAATCCGGAACTCACTGCCTGAAAGGGTGATAGAGACAGGCACCCTCACAACATTTAAGAAGCATTTAGATGAACATTTGGAAAGCCGTAGCATACAAGGCTACGGACCGAGTGCTGGAAAATGGGATTATAATAGATAGGTGTTTGATGGTCATAGATTCATAGATTATCATAGAATTTACAGTGCAGAAGGAGGCCATTCGGCCCATCGAGTCTGCACCGGCTCTTGGAAAGAGCACCCTACCCAAGGTCAACACCTCCACCCTTTCCCCATAACCCAGTAGCCCCACCCAACACTAAGGGCAATTTTGGACACTAAGGGCAATTTATCATGGCCAATCCACCGAACCTGCACATCTTTGGACTGTGGGAGGAAACCGGAGCACCCGGAGGAAACCCACGCATTCACGGGTAGGATGTGCAGACTCCGCACAGACAGTGACCCAAGCCGGAATCGAACCTGGGACCCTGGAGCTGTTAAGCAATTGTGCTATCCACAATGCTACTGTGCTGCCCCGTGCAGCGAAGATTGGCCAAAGGGCCTCTTTTTGTGCTGTAAAACACTGCAATCCAGGTTAGACCACACTTGGAATATTGTGTCCAGCTCTGGTCGCCACATTATAGGAAGGATGTGGATGCTTTCATAGATTTCAGAGAATTTACAGTGCAGAAGGAGGCCATTCGGCCCATCGAGTCTGCACCGGCTCTTGGAAAGAGCACCCTACCCAAGCCCACACTACCCTATTCCCATAACCCAGTAACCCCATTCAACCAACACTAAGGGCAATTTAGCATGGCCAATCCACCTAACCTGCACATCTTTGGACTGTGGGAGGAAAATGGAGCACCCGGAGGAAACCCACGCACACACTTTGGAGAGGGTGAAGAGAAGTTTATTAGGATAGTGCCTCGGCTGGAGGGCATGTCAATAGAACATTACAGCGCAGTACAGGCCCTTCGGCCCTCGACGTTGCGCCGACCTGTGAAACCAATTTAAAGCCATTCTACACTATTCCATTATCATCCATATGTTTATCCAATGACCATTTAAATGTCCTTAATGTGGGCAAGTCCACTACTGTTGCAGGCAGGGCATTCCATGCCTCCACTACTCTCTAAGTAAAGAACCTACCCCTGACATCTGTCCTATATCTATCTCCCCTCAATTTAAAGCTATGTCCCCTCATGCTAGCCACCACCATCTGAGGAAAAAGGCTCTCACTGTCCACCCTATCTAATCCTCTGATCATCTTGTATCCCTCTATTAACTCACCTCTTAACCTTCTTCTCTCTAACGAAAACAGCCTCAAGTCCCTCAGCCTTTCCTCATAAGATCTTCCCTCTATACCAGGAAACATCCTGGTAAATCTCCTCTGCACCCTTTCCAATGCTTCCACATCTTTCCTATAATGCGGCGACCAGAACTGCACGCAATACTCCAAATGCAGCCGCACCAGAGCTTTTTACAGCTGCAACATGACCTCATGGCTCCGAAACTCAATCCCTCTACCAATAAAAGCTAACACACCGGATGCCTTCTTAACAACCTGGGTGGCAACTTTCAGGGATCTATGTACATGGACGCCGAGATCTCTCTGCTCATCCACACTACCAAGAATCTTACCATTAGCCCAGTACTCTGTATTCCTGTTACTCCTTCCAAAATGAATCACCTCACACTTTTCTGCATTAAACTTCATTTGCCACTTCTCAGCCCAACGCTGCAGCTTATTTATTCCCCTCTGTAACCTGCAACATCCTTCTGCACTGTCCACAACTCCACCAACTTTAGTGTCATCTGCAAATTTACTCACCCATCCTTCTACGCCCTCCTCCAGGTCATTTATAAAAATGACAAACAGCAGTGGCCCCAAAACAGATCCTTGTGGTACACCACTAGTAACTGAACTCCAGGCTGAACATTTCCCATCAACCACCACCCTTTGTCTTCTTCCAGCTAGCCAATTTCTGATCCAAACTGCGAAATAACCCTCAATCCCATCCCTCTGTATTTTCTGCAATAGCCTACCATTGGGAACCTTATCAAACGCTTTACTGAAATCCATATACACCACATCAACTGCTTTACCCTCGTCCACCTGTTTGGACACCTTCTCAAAGAACTCAATAAGTTTTGTGAGGCACGACCTACCCTTCACAAAACCGTGTTGACTATTCTAATCAAACTATTCCTTTCTAGATGATTATAAATCCTATCTCCTATAATCCTTTCCAAGACTTTGCCCACATCAGAAGTAAGGCTCACTGTTCTATAGTTACCGGGGTTGTCTCTACTCCCCTTCTTGAACAAGGGGGCAACGTTTGCTATTCTCCAGTCTTCTGGCACTATTCCTGTAGACAATGACGACATAAAGATCAAGGCCAAAGGCTCTGTAACCTCCTCCTTAGCTTGCCAGAGAATCCTAGGATAAATCCCATCCGGCCCAGGGGACTTTTCTATTTTCACACTTTCCAGAATTGCTAACACCTCCTCCTTATGAACCTCAATCCCGTGTAGTCTAGTAGCCTGTATCTCAGTATTCTCCTCGACAACATTGTCTTTTTCCTGTGTGAATACTGATGAAAAATATTCATTTAGCGCCTCTCCTATCTCCTCGGACTCCACGCACAACTTCCCACTACTGTCCTTGACTGGCCCTACTCGTACCCTAGTCATTCTTTTATTCCTGACATACCTATAGAAAGCTTTAGGATTGCCTTGATCCTACCTGCCAAGGACTTCTCATGTCCCCTTCTGGCTCTTCTTAGCTCTCTCTTTAGTTTCTTCCTGGCTAACTTGTAACTCTCAAGCGCCCTAACTGAACCTTCACGTCTCATCTTTACATAAGCCTCCTTCTTCCTCTTGACAAGTAATTCAACTACATTAGTAAACTACGGTTCCCTCGCTCGACCACTTCCTCCCTGCCTGACAGGTACATACTTATCAAGGACATGCAGTAGCTGTTCCTTGAACAAGCTCCACATTTCAATTGTGCCTATCCACTGCAGTTTCCTTCCCCATCCTATGCATCCTAAGTCTTGCCTAATCGCATCATAATTGCCTTTCCCCCAGCTATAACTCTTGCCCTGCAGTATATACCTATCCCTTTCCATTGCTAAAGTAAACGTAACCGAATTGTGGTCACTATCACCAAAGTGCTCACCTACCTCCAAATCTAACACCTGTCCTGGTTCATTACCCAGTACCAAATCCAATATGGCCTTGCCTCTCGTTGGCCTATCTACATACTGTGTCAGGAAACCCTCCTGCTCACATTGGACAAAAACTGACCCATCTAAAGTACTCGAACTATAGCGTTTCCAATTAATATTTGGAAAGTTAAAGTCCCCCATAACAACTACCCTGTTACTTTCGCTCCTATCCAGAATCATCTTTGCAATCCTTTCCTCTACATCTCTGGAACTTTTCGGAGGTCTAGAGAAAACTCCCAACAGGGTGACCTCTCCTTTCCTGTTTCTAACCTCAGCCCATACTACCTCAGTAGATGAGTCCTCATCAAACGTCCTTTCTGCCACCGTAATACTGCCTTGACTAACAATGCACACCTCCCCCTCTTTTACCACCTTCCCTGAGCTTATTGAAACATCTAAACCCCGGAACCTGCAACAACCATTCCTATCCCTGCTCTATCCATGTCTCCGAAATGGCCACAACATCGAAGTCCCAGGTACCAACCCATGCTGCAAGTTCACCCACCTTATTCCGGATGCTCCAGGCGTTGAAGTAGATACACTTTAAACTACCTTCCTGCCTGCTGGTACACTGCTGCGACCTTGAAACCTTACTCATGACCTCACTACTCTCAACCTCCTGTACACTGGAGCTACAATTCAGGTTCCCATCCCCCTGCTGAATTAGTTTAAACCCCCCCGAAGAGCATTAGCAAATTTCCCCTCCCCAGGATATTGGTACCCCTCTGGTTCAGGTGTAGACCATCCCGTTTGTAGAGGTCCCAACTACCCCAGAATGAGCCCCAATTATCCAGGTATCTGAATCCCTCCCTCCTGCACCATCCCTGTAGCCACGTATTCAACTGTTCTCTCTCCCTATTCCCCGTCATGCTAGCACGTGGCACGGGTAACAACCCAGAGATAATAACTCTGTTTCTTCTAGGTCTTAGATTCCACCCTAGCTCTCTGAATACCTGCCTTACATCCCCATCCCTTTTCCTACCTATGTCGTTGGTGCTTATGTGGACCACAACTTGGGGCTGCTCCCCCACCCTCTTAAGGACCCCGAAAACACGATCCGAGACATCACAGATCCTGGCACCTGGGAGGCAACACACCAACCGCAAGTCTCTCTCGTTCCCACAGAATCTCCTATCTGTCCCCCTAACTATGGAGTCCCCAATGACTAATGCTCTACTCCTCTCCCCCCTTCCTTCTGAGAAACAGGGACAGACTCTGTGCCAGAGACCTATACCCCATGGCTTACCCCTGGTAAGTCCCCCCCCCCCCCCCCCCCCCCCCCCCCCCCGGTCCCCCCCCCCACCAGTATCCAAAGTGGTATTCTTGTTACTAAGGAGAACGACCACAGCGGATCCCTGTACTGACTGCTTCCTCCCAGCCCCTCTCACCATCACCCATCTATCTTCATTCTTCGGAGTAACTACATCCCTGAAGCTTCTACATATTACCACTTCTGCCTCCCGAATGATCCAAAGTTCATCCAGCGCCAGTTCCAATTCCCTAACGCGGTTTTTGAGGAGCTGGAGATGGGTGCACTTCCCGCAGGTGAAATCAGCAGGGACACTGATAGTGTCCCTCACCTCAAACATTCTACAGGAGGAACATAGCACTGCCCTCCCTGCCATTCCCTCTAGATAACTTGCGGATAAAATAAGAAAAGAAAGAAAGAAAGAGCTTACCTGATATTCACTCAACCCCTTAGGTTAGAGGAGGTGGCTCCTCACCGTGCTTTTACATCTCCAACTCCTCTCCCGTTTTTAAATCTCCGGCTCCTCTCCCGCGCTTTTAAATCTCCGGCTCCTCTCCCGTGCTTTTAAATCTCCGGCTCCTCCCCCACGCTTTTTGTCTTACGAGGAAAGATTGAAGGAGCTAGGCCTTTTCTCACTGGAACGAAGAAGGAAGAGAGGTGACATGATAGAGGTGTAGAAGGTGATGAGAGGCATGGATAGAGTGGATAGCCAGAGACTTTTCCCAGGGCGAAAATGGCTGTCACGAGGGGTCATAATTGTAATGTGATTGGAGGAAGGTATAGGGGAGATGTCAGAGGTAGATTCTTTACACAGAGAGTGGTGGAATGCACTGCCAGCAGAGGTGGTGGAGTCAGAGACATTAGGGACATTTAAGCAACTCTTGGACAGGCACATGGACAGCCATAAATTGATGGGGTGTAGGTTAGGTTGATTTTAGATTAGGATAAATGGTAGGCACAACATCGTAGGCCAAAGGGCCTGTACTGTGCTGTAGTGTTCTATGTTCTATGATCAAGATGAAAAGATGAACGTACTGCCGAGGTTCGTCTTCCTTTTCAGATCCGTACTGGGGGGAGAACCCCACAAAAGTCCAGCAAAGAACGGGAAGCATGGGGGGCCTGGCCCTCCCAAACCTGCAATATTACCACTGGGCAGAGAAAAGAGTAAAGGAACCAGAAGCTGAATGGTAAAAATGGAGGAGAGTTCATGCAAGAGGCCCCCCCCCACCCGGGCCTTGGCCATGGCAGCACTCACATCCCCACCGGCCAAGGACTCAACGAGCCCAGTGGTAATACCACGTTCCAGTTGTGGAACCAGCTAAGACAGCACTTTGGCTGAACCGAAATGTCCATCAAGGCCCCCATTTGCAAAGATCACAGGTTTGCGCCAGTTAAGATACATGCAAATTAAAAGCTTCCTACGTAGGGAGACGAAGACATAACCATGGACACCAAAACAATCGCAATTAGAGGAACTACAGGATGCGCCCAATTTTTAGAGGGGGGGAAACTGCAGGGACCAGTATGGATGACTACTGGGAAAGGCACCCTCCCCACTGGACAAGACGAGCGAAAAATTGGAGGAAGAGCTAGGGTTTGAAGTCGGGTGAGGACTCTGGAGTGAAGCACTGGACAGGGTCAACTCCACCTCCACTCATGCAAGGCTAAGCCTAAATGCAGCTGAAAGTGCATAGAGCACACCTAACCAGAACGCGAATGAGCAGTTTCTTCCCGAAGATGGAGGACATATGTGAACGGTGCCATGGAGGCCCGGCCAGCCATGGCTACACATGCTGGGCATGCCCCAGACTTGTCGGGTTCTGGACAGTCTTCTTCGAGGCAATGTCCAAGGTTGTGTGGATGAGGGTGGAGCCGTGCCCGAAAGTGGCAGTCTTCGGTGGATCAGAACAGCCGGAATTCTTTATGGGGAGGAGGGCTGATGTCCCGGCCTTTGCCTCCCTAATCGCCTGCCGAAGAATGCTGCTCGGCTGGCAATCAGCAGTACCACCTTAAGTTGCAGACTGGCTGGCTGATCTCTTTGAATTTCTCCCAATGGAGAAGATCAAATTCACCATCCAGCGGTTGGAAGAGGGCGTCCACAAGACATGGAGGCCATTCATCAACCTGTTCCAAGACCTGTTTGTAGCGAGCAGCCAGTAAGCCAAGGAGAGGGGAACCCACAGACAGACCACAGACACAAACGGAAAGAGAGGTGGGGCGGGGGCGGAGGAAGCAACAAGGAGACACAGAAGCCAACCATAAGAAAAACTTAGCACGAGTTAACATATGTATCACTGCACTACCGCAGTATGTTCAGGACTGATGAACCAACGAACAAAGAAAACACACCAGATAGCAAGAAGGGGAGGGGGATTTGGGGAACAGGGGAAGTTGGGGTCAGGAGGCCAAGTCAAAAGCTGGGCACCTGTAAAACTTAAATTGTAACTGATGTATGTAATTTTTGCGTATGTTTACTTTCATCCTTGTTATGTATAAAAAGAAAAACCCTATAATAACATTTTTGAAAAAAAATCCTGTTGATGGAAAATACAAAGCAATACAATTGAAGTTGTCTTTCAAACCCTATTATTAATATGAAAATTAAAACTTCCTACCACAGAGGAAGATGTGTACATGTGTCTCAGATTTCTGGGAAAGCCATGTGGCTGAAAGGAAAACCTTGTGGAAAATTTTCATATGTGGAAAAGGTTCTCATAGTTTGAAAGATTGATTGGGAACATGGCTTGTTTGCTCACCTGAATGCTTAGACTAAACTGGAGTTGCCGCTGGTTGCAGAACAGATGAGATATGAGCTGTTTCCCTACAGCTCCCCAGAGATTGTTATGTACAGTGCTTACGAAAACTTTATTGAAAAAAGCGTATGTTTCCTGTAGTTCTTTTTTCTAGAAGTGTCTGGATAGAATAAAAATGTCGGGCAGGCAGCTAAATCAGTTACGTGTTCATTGTCATGCAAGTGTCCCTTTTAAGAAATATCTTTGTCTTATCACAAGGTTTCAGTGATGTCATTGTGTGGGTGGAGCTGGGTTATGGCTCTGTGAGGTTTTACTTTCGCTTTGAGTTTTGGAGCTGGTTTGTGGCTCTGAGTTTTTACTTTTGTTTCGACATTTGGCTGCTGTTGACTCGGACAGAGAAGTATTTTGGCCTGTCTCTATTTAACATTTTAAAGAGTTATTCCAAGGAAGAAACCCAATGATTATAGTTACCTGCTGTTTTTGGTAAAAAGGGCTTTTTGGTTTATGGGATCTTGTTATTGAATTGGAACAGTTAAGGGGGAATTCATTTTGGGGTATATATAGATTACTGTCACTGTGTGGGGTCTTTATGTTTGTAGTTGATAATAATTCTTACTCTGTGTTTATATACAAATGTTAACTAAATTCTTAGAAAAAAGATTGTTTTTTTTAAATTAAAAGCGCCTAAGAAATCTGTTGAATAACACCTGTAGGGCAGGGTCCTGTGCTCATCCTAGCCAAAATCAATAAACAGTTGTAGGTCAGGTGAACTCCATAATATACTTTGGAGTTTACTAAACCTTGGCCCATAACATCATCATATTGTTCTTTTAGTATTAGCAACATGCATTCGCAACAATCTTCAGCTGCAAGTGCCGAGTGGATGATCTATCTCGGTCTCCTCCAGAAGTCCCCAGCATCACAGATGTCAGTCTTCAGCCAATACGATTCACTGCACGTGATGTCAAGAAATGGCTGAAGGCACTGGACACTGCAAAGGCTATGGGCCCTGACAATTGCCTGGCAATAATACTGAAGATTTGTACGGCAGAACTGACTGCACCCTTAGCCAAGCTGTTCCAGTACAGCTACAACACTGGCATCTATCCGGTAATGTGGAAAATTGTCCAGCTGTGTCCTGTACATAAGAAACAAGACAAATTCAACCCAGCCAATTACCGCCCAATCAGTCTACTCTCCATCATCAGCAAAGTGATGGAAGGAGTCATCAACGGTGCTATCAAGCGGTACTTACTCAGCAATAGCCTGCTCATAGACGCTCAGTTTGAGTTCCGTCAGGGTCACTCAGCTCCTGACCTCATTATAGCCTTCGTTCAAACATGGCCAAAAGAGCTGACTGCCAGCGGTGAGGTGAGAGGGACTGCCCTTGACATCAAGATAACATTTGACCGAGTATGGCATCAAGGAACCCTAGCTAAACTGGAGTCAATGGGAATCAGGGGGAAAACTCTCCGCTGGTTGGAGTCATACCTGGCACAAAGGAAGATGGCTGTGGTGGTTGGAGGTCAATCATCTCAACTCCAGGACATCACTGCAGGAGTTCCTCAGGGTAGTGTCCTAGTCCCAACTATCTTCAGCTGCTTCATCAATGACCTTCCTTCCACAATACGGTCAGAAGTGGGGATGTTTGCAGATGACTGCACAATGATCAGCACCATGTGTGACTCCTCAGATAATGAAGCAGTCCATGCCCAAATGCAGCAAGACCTGGACAATATTCAGTGTTGGGCTGACAAGTGGCAAGTTACATTTGCGCCACACAAGTGCTAGGCAATGACCACCTCGTACATGAGAGGATCTAACCACTGCCCTTGACATTCAATGGCAATACCATCACTGAATCCCTCACAATCAACATCCTGGGGTTTACCGTTGATCAGAAACTGAACTGGACTAGCCCCATGAATATCCTGGCTACCAGGGCAGGTCAAAGGCTAGGAATACTATGGCGAGTAACTCTCCTCCTGACCCCCAAAAGCCTGTCCACCATCTTCTACAAGGCACAAGTCAGGAGTGTAATGGAATACTCTCCACTTGCCTGGATGAGTGCAGCTCCAACAACACTTGAAAAGCTCAACACCATCCAGAACAAAGCAGCCTGCTTGATTGCTCCCCCTTCCACAAACATTCAAACTACTGACGAACAGTGCCAGCCATATGCACCATCTACAAGATGCACTGGAATAACTCAACCAAGGATCCTTAGACAACACCTTCCAAATCTCCATGACCACAACCATCTAGAAGGACATGAGCAGCAGATACCTGGGACTCCCACCAGCTGGAGGTACCCCTCCAAGTCACTCACCACCCTGACTTGGAAATATATTGCTGTTCCTTCACTGTCACTGGGGCAACATCCTGGAACTCCCTCCCTAATAGCACAGTGAGTGTACCTAAATTTCAAGGACTGCAGTGATTCAAGAAGGCAACTCACCAACACCTGAAGGGCAACTAGGGATGGGCAATAAATGCTTGCCTAACCAGCGACGCCCACATCCTGTAAATAAATTTAAAAAATCTTAGTCATATTGACTGATGTTGCTCAATAAATCATAACTACAATTTTAGTTGCGATTATTGATGCTGTGTGGATTCTACTTGATGTCTAGGACATCAATAGTACCAATGTGTAACGATATCAATATGACTAAAGTGAAACATTTGGATATTTAACTACTTAATACCATCTTAGTATTGGAAAATCAAAAGGACACAAATGGAATGGCCAGAGATCATGAAGTGATATTTGGCTGCCCTATAATTTGGACCTGGAGCTAAAAAACTGAGCTGAAATATAAGGTTGCAGATTTTTTGAGGTTTTATGTGTATTTCCCAAAGAGTCTGCACAAGGTCCATGTGTCTGTTTAGATTTAAATAGTTATCCTTATCCAATTCTAAGACAAAGTCAAAACATTTTGTTCTTTTAATCACCCTTATTGTGAGAGTATTGGTGAAGGCTGCAAGCAAATACTGATATATTAGTAAGCATATTGATATATTCATTGGCAAACTAACAAAGTATTTACTATCTTTTGGTGGCATTATTATGTTGACTATTATATTACTATCTCTTTTTACAAAGTATTTGTAAATTTAGAAGCTGAAATTTATTTTTTTAGTTAGTTTTCCTAGTTTTACGGAATTTCCGACATTTGATTGCAAACAGTTTTCTTGTTCTTGTGTAAGTTGATTCGTCGAGGGCCAATTTATCAGTCACTTGGCCGACTCCAGTTAACTTGTCCTTCTCTTCTGTTTATTCTGAACTTCAAAATCTATTCCTGTTGGCAAAGTATCTATCCATTTGTTGGCATCTAAGAACAGTTTTTAATGACCTGTGACTTCCAGAGTTGCACAGGTTGTGCCAGCACAGTAGCAGAGTTCACCAGAATCTGTATGTTGATGAGAAAGAAATCCTTCAAAACCATATGGTTACTTTTAGTTCTCAAGTTTAAGCTTCTCAAAGCATGGATATGGCTCCAAATCAAATACCCAGTGAGGGGTTTGGAACAAATTGCCAAATATCTAAGTACTACTACAATTCCAGTCTGTATTTGACTTGGGAGGTGGAGAAAACGATGTTTGTGATTTTCTCCCGGACTAACACAATCTCTTCCAGCTTCAGAGCAATGGCTATTAAACCAAGTGTGCTTCTAGTTGTTCAAACACCAAAGCCAACTGTTATTGATTGTTGCATTGTGCTTCATCAGAAACTTCAACTGAGAATTGCCTAAGTGATTGCTAAGTGGTGTTTACAGTTAATATGTAATAAGATATATCAGATTCCAAAGGTGGAATTTGCAAGTCCATTGGATCTACTTGAGTTGATCTCACTCAGTAACTCTGTTCAACACCATTTCCTCACATACTGGGGTAAGTCGTTGAATTTTAAAAACTATTCCAAGTAAAATTTTGATTCTGTTTCTTCAGCATTCATGAAGATCGTGGCTGACTTGACTTGAAAATAGTGCCTTATTTTCTCTTGATTTAAAACAAAAGTTGTTTTGGTCAATGATTTAGCTATGAATTAAAATATTTTATTTTGTTATGGCCAGTTCTGCTTCTGAGATTTATATCGGAACTTTTCATTCGACCTGCTGGTTTTCCCTTTATTTGTTGGAATTTTTTCAAATCATTTTTTACTTTCTTGATTCCAGTGTGACAATTTTCAATTCTTTTATCTTTGAGTGCAAAATAATACTCTGCCATTTAATGGCAGTGAGTATTTTCCAAAGTGTTCCTTGTATGGCTCCATTCATTATCATCTTACTATCTAGTCAGGAACCGTTTGTTACTTTTCATTTGAGTCTAAAGCCACATATTGGGCCTCAGCTCCAGTCTGAGAAGAGCACCGCTTACTATGCCAATTGGTCATTTGTTTCACCAATCGTGTATAGTTTCATTGATAAGTTTAATGCCAGCAGAGACCAGGCTGAAGCATTTGCAACAATCTAGAGCCAGAAGTGCTGAGTGGATGATCCACCTCTGCCTTCTCCTTGAATCCCCAGCATCACTGATGCCTGTCTTCGGTCAATTTAATTCATTCCATGTAATATCAAGAAACGGCTGAAGACACTGGATACTGCAAAGGTTATGGGCCGTTACAACATTCCAGCAACATTTTTGAAGACTTGTTCTCCAGAACTAACTGCACCCTTCGCCAAGCTGCAATACCAGCACCCATCCAGCTATATGGAAACTGCCCAGGTAGGTCCTGTGCACAAAAAGCAGGATAAATACAGCTTGGCTACTGCGCCATCAGTCTACACTTGACCATCAGCAAAGTTATGGAAGTGGCACTTCGTCAGAAATAACCGGTTCACTGCCGCTTAGTTTGGGTTCTGGCAGGACCTGACCTCATTAGAGTCTTAGTTCAAATATGCACAAGAGCTGAATTCAAGGAGTGACTGCCTTTGACATCAAGGTCACGTTTGACCCAGTGTGGCATCAAGGAGCTCTAACAAAACTGGAGTCAATGGGAACTGAAGGAAAACTCCCCACTGGTTGGAGTCATGCGTAGCTCAAAGAAAGATTGTTGTGGTTGTCAGAAGTAAATTATCTTAGTCCCATGACATCACTGCAGAAGTTTCCCAGGGTAGTTTCCTCAGCTCAACCATCTTCAGCTGCTTCATCAATGACTTTTCCCTCCTTCATAAGGTTAGAAGTATGGATATTTGCTGATGATTGCACAATGTTCCGCACCACTAGTGACTCCTCAAATCCTGAAGCAGCCCGTGCCCATATGCAGCAAAACCTGGACAACATTCAGGCTTAGGCTGACAAGTGGCAAACAACATTCACTCCAGACAAGTGCCAGGCAATGACCATCTCCAATAAGAGAGAGAATCTAACCATCTCCACATGACATTCAATGGTATTATCATTGCTGAATCCCCCAACATGCTGAGGGGATAACATGGAGTGAAAACTAATGGATGAGCCATATAAAAATGTGGCTATAATAGCAAGTCAGAGGCTGGGATTATGCAGTGGTACAGTCATCTCCAGACTACCCAAAGCATGCCTACCATCGACGTGGCACAAGTCAGGAGTATGATGTAATATTCTGGACTCTGCTACCTTGAAGGACAAGCCATGATGTGGAGATGCCGGCGATGGACTGGGGTGAGCACAGTAAGAAGTCTTACAACACCAAGTTAAAAGTCCAACAAACCTGTTTGACTTTAACCTGGTGTTATAAGACTTCTTACTGAAGGACAAAGGCAGCACATTTATGGGAACACCACCACCTGCAAGTTCCCCTCTAAGTCACATGCCATCCTGACATAACATGATATTGTCTTTTCTTCACTGTACCTGGTCAAAATCCTAGAACTTTCTTCCTAACAGCATTGTGGCTCACCACACGGTTCAAGAAGTTGGCTCTCCACCAGCAGCTCCTGACTCCCCAAAACCTATCCATCATCTACAAGGCACAAGTCAGGAGTGTGATGGAATACTCTCTTGCCTGGATGAATGCAGCTCCATTAACACTCAAGAAGCCCAACACCATCCAGGATAAACAGCCTGCTTGGTTGTCAACCCATCCACCACCTCACATTGGCAGCAGTCTGTACCATCTATAAGGTGCATTGCAGGAACTAATCAAGCATTCTTAAACCGCACCTTCCAAACCTGTGACCGCTACTACCTAGAAAAGCAAAGGCTGCAGATGCATCATAACACCACCGCCTGCATGGCTTCCTCCAAGCCAGACATCATCCTGACTTGGAACTATATCACCATTCCTTCACTGTCGCAGTGTAAAAATCCTGCAACTCCCTCCCAAACAGCACTACCTACATCACATAGACTGAAACGGTTCAAGATGATGGCTCATCACTACCTTCTTCAGGTAAATTAGAGCTGGTCAATAAAAAAGTTGGACTAGCCAATGAAGCCAACATCCTGTGAAGGAATAAATCAAAAAATTGTCAATTTAGAGCAATGTTTATGCTGGGGACACATGCCAACGAGAACAGGTGGAAGAACTGTTTCCGTAGAACGGGACAGTCTCTTTGTGCATGCTTGATTGAGAGACCATGTTCATAAAAGGATCAACTCAGTAAGGGATTCTGTTTTGGCAATTGGAGAGAGCGGTTGACTTTGCTTGATTGACATCTTTAATAAATACGTTTTATTTCTGTGATCTCTTTTGCCAATATTTAATTGCATAATATTAAGAGGCATTAAATATTTGAAACCTCTGTTATAATTTACACTTTTATATGGTTATATGAACAGCAGCCTTATCAAAAGAACATTTATAAATGGGTGCTTTATTTTCTGAGTATTTCCACACATGCCATTGTTACAACATGGCTCATTGGTTCTGTACATGGGGATACTAGGTGAATGGGCATAGAGACACTTGAAAATGAAAATCGCTTATTGTCACAAGTAGGCTTCAACTGAAGTTACTGTGAAAAGCCCCTAGTCACCACATTCCGGCGCCTGTTCGGGGAGGCTGTTACGGGAATTGAACTGGCCTGCCTTGGTCTGCTTTCAAAGCCAGCGATTTAGCCCTGTGCTAAACAGCCCCTTGGCATGGGGTGGGGCAGTATTTCGAATGGGATCTTTAAGGGACAATCTGGGTGGATTGGGGCATTAATGAGCATGGAGTGCATGGAGGTGACATGGGGAGTGGGTGGGGTGTGAGGTATAGCCACTTAAAATGGCCAACTCCCGATTTAAAATGGTGAACGGCAAAGGCTGATGGGAAAGTCAGCCAACAAGACAAACGAGCAGCTGCAGGTTGGCTGTGTATTTACCTCTGGAAAGGCCAGACACTATCGATACCAGCAACCATCAGCATAACAAAATAACAGCCATCTGCATACTAATGAGCAATCCCCGGGAACAATAAGCAACATTTAGACACACAAAGCAAAACCAGACTCTTCAGCGCCAGCAGAAGCCTACACAAAAGGAGGTGAACCAGCACCTCAAGATCGCCCATCGATCAGGGAACCGCTCCAGCAGTGGAGAAAATTGAACCAAGTGATTGGGACAAAGTCCAATCACTTGGGACCAGGTACAGGGTCCGCCCCGAAAGGCGGGAAGCCCCTGGCGACTGTAAGAATTGAGCCCCAAGTTCAAATTGCTCTCTTCGCTTCAGCTCTTCACCACCGCTTCTCCAGCTCTTCACTCTTCAGCAGCCAATCGAACATGTAAGTCTGACTTCAACGCTCGCTACGAGATAGGCGCTCCGAGCTACCAACCTGTACCAACTTCGAATCCCGCAGGCTCAGAACCCGAACGAAAGGCCATTTGTTTCCCTGACTGGTGGGCCAGTTCCAAGTTAAGTATAGGCCTGTTTGTTGTAGAAGTAGCTTAGACGTAGAATTTGTGCATGAGTAGCGATTACTGTGTATAATAAATGTGCTTTGATTTAAACCTTACTAATCGGTGTATTGGATTATTGATCATTACTCCGACTTGAACCACGTGGCGGTATCATTTAAAAAAAAAAAAAAAAAAATGTTTATTCAAAATTTTTCCAACAAAAATTTTCAACCAATTAAACCCCCCCGTAACAGAAAAGGAAAAGGAACCGAACAAAACATAAATATATCAATCCAACATAATACAGAACTTGTACAATGGGTTCCTCCCACACATTGACTCTCCCATATGTTTATGTCCTTCCTTTTTCAAGTGCTCCCAGGACAACCCTCTTCCCTGCCAACCCCTATACCCCCCCCCCCCCGAAAAAGACCCCCCTCCCCCCCCCCCCCCCTCTCTTCCCCCCCCCCCCCCCTCCCTCCCTGGGTTGCTGCTGCTGACCGACCTTCTAACGCTCCGCGAGATAGTCTAGGAACGGTTGCCACCGTCTGAAGAACCCCTGCGCAGACCCTCTCAAGGCAAACTTTATCCTCTCCAGCTTAATAAACCCTGCCATGTCATTTATCCAGGCTTCCACACTGGGGGGCTTCGCGTCTTTCCATAATAGCAAGATCCTCCGCTGGGCTACCAGGGACGCAAAGGCCAGAATACCGGCCTCTTTCGCCTCCTGCACTCCCAGCTCGTCCGCACGTGGCGGTATCATAAAGATACCTGGCGACTCAAGAGCAAAGCTAATAAAACAGAGCAATTGAACTAAGGCAAAATTAGCAACAGAGGGCATGAGGGGGTAGAGAGCCCAACAGCCTTAAATACAATTGAAACGAAGCCCCAGAGAACCGAGATGAGCTAGCCTCGGCAGTCAGCCACCCAGAGGGCCATTTATGCTCGGCTTCAGGAGTGTGCAGGCATAGCTCTATCTTGCACTTGATCCACCCCACTTCCCTTCCACTCTCGGAATGAAGATCACAACATGTGGCGGCTTTTCTACTGAGGCAGCTCCGGTGAGTTGGGAAGTTTTCCAACGTGAACTACCTGGCTTGAAAAGAAAATGGGCTTTGAATCCTAAACCTGACTTAAGAGGTAAGAGTCCTACTCTGAGCCACATTTGACATTTTGGGAACCTTACAAACAACTGTGAGCACAGAAGACCAGCTCTGAAGGAAAAGAGAGTGTTTCTCTCATACCAGCGTAATAGCAAAATTTTGTCAAAGGTGGGGAGAACTGTACGGATGAGATGAAACATGTGCTTCTGGAAGCATTGAGGCCCAATTCAAGAATTGTTTTTGCTGCTGCCGTTGATAATAGAGTGCCAATGGTTCTGAAAATAAGTGTCTGCTATCAATGACAGTTGCTATTGGTCTTCCTATTATTGTCAGTGCACCACTACAGACCAGCTGTGCAATCTTAATTGAAAAGCAGGTTATTGTGGATGCTAATCATCTGAAATAAGGCGATCGACCTGAAAAGTTAACTCCATTTCTTTTCCACAGATGAATATTTCCATCGTAATGTTATACAATTTTCATGTTGTGACTAAAGTAATAATGCTGGTCATGTAATTTTGTAGCAAGATGTTTTTGATTAAACAGCAGAACGTGTTAGCTAAGTTTTATGATGTAATAGTTCCATTGAAAAGGGAATGAAAGAGGCATGAAAACAACATATTCTCTTAAATCATTTGTTTCAGTTTAGTATGTGATGAGTGCTGCTCTCATGAACTGCACATGTTTTTGGCTGCACCTTATCAACACAACATCACCCCTACCCCGCCGGGTAGGGGAGAATCCCGCCCCTGATTCAAACAGGGCCACAGTGAAAGATATGGGAACCGGGACAAGTAATGGTAAAAAGACAAGCCTAAAGGCATTGTGCCTTAACACATGGAGCATTCGTAATAAAGCAGATGAACTAGTCGCGCAAATAGATGTAAATGGTGTTATGACACCCTGGGCTAGCACGCGGTCAATTTCAGCCCCCCTCGACCCGGAGTCTCAACACAATTGAATTAACCAATAATTTAGAAAATACTCTAAGTCTTTGGCCCTTGGCTGCTCAATAATCACAGTCACCAGGTTTGTAAATGCAAACACAATTACTGTTTATTTATAAGAAGAGCTATCATGAAATGTCCTGTGGGTTAACTGTAATTTAACTCCTGACTCCCACTTTAACCGCCTCCACCCTCTACCCACACACACAAGACAGACAAACAAAGAGGGGGTGGGGGAAAGGGGGGAAAACATAATAATAAGGATAAAATACAAACGATTAGAGTCTTTGCTTCAGATGGTGGTGTTCTTTTAAGCAGCTTTAGTCACGGCCTTCAGTTCAAGACTTTTACTGTGGATTCATTCAGTTTTCTGTGGTTTCAAGAATGCAGTACTGAACTTTTAGCAGTTTTCTGGAGAGAGTTATGTTGCTCACAGCAGCTTTCAGGCCTCCGTAGGCTCAGGAGAACAGTGCCCAGAAGCTTTCTGGAAAGAGAGAGAGTCCGCCCTCACGGTGGCGCTTTGGAGGGAGTTAGCAGGATCGTTTTGGAGAGAGTTGATTGGATCTCTTCCGGGCTGCCAGAATCAAAACAAACCAAACTCAAACCTTGGACTATGAAAAGCATTCCAGTGGGATCAGATTCACTCACCACCTATTACTGGGCAGAGCACAGCCTTTTGGGCAAATTCACTGGCCACCAGCCAAATCAATCAAACCAAGTCCCAACACATCTCTCTGTCACTGATGTCAGCCAGTCTGCAGCTTCTAGTTTAAACCAGCACAGCCTTCCAGATTCATCCTGCTTGAATTAAAGATACAGGCTTCTTTTGCAGGCTGCTTGCCTTAAAGTCCATTAATCATCCATGCAGCAAAAATATAATGGCAAAAAAAAATAAAGGGGGAATAAGGGAGTAAACGGGGAACAAACAGGAAGGCCCCTTACAATGGGTATGACATAATTGGGATTACGGGACATGACTGCAGGATGGCCAAAGATGGGAACTGAACATTCAGGGGTATTCAGTATGTAGGAAGGATAGACAAAAAGGAAAAGGCAGTGGAGTTGCATTTTTGGTTAAAGGGGAAATTAATGCAATAGTGAGGAAGGATATTAGCTCTGAAAATGTGGAATCAGTATGGATTGAGCTGAGAACCACCAATGGGCAAAAAATGTTAGTGGCTGTTGTATCTAGACCCCTAAACTGTAGTGGTGATGCTGGGAATGGCATTAAACAAGAAATTGGAGATGCATGCGATAAAGGAACATCTATAATTATGGATGACTTTAATCTGCATATAGATTGGACAAATCAAATTTGTCATAATACTGCAGAGAAGAAATGCGTGGAATGCCATATGGGATGGTTTTCTGTACCAATGCTTTGAGGAACCAACTAGAGAACATGCCATCTGAGACTGGGTACTATGTAATGAGAATTGAACCATTGGCAATCTAGTAGTGTGAGACTCCTTGGGGTTAGCACTGTTGCTTCACAGTGCCGGGGTCCCAGGTTCGATTCCCGGCTTAGGTCACTGTCTGTGCAGAGTCTGCACGTTCTCCCTATGTCTTTGTAGGTTTCTTCCGGGTGCTCTGGTTTCCTCCCACAAGTCCCGAAAGACCTACTGTTAGGTAATTTGGACATTCTGAATTCTCCCTCCGTGTACCTGAACAGGCTGCAGAATGTGGCGATTAGGGACTTTTCACAATAACTTCATTGCAGTGTTAATGGAAGCCTACGTGTGACAATAAAGATTATTATTACGAGCGATTATAATGTGATAGACCGTTTGTACTCAACGTTTTGGTCATGCAGGGGAAGGGCTTGGAGAGGTTTGGGGACCTGTTTGTGGCGGGAAAGTTTGCCAGCTTTAAGGAGCTCTCGGAGAAAATTCAGCTTCCTGGTTCCACTCTTTTCAGCTGCGTGATTTTTCACGCAAGGGTTTTCCCTCTTTCCCCTTGGCACCATCCTCCTCCGTGTTGGAGAGGATTTTTCTTTGGTCGGGCCTGGGGAGAAGAAGACTATTTTGTGAATAAACGGCCAGATCCTATGAGCGGCGTCACCTCCATTGAATGAGGGAAGGGTGAAATGGGAGGGTTATTTGAGTCCCATTCTAGATGATGAGGTATGGACCGTGGCTCTTCAAAGGGTCAGCTCCATGTCCTCAAGGGGCAGGTTTAGCGCAGGTCAAATAGCTGGCTTTTAAAGCTGACCAAGGCAGGCCAGCAGCGCGTTTCAATTCCCGTACCAGCCTCCCCGAACATTAGCCGGAATATGGCGACTAGGGGCTTTTCACAGTAACTTCATTTGAAGCCTACTTGTGACAAGTGATTTTCATTTCATTTCAGTTCATGTGCTCGACTTAGTTTAATCCCATTCAAGGTGGAGCACAGGGCGCATATGAGTAAAGCAAGGATGAGCGGATTCCTCTCTGGGGTGGAGGACAAGTGTAAGCATTATTCTTGGGGGCTGGCTGACCACATTCATATGTTCTGGTCTTGTCCCAAGTTAGTAAACTTTTGAGTCTTCGTCTTCAAACCATGTCAGAGATCCTCAATGTTGATTTGGAGTCACGTATATTGGCAACCAGTTTAAGAATGTCAGACTTGCCGGTGCTCCAGATGGGGTGAAGACCTTGTTAATAGCCCCAAGACGAGTCCTGCTTGGTTGGAGGTCGCCTACTCTGCTCGTGCCTCAGCTTGGTTGGGTTACCTCATGTTGTTCTTACATTTACTTCCGGTGGTGGCCATGAGGTGAACGGTTGCACATAAGGTGTCTCCTGCTTGGGGATTTGGATTTTCATCTTTTTTGCCTGTTTATCGGGTGTTGTTTGGAGGAAAAATGGTGTAGGGTGAAAGCATTGGTTCCTCCTCCAGTGTGTGATGTCTGGAAGTTATAATACGAGGACCAAATCGATTAAGAGGCCCTCGTCTGACTTGGGAGGCCCTCGTGTCGCAGGAGGAGAGAAAATGGTGGAGGCCCCTGTGCCGTCGTTGCCATTCCAGTGGACAGCTGAGAGGCTGGTGGAATTCCTTACACAGAACTTCCGGTTGCGGCTATGCGGAGCTAAATCGCACATTCGGCGGCTCCCGCAAAAACGGACTTTTGGGCTCTTTTCAGGGCCCCCAACGGCACTTTTTCGACGGTTCCTGGTGTGGGAAGGAGTCTACAACAGCTCCCCGTCAGTATATGGCTTCAACCAGGAGCGGGGCGACAAAAAAGGTGGTGGTGGACCCGAAGAAGGTGCGAGGGAAGAAGGACAAAATGGCGGCGGGCAGAGACCAGGCAGCGTGGATGCAGTGGGCGGAAGAGCAGCAGGAGGGTATCCAACGCTGCTTCAGAGAGATTAAAACGGACCTGCTAGAGCCGATGAAGGCGTCTATTGATAAGCTGCTGGAGACACAGACTGCCCAGGGAGTGGCGATCCGCGAGGCTCGACAAAAGATCTCTGACAATGAGGACGAGATCTTAGGCCTGGCGGTAAAGGTGGAGGCGCACGAGGCGCTCCACAAGAAATGGCAGGAGCGGTTCGAGGAGATGGAGAATCGGTCGAGGCAGAAGAATCTGCGGATTCTGGGCCTCCCAGAGGGGCTGGAGGGACCGGTCGTGGGGGCCTACGTGGTCACCATGTTGATATCGCTGATGGGTGCGGGGTCCTTCCGGGGCCCCTGGAGCTGGAAGGAGCCCATAGAGTGCTGGCGAGGAGGCCCAAGGCTAACGAGCCTCTGCGGGCGGTGCTGGTGAGGTTCCATCGGTTCGTCGATCGGGAGTGTGTGCTCAGGTGGGCCAAGAAGGAGAGGAGCAGCAGGTGGGAGAACGCGGAGGTTCGGATATATCAAGACTGGAGTGCGGAGGTGGCGAAGAGGAGGGTCGTGTATAATCGAGCGAAGGCGGTGCTGCACAGGAAGGGGGTGAAGTTTGGCATGTTGTAGCCGGCGCGACTGTGGGTTACCTACAAGGACCGGCACCATTACTTTCAGTCTCCGGAGCAGGCGTGGGCCTTTGTTCAGGCTGAGAAGTTGGACACAGATTGAGGGTCGGGACGGGCGATTGGGGACTGCGGTTGATATGCTATTTTTATTTTTGTTTCGAGGCCCGGGGGGCCTTTGTATTGCTCCGGGTTTCTTTTTCTTTGTGTTTTTTCTCTTTTGGGTTGGTGAGGGTGGCTGGGGCGGGTTGGGCACTGTTCTGGTTGGGTTGGCCGGGGGGGCTCTTGGAGGTGAGATTGGGCCCCACGGGGGAGGGGAAGGCCCGAGTCAGGGGTGAGGGACCGGGACTGTAAAAGGAGCTGCGTTAGAGGTGGAAAGGTGGAAAGCACGGGCTTTTTCCCGCGCTGAAGACTGGAGGGGGCGGGGAAGCGAGGGTTGTTTCCCGTGCTTAGAACGGAAGGGGGAGGGGGAGAGCCTATGGATGGGGACGGGAGAGGAGGGTGTGCCATACAATGGGAGGAGTCGAAGGAGAGGCGGGAGTGGCCGGGGTCAGCAGGAGTCAGCTGACTTGCGGAAGTGCAATGGGGGGAGTAAATCAGCTAGGATGGGTCCTAGCCGGGGAGGGGGGTTGTTGGGTGGGGGGGAATCGAGTTGCTGCTGCTATGGTCAAGGAGGAGCTGGAGCGAGTGGGGGGGGGGGTCGAGACGGGGGTATACCGCTGTGGGGAAAGGGCCGGGTGTGGGGTGCGGGCGCGTGGCAGGCCGAGGAGGGGTCATGGCTAGTCGGCGGGGGAGGGGGGCGGGTAGCCCCTGATCCGGCTGATAACCTGGAATGTATGGGGACTGAACGGGCCGGTTAAGCGGGCTTGCTTGTTCGCGCACCTGAAGGGGTTGAAGGGGGATGTGGCTATGCTTCAGGAGACACATCTGAAGGTGGCAGACCAGGTAAGATTGAGGAAAGAGTGGGTAGGTCAGGTGTTTCACTCGGGGCTGGATGCCAAAAATCGAGGGGTGGCGATCTTGGTGGGAAAGAAGGTGTCGTTTGAGGCGTCGAGCATTGTGGCAGATAATGGCGGCAGGTACATAATGGTAAGTGGTAAGTTGCAGGGAGAGAGGGTGGTACTGGTCAATGTGTATGCCCCGAACTGTGATGATATGGGTTTTATGCGGCGTATGTTGGGTCGGATCCCAGACTTGGAAGTGGGGGGGCCTGATAATGGGGGGGAGACTTTAACATGGTGCTGGATCCGGCCTTGGATCGCTCCAGGTCTAGGACGGGTAGGAAGCCGGCGGCGGCTAGAGTGCTGAGGGGGTTTATGGATCAGATGGGAGGGGTGGACCCTTGGAGATTTGCAAGGCCGGGGGCTAGGGAATTTTCATTTTTTTCACATGTCCGTAAGGCTTATTCCCGAATTGACTTTTTCATCTTGAGTAGGGCGCTGATAGCGAGAGTAGAGGATACTGAGTATTCGGCAATAGCCATTTCGGACCACGTCCCGCATTGGGTGGACTTGGAGATGGGGGAGGAGAGGGACCAGTGCCCGCTGTGGCGCTTGGAGGTGGGGCTGTTGGCGGACGAGGAGGTGAGCGAGCGGGTCCAAGGAAGTATAGAGAGGTACTTGGAGACCAATGACAACGGGGAGGTCCGAGTGGGGATGGTATGGGAGGCACTGAAGGTGCTGGTGAGGGGAGAGCTGATCTCCATTAGGGCTCACAAGGAGCGGGGGGAGAGTGAGAGGTTGGTGGGGGAGGTGGTGAGGGTAGACAGGAGGTATGCAAAGGAGCCCGAGGAAGGATTGTTGAGGAAGAGGCATAGCCTCCAGGCCGAATTCGACCTGGTGACCACCAGGAAGGCGGAGGTGCAGTGGAGGAAGGCCCAGGGGGCGATTTACGAGTATGGGGAAAAGGCAAGCTGGATGCTGGCTCATCAGCTTCGGAAGCGGGACGCAGCTAGGGAGATCGGGGGAGTTAAGGGCAGGGGAGGGAGTGAGGTGCGGAGTGGAGCTGGCATCAATGGGTCTTCAGGGACTTCTACGAGGAATTGTACCGATCCGAGCCCCCACGGGAGGAGGGAGGGATGGGCCGTTTCCTGGACCAATTGAGGTTTCCAAAGGTGGAAGAGGGACTGGTGGCAGGACTGGGGGCCCTGATTGGGCTGGAGGAGCTGATTAAAGGAATAGGAAGCATGCAGGCGGGGAAGGCACCGGGGCCGGACGGTTTCCCAGTCGAATTCTATAAAAAATATATGGACCTGTTTGGCCCGCTGTTAGTTAGGACCTTCAATGAGGCAATGGAGCGGGGGGCTTTGCCCCCGACGATGTCCCGGGCACTGATCTCCTTGATCCTGAAGCGGGACAAGGATCCCCTGCAGTGTGGGTCTTACAGGGGACCAGGAGAGGGGATTTGGCGAGCTCCCACTAAAAAAGGTGGAGAGGAGCTTCAGGTATCTGGGAGTCCAGGTGGCCAGGAGCTGGGAGGCCCTGCATAGGCTTAATTTTACAAGGCTGGTGGAGCAAATGGAGGAGGAGTTCAAGAGGTGGGACGCGTTGCCGCTGTCCTTGGCGGGTAGGGTGCAGTCAATCAAAATGACGGTGCTCCCAAGGTTTTTGTTCCTGTTCCAGTGCCTCCCCGTGTTTATCCCGAAGGCTTTTTTTAGGCGGGTTAACAGGAGTATAATGGGGTTTGTGTGGGTGCGAGGGACTCCGAGGGTGAGAAGTGTGTTGGAGCGGAGTCGAGATAGGGGGGGACTGGCGCTGCCCCACCTCTGTGGATACTACTGGGCCGCCAATGCGATGATGGTGCGCAGGTGGGTGATGGAGGGGGAGGAGGCTGCATGGAAGAGGCTGGAGATGGCGTCTTGTGTGGATACGAGTCTGGGGGCGCTGGCAACGGCACTGCTGCCGCTCCCTCCAAGGAGGTATACCACGAGCCCGGTGGTGGTGGCTGCCCTCAAAATCTGGGGGCAGTGGAGGCGGCATGGTGGAAGTGGGGGCCTCGGCGGGGACCCCATTACGGGGGAACCTGGTTCGCCCCAGGAAGAACAGATGGAGGGTTTGCGGAGTGGCACAGGGCAGGGATACGAACGTTGGGGGACCTGTTTGTGGACGGGAAGTTTGCGAGCCTTGGTGAGCTGGAGGCGAAGTACGGGCTCCCCCCAGGGAACACCTTCAGGTACTTACAGATAAGGGCGTTTGCCAGACGGCAGGTGGCGGAATTCCCGCACCTACGGCCACACACAGTACAGGACAGGGTGCTCTCGGGGGTTGGGTGGGAGTGGGGAAGATCTCGGAAACTTACTAGGTGATGCAGGAGGAGGAGGAGGCCTCGGTGGTGGAGGTAAAAGGTAAGTGGGAAGAGGAGTTGGGAGAGGAAATTGAGGAAGGGACGTGGACAGATGCCCTGGGGAGGGTGAACTCTTCCTCATCGTGCGCGAGGCTCAGCCTCATACAGTTTAAGGTGTTGCACAGGGCACACATGACCGGGACAAGGATGAGTCGGTTTTTTGGGGATGCGGACAGGTGTGTTAGGTGCTCAGGGAGCCCAGCAAATCACACCCATATGTTCTGGGCATGCCCAGCGCTGGATGAATTTTGGAAGGGCGTAGCGAGGATGGTGTCGAGGGTGGTAGGATCCAGGGTCTAGCCGGGCTGGGGGCTCGCAATATTTGGGGTGGCAGAGGAGCCGGGAGTGCAGGAGGCGAAAGAGGCCGGAATTCTGGCCTGTGCGCCCCTGATAGCCCAGCGAAGGATTCTTCTTCAGTGGAAGGATGCGAGGCCCCCAAGCGTGGAGTCCTGGATCAACGATATGGCGGGGTTTATTAAGTTGGAGATGGTGAAATTCGCCTTGAGAGGGTCGGTACAAGGGTTCTTTTGGCGGTGGCAACCGTTCTTAGGCTTCCTGGCAGAGCGGCAGACATTGGTCAATGGCAGCAGCAGCTCGGGGGGGGTCATTTATTATTTTTTTGTTTTTGTTATTTACACCGGAGGGTCTGAGGGGGTGTATATACTTGTATTAAGAACAAAGAACAAAGAAATGTACAGCACAGGAACAGGCCCTTCGGCCCTCCAAGCCCGTGCCGACCGTGCTGCCCGACTAAACTACAATCTTCTACACTTCCTGGGTCCGTATCTCTCTATTCCCATCCTATTCATGTATTTGTCAAGATGCCCCTTAAATGTCACTATCGTCCCTGCTTCCACCACCTCCTCCGGTAGCGAGTTCCAGGCACCCACTACCCTCTGCGTAAAAAAACTTGCCTCGTACATCTACTCTAAACCTTGCCCCTCTCACCTTAAACCTATGCCCCCTAGTAATTGACCCCTCTACCCTGGGGAAAGCCTCTGACTATCCACTCTGTCTATGCCCCTCATAATTTTGTATACCTCTATCAGGTCTCCCCTCAACCTCCTTCGTTCCAGTGAGAACAAACTGAGTTTATTCAACCGCTCCTTATAGCTAATGCCCTCCATACCAGGCAACATTCTGGTAAATCTCTTCTGCACCCTCTCTAAAGCCTCCACATCTTTCTGGTAGTGTGGCGACCCGAATTGAACACTATACTCCAAGTGTGGCCTAACTAAGGTTCTATACAGCTGCAACATGACTTGCCAATTCTTATACTCAATGCCCCGGCCAATGAAGGCAAGCATGCCGTATGCCTTCTTGACTACCTTCTCCACCTGTGTTGCCCCTTTCAATGACCTGTGGACCTGTACTCCTAGATCTCTTTGACTTTCAATACTCTTGAGGGTTCTACCATTCACCGTATATTCCCTACCTGCATTAGACCTTCCAAAATGCATTACCTCACATTTGTCCGGATTAAACTCCATCTGCCATCTCTCCGCCCAAGTCTCCAAACAATCTAAATCCTGCTGTATCCTCCGACAGTCCTCATCGCTATCCGCAATTCCACCAACCTTTGTGTCGTCTGCAAACTTACTAATCAGACCAGTTACATTTTCCTCCAAATCATTTATACATACTACAAAGAGCAAAGGTCCCAGCACTGATCCCTGTGGAACACCACTTGTCACAGCCCTCCAATTAGAAAAGCATCCTTCCATTGCTACTCTCTGCCTTCTATGGCCTAGCCAGTTCTGTATCCACCTTGCCAGCTCACCCCTGATCCCGTGTGACTTCACCTTTTGTACTAGTCTACCATGAGGGACCTTGTCAAAGGCCTTACTGAAGTCCATATAGACAACATCCACTGCCCTACCTGCATCAATCATCTTTGTGACCTCCTCGAAAAACTCTATCAAGTTAGTGAGACACGACCTCCCCTTCACAAAACCGTGCTGCCTCTCACTAATACGTCCATTTGCTTCCAAATGGGAGTAGATCCTGTCTCGAAGAATTCTCTCCAGTAATTTCCCTACCACTGAAGTAAGGCTCACCGGCCTGTAGTTCCCGGGATTATCCTTGCTACCCTTCTTAAACAGAGGAACAACATTGGCTATTCTCCAGTCCTCCGGGACATCCCCTGAAGACAGCGAGGATCCAAAGATTTCTGTCAAGGCCTCAGCAATTTCCTCTCTAGCCTCCTTCAGTATTCTGGGGTAGATCCCATCAGGCCCTGGGGACTTATCTACCTTAATATTTTTTAAGACACCGAACACCTCTTTTTGGATCTCAATGTGACCCAGGCTATCTACACACCCTTCTCCAGACTCAACATCTACCAATTTCCTCTCTTTGGTGAATACTGATGCAAAGTATTCATTTAGTACCTCGCCCATTTCCTCTGGCTCCACACATAGATTCCCTTGCCTATCCTTCAGTGGGCCAACCCTTTCCCTGGCTACCCTTTTGCTTTTTATGTACGTGTAAAAAGCCTTGGGATTTTCCTTAACCCTATTTGCCAATGACTTTTCGTGACCCCTTCTAGCCCTCCTGACTCCTTGCTTAAGTTCCTTCCTACTTTCCTTATATTCCACGCAGGCTTTGTCTGTTCCCAGACTTTTAGCCCTGACAAATGCCTCTTTTTTCTTTTTGACGAGGCCTACAATATCTCTCGTCATCCAAGGTTCCCGAAAATTGCCGTATTTATCCTTCTTCCTGACAGGAACATGCCGGTCCTGAATTCCTTTCAACTGCCACTTGAAAGCCTCCCACATGTCAGATGTTGATTTGCCCTCAAACATCCGCCCCCAATCTATGTTCTTCTGTTCCCGCCTAATATTGTTATAATTAGCCTTCCCCCAATTTAGCACATTCATCCTAGGACCACTCTTATCCTTATGTCGGGGTGTTAATGTTAATTTATTATTTATGTACAGGGGGGGAGAGGGGTATGGAGGTTTTTTTTTCTGGACTGTGTTTTGTACTTAACCCTGGTGGGTTCCTTTTTCATTTTGTTATTGATATTTTATGAAAACCTTTAATAAAATATTAAAAAAGGAATTCCTTACAGGAGTTCAAGAAATAGAGACGAGCAATCTCTGATGACCTGGCGAAGGCGATTGAGGTGGCAGTGGTACCCATTCGTGTAACTTTGGAAAGGGTGCATGTCAACTACTTACAGCTCAATATTGCACATAGATAGAGTATAGAAAGTGGAGGGGGTGTAGTTAAAAATGAAATAAGAAAAGTAAAAGAGGGCATGAAAAACTATTAGCAAGTAAAACCAAGGAAAACTAAAAAATGATTGAAAAACATATAATGAGCAAGAGGATAATTAAGGCAAGAATAGGGCCTATCAGAGACCGAATAGGTAACCTGTGTGTGTGGATACAAGATGTGGACAATGTGACTAGAGACACATGAGACAATTTCCCTTTGTGTTCCTCATGTGTGCTTAAAGGAAACACTAGGGTTCTTCCAAAAGGATCCTACGTCTATAAGCAGCCATTTTCCTTCAAATTTCCAGCTTTTCTGTCACACCCCCACTGAAAACTCGCTGACTCATAATCCTCAAAATGAGACCCTCACCTGGGCCTTTCAAATCCTTCTTGATAGGAATTGATAATGATCCCCTCCAAAAATGTAGTATTCCTCAGCACTCCATTGGTGCGTCAGCCAACATTTTGTGCTCACACTGAGATGTGAAAATTAAACTCTCACTCTCTGAACACCATCAGCTGAGCCGAGATCAAATGAAACCAAGAACTCATGTTAACTGCACAGCCATTGTACTCAGCAAAGTTTAGAAATCAACCTGTTTTGTGATGGGTACGTCCACTCTGCCAAGATATATAGGGCTGGATTCACTAGCGGCAGAGGCGGCCAGCCATTGGGCAGAAGCAGGAACCTCTGGTCCCACCGCTATCAGTGGTTTTTCCATTGTTTGCAACCCCCATCGCCAGGGAATACGTGGCGGGGTTTCGCTGTCAGCAGGACCAGAAGAACCCGTTGGTGTGAACAGTCGTAAAATTCTAACCATAAATTTAAATCCCTAGCATTGCATGATCTTTTTTTCAGTAGGTATTTTCTCTCCAACCATTGAGAGAATTCTAGTTTCCAGGTTTTTCTTTTGAAGTTTGAAGTCTGGTTCATCTGGCAACAATTCGTGATCCATTTGAGTACTTATTCTCAGTCTGTCTTTTTGTTTTTCCATAGCTACACTAAATCGAACTAACTTATGACCATGCTCATACATCTTCCACCTGCCCAGCTTAATTTTCGAAAACTAAATGCATGACTGCCCTTTCTGTTCTTGGGCTTGCTATAAAAATGTTCTGTTGAATGTATTGTAATAAGTATACACCTTTTATACCTATTTCATTGATTGCATCTGAGTTGATATTAGGGTAGTTGAAATTGCCTACAACTGCTGTATTATTTGTGCACTCCTCAGAAAATTTGTTGTTCTACCTCCTTATGACTATAGTACACTTCCAGTCTTCTTGTCCTTCAATTCAACTCCCATTTCCTCATTTGAGGCTTCTTCTAGCACCCGCTTCAACGATATGTTAGTTTCATTAACGAATATTAAAATCTTCCTCCTTTTTATCCCCCTCCTTACCTCATCTGAAAACCCTGCAACCAGGAATGTTGTTCTGCCATTCCTGCTCCTCTTTAAGCCATGTTTCAGTAATAATTATGATATCGTACTTCCGCATGTCTACCTGTGCCCTCAGCTTCTTTGCTTCATTCACTGACCTTCTTACACTGAAGTACATTGCATTAAGCACCATAAAACACCTTTGTTGTCATTTGAGCGTTTGTCGTCTCTGCTTTTCATACTCGCTTATTTATTTTTAGCCTTCCATTGCCAGCTATACTTCTGCCCCTTCTGAATTTGTGCTCAGATTTCCTTCCCGCATCAAGTTTGACTAAACCTTGACCAACATCACTAGCAAACCAATCTTGGAATACAAATTTATCAGTCACTAAAAGTAGTAACGCAAATTAGTGATTACTAGAAACACAGGTTAGTAAGGTTATTAAAAAAGAATACCAAGGAACAGGGTTTATTTCTAGACTGTGAAATTGAAAAATAGGGAAGTTATGCCAAACTTGTGCCCTCCACTAGTTAGACCACACAAAGATTATTGTGCACAATTTTGGCTGCCATATTATGAAAAACAAGCAGAGACACTGATAAGAGTGCAAAAATGATTTACCAGGATGATGCCAGAGTTGTTCAGCATAATTATCAGGAAAGGATGAACAGACTTGGGTCTCCTTTCTCTTGAAAAGAGGAGGCTGAGTGATGATGGGATAGAGGTCTTTAAAATTCTGAAAGGATTTGCTACATTAGATACAGAGTGTGGGGTTTTCCGGTGGCAGAGGCGGCTCACTGCCAGTGGGATCTTTCAGTCCCGTCAATGTTGACTGGGTTTTGCAATGCTCACTTGTCCCGCTGCTGGGAAGGGCCGAAAAGTATTTTCTAATATGGCGCGTATGTAACATTCCACCGATGGGAAAGGCCAGGATATCCCACCCAAAGGAACTGTTTCCAGGTATAGAGAAAAGCAAAACTAGAGTTACTCAATATGTGATAGTCACCAAACGATCAGATCGGGAATTGAAAAGAAACCTTTTCACCCAGAAAGTGGAGATAATGTGGAACTTGCTACCCAGTGAGATGTTGAGCCGAATAGTATAGATCAGGCTTGTATCCGAGCAAATTTTGGTGTGTGCATGTGCTCACTCACCCTCGCCCAGCCCATTGTCTGAGTGGGCCTGAGTGTGTGTTAATGTGTGGAGTGAACTTACTCAATTGCTGACTCACTGTCACTGACCATCACTCAGAATCACAGAGTTATTATGGTGCAGAGGGAGGCCATTGGGCCCGTTGTTTCTACATTGGCTCTCCAAACGAGCATCTTGACTTAATGCCATCCCCCTGCCTTTCCCCCGTTCCCCTGCATATTGTTTCTATTCAAATAATCAACTAATGCCCCCTTGAATGCTTTGATTAAACCTGCTTCCACCACACTTCCGGGCAGTCCATTCCAAATCCATACCACCCATTATGTGAAAAAGTTTTTTCTTGCATCCCATTCCGCAAATCACTTTCTGTGCCCTCTCACTCGCGATCCTTTTGCGAGCAGGAGAACTTTCTCTCTATTTCCTCTGTCCAGCCCCCTAATTATTCTCAACACCGCCACTAAGTCTCCTCTTAACCTTATGTTCTTCAAGGAGAACAGTCCCTGCTCTGACATCTATCTTCATAACTGAATTGTCTCATTCCTGGAACCATTTTCGTAAACCTTCTGCACATTCTCCAATGTGTTCACAGCCTTCCTAAAGTGTGGCACCCTGTACACAGCACTACAACTAAAGTCTGACTAGTGTGCTGTAAGGGTCCATCCCTTATTTCCCCTTTTTTCCGTTATCATTTTTGATCCATGGATGCTTAATGGACATGTATCTTTAAGTCAAGCAGCAGAGAAAATGAAGAATTCAAGAAGTTTCAACGTAGTATTTGGTGCTGGTGTTCGAACAGGAGAATTTGGACTTTGTTGCACCCAAGAGATGGGGTGGGACTCTGTTCGATTGGTTAGCTGAAGACAATGTTAAACTTTTTAACTTCACACCCGAAAAGAACAGCTTACAGTTACACCTTAAATACTACAACTCAATTTCCCATTAAACAACATTAACAGAAACATACAGCTCTCAATCTATCTTACTGTGGGAGAAGTGTGGATTAGAGTCAGGGAGATCAGGATTCAACTCCTATCTCCAAAGTTTCTCCACAAGAACTGCCTCTCTAAAGCTTTCCAAAAATGTCTCTCTAAAGCTTTCCTTGACTCCACCCAGAAATTACATCATCTCCCCAAGCTCAATAACAAATTATCTCTGCAGGCAGCAAAGCACATTAACTCCCCAGGAACCTTTCCAGTCAAACCACAGTCCATTAGTCTTGACTGAAAAACATATTACTTTGACAATTTCACCTTCTAGCTGCTAAAAGCACCCAGGCCCTGCAAAACAGAATTATTTTTCATAAAACATGACCACTGCAGTCAAACACACTCTAACCCCAGGCTTTTAACCCTTAAATTTCCCAATGCTTAGAATCCAATATTCCAGCTGCCACAGCCTGCGAACAACTCTTATATTGTTCAATTTCCTTACCAAAAATACTAGACCACTTTGGTTACAAATAACTCCAGGAAGCCGACGCTGGTTACTGACAAAATTATTGATATAAACACAATCATTCAGGTTTAGACCCCCTGAGCATGATAATCATGACTCTCCTGCTTGTCTCCTTCCCTCTTTTCCTTTGACATCTGTATTTTGTAGATCCAGGTGAGACTTTGGTCTTCCATTCATCAATAATTCAGCTGATGAGAGCCCCCTGGTTGTTTATGGTGTGATACAATATGAAATATGAACCTCGAGAGCTAAGTCTTTGAAGTACCATCCTCTTCAATCCTTCCTTCAATTCACCCTGCCAAACCATTTGAAGCTGGTTGAAAAGGCGCGGTATTGCATAAACTCTTGGAACAACTCGCTCATAATGTTTAAAAATTCATTCATGGGACAAGGGCATCGCAGGCTTTCCAGCATTTATTGCCCATCCCTAATTGCCCTTGAGTGGGGCAGTTAAGAGCCACCCACATTGCTGTGGGTCTGAAGTCATTTGTAGTCCACACCAAGTAAGGATAGCAGATTTCCTTCCCTAAAGGACATTAGTGAACCAGTTTGTCCGACAATCGACATTGGTTTCATGGTCATCATTTGACTTTTAATCCCAAACTTTTACTGAATTCAAATTTCACCATCTGCAGTGGCGGGATTTGAACCTGAGTCCCCAGAGCATTATTCTGAGTCTCTAGTTTACTAGTCCAGTGACAATACCACCATGTCACTGCCTCCCCTAAAATGTTGCACCATTATCAGAAACCATCAACAGGAACGAAATCCATGAGTTGCAAAGACTTGCTGTATCTTCGCTATGGTACTGGGGGCTGCAATGTTACTTGTGATGTATACTTCTAACCACTTAGAATGCACATCCCCGATGACTAAAAACATATTGTTGAATCCTCAGTTTCTTTACCCGTCAGTCTGGCCTCAATAAAAGTCGAGATGGATTTGCAGGTACAGCATTAGTTATTTTATTCAGCTTGCAAGCTTTACTTAGTTCACAGCGATACAGATAACATCTTGCTCTCTGCACCTCCGGAACCAAGTGAGGATATAAGACAAAGAGCTCTGTACTGATACATTCAAATGGCATCAAGTTTCACATACTCGACGCCCATAGGTCATCCTATGTCCCTCCTGACCTGTTTGATCTATTCTGATTGGCTCACTTCCAATCCCTTCCTCTGGCCCCTATTACTCAGCATCCTTTTCTCCTACTTTGGTGGACACACCTCTTCCTGCTTTTCCATGCGGTCTGAAATCCTTTGTCTGTGAACTAACCAGAATTAAACTGGCCTATCTCTACATTACATTAACTAATATCTCTATTAACTATTTTATATCACATTCGTCAATATGACCCATGAAAGGACCTGCAAAATCCATATGAATTCTCGACCAAGGATAATCAGGCCACTCCCAAGGATGTAATGGTGTCATCCTCTAGTTCGATTGACATTCACTTTGTTCTTCAAAGCCTGATCCATGTTAGGCCACCAAACATATCACCTGGCTAGACCCTTCATTCGAGAGGCACTTTGATGAGCTTCATAAATTTCATCCATTACTGGCGAATGACCAAGGGCTGGAACAATCGCTCTCGACCCCTACAGTATGCAGCCATCCTTGACTTTGCACCTCACGTAAGGTATCAGAAATCTTTTAACTTGTGACAGAATAGGATCTTTGTCCGTCCACTGCTTAAATTGTAGCACTCGCTGGAGATTGGGCAAGAGTCTTGAGTAAAAAAAAAATCATCTCAAGAGGACACTATATCTACATCCAGCAACGGGAGAAGACTTAACGCTCCCACATTAGCATTGTCCTTACCCGCCCTGTACTGATAGGCTGACAATGTAAGCGCTTGGTGCTGTATTCCTGATGAGGCCATGGGTGGATTATATTTTGGCTCACTGAAAAGGCACATCAATGGCTTGTCATCAGTACATATGGTGAATGAACGACCATAGAGGTATTGATGGAATTTTTTTTTTTTAAATTTAGAGTACCCAATTCATTTTTTCCAATTAAGGGGCAATTTTAGTGTGGTCAATCCACCTACCCTGCACGTCTGAGTTGTGGGGGCAAAACCCACGCAAACATGGTGAGAATAATAATCTTTATTGTCACAAATAGGCTTACATCACAATGAAGTTACTGTGAAAAGCCCCTATCGCCACATTCTGGCACCTGTTCTGGGACACCAAGGGAAATTTCAGAATGTCCAAATTACCTAACAGCACGTCTTTCGGGACTAGTGGCAGGAAACCGGAGCACCCGGAGGAAACCCACGCAGACACGGGCCGAACGTGCAGACTCCGCACAGACAGTGACTCAGCCGGGAATCGAACCTGGGACCCTGGCGCTGTGAAGCCACAGTGCAAACCACTGTGCTAGTTTGCTGATCTTTGATGGAATCCTTTTACCGCACAAATGATAGCTAGACCTTTTTCCAACCGTGAATATCCTTTTTCAGCCTTTGCCAAAGTAATCGATGCAAAACCAATGGGTTTATTTTGGACCCGTCCTGCATTACATGAGAAAAGTACCACCCTCACATTGTAGGGCGATGCATTGCATGACAGAATAAGTTCCCTGTCTGGATCAAAATGTATTAGCAGATTAGCCGATTGCTGCAGCCTTTCACATCTTTGACTCACACTTCCATTTTGTTGCTTTGTTCAGAAGTAGGTACAGTGGATCCAACACTGCAAACAGGCCTGGCAAAAACTTTCTAAAATAATTTACCAAACCTACAATTGACCTGAGCTGGGCCACATTCCTGGACTCCAGAGCTTTCTTAATTGCTCAAACTTTCCCTTCCACAGGAGATAAACCTGTGCAGTGGTTCTGTGACCTAGATACTCCACACTTGGTGCGTGAAAAATGCAATTGCTCCCCTTCAGACGCAGTCCTGCTTCTGAAAACCTTTTTAAAAACTCGATCCAGGTTGCTGGGATGCTCCTTCTCAGTCTTATCCGAAATTAAATTGTCATTTAAGTAGACTACAACATGAGGAATGCTTTGTAAAAGGTTGTCCATTGTCCTATGGAAGATCGCTGGATATGCTAAAAAACAAACTATTCTACTTGAACAACCCATTATGTGTGTTGATGGTATTGTACTGCTTTGAATCTTCCTCTTGCAAGAGCTTTTTAAAAAAATAAAAAAATTTATTCTCCTTTTTCACATTTTCTCCCAAATTTACACCCACCAACAATAATCAGCAATAAATATGTCAATCCCCATAACAATAACAACGATCCCATCCTTCCACCAACCCCCAAACATTGGCCCGCATGTTTACATAAACAAATGACAAAAAGGAATCAGGAATTACCCATAGTCACCCTTAATACACACAGCCCCCCTCCTCCCAATCCTCCCCCCCCCCCCCCCCCCCCCATCCCCCCCAACTAATGTTTGATGTTATCCAGTTCTTGAAAGTGCATAATGAATAATGCCCATGACTTGTAGAACCCCTCCATCCTTCCCCTCAGTTCAAACTTAAACTTCTCAAGAGTCAAGAATTCCACACCAGGGCACAGGGTGGAGAGGCTGCTCTCCATCCCAACAGGATCCGCCTCCAGGTGATCAACGAGGCTAAGGCTACGATATCTGCCTCAGCACCCGTTTCCAACCCTGGCTGGTCCGACACCCCGAATATGGCCTCCTGGGGACCCGGGTCCAGTTTCTCATGCACCACCTTGGAAATTACCCTAAAAACCTCCTTCCAGTAATCCTCTAGCTTTGGACAGGATCAAAACATATGAACGTCATTAGCGCCCCCCCCCCCCCCCCCCCCCCCCACAACGTTCACACACATCTTCTACTCCTTCAAAGAATCGGCTCATCCTCGTCCTACTACTCCTTCAAAGAATCGGCTCATCCTCGCCCTTCTCTTGCAAGAGTTGTTGATAGGCCTGGCTCATCCCCAGTTTTGAAAACGCCTCGCCTCCTGCAAGGAATGAAAAACGATCTTCCACCCTCGACAGTGGGTAAGCATCCAATTTGGAAAACTGATTAATGGTAAGTTTGTAATCCCCACATACGCGCATAGTACTATTACTTTTAAGAACAGGAACAAATGGAGTTGCCCAACGTGAAAACTAAATGGGTTTGATCATTTCTTGTCTTTGCAGCCGCTCCACCTGCTCCACTTTGCCTTTCATGGCGAAGGGTACTGTCCTCGATTTGAAAAAGCCAAGAGTAGCCTGAGAATCTAGGAATAATTTAACTGTTGTGCCCCGCAATGTACACAGTTTGTCTTTGAACACTTCAGGATATTTCTGAATAATGCCCTCTGTCACTTTTGGGTGCTTCATCTCGCCCCAGTTCAACTGAATTTTCCTGAGCCAGTCAAGTTCGCGTAGACTAGGCCCATTTCCTTTTTCTACCAGGAGCCGTACTCTTGCTTCTTGGCTGTTGTATCCGATGTCTAACTCAAACGCTCCAAGCAATGGTATAGTCTCGTCAGTTGGTTGAGTAAAGACTGGTATCTGCTTAGAGCCCCAAATCTTCCTGAAGGTCTCCTCACTGATTACCAATGCAAAGGCTCCTTTGTCCACCACCATCTTGAATTTTCTGTCCATCGACCTCCACTGTAGCCTAAATGGGTCTATACGTCTCTCACTCATATTAAACAAGTCCTAATAGTGCTCACGCGATCTGAGCTTTCCAAGTGATGAGCTGTCGACTGAGCTTTCCTTTCTTTGGAAGTTCCCTGAGCAGCCTTCGATTTCCTCTTCGCACCCTGGCACTTCTTTGTTAAATGCCGCTTCTTGCTGTACTGGTGACAAATAGGGTACATAAACTTACAACGATTCGTATAGTGTGTCCCTCCACACATAAAACAGTCCATTGTCTTCACCTAAATTTTCACTTGCAGCTTCTTTCTTTACTTGATGTAGGGCACCAGCCTGTATGTAGCCATTGGCCTTCTGAATATCTTTTGCATTATTGGCAGCCATTTGCATACCCTGAGAAATTCCTAGAGCATTCTTAAAAGTAAGTGTGGCTTCTCCCAGCAAACGCCGTGAATTCTGTCCTCGTTATTGCCACAAACTAGACTATCCCGCAGCATGCCATCGAAAATTGCCCCAAACGTTCAATGTCCAGCGTGCTGGTACAATTCAGCGACAAAGTTAGCTACTGATTGTCCTGTTTTCCGAAAATGACTATGGAATTTGAAATGTTGTACAATTACTGAGGGTGTAGGATTCTGACTGGAGTGTAACTAAATCTACAAATGAAATGTCACCTGTAATGATATGTATATATGTAGACAAGTAAAGGGTTAATTATTACATCTCAGGTAACACAACCACTAGAGGGCACCACTAGTTCGCACTATAAATGGGTCTCTTCCAACCAGGAGTGACTAAACAATAGAGTGTAGGAGAGATAGATCACAGCATAGTTTAGCACATGTAGTTCAAATTAGTTATTACTTTAATATACATTACTTGATTACTAGTTATAGTTCTGTGGAGTGCACAAATTCAATATTAATCCATATTCAATAAATCAGTTTTGCTTTAAGTTAAAGATTGGTGGTTTCTTCAGAATCGCACCATCAGATCTTTCTGGATTACGAAGCAAAGAGTAACGATATATAATACCAAAGAGTAATATCACACCAGCTTGTAAGTCTTTGCCTCACACACAAGCCTTGTCTGTGATTCCAATTGCCAAGAAAGTGTTCCAACCTTTCCACATATTCAGTCTAGTTCTCATTCTCTTCCACTAACTCACTGATAGACCTAAACATAATCATGGTGCTGCAAACCTATCTTTGTTGGTAAATTTGGCAAAACTTTGTGTAGAATATGTTGAAACTCAAATTTGTTTTACATTTGTCGCCAAAAAGATGTGGTAATTTGACCACAAAAAGGTAGCCAAAAACGCTTTGTAAGTTAATCTTTAAAATACAGTGTGGACTCATACCAGGAACAGCTAGTTTTTTTCTTAATTTTAACATACCAATTCTTTTTTCTTCCTATTAAGGGACAATTTAGCGTGGCCAATCTACCTATCCTGCTGCACATCTTTGGGTTGTGGGGACGAGATCCACGCAGACATGGGGAGAATGTGCAAACTCCACACACAACCCGTGTCCTCGGCGCTGTGAGGCAGTAGTGCTAACCACTGCACCGCCATGCTGCCTCGGGCCGGGGGGGGGGGGGGGCAGCTAATTAAATAACGAAATAACAGTAACAGAATAGATTTAGTAACAACAGTTAAATGTGAATATACACCGGTAACAACAAGGCAGCACGGTAGCATAGTGGTTAGCACTATGGTTTCACAGCACCAGGGTCCCGGGTTCGATTCCCAGCTTGGTTCATTGTCTGTGCGGAGTCTACACGTTCTCCCCATGTCTGCGTGGGTTTCTTCCGGGTGCTCCAATTTCCTCCCACAAGTCCCGAAAGACGTGCTATTAGGTAATTTGGACATTTTGAATTCTCCCTTCCGAACAGGCACCGGAATGTGGCGACTAGGGGTTTTTCACAGTAATTTCATTGCAGTGTTAATGTAAGTCTACTTGTGACAATAAAGATTATTATAAGAACTAATGATGTCACAGCACTCACTGATGACATTAGCAATGGATTTAAATAAAAAGATGCATAATATTAGCACTCTATAACACATGCACGTACACACAGAGTCACTCATGCCTGCAGGTCCCACTTGGTTTGGAAATTAAAACAATGAACAGAGTTTTGGGATGGCTGTAGATTTTCTCCTCGTCCTGTGCAACATTCCAGCTGTCCCAGGTCCTGCTGTTGCTGCAACTGCCAACTTGCCATCTTGATTGTAGAAGGTGTCTTGTCTCTCTTCCTCCCCAAAAGACTCACCACCACTGTTGCCGGGTCAGACTTGAGACTGAATGACACACTGTTCACAAGCCTTCTTCCATATTAGCTGCAGATAGGCTCACTATCGATGACGACAAGATAAATTGTTTTCCTTTTGCAAGAATTTTTAATGTATCACCATATGCTCTGCTGATCCATATTTGAACATCTAAGTTTAGCTTTCAAAAGGAGCATGCACCTTGGGTCCAGATGAAGCAACTATTTAATTTCCTGCTTACTGAAGGAGTAGACAGATGTTGCATCCCCTTTGAAATTGTGCATTATAGATGGGACTGGATCTTCTAGTATGGGGAATGGCGAATGACTCAACTGAAGTCACCGATGTGCCTTGGGAACCACAGGAAGTCCCTACTAGCGCACATGAACGGTACCTAGTAGGAAATTTAAACTTCCAATTGCCAGGTTACCCTACCCCGAATTTCTGCATAATCTCTGTTGATTATAAATGGGATCAAATAAACAGAATCTGGGAGAATTGTGCTGTTTTCCCTATACTGGTATTGGCATGGATTCACTTACAGCTTTTCACAGGTGTAAAGCCTGCTGAGCAGTCTAACTTTAAGTAAATCAGCTGGAGTGTCCAAGCACAATGGCACCTACAACAATGTTCACCGCAATCTCGACACTGCTCAGCATTCCTCTGGCAATAGTTATCCCCATCCCCGAAATATTTACCTGCCTATCTCAGAAATGTTTATTCCCCCCATCTCGGAAATGTTTAACCGTCCCCAATCCCAGCAATGTAAACCCCTCCCTCAAAATAATGTTCAACCCCCCCCCCCCCCCCATCCCAGTAGATCTTCACCCCCCTCCTAGCTGCCCACCCCCTGGACTGTACTCAGCCCCTCCCTGGCCTTCCCAACACCCCTGTCGACACACTTTCAGGAATCCCTGCACCTTGTCTGACTAATGTCAGAAGAGTCAGCATTGTTGAGAATTACAGGTTGAGAGAAGGTAAACACGATCAGGGATGAAGATGATGAGTTCAGTTAGGTCTGAGAGGTAGGTGAGCACTCTCGGGGCTTGAAGGAGCGATGGAGTATTGTCCAGGAGTGAGGGGCATGTGCATATTTAAGAGGTGAGGAATGGGGTTCAGTATTTTTGGGGTAGGAACAAGATGAGCATTGTCGGGGGTGAGAAAGGGAGTTGAGTGTTGCTGGGGAGTGACATTGAGCATTATCAGAGTGAGAGAGGGAAGTTGAACGAGGGGTGTGAGAGGGGAGTTGAACATTGTCGGGGAGTGAGAGAGGGGAGGTTGAGCTTTGTTATTTAGTGAGAAAGGGAAGTTAAGCACTGCCGCGAATTAAGAGGGAAGGTTGGGCATTGTTGGGTGGTGAGGAAGGGAGGTAATCATTGTTAGGTAGTGAGAAAGGGTGTTAAACATGGTTGGGGAGTAAGTGAGGCCAATTGAGTATTTTTGGGGAATGAAAGAGGGAGGTTGAGCATTGTGGAGTTGAAGGAAAGAGTTGAGCTTTGGCGGGATGAGAGAAGGAACTTGAGCAATTTGGCGGTAAGAGGGAGATTAGTGGAGCATTTTCGGATGGTGAGAGAGGAATGGTGACTAAGCATTGTTTGGGTGGTGAGAGAGAGTGAACACTCGGTGAGGGGTGGGGTGTTCACTCTCTCTCACCACCCAAACAATGGGTGAGAACTCCATTCAAAATAGTCTAAGTCATAGAACTGAAGACAGACCTTTGGTTCATGATGGAAAATGGAGGAATGGCGTCATTGGAATTATATTGCCACTTGACCTCCTAGCTGTTTGTCACTGTATCCCTGCTAGAGCTGACACAGGAAGGTACAACAGCTCCAGGATAAAATGGTAAGTGGGCAGATTAAATTGCGGTCAGTGGTGAGCAATCTTCGACCGCTGACCGAAAAATCTGGGTCAATTGTTTTATTTTTAAAATTATACTCTACAATATTTGGTTGTAGTCCATTGTTCACATTTTCCCTGCATTGATTTTTCTTGTCAGAACTGAAGGCAGTCTTGCTCGCATGTTGACCAGTTTCTCACAAGGATAAAATTGTTTCCTTAGTATTGTTTCATAGTATCATGGATTCCACAGCAGAGGAGGTCATCTGGCCCATCACTTCTGCACTGCCTCTTTCCAAGTTAATCTGACTGCTCTGCTTTTTTGCCATGATTTAATTCAAGTGTTTAACAAATTTTGACGGCTTCTATTTAATTTGAATCCACCTCACGCATTAGATTTCAAATCCGAACTCATTTTTGTATAAAAAGCATTTACTCATGTTGCCTCTGTTTAATTTTGCTAATCGTAAATCTGTACCCACTCTTTATCAATCCTTCAGCCATCGGAAACACTTTTTCTTAATCAACCCTTCATGATTTTAATCATCACTTTGAAAGCTTCTCCATTTTTTTGCTCAAAACAACCCCAGCTTCTCTGTCCGTCCAAGTAACTAGTTTCTGGAACCATTCTAGTAAATCTCTCCTGTGCCCTCTTCAAAGTCTTTGTTTCTTTCCTTTTCTATAAATTTAGAGTACCCAATTCTTTTTTTCCCAATTAAGGGTTAATTTAGCGTGGCTAATCCACCTACCCTGCACATCTTTTTGACTTGGGGGTGTGACCCACGCAGACACATAGTGATCCGGGGCCGGGATCGAACACGGGTCCTCGGCGCCGTGAATCAGCAGTGCTAACCACTGTGCTACCGTGCTGCCCCCTAATTTCCGTCCTAAAATGTGGTGATTACAACTCCAACTAGAGCCTAGCTTTTTTCAAACATTATAGGCTGAAAATGTGAGAGGCATCTGAAATCTGATCACTCTCCTCTCAGAATCAGCAACTGCCATCCTTTTGTTTTGAGGAATAATCCTTGTTCTACTTTGGATCTAGGCCTGACATTGGAATGTGTTATTTTATCCTGTTCCATTCCTTCCAGAAGCTCCCTTTTCTTAAACTTTGGAAGCTCCTGGTTGTAAGCAATTTTTTAAAAATGCTTCCAGAGGTAGTGTGCTTGATCCACAGTGATATATTGGATACTAAAAATTATTTATATAATTCAAAAGCTCATTTTATTCTCTCCCACACCTAACTGAACACAATATTGCAAAATTTCTTTAAGTGTCAGCTAGCTGAATTCCAGAAGGTACATCATTTTGAAAAAAAGTAGTCAATGGAACAAGGCCATTTACCCCATAAAACTGATTCGTCTTGCAGATTAACTCTCTTGACATTCAATCCTAATACTTTGTCATCGTGACCTTGTTTTATAAGCTACTCACTGTTTGATGAGACTTCTTTCCCAGCATCTGTTATTACATTTCCTTAATCATAATTGATGTTTACATCCTCCAGTTTACTTTCTTGACATACTTTAGAGTAATCATTTGATTTATATCATAAATACATTATGCCCTGTCCATTCTAGATTGTAGAAGCAATCTTGAGTAATGGATAGAAAGGTAGAATATATAAAGGAGAGAGATAAACTGAAATCCCCAATTCCCCTTCCTTTCTGTCAATAATCAGTGTAGTTTATTTTTGAAAAGGCTCATATATGACCTGTTAGTGGTCAATTTAAAGTCAGCAACGGACTTCCATGGATTTAAATAAGAAATATTATTTATTCACACATCGTGGAAAGTCTATGCTACGTCAATCCCACAATGTACGGGACGGCATGTGGCACAGTGGTTAGCACTGGGACTGCGATGCTGAGGACCCCCATCCCGGCCCTGGGTCACTGTCCGTGTGGAGTTTTCACATTGTCCCTGTGTTTGCGTGTATTTCACCCCCACAACCCAAAGATGTGCTGGTTAGGTGGATTGGCCACACTAAATTGCCGTTAATTGGAAAAGAAAAATAATTGGCTACTCTAAATTTATTTTAAAAAATCACACAATGTGCACCCAATGAACATACAATTAAATAAGGTAGAGTGCTTATTATTCCGCACACATGAGTGCGGCCTCAACCGGGACCTGGGATTCATGTCGCATTACATTCATCCCCCACCATCTGGCCTGCGAAATCCTACCAACTGTCCTGGCTTGATACAATTCACACCTCTTTAACCTGGGGTTACCCCATCTCTGGATCTGTAAAGATTTAATCACCTGCTAATGGTCGCATTCCTAGCATTGTTTGGCATCTTTGAATTTGTCTATATATGTGTTTCTGGAACATACCTCTTCATTCACCTGAGGAAGGAGCAGCGCTCCGAAAGCTAGTGACATCGAAACAAACCTGTTGGACTTTAACCTGGTGTTGTAAGACTTCGTACTGTGCTCACCCCAGTCCAACGCCGGCATCTCCATCATTATACGGTTAGAAGTGGAAATGTTTTGGGGATGTTTAGAATGGGGCAAAACCAAAAATACTCTGTCACTAAAGCTGGAATGCAGGGAAGGAGACACAGATAACCAATATCAGAGAATTAGAGGAAGTGGGAGGGAATGCATAACTGGTTGCAGATACAAATCTGGAGTCATTTGTTAATCAGATTTAAGACATTTTAAATTCATTCGTTGGCAAGAATTGACTACCTTAATTGCTCTTTAGATGCTGCTGAAAAGCTGTTGCCTTGGACAGCTGCAGTCCATACACAGAGTTGCCAACTAGCACCAATTTTCTGTATTTTATACGGAAAATCCACTTGAATAATGGATCCACATTGAGTACGATTTCTCGCATCGAAATACGCAGAACGAGAGCTGATTGGCAAGCTGCCTCCCGAAACGCTTCATTTGGTTTCCTTGGCGCCAGGGCCTCGTGCAGATGCTCCGCCCCGCACACTCACAGCGCTTGCGTATCAGTTGATCCTGACCTTCGCGCAGTCTGGCACATGACGCATCGAGGTGCGTGTATTGGTTTCCTTGGTGACCGGACCTCGCGCAGAGGCCCCAGTTCCCCCTCGTCTCCACCCCGCACAGTATATAGCGCATGCGTGTCATGTGATCCTTCTTGCGGTCTTGCATCAAAATGCCTGTACATGTATGTTAAAGCATTGGATTTGCATTTTCCATTTTTTGTGCAATAAAGGCGTAAAGCATCTTTTCTTTGAAATGAAAATACCGATTTTACTGCCAAAATACAGATTTTGGTATCTGGAATACTTCTTTCTGTTGGGAAAGGTTGGCAGCTCTGCATATAGCAAATATACTTGCAAAGTGCTGTTGCAGAGAGCGTTTCAGGAATTTAACCCAGTAAGCATCCAAGTCAGGACAGTGTGGTGACTTGATGGGGAACTTTGAGACCGTACTATTCCTGATGGTTTGATGTCCTTGCCCTTGTAGAGCTAGAGGTCGGGTGTTTGGGAGATGCTTTTGAATAAGCTTTGGTGAGTTACGGTGGTGCATCTTGTAGACGGTACACATATTGCCTGTGTGAAGAGCTGGTGGTGGAGAGAGTGAATGTTTACGGTGGTGGTTGGAGTACCAATCAAGCAAACTATGACCTGGGTGGTGTCAAACCTCTTGAGTATTTGTTGGAGCTGCAATCATTCATCCAGGCAAGCAGAAATTATTCTATCATAATTTGTGGCTTGGAGATAGTGGAAAGGTTTTGGGGAGTCAGGAGGTGAGTGACTTACTGCAAAATAACAACACCAACTACTATTTATATCGCACCTTTAAGCACACTCCGGCATATGGCCAAAGAGCTAAGTTTTAAGGAGTATATTAAAGGAGGATAATAGGTAGAAAGCTGGAGGGAATGCCAGATCTTAGGCCCTGTACAGCTGAAGGCACAGCCAACAATTGCAAATGTTGATGCTTAAAAGGCAGAATTAGGTGACCGCAGCTTTCTCTGAAGGTTGTACGACTCTAGGGGAGATCATAGAGATAGGACTGAGCAAGGAAGTGGAGGGACTTGAAAAGAATGATGTGTAGTTTAAAATTGAAATGTTGTTTGAATGAAAGACATTATAGGTTAGGGAGCACAGGGGTGATGGGTACATAGGATTTGGCGTGATGAAGGACATAGGCAGCAAAGTTTTGGATGAAGTCAAATTAAGTATGGAATGTTGGAAACCAGCCAATGATGACAGGAAAGAACATGTTAAGGTTTTGAATATGGGAGCAAAGGCGATATTTGGAATTGGAATAGACTGCTTTGCACTAATCTTTTTTTTCAAAAGTCCAACAAATTTGTTTTCCAGGAGCTGTCAAGTTGCGGCTGGAACAAAAAGGAAAAGCATAGTTCGTCACCAAATGTCGTAGCCTTCACTAGGAGGTTTAATCATGTGAGTATTAGTTGAGACTTGGGTAATGTACTATAAATGTGAAGTGCGTATAAAGGAGATTACATTTGATAATCTGGTAAAAACAAATTAATTGAGATTAAAAATGGTAAACGTTTATTAAAAATTTATAGTCCACATTGGCAGTTCTCGTTGAGGTCCAAATATTTATTCCATCCCGAATACACCTGTTGCACATATTGATAATTCAAAAATGTTGTACGTGCAACACATTTACATTGATCCTTTGCTAACTTACTTTAAACCATTGAAGCACATCTGCCACTTAAACTGAAAAGTCAGAAGGACAAACACATATGAATATTTCAGTTGCTGCCTCTTTGTTGGAATGTGACTGAAACAAGTTCTATATTAAGGTTATACACCCAAAATGGTAATCACTTTTTTTTCCACAGATACTGTCAGATAAGGAGCACTTTGAACATGTTCTGGTTGTATTCCAAATTGCCAACATGTAGTTTCCCCCATTTTTATTTTATTTCAACGTGACAGCTGTTGAGCAATTTTGTTCCTTATTCCTCCTTGTCCCTAACCTTTCTCGACAAGTTCATCATCCTTAAATTAACTAATCTGCCTTTTAATTAAGGTGGATGAATCACTCTACGCCAATTCAAAATTATCAGTATCATATTAGATTATTTTCTAGAATGCTAGTTGTTGTTTGGTAGTACAGAACTTGAGTATTACTAAAAATAGGTACTATTGGTATTCTTGCAAACTGTCTTGATAAGTCCAAGACAAAAAGCTTTGAAAGCATGTCTCTTTTTTTTTCAACAATAATGCAAATTTCTTTAGCAATATTGATGTTGCAAGTGGTGGTGAGAACTGTCTTTTTCAATTATTTTGGACATCATAAAAAAAATTAATAGACTGACACAGGAAAACTGTAAGGATTCTTGTTATTTTCTTTACCCGTATTCTGCTATCACAAAATTATGGGTTCCAGCCCCAGTCTAGATGCTTTGGTATATTTATCCAATATGTCACTTCGCTGTAGTTTTGGCAAACACTGCACATCAGTAATGCTGTTCTCAGATGCGTGATTACAGTGAGGCCCGTCTGCTTGATAATATGGATATAAAAGAATCTATGACCCGAACCCATCGCAGTGCTTCGCTGCCCGCCAACGGCCTGAGCTGTCTACCTGCCCCATGCTGGTGGGGATGTGTAAATCAATGTTAAGCATGCAATGAACGAGCTTGAAGCCAATGTCTCTTTTCCACCCCCCCCCCCCATCCCCCAAACCGGGATGCACCAGCCCCCTCATTGGGAAACCCACCAGGCCGGCTTCGGTGCGAGGTTGGCCAAACACAGCCCAGCCGTGGTGGAACCTAAGGGGATCAGGGCACTGATGAAGTGCCCTGCTGTTGTATGGGGTGGGAGGAAGTTCCCCGGGGTTGGGTCCGTTTCCCCCTCCCCGTCAGCACTTCCCAACTGTTTATTGTTCATTTATCTTTCCCTTCACACGTGCATGCATTTCAAGTATCCTGCTTTGATGCTGACCACAATGTTAGTAAACACTCTTGCTGTGATTGACAGTGTTACAACCCCATCAGGGGCCAAACACGATGTTGTATCCGATTCCCCTCCTACACCATGGAATATGAGCACACCCGGTAATTGAGGGGGCAGCACCTCCCCCCCCCTGACTGGGAGGAGCTTCACAGTATATAAACCTCAGTCTGGGTCCAGGTCGTGGAGGGTGTCCCTTCGGGGTGAGGAGTTGTATAACTTGTGGTTATTGTGTATAGTGTAAATAAACCTTGTTCTTATCCAGCCTACTGTGCGTTCCATGAAGTCTCTTCCTTCGGCTACTACACTGGCGACATGGATAAAGTGGGCCTGCTGCAGCCAGCTGGCTTTTCACCTTCGACTTTCTTTGTCTTGGCTTGGAGAGGCCTACGCCCCGAGCACAACGATGGCGCTTATCGGTAAGCTGGAGCTGTTCAACACTAATGCCGACAATAGGGCCCAATACGTTGAGCAACTGCAAATTTTTTTTCATCCCAATGTCATCATGGATGATGAACGATAGACTGTCACGCTACTGACCCCCGTCGGCGGTTCGACCTAGCCATTGATTAATAGCCTTACCTACCCGACCAGACACGCTGCCATTCATTGCCTTGGTCGGGAGGCATTTGAACCCGCAGCCCCCAATCATGGTCTGGATATAACGATTCCACACAGCCTCGCAGGCTGGGACCAGACCAAAGGGGAGTTTATGGCATGCCTACAGACGCTCGCCGCTGCTTGAGAATTCAGGGCCGCGTTGGGCAAGTTCCTATGGGACCATTTTATCTGTGGGCTACGGGCCAGAAAGGCACAGCGGAATCTGCTCATGGAAACTCCCTTGACCCTCCAGCGAGCAATGGACATCACACTCTCCAGGGAGAGTGCCGCGCACAGCCTCCAGGAACCTAAGAGCGTTGCGATCTTCACCATCGGACGTCGGAATAATCGCCGGCTGGTCGCAACTCGAAGTGAACAGCCGGGGCTTCTGTGAGGAAGGACCTGCTGCAGGGTCCCGCCGCCACAATCCAGAGCGGCCTCGGAACTTTGGGACACAGGAGCCAGATTGGCTACTTACGCCTTCGACCATAGAGGGCACCACTCATGTGCCCGTGGTGTACGGGAACAATCGGCTTGTTCACCATTGGTGGTGGTCCACGGCGATGGGCGCAGCTTGCTGGGCCGCGATTGTCAATGGCGCATGCAGTTGGATTGGCAGCATGTTTGTCGTATGTATCCTCTCAGGCCGGAAGAATTATTGGCTAAGTTCCCGGAAGTCTTTGCCGAGGGCCTCGGTATCATAAAAGAGGTGATGGCCACGATCAGCGTGGACAGGAATGCTCAGCCCCGTTATTTTTGCACCTGCACAGGACCGCGCACACTGCGCCCCAAAGTTGACCATGAGCTGGATCTGTTGGAATGTTTGGGCATCATCCACCCCGTCCATTTCACAGATTGGGCCACGCCTGTGGCCCCGGTATTGAAGTCCAACGGTTCTGTACTATAAAATGACTGTGAGCCAGGTATCCCACCTCGACTGTTATCCAGTTCCTCATATTGAGGACTTGTACGCGAAGCTCAGCGGGGAAAAAACATTTACAAAACTTGTTATAAACCACGCATATCTGCAGCTTGTCCTGGACCGGGTTCCCGGAAATTCGTCACTATTAACAACCTGTACGACTATATCGCCTGTGTAATCTACTAGCGTGTTATGTAAAATAACTTCTGGGGTTTACTGAGGGTGGCTATATACCTCGATGATATCCTCATTACTGGCACTGCCGACAGTGAGCATATGGAGAGTCTGGCTGAAGTTCTCAGGCAGTTTGAGAAAGCCGGAGTCCGCCTTCACAGGGAGAATGTGTACTTCATTCCCCAGAAGTCACTTACTTGGAATACCGGGTGGACAGTTGCGGCCTCCACCTGGTAGAGGACAAGGTGCGGGCGATCCGACAGGCCCCCATCCTTCGCGACTCGATGGAGCTCAGCTCTTTCCTTGGGCTCGTCAACTATTACGGCAAATTCTTACCCAATATGGCCATGTGACTTAACCCGCTCCACCACCTCTTGGAAAAGGGGCACCAATGGGACTGGGCCTAATCACACCACAAGACGTTTCAGGAGGTTAAGCACCAACTGTTGCCAAGGAGCCCTTAAGGCCCGTTGAAGCCGGTGCTCCTCGGGTGCGATGCCTCATCTTACGGCATCTGAGTGGTTCGAACACACCAAATGCACACCGGCTCGGAACACCCGATAGCCTTCACATCTCGCACACTCGCCGATGTCGAACGGAATTATGCGCAAGTTGAGAAGGAAAGCTTGGCCATCGTGTTTGCAGTAGGGACATTCTACCAGACGCGCTTTTACAATTTATATGGACCACAAGCCCTTACTGGGATTATTTAAAGACGATTGGGTTATCCCTCCGATCGCATCTCCCCGGGTTCAATGGTGGGCTTTGCTCCTAGCGATCTGTGTATACCCTGGAACACCGTCTGGGCACAAGGATACCACACTGCGACGCATTGAGCCATCTGCCCCTCTGCATGTGACCGCCGGTGCCGCTTTGGCCATGGAGGTAATTGCAGCGGTCAGGGCAGCTCGTATAAAGGAGTGGACCCAGTCAGACCCATGATCTGCGGGTCTACACCACAAAGCTCCTGGAGCTAAGCGTGGAAGCTGTTTTTAAGGATTGTCCTTTAGTCTGAGATTGTGTCCTCTGGTTCTAGTTTTTCCTACAAGTGGAAACATCCTCTCCACGTACACTCTATCCAGGCCTCGCAGTATCCTGTAAGTTTCAATAAGATCCCTCCTCATCCTTCTAAACTCCAACTCAACCGTTTCTCATATGACAAGCTCTTCATTCCAGGGATCATTCTTGTGAACCTCCTCTGGACTCTTTCCAAGGCCAGCACATCCTTCCTTTGATACAGGGCCCAAAACTGCTCACAATACTCCAAATGGGGTCTGACCAGAGCTGAACCTGCACATTAACCTTAAGAGAATCGTGAACAAGGTCTCCCAAGTCTCTGTGCTTCTGATTTCCTAAGCATTTCCCCATTTAGAAAATAATCTATGCCTAAATTCCTCCTTCTAAAGTGCATAACCTCACACTTTTCCACATTGTATTTCATTTGCCACTTCATTGCCCACTCTCCTAGCTTGTCCAAGTCCTTCTGCAGCCCCCTTGCTTCCTCAATACGACCTGTCCGTCTACAGATCTTTGTATCATCTGCAAACTTAGTAACAGTGCCTTCAGTCCCTTCTTCCAGATCATTAATGTATATTGTGAAAAGTTGTGGTCCCAGCACAGACCCCTGAGGCACATCACTAGTCACAGGCTGCCATCCTGAAAAAGACCCCTTTATCCCTACTCTCTGCCTTCTGCCAGTCAACCAATCCTCTATCCATGCCAGGATCTTACCCTAAATACCATGGGCTTTTAACTTATTTAACAGTCTCCTATGTGGCACCTTGTCAAACGCCTTTTGGAAATCTAAATAAATCACATCCACTGGTTCTCTTTTGTCTAACTTCCTTGTTACCTCCTCAAAGAACTCTAACAGATTTGTCAGATATGACCTCCCTTTGACGAAGCCGAGCTGTTTTATCATGCACTTCCAACTACTCCGCGATCTCATCTTTAATAACGGACTCTAAAATGTACGCAAGGGATATCCCAAGCCCTGGTGTCTGATAGCGGTGCGGTGTTCACCAGTCAAGACTGAAAATCGTTCATGGCTGCAAATGTAATCAGGCATATGACAACTGCCCCTCACCTGCCGGCCGAGCGGGCGGTCCAGACTTTCAAGAGGGCTACGAAAAAGACGACTGCAGGCCCTGGGAGACGGGCTGAGTCGTTTCTATTTTATCTATCGAACAACTCCGCATGCCGGCACTGGGGCTGCACCAGTGGAGGTACTAATGGAACGACCACTCAGAACTCACTTCAGCTTCATTTTTCCCGACATCGGTGTGCGGATTCGCCAACGGCAGGTCGCTCTCGGATGGACTTGCTTTGGCGCACACAGCTGTGCACTTTTGAGCCTGGCGACAGGGTCTATGTTCGGAATTTTGGCGGCGGAGCTGCTTGGATCCCTGCCATGGTTATCTGGGCGACGGGTCTGGTTTTACCGCCACCGGACCACCATCCGCTCCCCAAGCAGAAGAGGGAACCCGTGCCTCCATCTGAGGCAATGTACGTTTCTCCAGACTGGGGTGGGAGGGGGGGGGGGGTGGGGGGAAGGGGTGTGGGGGCGAGGTGGGGGTGCTATGACCCCCTCAGGAGTCAAGCACTATGTTATAGCTGATTCCCCTCCTTCACCATGGAATATGAACTCGCTTGGTAAGGGAGGAGGTGGATCTTCTCCCCTGCCTGATAGGCGCTTCACAGTATATAAACCATTGCCAGGTGCAAGATGTCCCTTCGGGGTAGGAGTAGTAGTACTGGTGGTTATTGTGTATCGTTTAAATCAACCTTGTTATCAAGTCTACCATGTGTTCCATGAAGTCTCTTCATTCGCCCATGACAGTTCTTCACCACATCAAAGGCAGCTAAGTGGTTCCATTTCATTTTTTGACTCACTAATTGGGGGATGGAGGAATCCCTGAATGGTAGGCCCCTGATTGCGGGGGGGGGGGCTGATGATGCAGGCATCCCTTATGTGCGGGGGGGCGAGCAGGGAGTTGGGGTCACCCTCATACATGCGTGCTGTGCGGGGTGACCTGGTATTCCCGTGGCATTGGGGGGTGGGTATGGAGTATGCCCCTCCTAGTTAGCAGTGGGGCGGGGATGCTGCCGCCGGATCTCTGGATTGGACCACCCGCTCAAAATAGCGGGCTGATACCAGGCTTTCAATGGGATCTGGCGCGCTCTCCACCATTCATAAATATGCATGGTTAAGGAGACAGACTCACAGCGTCACCTTGGCGCAGTGGTTAGCATTGTTACCTCACGAGGACCCGGGTTCGATCGCAGCCCTGGGTCACTGTCCGCATGGAGTTTGCACATTCTCCCCGTGTGTGCATGGATCTCACCCCCACAACACAAAGATGTACGTGGTAGGTGGTTTGGCCACGATAAATTGTCTCTTAATTGGAAAAAAATAATTGGGTACTTTAAATTAAAAATAAGGAGACAGACTCAAACCTGAGCCCTAGCGCCAGCTGAGACCAGCCCTGATTCTCTGCTGGCGGGGAGCACTTAGTCTCCAGAATGGAGAATCCAGGCCTATGATGCTATTTGAAGAAGAACAGGGGAATTCTTCCAGCGGCTTGACCAACATTTATCCCTTTTGCCCTCTGCTCTTTTGTGCCCCCCCTATAATACCACAAAGCAGATTTTCTGTTTCCTTATTTCATTATTAGTTTGACCTTGATGTGCTACGGTTATCTGCCGTATTTTCGTACATTAGGACAGTGACTACACATGTACTGCATTTCATTGGTTAAGAACAACTTTGTGATGGCTGAGGGTGTAAAAAATGTTGTACAACTGCAAAGCCATTTTCTTTTTTTACAGTTCCCATTTTACTGTCTTGATCTTTGGTTTCATTGCCTTTCCTGCTTTCTCTTTTCTCCTTTCCTTCCCCCATTCCCTTTTTACCCATTTCCTCCACTCTTTTGCCCTCTGCTCTTTTGCCTTTTCTTCCCACCCCTGTTGCCCTCTCTTCCCTCCCCCTGCCACCCTCTATTCTCTCCCCTTTCCGCCCTCTTCTTTCCCCATTTCGCCCTCTCTTTCCGCCCCTTCCTGCCCTCTTTATCTTCCCCCTTCCGCCCTTTTGTCCCTCCTACCTTAGCCCTCACGTCCCTCCCCTTATTGCCCCCTGCCCCTCCCATTTTGCTCCCCTCCCTCCCCCTCTCGCCACCGCCCGTCCCCTCTTGTGCCCCCTGGCCCTCACCTCGCCCCTCACCTCGCCCCTCCCCCTCTCACCTCGTTCCCCTCCTCTCGCCACCCTCTGTTCTCACCCCCACCCCTCTTGCCCCTGCCTCCCTCACCCACTTGCCCCTGTCTCTCTCCACCTATTCACCTGTGAGTCTCTCCCCCTATTTGCCCTCTTTCCTCTGTTTCTTTCTGTTTTCGTCTCTTTCACTCTCGTCTCGTTCTCTTTGCACTATGCTCCCCCAGATATATCTCATCGTTTTTGCTTTTTCTATGCTACTATGCAAAATAAATTTGTGAGTGAGCACTAATCAATAAATTTTGCTTCGCCGAGTTTCCAAGTTGACAAAGATTCATTTTAACAAAAATTTAGTTCTCTATTTTTGGTTTCAAAAATTGTTTCTCCAATGAAGACTTTTTCTTCCTGTGGCATATGGCTTAATTGTCTTGGGTCTTGTGGACTTTTCTCTAAAATTGAGTTGGAATTTTAAAACAGTCAAGGCAGTTTTTATTTTTATTGCTGGCAGTTCAAATACAAATTTTCATTTTCTCTTTATTACCTAAGACTGGAAGGAGAGGAATTGGATGTGAGGTGTCAGACATTCAGGGACAAAGATGATATTGTAATTTATAAAGCCAGTTAAATAATTGCACAGGACAAAGATGTTAAACTTGTAGATGACGCATAAAATTGTGGAGCAATATTTGATTAAGTCAAGAATGTTTCTTTTATGACAAATCACATCCAGTAGATGCAAGTTTTTGTGCTGGTTGGACATTTTTTAGGGATCATCGGAGATGAGATCTTAAATACTGTTAATACTTCTTTCTGAAACATCAAGAACATTTGCAGGCTGATTGCAGAGATGGCATTGTGGATAGTATTTAAGAAACATGTTTCTAAGCATGCAATTTTAATGCCAACCTACGCGGTGCAAAGTACTCATTTAATAAGTTGGAGGCTATTTTGTTATTGATGCTCTGAACCAGCTGCTGATCGAAGCAAAGTGCCTCTTTCAGAGAATAAATCCGTCGTTCTCAAACTTGAAACATCCAACCCAATGTGTTGGCGTGAAGGAGCGCAAAGCACATGGTGCAGGCATTATTGTAATCTTGATTTATAAATACTGGATAATTAACGATTCCCAGGCAACTTTCGCTCTATTTATTTCCTGAGTGTTTGTTCGATTTCTTTAGGTATACTGCCCCTTGAAAACTTTTTTGCAATTTTAAGGGCTGACCTGTGCACAAACTGTTTGGGGGACATTCAACGAATGCGCAGTTGAGAAGGATCTTTGTTCGCAGATCCATCCAGCCTGTCCCACACAACTGTGATACCATTGTCTATCAGAATAAATATATACCCCACCCAACCACCCAAAACCAGATTAAAAACCTAGGCCAATTTGGTGGTAATAAATAAATCTGGATAATTCCTCTCAAACCTATTCTTCAAAATCCCCTTCTGGGAGATCTCTCTGGTGCTGAATTTACTGATTACCTAACTTTTGTAAGGGATGTTGCTCACTCCAACCAGAAACAGGCATGAGATGGTAGCAGATTTCATAGGTCTACTATTCTTTGATAAAAGAACCACTCTCTGACACCAAATCTAGATTTGGCCTTGCATAACTCCCAATGTGCTGGTTTAGCACACTGGGCTAAATCGCTGGCTTTTAAAGCAGACCAAGGCAGGCCAGCAGCACAGTTCGATTCCCGTACCAGCCTCCCCGAACAGGCGCCGGAATGTGGCGACTAGGGGCTTTTCACAGTAACTTCATTTGAAGCCTACTTGTGACAATAAGTGATTTTCATTTTCATTTCATGTAGCCCCTTGTCCTCCCGAACTTACTCAGTAGGAATGAACTAACCTCCGTTGTAACTAAGGTACACAAAACTAGAAATTAGTTTTCTGTGCTTAAGGGATGGTTTAGCACAGTGGGCTGAACTGCTGGCTTGTAATGCAGAACAAGGCCAGCAGCGCGGGTTCAATTCCCGTACCGGCCTCCTCGAATAGGCACCGGAATGTGGCGACCAGGGGCTTTTCACAGTAACTTCATTGAAGCCTACTTGTGACAATAAGCGATGATGATGATTATTATTATTATTAAAAAGCTTTGCCCATTATGTGAGGAGAAACCAACTGGGCAGAGTTTCTCTAGTGAGGCCTAACAAAGGCCTTATGCAAGGACAAAATAATAAGCCTCATCCTATCGTCAGCTGTCCAATGAATGCACTCCAATGTTCTATTTCATTTAGCCATTGCTGTATAGCATTGCTAATGTACTTTTAAAATGTCCCCTAGTTTTCCCAGATCTTTATCTTTTGCCAATTCAGTGGCTACCAGCCAACGAATCAAACCGAATCCCGTTTCTCTCGTGCCAAAAAGTCTGAGTCCTACTGTTCAAAAGTTAGCACAGTGTACTACATTGCAACTTTTGAGTTACTCCCTTCCTCTGCTCGACTTAAAGGTATATGTCCACTCAACATTCATGGATCAAAAATGATAATAGCATAATAAAAGAAATGGAAAATAAGGGAATCAAAGGAAGTGCCCTTCCAAAGAAAAAATTAGAAGCTGATCTCTTGGATGGTGAGTGCTTCAGATGGAGAATCTAAATGAGAAATAAGTTAAAATTCAAGGAAAAGAAGATTGCAAGGTTTGGTAAATTGGTTGTAAACCATAGTTGAAAATGTCTGATAGTGTTTAAAATTTTGGAATGCATTAGTTTGGAATGAAAAAAGTCATAAAATGGATTCACAAGGCAGTAAATAACAGAGCTTGGTTGCCTTAATGCCTAGATAATTAAGAAATATGTTTTTTGCATCTTTCAGATTCTGTCTACTGTTGAAATTGTCATTACATGTAAATCATGTATGCTTATGGGACAGTTAACCACAAAATCCCTTTTGAGCACTGAATTTCCTGTGGTGCGTGGAGGGCAGAAATGTTGTCCATTACTTAACATCTGTAAGAATAATCTATGACAATACCGTACTTAATGTCAGAGGGGAATTTGACGAGGTGGTCTAAGTTCAGATTCCAGATCTGACTCTTGAGTTTTTGATTCCGGCTTTTCAAAAAGGAAAGAGTTTGGAAATTTTATCCATTGGAACATGACTTTGGAAAGTTTACTTAAGGTCAGTAATATAATGCTATTGCGTCATTAAGTCTGGTAATATTTCTATTTCAGCAAGGAGCACAGCAGGAAAATGTAAAGCAGGAAAAGAGGAAACAAGGGGAAAATTATAATCAAAATCACAGGAGTAGTTAATTAAAGCTACGTTCAATTTGGGATCGCAAGAGAATAATTTCAATTTTATTGCTGTTAATCTAGACAGAGTTCTGTCTTTTCTATGTTTTAATGTCAGACATGTAATTGGAAATATTGACAATACTGTGGGTTTGCCACAGAAGGTTTAAGCACAGGAGAAGGCCATTCAGCCCATGGTGCCTGTGCCAGATCTTTAATAGAGCTATCCAATTAGTCAGTTTTGCAGATGGTGAGTTTGACTATAGAATTATAGAATGGTGACAGCACAGAAGAAGGCCATTTGACCCTCGACATCTATGCTGGCCTTCCAAGAGCATTTGACTTTGTGCCATTTTTCCCATAGCCCTGAAATAAATTTCTTTACTGCAGTCTTCCCGGAAATTCCTCTTCATTGACGCTTGGTTATATTTTGTAAACCAATTAGAGCTACGTCTTTCATCTTCTGAAATTTTGTTTGTGATTTCCTGTGCCATTTTGGATTCTAACTTGTACAATGTACCTCACAGTAACTCTAATTCTTTGTTTCAGTACCTCAGTACCCCACTTAATCTTTCTTAAGGATACACAGAACCCATCATTTAATAATAAATGCCATATCAAGTTTTACTCCTCAGCATCCAGTGACTTGCTTTCCACGTTTCAAAATTTCCCAACAAATTATTAATAAGCAGCATCCAATAACCCTTCCTCCACGTTTTGAAATCTTGCAAGAACCTCCCCCTTCTGTTACGATCCAAGTTAACATTATTACTGGATGTCCCCGACTTCCAGTGACATGGATATGTTGAGTGGATGCACAAAATGTGGCTCTCCTCCTGAAAACTTGAAATTAGGCACTTCGAACCCAAAATAGCCTGCTAAAACCAGGAAAAAGTACCCTCCGCCCTCCTCCAACGCCATCAGGACAAGACATGTCAAGTGACAGCAATTCCAGGAGCAGAAAAGATGGCACAGGCAACAAAAGCCGGGAAAGAAGGAACAAGAAGATGGTAAGCACATGGGGCGGAGAGGCCCTGGCCACACCTGAACGAGATGGGCGCCAAGCCGCACGCAGAGGGCCCACCCCACGAGCGGATGGAGGGAGTTCCTTCCACATGAGCGAATGGAGGCCATTAAGATGGAGATGAGGGCAACAGTTAAAGCGGCGTCGGCACTGATTATTCTGCAGGTGGCTCTGGAAATGGCGTAAAGGTGGCTAGAGTCTCAGGATGCGATGATCAGGGAGCTAGAGAAGACCTGTAGTGACCGGATCGCTGCATTAGAGGTGGAATGGCAAGGTTGGTGGCGACGCAAGGGAACGAAGGGAAAAGGTCAAGGATCAAGAAAATAGGTTGCGATGCCAGAACCTCTGCAAAGTTGACCTACCGGAGGAACCAAGGGCAGGATCCCCACCGAATATGTGGCCCAAACGCTGGATAACCTGGTGGGAAGGGACAGCTTCCTCAAGTCGCCAGAAATAGACATTGCCCAAAGGTCATTCCAGCCAAAGCCAAAGGGCGGGGAACAACCGAAGGCCATCACCGTGAAGCTGCACCGGTACCAGGACCAGGAAAGGATTGTGAACTGGGCAAGACAGACCGGTCCTACAACTGGGAGGGTCACCCAATCCAGGTATATCAGGACATTGGGGCAGACCCAGCGAAGTTCCAGGCGGAATTCAACAAAGCCAAGACAGCCTTTTATAAGAACAATGTGAAGTTCAGAATGCTGTTCCCAGCCAAGTGTGAAAGTGTAGTCAGCAATACTTGAAAAGGGCCGCTCCAGCGTTGCCCTAACTTCTCTCTGTCCCAATTCTTTATCAGCACGTAGTCTCCTGGTTTGACTACTGGATATCGAGGGATCTTTGTTCCGGCTGCTGCTGGGAGATGGGCCTGTTTTACCTGCGAGTGGAGAAACTTCAAAGAAAATGTTAATTGCTTCAAATAACTCAGCATTTTATCTCCCATAACGTGGAGGTCTACTCCCTCTAGGGGTTCTTCATGGGCATCCCAGGGAGTCCTCATTGGCCGACCGTAGACTATCTCTGCAGCTGACAGTCCGGACCGCGAATGTGGAGTAACCCTCATGTGAAACAGTGCCAAAGGCAATACCTTTAGCCAATTTAGTCCAGTTTCTTCGGTCAATTTAGATAATTTTTCTTTTAAGGTCCCATTTGGTCTCTCTACAATTCCTGCTGCCTGTGGATGATACGCGCAGTGCAGCTGTTGTTTAATTTTGAGTGCTTCGCATAATTCAGAATTGATTCGAGCCACAAAATGTGTTCCATTATCTGAGCTCATCATTCTGGGAATCCCAAATCGGGGAATAATTTCTGTCAATGGTAATTTTACCACCGTATGTGCAGTACAGTTTGGTGGGGAAGGCTTCAATCCATTTACTAAATACATCAATGATCACTAAACAATATTTATAGCATTGTACTTTAGGTAATTCAGTAAAATCAAGCTGTATGCAGGCAAAAGGACCATCTGGCAAGGGGGTTGTTCCGGGAGGGCATTTAATGCCTTTACCCTTATTATTTTTCATGCAAATAAGACATCGATCCAGCCGCATTTGTGCTGCTGTATTCAGATCTGGGTGCCACCAAGTTTTCAAAAGTAGCTGTACCATTCCCTCCTTGCCAAGATGTGTACAAGAATGCAAATAATCAATAAGTATCGGCAATAACGAATCTGGAACACAAACTTGACCTACTGGGGTAAGCCAGAGGTTTTGTGTCAACGAGTGCGAACACCCCATTGACTTCCATAGTGTGTGCTCAGAATCAGAGGCGTCCCTCTGTAACCTTTGAATTTTAGCTAACTCTGGCATGCCCTTTTTTGCTAGAATAGGTAGCTGATTTAAAGCCTGTGTACCCCCTGCGGGAACAATCATAGGGGCTGATGCAGACGCTGCCTTAGCGGCTGAATCAGCACGGGCGTTTCCTAATTGCACAGGAGTGTCCCCGGAAGTGTGCGCAGCACATTTAATGATAGCCAATTGACGAGGAAGTTGAATAGCAACGAGGAGATTTTTAACCCAAAGAGCATTTAGAATGGGAGAGCCTGCAGAGGTAAGGAATCCACGTTGCTGCCAGAGGCGGCCAAAATCGTGGGTGACACCAAAAGCGTATCTAGAGTCTGTGTACACATTCGCACTTTGGTCTTTGGCCAGAACACAAGCTCTAGTAAGGGCGAATAGCTCAGCTTTCTGCGCTGAGACTGGAATCTGGAAAGCAGCTGCTTCCAGAATGTCAGTGTCTGTAACAATGGCATATCCCGATTGCGGGACACCCATTTGGGAAATAGAAGAACTGCCATCAACATAAAAAGTGAGATCAGGATTATCAAGAGGGTGATCAGTTAAATCGGGACAAGGTGCAGTAAGGAAGTGATTCCTAAGCAAACAATCATGTGGTGGATCAACAAGTACATCAGGGGGATGTTCGAGGAATGCTGCGGGATTTAAAGTGGAACAGTAATGGAAAGACAGATATGGGTTCTGTAATAATGAGACCTCATATCGGCTCAAGCGGGCCTGTGTCAGATGCTGGGTCTGCTGAGATGTAAGGAGAGCCACAACAGAGTGTGAGGTATACACATGCACGGGCTGATGAAGGGTTAGATTAGAGGCTGCCTGAGCTAACACATGTACAGCAGTGAGAATTTGAGTGCAGGGGGGCAAACCACAAGCTACTGGATCCAATTTAGTAGAATAATAGGCAACCGGACGGCGTTGGTCACCATGTTCCTGTGTCAAGACACCCGTGGCACATAGGTCAAGGACATTAACATACAACTGGAAGGGCCTGTCATAAAGAGGTCGTCCTAGGGCCGGGGCGGAAGCCAGTGCGTTCTTAAGAGTAACAAAAGATTGCTGTGCTAAATCGGGTAGTTCAAACTTAAGGGGTGAATTCTGGGAGGAATAAGGAGTAAGCTCCTTGGTATGAGCAGTAACATTCGGAATCCATTGTCTGCAAAAGTTCACTAAACCTAAAAAGGCTCTCATCTGCTTTGGCGAGGTAGGAAGTGCGGTTTGCAAAATGGGAGTAATACGATCCTGCGTAAGGGAACGTTCAGTAGTGCTTATCAGAACGCCCAGAAATTTAACCTGCCTCTGTCCTTTGTGTACTTTATTAGGTGGTATTACATATCCCCAGGAATGGAGACGGGTGAGCAGATAAATGGAGTCGCGTTCGTTAGAAGCAAAGTCAGGGCTAGCAAGGAGTAAGTCATCGACATACTGTATAATAGTAGATCCCCCTGGGGGTGTCAAAGTAGCTAATTGGGAGTGCAGTGCCTGTGAGAAGAGTGTCGGTGAATGAATGAAACCTTGCGGTAGCCTAGTCCAAGTGTACTGGTGCCCTTTGAATGTGAAGGCAAACAAATACTGGGATTCAGCGGCAAGGGGTATCGCAAAAAAGGCGTGTTGTAAGTCCACAAGGGTAAAGACAGCTGCCTCAGGCGGGATATTACTGAGGATTGTAGCCGGGTTAGGGACCAGGGGATGCAAGGGTTCAACGATTTGATTGATACGGCGGAGGTCCTGGACCAAACGCCATTCAGACGGCCGCCCAACCTTAGGAACCGGAAGAATAGGAGTGTTACAGGGCGATTGGCACGGAACCAAAATTCCCTGTTGAAGGAAGGACTGTATCATGCTGGAGGTTCCTTCCTCAGCGTCAGGGCGAATAGGGTACTGAGAAATGGAGGGCAGGGTCACACCGGACTTAACCTTAATGAGAACTGGAGGCACATTAGTAAGACCAACTTCGTGTTTGGATGCAGCCCATAAGTCTGCAGGAATCTCTGGGGATGGAGAACGGTTGGTCCGATGGTGGTTCAATGTACCATCAACACAAAAGGGCTGTGAAAAATACTGTAACGTGCCTTCAGGGAAGGTCTGTCGTCCAGTATAAAAAGGATCACATTTTCCTTGGAGGGTAGCAACCAGAAAGCCCAGTGACCTGGCACTGTAGCCTGCATTGACAGTGAGGGTAACGTGAGGTGCCACTAGTCCAGACTGTTTCCAGAATACGAGGGGCACTTCAACAAGAAATGCCGAGCCCTCTTTTCCCTCAGCATGAGCGATGAAAGTAACCGCCACCGTGGACCCGAGGGAGTCCTGGTAGATGGTCTCCAAATCGGGCGAGCACCCCGTGTGGTCATAGCAAAGGGTCACGTGTGGATGAGGAACATGCAAGGGAGGTGAAAAATTGGAGGGATCAAAATCAACGGACCACCATTGGGGAGTGAAAAAAAGGGGTAAATTTCGAGGCTGGACTTGTGGAGCCATGGAGATCGTGACGCAGTCGTCAAGGCAAACAATCTCAACTTGTAAGGGACATAACAGATCACGGCCAGCAAGATTAACACCGAGGGTACGCGTGACAGTGAAGGGAATACAACATTGACGGTCATTAAATTGAACCAGAAGGGGTTTCGTGAGTTGGTATGTAGCCCTCTCACCCATAAAACCAGAAAGTTCCACATATTCGTCTGAGAGAGGAAAACAATACTGTTTAACTAACGTCAAATTCAACGTAGAAGCAGTTGCCCCTGTATCAATGAGGAAGGGGACGGGAATACCCTCAATGTGAATTGTAGCTGTGGGTTCCTCAGAGTGGTCGCCAGAGAGAACCGGGAAATTGGAGCGGGCCAGTCAATAGGGGTGGGAGTCAGTGAAGGGAGCATACCGCCGTGGAGGGGGTGCCCTGTCTCTGCGTGATGCAAGGCAATCCCTAGCGTAGTGACCCGTCCGTCTGCAATTAAAGCAAGTGACACTGTCTCGGGTTGGAGGACAAGGCCGGGGAGGGCCATGGTGATGTTCATAAGGTGGGGGGGTTCCTGCGAGGGGGTCGCTGGACAAACTCCGACTTTATTTTGGGTGTAGGAGGGTCCCTTCCGAAAGCTTCTCTGTCACGGCCATTGCTCCAGTAATAAGAGATAGCACGTCGCATGTGGGATTTGGAGCTATCAGACCAATCCATATTATTAGTTTTAATACTGGTTGCTATGCGGTCAGGCACGACCTGCATAAGCAGCGCATTGAACTGGGGAGATTTCAAGCCCGCATTAAAAGTCTCATCACCGGAATAAAGAGTGTAAATTCCACAAAAGCGGTCAGAAAATTCAGGACCCTCCTCCTCCTTAGGAGTGGGTGTACAATGCACGAAGGAGAGGGATTGCTGATTATAAAGACGGAGAAACCAAAGACTGGGAAATGTTGAAATTCAATGTGAACTATGGGACAGGAAAGATCCTAAGAATCAAGGGGGGGGATAATACTGCACCGGGTGTTAAGCAGGTCGGAATATCCCATCAGATTAAAAATCAGGAGGATCCTCCCACTACCTCTGGCATGCCGTTGTTTCTCTATTTGATTGATACAGAGGAGGAGGAGGAGGAATTAAATCCCACGATGCCCCCATGGCCACCTCTTCCCAGCTCCACGGTGCGGCAGCCCCGTTCTCACCCTCCCCCTTGTAACAATCTTGCTGCCGATAATCTCCCTGCTCCTATTACTCCCATTGCAACACGCACTCGCTCAAAAGCACCAACCACCTTCCTCGATCAGCCCGTTACCTCTGTTAATCAGGCTTTCCAAGAATTAACTATCAGTACAGCACCGGTAGAGGAGCCTTTTCCACCACCGTCTCCCCCTGCAAATTTTCCAATCCGACGTCTCGTTAACCCTCGAGCGACTAATGACGACGACCAATTTATTGAGACATGGCAGGCTTTTAAACTTCAGGAGCTCTGTTTGATCATGGCTCACTGTCCGTCACATAAAACGGACCCAGAGGGCTTTACTGAATACCTGAGGAGAACTGCGACTGTGTATGGTGCTACCCCTAGGGATCAGTGTTCCCTTATTTTTTCATCCCTTCCCCCAGATTTAGGTGAGAAATGGAAACGAGAATTAGGGGATCATGGGACCACATGGGATGCATTTAAAACCAACAATCCATCAGATGAGGCTCAACTCGCTTTAATGTTCCCAGCACTTAAGCGTGCTCTCCGTAAACCTGTAGAAATCTCCAAAATTCTTGATTGTACACTTTCACACAAGCTCTGGGTGACCTTCCACGGCAGGGAATATTACTTCACTGCCGGTGGACGAGTTCGTCCACAAAAATGAGCTGGGAAGACAGCAACAGAACCAATGCTAAAACAGATCGCAACATATTGGGTTAATGCAAAGCTGTTTGCGTGGGACTATACCGCCTCGTTTTGAGCTAAGTCTCAGAAAGGAAGGGGCGAGAGCAGCAGGGCAAAGGACGGATGAGGAAGGGGGGAACAGAAACGCAGTGATGGGGCGGGGTAAGGGGGAGCGGGAGGTATAGATCGACCCCAGGACGGAGGGGGGTGGCCACCACACTAGCAGGTAAGCTAGCACCAGGAGGTACGAATGAGGGATGGACTGAGGAGAACCACCTTTTGTGCATCCGCTCAGGATATCCATGTCACTGGAGGAGGAGATGGTGCCTGGCGACGGGGGGGAGAACACTACAAACTGCGGGGTGGGGGGGAGTGAAAGACTGGGGGTCCACTCACCAAAGAGGGAAGAATGGGGGGTGGGACACTGGCTCCGGATAGCAGAGGGACAAGGGTGGTGGGGAAACGACCTCTAGGCTGGCTGTGACATCGCACAAGGCAGCAAGGAACACAAGTCTCCGTAAGCAGCCACTTTAGAGGGTCCCCAAACAAAGGGAAACCCCGGAGTGCAGGAGCTTGCACACCTGGCTTCCACACAGTTGGTGGCCATCTTGGGTGGACCCTGGAAAGTGGGAAATCGCGGTGTGCAGGGGACCGGCCTCATGTTGAGTACAGTGGCTGCGGCCATTTTCGATGTCCCCCTAACAAAGGGAAACCCCAGAGTGCAGGGGTGCATCCACCAGGTAAGCATGATTGATCCTGCAGGAGGGGGGGAGGGGAGAAGAGAAATCCCCCATTAGAATAATCACCTGGAATATCAGGGGTCTTAACAGCCCAGTGAAGAGATCAAGAATCTGCACCCACCTGAAAAGTATGAAAGCCGACATAGTCTTACTGCAACAGACACGCCTCCAAGAGACACACCTGAGGGAGAAGGACCGACTGCGGGTAAGAAAGGACTGGGTAGGACAGACATGCCATTCGTACTATGGGACGGGAGCTGGGAGGGGGGGCATTCTGCTCAATAAAGGCAACATTTCCAGCAACGAGAATGGTTACGGACCAAGGGGGATGGTGCATCATGGCCAGCGGTGTCCTGGAAGGGGCACCAATGGTGCTTGTTAACATGTATGCTCCCAACTTGGATGTCAGGGAATTCCTAAAAAAGACAGGACCCATGGACTGACAGATCAAATCTCAAATCGGGGGAAAAAAAATCAAACATGGCGAAGGAACTAGGCACGTTCATGGAACAGATGGGGCAGTGGACCCGTGGAAGTTCACACATCCAGGGGAGAAGGAGATCTCCTTCTCTCAGGTATGCAGGGCCTACACCAGGATCGACTTTATAGAGAGAAAATTGGTGCTTCCAGGGGTAGTAAGGGAGGAATACTCTGCAATCATAATCACCGACCACGCTCCATACTATATCGATATGAGGTTGAAGGAGGTTGGACACAGCATTCTTTGCCGATGAGGCATTTTGCAAAACGATATCACAAGCCATTGACGGGTATGTTACCAAAAGCCAGATTGGGGACGTCTTAGCCTCCACGTTCTGGGAGACGCTGAAGGCAGTGATTAGAGAAGAAATGATTGTGTACAAAGTGTGCAGAGATAGGAAAGAGAGGGTGGCTAGGCAACAACAGGTCGGTTATATTGGAAGTGGACCAGTGGCACTCCTCGGCCCCGACCGTAGAGCCACTGGCGGCGAGGAATAAACCACAAATTGACTTTGACCCGCTCGCCACGCAGAAAGCAGTGCACCAACTCTGCCAGACAGGGGGCACCTTTTATGAACGTGGAGACAAAGCCAGTCGCCTGCTGGCTCACCAGTTGAGGAAGCAGGCAGGTACTAGGGAAATAGTGCAGGTTAAGGACAACAACGGCAGGCTGGTAGCCGAACTGGTATAGGTCAACTTTAGTTGTACTGCCCAGGTTCCTCTTCCTGTTCAGATCCCTCCCGATCTACATCCCCAAGGGCTCCTTCAACATGTTAGACAAATTAATCATTGCATTTGTGTGGGAGGGAAGGTGGGGGGGAGAAAGCATCTGAAGATCCAAAAGAGGGTCCTACAAAGGAAAAGAAGTAATGGAGGCCTGGCCCTCCCAAACTTACAGTTATACCACTGAGCAGCCACGGCAGAAAGAGAAAGGGGATGGGTGAACAAACTTGAGAAGGGAATGGGTGAAGATGGAGGAGAGTTCCTGCACAGGAATGTCCCTCTGAGCCCGAGTAACAACCGTACACCCATCCCCTCTGACCAAACACTCAAAAAGCCCAGTGATGGTAGCCATGCTCCAAACGTGATGTCAAATGGGGCAGCACGGTAGCATAGTGGTTAGCACAGTTGCTTCACAGCTCCAGGGTCCCAGGTTCGATTCCCGGCTGGGTCGCTGTCTGTGCGGAGTCTGCCCGTTCTCCCCTTATCTGCGTTGGTTTCCTCCGGGTGCTCCGGTTTCCTCCCACAGTCCAAACATGTGCGGGTTAGGTGGATTGGCCATGCTAAATTGCCCTTTGTGTCCAAAAAATGTTAAGTGGGGGTTACTACACTCTGGGTTGGACGCAAAGAATCGAGGGGTGGCGATTTTGGTGGGGAAGCGGGTGTCGTTTGAGGCGCTGAGCATCGTGGCAGACAATGGAGGTAGGTACGTGATGGTGAGCGGTAAGCTGCAGGGGGTGCGGGTGGTCTTGGTGAATGTGTATGCCCCGAATTGGGACGATGCAGGATTTATGCGGCGCATGTTGGGCTGTATTCTGGACCTGGAGGCAGCGAGCTTGATAATGGAGGGGGACTTTAATGTGGTATTGGATCCAGCATTGGACCGCTCTAGATCCAGGATGGGTAAGAGGGCGGCGGCCAAGGTGTTGAGTGGGCTTATGAACCAGATGGGAGGAGTGGACCCATGGAGGTTTGTTAGGCCGGGGGCCAGGGTATTCTCTTTCTTTTCCCACGTCCATAAAGCCTACTCCCGACTTACGGTTGCGGCGAAGCGGAGCTAAGGCGCACATTTCGGCAGCTCCCACCAGAACGGACTTTTGGGCTCTCCGGAGGAGCCCCAACGGAACTTTTTCGATCGAATCCCGTGTGGGAAGGTGAAGTAAGGTCCCCCTTCCATCATGTATGGAGGGGACTAGACGTGGAGGGACAAAAAAAGAAGCTTTGGAGCAGCGGCAGAAACGAGGGGGAGAAAACAAGATGGCGGAGGGCGGAGATCGAGCAGCATGGGGGCCAGACCAGCAGGAATTTCTCAGGTGCTGTGTGGAGGAGCTTAAAAAGGAGGTGCTGGTGCCAATGCTGTTGGCGATCGAGGGGCTGAAGGCGACCCAGAAGGCCCAGGCGGTAGAGCTCTGAGAGGTGAAGGAAAAACTAATGAGAACGAGGACGAGATCTTGGGCCTGGCGGTGAAGATGGAGGCGCACGAGGCGCTGCACAAGAGGTGGGCCGAGAGATTCGAAGTCCTGGAGAACCGGTGGCGGAGGAAGAACCTCTGGATTCTAGGTCTCCCCGAAGGAGTGGAGGGGGCTGATGCTGGGGCGTATGTGAGCACGTTGCTCCATTCGCTGATGGGTGCGGAGGCCTCTCCGAGCCCCCTGGAGCTTGAAGGGGCTCACCGGGTCCTGGCAAGGAGATCCAAGGCTGGTGAGCCGCCAAGGGCGATAGTGGCGAGGTTCCCTCGTTTCGCGGACAGAGAGAGTGTCCTGAGATGGGCCAAGAAAGTGCTGAGCAGTAGATGGGAGAATGCGGTGATCCGAGTTTATCAGGACTGGAGCGCGGAGGTGGCAAAAAGGAGAGCGGGCTTCAATCGGGCCAAGGCGGTGTTGCATAAAAAAAGGGTGAGATTCAGAATGCTGCAGCCAGCGCAACTATGGGTCACGTACCAGGACCGACACCACTATTTCAAAACGCCAGAAGAGGCTTGGACCTTTATCCAAATGGAAAAATTGGACTCGAACTGAGGGGCTGTGGTAGTGGGGGAGATGTTGACTGTATACAGGGTTGTAAATATGGGTAAAGAATGTTTCACGGGTGGGACGATGGATGGGGATGGGGGAAGAGTTTTTGATGGGGGGACAGTGAGAAATGTGGGCGTCGGTATTGGAGGGAGGTGAGACTCGGTGATGGGGGAATTAGGATAAAGCCGCAACAGGAGCTGCGCCACAGGGGGCGGGGCTGGCTTGGGAAAGCACGGGCTTTTTCCCGTGGCTAGGGAGGGGGGGGTGGAGGGAGGAGCGCAAGGATGAGGAGGGATTTCCACACCGGGGGGCGTCAACGGGTGGGTGGGTGGGGCCGGGGTCAGCAGGAGTCAGCTGACTTGTGGAAGTATTATGGGTGGAGCAAAAGAGCTAGATTTGGATCTAGCGGGGAGGGGAGTGGGGAGAGGGGAGGGACAATAGGGTTGCTGCTGCAATGGCCGAGGGGGAGCAGAAAATGGAAGAGGTGGTCGGGGGCGGGGGTTCCCCGTCTGGGGAACTGGAGGGTGTGGGAGACGCGGGCACGGGACTGGCCTAAAACAGGAGATGGCTAGTCGGCAGGGGGTGTGGGAGGGGTGACCCCCAATCCGGCCGATCACGTGGAATGTGAGAGGCCTAAATGGGCCGATTAAGAGGGCCCGAGTGTTCGCGCACTTAAAGGGACTGAAGGCAGACATGGTCATGCTTCAGGAGACACACCTGAAGGTGGCAGATCAGGTCAGGTTAAGAAAGGGATGGGTAGTACAGGTGTTCCATTCGGGGCTGGATGCGAAGAATAGAGGGATGGCAATACTGGTGGGGAAGTGGGTGTCGTTTGAGGCCAAGAACATAGTGGTGGATAACGGAGGCCGGTACGTGATGGTGAGTGGTAGGTTGCAGGGGACGGGGGTTGTACTGGTAAATGTATACGCCCCGAACTGGGACGACGCTGGATTCATGAAACGTATGTTGGGGCGCATCCCGGACTTGGAGGTAGGAAGTTTGATAATGGGCGGCGACTTCAACACGGTGCTGGACCCAGCGCTGGATCGCTCCAGATCTAGGACCGGAAAGAGGCTGGCTGCGGCCAAGGTGCTCAGGGGATTTATGGACCAGATGGGGGGAGTAGATCCGTGGAGATTTGCCAGGCCTTTGGCCAGAGAATTCTCTTTTTTCTCCCATGTACACAAGGCCTACTCCCGGATAGATTTTTTTGTTCTGGGCAGGGCATTGATCCCGAAAGTGGAGGGAACGGAGTATTTGGCCATAACCATTTCAGACCACGCCCTGCACTGGGTGGAATTAGAGCTGGGGGAGGAGAGGGACCAACACCCGCTGTGGCGGTTGGATGTGGGACTGTTGGCAGACAAGGAAGTGTGCGGGAGGGTGCGGGCGTGCATCGAAAGGTATCTGGAGGCCAACGACAACGGGGAGGTGCAGGTGGGAGTAGTATGGGAGGCGCTGAAGGCGGTGGTCAAGGGAGAGTTAATCTCCATCAGGGCTCATAGGGAGAAGAGAGAGGGTAGGGAAAGGGAGAGGTTAGTGGGGGAGATTTTAAGAGTGGACAGGAGATATGCAGAGGCCCCTGATGAGGGACTATTCAGGGAGAGGCGGAGTCTCCAGACAGAGTTCGACCAGTTGACCACAGGGAAGGCAGAGACACAGTGGAGAAAGGCACAGGGGGCGATGTACGAATATGGGGAGAAAGCGAGACGGATGCTGGCACATCAGCACCGTAAGAGGATGGCAGAGAGGGAAATAGGTGGAGTCAAGGATGGAAGGGGAACTACGGTGCGGAGTGCGGTGAAAGTGAATGAGGCATTCAAGGCCTTCTACGAGGAGCTGTATAGGTCCCAGCCCCCAGGGGGGAAAAAAGGGGATGCGACGATTCTTGGACCAACTGAGGCAGGGAAGGCCCTTGGACCGGATGGGTTCCCGGTGTTCTTTAGAAAGTACGTAGACCTGTTAGCCCCGTTGCTGGTAAGGACTTTCAATGAGGCAAGGGAGGGGGGGGACCCTGCCCCCGACAATGTCGGAGACGATGATCTCTTTGATCCTGAAGCGGGATAAGGACCCGCTGCAATGTGGGTCGTATAGGCCGATCTCGCTCCTCAACGTAGATGCTAAGTTGCTGGCAAAAGTGTTAGCTACGAGGATTGAGGACTGTGTCCCGGGGGTGATTCACGAGGACCAGACGGGGTTTGTAAAGGGCAGGCAGCTAAATACCAATGTGCGGAGGCTGCTGAATGTAATTATGATGCCATCGGTGGTGGGAGAGGCGGAGATAGTGGCAGCCATGGACACGGAGAAGGCCTTTGACCGGGTAGAGTGGGAGTATCTTTGGGAAGTTTTGAAGAGGTTTGGGTTCGGGGGAGGGTTTATTAGTTGGGTTAAGCTCCTGTATAAGGCCCCGGTGGCGAGAGTGGTCACGAACTGGCATTAGCAATTGAACCTTTGGCCATGGCGTTAAGGGAATCGGGGAAATGGAGGGGGGGGTGGTCCGAGGGGGAGAGGAGCGTCGAGTATCGCTGTACGCAGACGACCTGTTGCTGTATGTGGCGGATCCAGTGGAGGGGATGGTTGAGGTCATGCAGACCCTAAGGGAGTTTGGAGACTTCTCGGGCTATAAGCTCAATGTGGGAAAGAGCAAGCTCTTTGTGGTGCATCCGAGGGATCAGGGAAGAGGGATAGACGACCTACCGCTGAGGAGGGCGGAAAGGAGCTTTCGATACTTGGGGATCCAGGTAGCTATGAGCTGGGGGGGGCACTGCACAAACTTAATTTGACGCGGCTGGTGGAACAGATGGAGGAGGACTTTAAAAGGTGGGACATGTTGCCACTGTACGCAGGTAGGGTACAGTTGATTAAAATGGTGGTCCTCCCGAGGTTTCTTTTTGTATTCCAATGCCTCCCAATTGTGACTACCAAGGCCTTCTTTAGGAGGGTAAGCAAGAGCATTATGGGATTTGTGTGGGCGAGTAAGACCCCGAGGGTAAGGAGGGGGTTCCTGGAGCGTAGCAGAGATAGAGGAGGGCTGGCGTTGCCGAATCTGAGTGGCTACTGTTGGGCAGCCAATGTGGCGATGATCCGTAAGTGGGTGATGGAGGGAGAGGGGGCGGCATGGAAGAGATTGGAGATGGCGTCCTGCAAAGGAACGAGCCTGGGGGCGCTGGTGACGGCACCGCTGCCGCTCTCGCCGACAAGGTACACCACGAGTCCGGTGGTGGCAGCAACGCTGAAGATTTGGGGGCAGTGGAGACGACACAGGGGTGCGATGGGAGCCTCGGTGTGGTCCCCACCCAGGAAGGATGGACGGGGGAGTTTCAGAGCTGGCATCGGGCAGGGATTAGAAGAATGGGGGACCTGTTCATCGATGGGACGTTTGCGAGCTTAGGGGCGCTGGAGGAGAAATTTGGACTACCCCCGGGAAATGCCTTCAAGTACATGCAAGTGAGGGCATTTGTGAGGCGGCAGATGAGGAAATTCCCGCTGCTCCTGGCACAGTGGATTCAAGACAGGGTGATTTTGGGCGTATGGTTCGGAGAGGGCAAGGTGTCGGCGATATACCAGGAGATGAAAGAAGAGGGGGAGACTCTGGTAGAGGAGCTGAAGTGTAAATGGGAAGAGGAGCTGGGGGAGGAGATTGAGGAGGGTCTATGGGCTGATGCCCTAAGTAGGGTTAATTCCTCTTCCTCGTGTGCCAGGCTTAGCCTGATACAATTTAAGGTTGTTCACAGAGCGCATATGACGGGGGCGAGGCTGAGTAGATTCTTTGGGGTGGAGGACAGATGTGGGAGGTGCTCAGGAAGCCCGGCGAACCAATTCCATATGTTTTGGTCATGCCCGGCACTGGATGGGTTCTGGAGGGGAGTTGCGAGAACAGTATCTAAGGTGGTGAAAGTCCAGGTCAAGCCAAGTTGGGGGCTAGCACTATTTGGAGTAGCGGACGAGCCGGGAGTGCAGGAGGCGAAAGAGGCCGGCATTCTGGCCTTTGCGTCCCTGGTAGCCCGGCGAAGGATCTTGTTAGTGTGGAAGGATGCGAAGCCCCCCAGTGTGGAAGCCTGGATAAATTATATGGCAGGGTTTCTCAAGTTGCAAAGGATAAAGTTTGCCTTGAGAGGGTCTGTGCACGGGTTCTCCAGCGGTGGCAACCGTTCCTAGACCATCTCGCGGAGCGTTAGATGGAGTTCGGTCGACAACAGCAGCAACCCGGGAGGGGGGGGAGAGGGAGGGATAGGGAAGGGGGGTTCTTCGGGGGGGCATCTGAGCAAGAAAATACATAAATGATCCGGAAAACTGATGTGTACGGGAGGAATCCAATGTACAAATTTCTGTATCATGTTGATTTGCCATGTTTATGTCTTGCTATGCGAGTTTTTAAAGATTCTTAATAAACATATTTTCAAAAAAAATAAATAAAGCCTACTCCCGGATTGACTTCTTCGTTTTGAGCAGGGCGCTGATCCCGAGGGTGGAGGACACGGAGTATTCGACCATAGCCATCTCATACCATGCCCCACACTGGGTGGAGCTCGAGCTAGGGGAGGAGAGGGACCAGCGCCCGCTGTTGCGCCTGGAGGTGGGTTTGCTGGCGGATGAGGAGGTGAGCGGGCGATCCGGGGGTGCATTGAAAGATACCTTGAGGTGAACGATAATGGGGAGGTGCAGGTAGGGGTGGTCTGGGAGGTGCTGAAGGCGGTGATTAGGGGAGAGCTAATCTCCACTAGGGCCCACAAGGAGGGGAAGGAGAGGAGAGAGAGGGAGAGGTTGGTGGGGGAGATTTTAAGGGTAGATAGGAGGTATGCAGAGGTCCCCGAGGAGGGACTATTCAAGGAGCGACGAAGCCTCCAGGCCGAGTTCGACCTGTTAACTACCAAGAAGGCGGAGGTGCAGTGGAGGAAAGTGCAAGAGGCGGTGTATGAATACGGGGAGAAGGCTAGCCGGATGCTGGCACACCAGCTTCGGAGGCGGGAGGCGGCGCGGGAGTTGGGGTTAAAGGGGGTAACACGGTGCGGAGCGTGGTGGGGATAAATGGAGTATTCAGAGACTTCTATGAGGGGCTGTATAGGTCTGAGCCCCCGACGGAGGAGGGGGGGGGATGCGTCGTTTTCTGGACCGGCTGAGGTTCCCGAGGCACCGGTAGGGCTGGAGGAGCTGACTAAGGGGCTGGGGAGTATGCAGACAGGGAAGGCACCGGGGCCAGATGGGTTCCCGGTGGAATTTTACAGGAAGTATATGGACCTGTTGAGCCCACTACTAGTGAGGACTTTCAATGAGGCGAGGGAGGGGGGGGGCTCTACCCCTCTACCCCCGACGATGTCCAGAGCGCTGATCTTGAAGAGGGACAAGGACCCTTTACAGTGTGGGTTGGAAAGGCCAATCTCGCTCCTCAACGTGGATGCAAAGGTGTTGGCTACCAGAATTGAGGACTGTGTTCCGGGGATTTCGTGAAGGGAAGGCAGCTAAACACCAATGTGCGGAGGCTCCTAAATGTAATCATGATGCCAACAGTGGAGGGGGAAGCGGAGATATTGGCGGCTATGGATGCGGAGAAGGCCTTCGATAGGGTGGAGTGGGGGTACCTGTCGGAAGTGTTGAGGAGGTTCGGGTTCGGGGGAGGTGTTCGTTAGTTGGGTTAGGTTACTGTACGAAGCCCCGGTGGCAAGTGTGGCCACAAATCGGAGGAGGTCGGAATACTTTAGGCTGTACTGGGGGACGAGGCAGTGGTGCCCCCTATTCCCCCCTGCTATTTGCGTTGGCAATTGAACCTTTGGCGAGGGCTTTGAGGGAGTCCAGGAACTGGAGAGGGAGGTGTGGGGGTTGGGGGGGGGGGGGGGGGAGGAACACCGGGTATCGCTGTGTGCAGACGACCTGTTACTGTATGTGGCGGACCCGGTGGGGGGGATGCCGGAGGTGCTGCAGATCCTCAGGGAGTTTGGAGACTTTTCCGGCTATAAGCTCAACATGGGGAAGAGTGAGATATTCGTGCTACACCCAGTGGACCAGGCAAGGGGGATAGACGTGCTTCCAGTGAAGAGGGCGGAAGGTAGTTTTCGGTACCTAGGGATCCAGGTGGCCAGGAGCTGGGGGGCCCTACACAAGCTCTACTTGACGAGGCTGGTGGAGCATATGGAGGAGGAGTTTAAAAGGTGGGATATGCTGCCACTCTCCCTGGCGGGTAGGGTACAGTCGGTGAAGATGATGGTGCTCCCGAGGTTTCCTTTTATATTCCAGTGCTTCCCCATCCTGATCCCTAAGGCCTTTTTTAAGCGGGTCAGCAGGAGCATCCTAGGGTTTGTATGGGCGCAACAGACCCCGAGGGTGAGAAGGGTGTTTCTGGAACGGAGGAGGGCTAGCGTTGTCTAATCTGTGTGGGTACTACTGGGCTGCCAATGTGGCGATGATACGCAAGTGGGTAATGGAGGGGGAGGGGGTGGCGTGGAAGAGGCTGGAGATGGCGTCCTGTGAGGGCACGAGCCTGAGAGCACTGGTGACGGCATCACTGCCGCTCCCGCCGACAAGGTACACCACGAGTCCAGTGGTGGCGGCGACCCTCAAAATTTGGGGGCAGTGGAGACGCCACGGGGGGAGGCAGAGGCTTCGGTGTAAAAAAATTGAATAAAAATGATTTAAAAAATAAAAAAGTGGGGGTTACTAGGTTACGAGGATAGGGTAAATATGTGGGCTTCAGTAGGGTCTTCTTTGTAAGGGCCAGTGCAGACTCGATGGGCCGAATGGCCTCCTGCACTGTAAATTCTATGAACACTTCGGCCTCACTGAAATGTCCACTATGGCCCCCATCTATAGCTACCACAGATTTGCGCACGCAACAGCAGACACCACTTCAAAAGGTGGAGAAAGGACAATGGGACACTGACGGTTAGCGACATGTACATAGATGGCACACTAACAACCCTGTGGAACTTATGGAGAGGTGGCAACCACCTAAAGAGAACAAAATGAGGTACATACAGGTCAAAAACTTCATCCATTAGGACACATCCCTGGACACCAGGACACTTGCTAGTTGAGGAACTGTTGAACGCGGGCAACTAGGGAAGGGGAGCTGTGGAAACATGTATGGATGATTGTTGGAAAATCGGGAGAAATAATTGGGCACAGAAATAGGGGGGGGGAATCTGGATTTAAGCACCATCTCGGGCAAACTCCACCTCCACATTCGCAGGGCTGAGTCTGATGTAGCACGGTAGCACAAGTGATTAGCACTGTGGCTTCACAGCGCCAGGGTCCCAGGTTCGATTCCCCGCTGGGTCACTGTCTGTGCGGAGTTTGCACGTTCTCCCCGTGTCCGCGTGGGTTTCCTCCGGGTGCTCCGGTTTCCTCCCACAGTCCAAAGACGTGCAGGTTAGGTGGATTGGCCATGCTAAATTACCCGTAGTGTCCATAAGGGTTGGGAGGGGTTATTGGTTTGCGGGGATAAGGTGGAAGTGAGGGATTAATGTGGGTCGGTGCAGACTCGATGGGCCGAATGGCCTCCTTCTGCACTGTATGTTCTATGTTCTATATGTTCTAAAGATGGTGCACAGAGCGCACCTAACCCGAATGAAGAGGTTTTTCCTGGAAGTGGGCTTTTTGTAAGCCCTTTTAGTTTTATGCAGTCCCTAAGCTCTGCAGTTGTCCATGGCTATTCTTTTGGCTGTTACTCCATTGTATGACGTTTCTTTTAGCAAGGTTGAGAGATATGTTTCCTCTCTAGCTGCCTGTCACCCCAAATGGTGTAACTTCCAACTAAAGCTAAAGAACAAATATAATCTATTTTTTCTTTCAAGGGCCTCTAGTTGCTAAGCAAGGATATTTATACTTAACGCTGTGGTTCCCTTTATCAGAATTAGAACTTAACCCCCCGCCCCCCCCCCAACACACACACAAAGCTACAAACACCTTTGTCCAGCATAAATCTCACTATACGTCCCTTCCAGGTACAGAAACATTAAATTAAGCCCTCTTAAAACTGTAGTTTATTTCTTATGTTTACCAATACAGATATATATCGCTAAAAAAATGTCTTTGTTTTCCTAACAGCGAATTTCTCCCCTGATCCCCAGTGAGGCTCTTTCCTGAGGCCCAGCGAGGCTCTTAGAATCATAAAATAGAATTCCTGCAGCGCCAAAGGGGGCTATTCTGCCCATAGAGTCTGTACTGACCCTCTGAAAGTGGGCCATACCCTATGCCTGTAATTCCATAACCGTTTGGATACTAAGGGGAAACTTACCATGGCCAATCCACCTAATCTGCACATCTTTGGACTGTGGGAGGAAACCGGAGCACCCAGAGGAAACCCATTCAGACACAAGGAGAACGTGCAAACTCCACACAGACAGTCAAAGACGAACAGAGAACAATACAGCACAGGAACAGGCCCTTCGGCCCTCCAAGCCCGTGCCGGTCATGTCCCTATCCAGATAAGTCTTAAATGTCGTTAACATATGTGCCGCAACCACCTCACTTGGCAGTGCATTCCAGGCTACCACCACCCTCTGTGTAAAAAAATAAAATAAAAAAAAAAATCCCCCCACATATCTCCACTGAACCTATCCACCCTCACCTTGAACTTGTATTCCCTTGTAATTTTCAATTCCGCCCTGGGAAAAAGCCTCCAACTGTTCACCGTATCTATACCCCTAATAATTTTATAAACTTCTATCAGGTCGCCCCTCAGCCTCCGTCTGTCTAGGGAGAACAATCCCAGTTTATTCAATCTCTCCTCATAGCTAATACCCTCCATACCAGACAACATCCTGGTAAACCTTTTCTGTACTCTCTCCAACGCCTCCACGTCCTTCTGGTAGTGTGGTGACCAGAATTGGACACAGTATTCTAAATGTGGCCTAACCAACGTTCTGGTTGAAAGTCTGCATACGTTTTGCCTAAATCTGGAACAATGCTGTCCCGTAAAGACTAGAATTTTATGACTGATTTGAGCCTTGGGTAAGTCCCAATGGAGTTGAAATGTGGAATTCTGATCCATGTTGAAGATTTTAAAAATGTGGCTAAAGCTTCAGGAGCTTACAGTCTTGCACTTGCTGGTTTGGTGAGCTTTGTGAAATGGAGGCGTCATGCTACTGGAAGAAGAAATATCAACAATGGTTTTGCCAATGCAACTCACTAGTGATGAAGCATAGCGAGATGCCCAAATGATCTGCAGGATGCTGCCAAGGACTCGGATGGTCACGAGGCTCTTGAGAATTGAGTCAATTTTTTTGTGTCCTTCCAGTTCAACTTGGGTCACGTATTGAGGCTTAGAATCAGGGAATCGGGATTTGTGACATTTGAATGGCATACCTGATTTAATTTGTATAAGAGCTTCTTGGGACTGGCTGCAGCCTGCAACTGAACAGGTTTTAGCTCACCCTTGCAGGCTTTGAACACTACGTGCTGAAGATGGTCTTCCACGGAAAATTGTGTGGACTCTTCTGCTGCAGTAAAGCTTCTGCTGATAGCTTCCAGACTCTCCGCTCAGCTTTCTGTTACGAATATTCTGAACATTTGTAGCTTCAATTAGGAGCTTCTTTCTGTTCAGAATCTGTTGAAAATGATACTCACTGAAGATATGGTTGTCCATGATTTCAGTGCAGTCTACAGGTTCCCCATGTTGCACCCATGGCACACTACATTCCCTGCTGTGTCTGTCTTACCATAGTTACTTAATTTGTCAATTAATGATTCATTTCCATAGCTAAAGAAATAAAAAGTTGCACTCTCGTTGCTTGGACATAAAGGAAGAAGACTCACGTGCTACTGGAGGCTTAAAAAAGGTAGAGAAAGGAGAGCACCACTTTCCCCCTGTGCACCAAATTCCCATGTCAATCAAATTCCCGACTTCATAATCGGTGTACGTTTTTCATGGCGTTACCTCCTCTCCTTGTGTCCCCTTGCTCCAAGTGGTTAGCAAACCCATCTACTTTGAGAGAATAATAATGATTCACTCCAAGTTGCATTGCTAGCTCAGCTTCCTGCTGCAGTATTTGAATTAACATCCATTTTGAGATTATCAGTCGGACTCTCAATGCTGCTTACTTCTGCTTGTGAGAAGCTACATATATTTATACGCAGTGATCTGTCATCTGCAGACAAATGGAATAGGTCCAGGCATTGCACTTTTTGTGAATGAAATAAAAGAGTGAGGAACTGCTATATATGTTGCGGCAATGTCTCAACCAATCAGAGTCAACTTGCCTACCAGTCAGCATCCTGTTTTCATATGTTCATAAGATATAGGACCATTCGGCCATTTGGCCCATCGAGTCTGCTCCGCCAGCCGATCATGGTTGATCTCATCCTGGCCTTAACCCCACCATCCTGCCCATTCTCCATCACCCTTCAAGCTATAACCAATTAAGCATCTGTCTAACTTCTTAAATTTACTCACTGTTCCAGGATCCACTGCACTCTGGGGTAGAGAATTCCACAGATTCACAACCCTTTGGGAGGAACAGTTTTTCCTCAACTCCATTTTAAATTTGCTACCTCATCCTAAGGCAAAGACCTCTTGTTCTAGAATGCTCCACAAGAGGAAGCATCCGCTCCACGTCTACTTTATCCAGACCATTTATCATCTTGTATACCTCAATTTCATCTCCCCTCATTCTTCTAAATTCTATAAACCCCACATTTCTGGAATCAACCTAGTGAACCTCCTCTGAACTGCCTCCAATGCCACTGCATCTTTCCTTAAATAAGGGGATTAAAACTGTGCACAATACTCAGGTGTGGTCTCACCAATGCCTTGTATAGTTACAACAGCACTTCCTTTCCTTTATACTCTATACTCTATTCCTGCAGCTATAAATACCAACATTTCATTCACTTTTTTATTATCTGCTGTACATCATGTGCTATGAATTGTTTCTTCCTTTGAACTTTTGCATTCGTGCATCTGTCCTGATGTGCAAGGCAGAAAGCTTTGCGAGCATGTCTTTTTCAGCAGTACTCAAGTTATACCTTGCTGGATTATTTTTATTGGCATACCAAATTCCACAAATACTGCTTAATAATCTTTCTATGATGATCATAGAATCACAGAATTTACAGTGCAGAAGGAGACCATTCGGCCCATCAAGTCTGCACCGGCCCTTGGAAAGAGCACCCTACTTAAGCCCACGCCTCCACCCTATCCCAGTAACCCCACCTACCCTTTTTGGACACTTTTAAGGACAATTTACCATGGCCAATCCACCTAACCTGCACATCTTTGGACTGTGGGAGGAAACCCTCGCAGACACTGGGAGAATGCAGACTCTGCACAGCCAGTGGCTCAAGCGAGGAATCCAAACTGGGACCCTGGAGCTGTGAAACAACAGTGCTAACCACTGCGCTACCGTGCCGCCTGAAAAATAAAAGGCACTAGTGAACCAGGTGCGTTTTTTATCAATGGTCACCCTTAGACTTTTAATTCCAGATTTTTATTAAATTCAAATTTCACCATCTGCAGTGGCGGAATTTGAAGCTGGGCGCCCAGAGTTCCCTCTGCAGTCCATTAGGATGTTGTCATGCATGAAGGACATCAGGTATGAGGAGAGGTTGGAAAGTCAGGGCTGCTATTCTTGGAATAAAGAAGTTTAAGAGATGACCAAATTGGGCTTTTAGGTTTTGGGAGAGTAGGTAGAGAAAAACGATTCCCTCTGATGAGTGGGTCAATAACCAGGAATCATAGATTTAAAGTCATTCGCAAAGGAGTTGTTGAGAACTGCAAAGCTCTATCTGAAAACGTAAAAACTGATTCCATTATTAGTTTTAAAAGAAAGTTGGACTACAATTGCAGATGAGAAATGTCTTGTGAATTTTGTATGAATATATGCTCTAACTTACTGTGAGCAAAGCTGCAAAAGATTTGCTTGTCTGAATGATTGATTAATGAAATTGGATTCTCAGATTCTTGTATTTCTATGATACGTGTCGAGAAAGACAGAGGACAGCATTCGGTTAGCTCGTGTATATATTTTTTAGAAAATGTTGGGATGTTTTTATGTTTGGATGCTCCTCATCATTTTGATGTTTGCGATCGGTTATGGTTTTGCCAGAACACAGTGAAGCTGCGGTACAGATGCATTTACTGGCTGGGTGTAACATTGTGTTGTCATTTATTGATTCCAATGTTAGTACAATTTTTTACTTACCCAGAAATTAATTAGTTTTAAAATACCGCAGCACAATATCCACTTCACCAGTTGGGAATTGTTCTAATAAATATAGAAGTAAAAGGATCATCAGCAACTGCAAATCGAGGCAAGGAACTAAAATAGATAATCTATAAACCATTGAAGAAAGAAATTATACGATTGAGATGTAAGTAGCAGCAGCCAAGATTTTGGCTCGTGGTTTTGCTAATGAGCTTCTACACACCCTCCAATAGTGAAGATTTTTGCTATTTTCACATCACATCAGTTTAGATTTTTTGAGTTCGGAGTAAGAAACTGCAATAACCAATAGCTTATATGTCCAGTATATTTTTCCTAAATTCCTTCTTACAAGTCAGCTATCATTTTATGCCTCTAACATTTGTTTGAAGAATGCAGTAATAATAATAATCTTTATTAGTGTCAAAAGTAGGCTTACATTAACACTGCAATGAAGTTACTGTGAAAATCCAAATGGAGAAATCATAAGAGTTTTAATGAATTCTCCAGCTCCTTGTGAGCAAAGCTTTGATCAGGTGAAAACTATTGTTGAATGTTATATGGCACAGTTCCGCAATAAGCATAACATACTTCTGAAACTTTGTGGTAGGAGAGTCTTCAAGTGAATGATCTCTTAGACCACCATCAAAATATATTGGTTGAATGTAATTACTTTGTCATTTGTATGAATAATCATCTTAGATCACTTCTGTAAAATTGCTTTCCAAGTACTGTGCAGCATGCTGTGGGTTGTGTTTTTACAATTGTAAGCATTTCCAACCACTGTCAGGATATTTTATAATATGCATGCAGCAATTCAGATATTGCTCACCAGAACCCTCTTTTGATCCTGTATTTTCCGCAGTGACTGAGGGTTCACAATGACTTTATGATTCTACTTTATTTTGGGATGAGATTTGTTATATTCAGTAAACTGGAGGCACTTTTTTATTGCCATTAAATAATATATTTTGAGAAGATTATATATTAATGTGTTGCACAGGCCCGAAACTCTGGGAATCCTGCTCCAAGCCTCTTTTTCTCTCTACCTCCCTTTCTTTTATAAGGCGCTCCTTAAAACTATCTCTTAGATCAAGCTTTTGGTCACTAATAATACATCCAATGTAATTATGTAATATTTTGTTTTAGAATGTTCCTGCAAGAGCGCTTGGGACATTTTATTATGTTAAAGGTGCTTTATTAATAAAAGTTATTGTCATTTTTTTGTTAGGAAACAATTTATTGAGGCATCATTTTAAAATTTTAACATATTAACATTCTAAATGACAAAACAGTCCGACACGTGCAAAGATCCCACAGTAACATACCCAACTTCCCCCCAGCCCTAACTCCTAGCTACCCATATATTAGATTCCCTTAGCTGCCCTTATTCTCCACTTCCATGCCTCCCCTTCTGTTGATGGTCAGATTTCCATAACCAAGTCGATGAACGGCTGCCACCTCTGAGCGAACTTTTGTATTGAACCCCTTAAGGCGAATTTAATCTTCTCTAGCCTGAGAAACTCTGCCATGTCACTGACCCACACCCCTGACTTTGGAGGCTCCATCCCAGCAGAATTCGGGTGTAGAAGCCAGGTATTTCGAATACAACTAGTATAGGTAAAAGATAGCTGTTTAAGCATAAATGTTGAGCCCCAGTTTTAAATACCCATTTATACAGCATAATTCACTTTTACTGAGGTCCGTTGTTCTGGCAAATGCATATTTTCAAAGACAGTGTGACATTAAAACAGCACAGTTGCAAGATAATTTGACACTGTCTTGTGCTAATTGTCAAGGTCAAGGGATTGAATACACAGCAACATGAAGGCACCATTGTTCACAATGCAGATAACAGCTAGGTCAGAAAAGCTGATGTTGCACATTGAAGGTGGACGGCTTGCCATCAAATCACATGTGTTTGAGTCTAACCCAAACCAATTAGGATTATATTGGGACGACTTAAGACAGATATGAAAGTGTATAACTAAAAGGTTTCTCCCCGCCATTTTGGTTTTTATTGTCTTTGAAGGTGTGTTGTGCTGTGTTGTCTTTCTGTTAGTTTAGTCAGTTTTTGCCTTTGATTCTAGTCTCCAGTTTTGTTTTAGTGTTTAGTTTTTAGGTAATTGTCTTTGGGGGTTCTGTCAGTCTACCAGTCTGTGTCAGTGATGTTAGTCCACTTTTGACTTTGAGTTTGACTTTAGCTGAAGATTAGCTTTCTCTCTCTCTTCATGTTTCATTGCCAGACTTTGACCTTTAAAAAGTTACTTTCGAGCTGTCTGCCTAAGCAAAGAAAGATAATGTCTGTAATTCTCTGAAAGCTTTGAATTGTCTACGAATTGCCTTTTAAATGACTTTCAAATTGTAATCAAGCGACTACAAATAAAACAATTCTTTTTGGCACCTGAGGAGTTTATACTGCAAATTTCTGATGAGTTCCAGTATTCGCAAAGTGCTACTGATAACCGAATAGCAGAGATGATATAAATTCCTTCAACTATACACAGTCGAATAATACAAGGAATCAAACAACTTGGCACAGTCTATAAATAGTACAAATCTTACAACTTGTCGTATTGCGCCAGGACTTGATTCATCAACTAAGTTTCCCCCAACTTGGCGTAGTTCGACAGGTTAAGATCCTATAAATTAAAGATTCCTTCATTTTGGCGTAGTCGGCATAGGAGGAGGGAGGCATAGGCCAAAACGTCGGCCTTTCTTCCCCACCTCCCCTGGGCTCCCAGATCTTCCAACACTCCAAATATTGGCACCTCTGGACTTGAAGTCACCCTCCGTTCCAGGACCTCTGACATGAAAACTGGGAATTCATGTCAAAATCCCCTCCGCTTCGGACACGCCCAAAATATATTTAGATGATTCGTCGGACTTCCCGCGGACCTCCCACACCTGTCCTCCACCTCCTCAAAAAACCTACTCATCCGAGCAAAAGTCATATCTGCTCTGTGGACCTCTTTGAACTGGATCAGGCTAAGCCTGGCACACGACGAGGATGCATTGATTCTTTTCAGGGTCTTCTCCCATGGCCCGACTTCCAAACTCCCCCCCCAAACTCTGCTTCCCACTCCCTCTTGTTATGGGTCAGGATTTAGAGAATCCTGAAATGTATCATGGTGTTCACCTGACCCACAACTTTTAATGGATTGTGGTATCGGGAGCACACGGCTCACTCTACAGGGATGGTACAGCAGAAATGGACCAGTACTTTTTTAAAACAAAACAATGTTTACTATGAACTCAAGTTAACCTTTTTAAAACAAACAGTGAATATCTTAGCAACCATTAATTCAAAGATAACCCCCAAAGAATACAACACTAAGTAACCTGTATGCTGTCCTTTTACACCCAAAAGACTTAACAAACCTTTAAACAGAAGCACATCAGAGTTTACATTCAATACTGAAAACATTTATAATTCTGAATTCACCAAATGATTAAGAGATAGTCCTTCATGGCAGAGAGCTCAACAATACAGCTGCTTTGGCTGACTTCAGCTGCAACACACTGAAAAAAGAAACCAAAAAGACAGACACACCCAAGCTTTTCTCAAAGTGAAAATAAAAAGCAGAACCAGAGCTCAGCTCCACCCACACTCTGACATCACTGCAGTAACATTTCTTAAAGCGACATTCTCATGACACCTCCCCCCAAGAAAAAAAACCCCATCAACTTCAAGATGGTTTCATTTTTCGCCTTTTCACCATCCTTTAAGAAATGCACACAGTAAATATACATTATTGTTTCAAAAAACAACACACGCAAACAGGTATAATAATATAGTCCATTATTTTCCCGTTCTTCTTCCTCCAATTGAAATCCATCTCGATTGACAGTCTCTTTGAACAAGAAGGTCTCTGCACGATCCGTCCATTGCTGTACGCCTCGGCATTTCTCTTTAAAGTCAGATACTTTAGTTCAATCTGATCACAGAGTCCCTTGCAATTCTCCAACACAGGAGCATTGGTTATCACAGCTTTCAGGCAGTCAAATATCTATTGAAAGTCCGCTGTCCATTGAAATTTTTGACGTTTCTTCAGCAAGTCCATCAGTGGAGCAATCACACGACAAAACCTTTGCACAAATGTTCGATCAAATCCACTCATGCCAAGAAATCGCATTATTTCCCTTTGTCTTGAGGGTATCGGAAACTCTGCAGGAAAAGTGGCTTGGGCTTTTCCAAATTCATTTTTGGCTAGGTTTATCACCAAACCCGTCTCCTGAAGTCGATGAAATAACTCCATCAGATGTTTCAAATGTTCTGTCCATGTCTGGCTGAAAATTACCAGATCGTCGATGTATACCGCACAATTGGGTAATCCTGAAACAACTTTGTTAGATAATAGTTGAAATGTGGCTGGTGCTTTTTTCATGCCAAATGGCATAACTTTGAATTGGTACATACCATCTGGATTCACAAAAGCTGAAATCTCCTTCGCCCTTTTGGATAAAGGTACCTGCCAGTAACCTTTAAGAAAATCCAATTTAGAAGTAAAAGCGGATTGTCCCACCTTCTCAATGCAATCCTCCAAACGTGGGATAGGATAAGAGTCCGTTCTTGTAACTGCATTAACCTTTCTATAGTCCACACACAACCGTTGGGTACCGTCTGGTTTTGATACCATCACTATGGGTGAGCTCCATTGGCTGCAACCCACTTCAATTATGCCATTTTTAAGCATACTCTCAATCTCTTTGTTAACCTGTGCCAAATTTAAAGGGTTAAGTCTGTATGGATGTTGTTTGATTGGAACAGCATTTCCCACATGTACATGATGTATAGCCATTTTAGTACTTCCCAATTTATCTCCACAAACGTGCCCATGTGATATCAATAACTCTTTCAGGTCAGTTTGTTTTTCCTCTGGAAGATAACTCAACAATTTATCCCAATTTTTAAGAACATCCTCATTTTCCAATTTAATTTGAGGTATGTCAAATTCACAGTCATCTGGATTTGGTTCGTCACTTTGAGTTAGAATCATTAAAACCTCCTTTTTCTCTCCTTCCATTTCAAAGTACCTTTTAAGCATATTCACATGACACACTCGGTGATTCTTCCTTCTATCTGGTATTTTTACCACATAATTTACCTCACTTAATTGCCTTTCAATCTGATAAGGTCCACAAAACCTAGCTTTTAAAGGCTCACCTACCATTGGTAATAACACTAAAACTTTATCCACTGGCAAAACTACGAACTTTGGATTTCTTGTCCGCTACCCGTTTCATCACATGTTGTGCAACTTTTAAATGTTATCTCGCCAATTCACCTGCTCTATTTAATCGCTCCTTAAAATTTGACACGTAATCCAATAATGTAATTTCCGATTTCTCATCCACCAATTTTTCCTTAATCAATTTAAGTGGTCCTCTTACCTCATGACCAAAAATTAGTTCAAAAGGACTAAATTTGGTTGACTCATTAGGTGCATCCCTAATTGCAAACAGTACGAATGGAATTCCTTTATCCCAATCCTCTGGATAATCTTGACAATAAGCCCTCAACATTGTCTTTAATGTCTGATGCCACCTTTCTAACGCTCCCTGCGATTCTGGATAGTACGGAGTTGATTTAAATTGTTTTATTCCTCAGCTATCCATAACTTCTTTGTATAACTTTGAGGTAAAATTTGATCCTTGATCCGATTGTAATTCTGTGGGTAGCCCATATCTAGTAAAGAATTTAGATAACTCCTCCACAATCGTTTTAGCTGTAATATTACGTACTGGAATGGCCTCTGGAAATCTAGTAGACACATCCATTATAGTCAAAAGATATTGATTCCCACTTTTTGTTTTAGGAAGCGGCCCCACGCAATCAATTAGGACCCTTGTAAAAGGTTCCTCAAATGCTGGAATAGGTATTAAGGGCGCTGGTTTTATCACTGCTTGAGGTTTCCCTATCACTAGACATGAGTGACATGATTGCCAAAATTTAACTACATCATTATGTAGTCCAGGCCAATAAACATGTTTTTGTATTTTAGCTTGAGTTTTCCTTATTCCCAAATGACCTTCCACTGGTACCTCATGTGCAACTCGCAACACCTTTCTATACCCTACCGGCAATGCCACTTGATGAACTTCTGCCCACTTTTCATCCGCCTGCATATGTAAAGGTCTCCATTTTCTCATCAAGACATCACTTTTACGGTAATAACATTCAGGTATACACTCCGATTCCTCTTCCATATATGCTTTCTGATACATCCGTTTTATTTCTATATCTTTCTGTTGTAACTCTGCCAACTTTCCTGAACTAAAAATATCCGCCTCATCCTCCACCTGTTCTTGTTCTTTTTCAACCATCTGATCAAAAATTGTTTCTGATAATTGCGCTTCAACGCCATCTTCACTCTTTGATTTCTCCTCTTGTCTTAACCTGTGACTTTGCGACCTTGTTACCACACAATCCGGAAAAATCCCAGGATATTCAACACTTCAGTTGTCTGATTTTCCACTGACTTATCAACCACAGTAGACATCACTCCCACCTGCAATCCAGCTATATCATTACCCAAGATAAACTGTATTCCTGGACAAGATAGTTTCTCTATTACTCCTACTACTGGACTTTCCAACCTTACCTTATATAATTGAACACTACTCCTCTCATCCTGAATTCCACATATTACCACCTTTTCTGGCAACATTCTTCCCAAACTACATAACTCCTCATCTCTTACCATTAAAGATTGACTAGCTCCAGTATCTCTTAAAATTGTGACTTCTTTATCTGCTCCTCCTGATACACGTGAGTAAACTTTACCCACACAGGTAAATTCTTTTGCACCTCCTTCGCTTCCCTTGGGCTTTCCTTTACCACTCCAACAAACCCCACTGTCTTATCCTGTTTTACCAAATCAGCCTTCCCAGTGCTTTTCTTCAACCACCAACACTGTGACTTTACATGGCCTAGTTTATTACAGTGAAAACATTTGAAACTTTTCATTTCTTTTACACCCTCCTGGATTTCTTTTTTAACCTGAGGTACACTCTCCTTATTATCTCCCACCAGATCACCTTTGCCTTTACCACTTGGAGTACCCCTCACAGGCTGAAACTGATATCGGAAACCAAGCTTTCATTCATGAATTAATTCATAATCATCTGCCATTTCTGCTCCTAATTTTGCAGTTTTAACCCTCTGCTCTTCCACATGAGTTCTCACTACATCAGGAATTGAATTTTTAACTCCTCCAAAAGTATAATTTCTCTGAGAGCTTCAAGTGTTTGATCTATTTTCAAATCCCTTATCCACCTATCAAAATTACTCTGTTTGATCCTTTCAAACTCCATGTATGTTTGACCAAATTCTTTCCTTAAATTTCTAAACCTTTGTCTGTAGGCTTCAGGCACTAGTGCATATGCACCCAAGATGGATTTTTTCACCACCTCATACGTCCCAGATACCTCCTCCGGTAGTAATGCAAACACTTCACTAGCTCTACCTCCCAGCTTTGTTTGAATCAGTAATACCCACATGTCCTGTGGCCATTTCATTTGTTTAGCTACCTTCTCAAATGAAATGAAAAAGGCTTCTACCTCCTTCTCATCAAACCTTGGCAATGCTTGGACATATTTAAATAGATTCCCACCAAGCCTTCGACTTTGGACGCTCTTTCTCACTATCTTCATCATTATCATCCAACTGTAAGTTTCCCTTTACGTCTGCCAATTTTAACTGACTGTCATATTTCATGGCCATTTTCTGAAGTTCAAACTCTCTCGCTTTATCTTTTTCCCTGATCTGTATCTCCCTTTCTCTTTCTTTTTGTTCTGCTAGGGCTATTCTTTCTTTTCTCTCCTTTTTTTTTGCTCTCTCTCTCTTTCTCTTCTGCTCTCTCTTTTTCGTATTCAAGCTGCTTTAATTCTATCTCATGTTCCATTTGTTTAATTTGCAATTGAATTTTTTCCATTTCCAACGAGTCAAACTGTATCTCAGGCAACCTTAAATGCTTAGCCACCGCCATAATTACCTCATCTTTTCGCATTTTGTCAGGTAATGTTAATTGCAATGTTTTTGCCAAATCTAACAGTCTGCTTTTAGTCTCTGTCCGTAAGGTACTGCGTGTGACAGTCTCCACCCCCAAAAACCTCAGAGCCTCTGAAAGAGCCATTATCCACAACACACTCCCCACTTAAACTAAATTACCACACCTGAAAAGCAACCACAATATGCTCACCCCTCACTGTCTTTAAGTTCACTAAGCCAATCCAATAGATAGACTTTTATCCCCCTCGACCCCCCCAATTGTTATGTGTCAGGCTTTAGAGAATCCCAAAGTGTATCATGGAATTCACCTGACCCACAACTTTTAATAGATTGTGATATGGGGAGCACACGGCTCGCTCTACAGGGATGGTGCAGCAGAAATGGACCAGTATTTTTCTATGAACTCAAGTTAACCTTTTTAAAACAAACAGTGAATATCTTAGAAACCATTAATTCAAATATAACCCCCAAAGAATACAACACTAAATAACCTGTATGCTGTCCTTTTACACCCAAAACACTTAACAAACCTTTAAACAGAAGCACATCAGAGTTTACATTCAATACTGAAAACTTTATAATTCTGAATTCACCAAATGATTAAGAGATAGTCCTTCATGGCAGAGAGCTCAACAATACAGCTGCTTTGGCTGACTTCAGCTGCAACACACTGAAAAACAAAACCAAAAAGACAGGCACACCCAAGCTTTTCTCAAAGTGAAACTAAAAAGCAGAACCAGATCTCAGCTCCACCCTCACTCTGACATTACTGCAGTAACATGAGCAGCCAAACATTTATTAAAGTGACATTCTCATGACACTCTTCACCTCCCTGATTAGGTCCCCTTTCCACTCCATCAATCCCTTCTATATTTCCGAAACCCTCCCCTCCTCAACCCCTGTTTTTATCATTTTATTTTTTAAATCCTAGCTTCCAACACTCTGATCATTCTTTCTCCTGGTAATGGTTTGCAGATGTATTTTTGTGAGTTGAGGGCTAATGTTGAATCACACTTGTAGTAGCAAACTGAGAGTGAAAGATATTGCCCTGTTAATATTTTTGAACAATTAAAACAATGACTGAAATGTTCCCTTCAAAAAAACAGTACAGAGTTAAGTTGAATTGACATGTGCTTTTATTCACTTCCAAATGACCAACTGGAGCAAAATTGGTAGAGCTTCTCATGGCAAGCAGAATGTTAAGTGAATGGCATCATGTGGAGTAGTACATATTTTAGATGAAGCCAAAAAATTGGTGGACAATTTTCTGTTGGCCCACCCATAAATGCAATTCTACCCCATGAAACTTGAACAAGCAAGGATTGAGACAGGACCCTGAAATTTCTAATCTGCAGCAAAGAATTTCATGCACCGTTTGTCAGCATCCTGATGTCCTACAAATAATCTTTGTTTAAGATTCCAGTTGTGTTTTGTCTGTAAAAATGTCTTGATTTAATTTGCAATTTGCACTTAGGGAGCTAAGTATCTTGAAATATAATTTCAGTGCACCAGGTCTGGTGGGACACATGCTCTTAGATCTTACTTTCCCAAATGACAAACACTAAGGCAGGATAATCTGAGAGTTAACAAATTAAGAGAAATGATTTTGTTTAAATCAAAAAATAATAATTTGATTTATCCGTGATGTGGTCTCGAAGGGTGGTACTTTTTTCATAATACTCTCCAGCTTCTTGACAGAATTTCCCCCTACCAAGATGACCACAAGAAGTCAACCCAGAAGCCACTAGGCAGACTGAGGGAAAACCCCTAGCAGCAACGCGAATCAGCTGTGTAGCCTCACCAGATTACATAAGCAAGGCACTGAGTTTTGTTAGGCACAGGAGCCAACTTGGTGAAGGCGAAGAAGGTACCTTGGAGAGTGAAGAATTTGTTGCACGCATGGTGTGTGTTTGTGGCTGACCTCGGATTATTCAAAAACTCTGATTTGAATTGAACTTTGGCCTGTATGGGAAACCGCTCTGGCAAACTGACTTTATTCATCTGTGTTCTGACGTTGCCTCTGCTTTGCCCTCCTAACGGACTGTCACTGTGGTGAATGTATAGTACTAGTAATTCACCAGTGTATTAGTATCATGTTCTGCCATTGTGTTACAGCTATGTTATGTTGTTGACCTTGTGGACACCACCTATGGGCCATTGTGTGGCTTCACCCACAGGGGGATATGTTGGGGCATGTACGGGCTTGCCCATGGCTCCGCCCCCTTGAAAGGAAGTCTAAAGAGCAGTTGACCTGTAGGCGGTTCACAGTATTGTACCTGTCGCAGGCAGGCACTGTTCTAAGCTGATTAAAACCACGGTTTACTTCTACTCGTGTCTTTGAGTGAATTGATGGTCGCATCAATGTACTGTATTGCATTTTCCCTCGGAAATAGATTAGCCGTCCAGGTTTAAATAAAAATATATGGTGTGTATAGTTAGGCTCAGAGAGGAGCTATGTGTTTATTTCCTTTCTTTTCTGTTTTGCTGAGTATTTGAAGACCTTTAAATAAATGTTCCGTTTTTGTATTTGGACACCTGTATGGTATTGAATTGAGTGAACTCCACCCACCTGTCACAATCCCCAGACCTTTGTGACAACATTTAGTGGAGAATGTGGGCAAGATTGTGGGTAATCACGGTGAACTCAGTTCAATAATGGAAGCCCTAATGCAACAACTTTTTCAGGCTACACTGACCTAACATAAACCATTAGAGTGTCGCAAGAAGCACTCAGATTCAAGCGGAGACTATTCGCTTATTGCTGGAAGAACAAAGGAAGAGTCATCAGCAACTACTGGCTGAACTCCAGAGGATAAATGCTGAGCTGCCAGTTGGACAGCTCAATCTCTCTCTGCAGTTCCAGGACTGCTGGCCTTCAAAGGATGGCTAAGGCGGATGATGTAGAAGTTTTTCTGAAGATATTTCAGTGGACAGTGAACAGGAATGCCTGGCCACAGGAACAGTGAGCTGGAATTGTCACCCTGCATTTGGCTGCCGAAGCCCAGAAGACTCATTAACTGGAGGAGAAAATGGCTGAGGATTATGATGCATTGAAGAAAGAGATCCTAGTGTGGCTTAGAGTAACGACCGTTGTGCGAGTTCATGCCTGAGTATACCAGGAAGGCAAAGCACCCTGGTCTCAGATGTGTGACCTCATACAGCTTGTCCCAGAGGTTGCTACAACTAGAGGAGCTCAGCCTTGAACAAGTGGTGGAAAGGGTCATCCTGAATCATTCCCTCAGGACTTTACCAAGATACATAAGATCGGTGAGCCAAGCAAACCCACATTCAGTGGATCAAGCATTGGAACTCGCCGAAAACCACCATGCTACAGCAGAACTAATGAAGGCAGGATGAATGGAGAAACCTATTGTGGGAAGTAGAGCCCGAACCGAAGGACACCATTCCCCAACGACAACATCTGGAGCCATTTCCAAGGAGGCAACCAGGTAGCCAAGGCTCGGAACCGAGTCCAACTCAGACCATACCTTCATGCAACCACAATGGCAGAAAGCAACGGAGGAGACAGTGATGAGAAGATGCTACGCTTGTAGGGAAGTGGGTCACCTGGCTGGTCAATTTCCCTACCAGTAACCCCAAGAATATGGACTGGAACCTCATTGTAGCTTATGGCACCACTAACCCTGTGCCCCCAGATACCCGCCAACTGGAGGGGAAAGAGAGAACCATAGAAGCCATCTTGGACTGGGGGAGCGTGGTAACTCTGGTGGACCAGAGCGTGGTGCCCAAAGACATGTCTTCGAAGGAAGTAGCAGATGCCTTGGCAATCACTTGTTTAGATGAGGATACCTGAACATATCCCACTGTGCGACCACCACTTTCAAACACACCAAGGGGATTACCAGGCCAAGGCTGGAGTTGTAAAGCACTTGCAATGTCGGGTATTGATTGGTAGAGATTGCCCTTTGTTCCAGGCACCATGGGAGCAGCCCGAACGTATTGCATCAGATGATGTAGCCTAACTGGGGGATGCAGAGTGGGGTCCTCTTGAAGACGGGTGTAAAGACGGCCTCCCAAAAGGGGAAGTGAGGGAAGTTGAAGGAAAAATCTGGAACAGCTCAGTTGATGAAGTACTCTGTAATCCAAGAAGACCATTAATCCGTCATTATTTTGCAATAAAGAATAATATTTTGTTTATGATGCTGAAGGAGAATGGCCTTGAAGTGGAAAGGCTATTGATTCCTCAAATATTTCACAAACCTGTAATGGACCTTGCGCATAGTCATTTCCTCGGACGTCACCTTAGAGTGAAGAAGACAAAAGAGAGACGATTGAAGAGGTTCTACCTGTCAGGGATTTATAGAGCAGTAGAGATATACTGTCAGCCCTGCCCAGAATGCCAAAAGAGTGCATCCCAGCCATATTACAGAAATTCCTTGATCACGCTTCTCATGATAAATGTCCTGTTTGAACGTATCAGTATGGATTTTGTAGGTCCTTTAGTAAAATCAGATAAGGGATTTCGGCATACATTTGTGATTGGATTATGCCACTCAATATCCAGTCAGCCACAGCTAAAGTGATTGCCAGGGAGCTTGTGATGTTCTTTTCCAAAGTTGGCATTACGACGGAGATCCTCACAGTCTATGAGACCCCGTTCATGTGTCGAATCATGAAGGAAGCGTGTCGTCTCTTCTGCATACACCAAGTGAGGATGTCAATTTACCACCTGCAAACTGAAAGTCTTGCAGAGCAATTCAATAAGGCACTTAAAAGCATGCAATTAAAAATGATGGAAAGAACTGGGACCACTTTTACCATTCTTCATGTTTGCTGTTCATGGAGGACCCCAAGCATCAACAGGTTTTTTTCCCTTTCAAACTATTCTAGGAGGCCTTGGGGTCTTCTAGATATCTCTAAGGAGCCATGGGAGGAACAACCCTGCCCCCACCGAACCGGAATTGAGTATGTGGCCCAGATGAGTAAACGCATTCAGTCAGTGCTGCCCATTGTGAAGGAACCCAAGAGCCCAAGACAACCAAGCGAAGGGGGTACAATTAGAACGTGACCATCAGAGAGTTTCAACCGGTAGAACATGAGCTATTGAACTGAGTGACCTCCACCTCGCCGATCACAACCCCCAACGTCTTGCGACATTACATTTGGTAGAGAATGTGAGCAAGGTTATGGGTAATCACTGAGAACTCAGTTCAGTAATGGAAGCCCAAATACAACAACTTTCCCAGGCTACACTGATCCAACCTGAACTTGTCAATGCAATGCAGCAAGAAGATACTCACTCAAGCAGAGACTAATCATTTGTTGCTGGAAGAGCAAAGGAAAGGTGATCAATAACTTTTTTTTGTATGTAGACGCTATGTGACTATTGAATTAAGTGAACTACACCCCACTTATTGCATTCCCAGGCCCTTGCAACATCAGAAGTGCCTTTATTTCAGTTAGTTTACAAAAGTTACATTTTGGGAGCAGGTTATCTGTTTCCTGGGCTTCAAAGTGCTAACAAATCTGAACAATCCAGAAGGAGAAATTAGATGACATTTACAACAATTTTATGCTTTATATATTTTTTTAACTCATAACATTTCTTCAAATGACTTCATGCTTTCGACTTCACTACGGTAAACATGTCTACAGCAACCTTAATAAATGCTCCCTGTGATTGGTAATGGAAAATTCAGTTCTGGTTTTGAATGTAAAAACTTAAGTGCTGCTAACTTTTTGGGCGATCTGTTGGTATTAATTATTTTGAGAAGAAAACGTTGAAATAAATATTCCCAAATCACTCGTGTAGGGCATTTAATTTCAGTGTGCTTTTCAAAATTATTCTCATTCACTTATAATCTGAGAAAATTCTGATTTTACATGCGTTTTAAAATATTCAGACCAACTACCAGAGGTATTTCAGAAGAAGAGCTAATAAAAGCATTTCATGTGTTGACTTTAAAATTCTACCACTTTCTCTGTATGGAATGCTGCACATAGTCACAGCATTGAACATCAATGTCCAAGGGCAGTAAAGGCCATTTGGCACATTGCTATTTGTCCTTCCAGAACCCAAACACTTCCAGGTCACAAGTATTGTTTTCAATGTTTCTTGCTTTTTCCTCCACGAACCTATTTGGCAAATTTCTTTGTTTTTCTATACCTGATTTGGCATTGAATTTACCCATTCTAATTTACACTTCTGTCTCGGTCCTTGTGTTGCTAATTTCTTTATGCTTTAATTGGGTCACTCGGGTCTTGTGATCGAAGGTAAGGGGCTGGATTCTCCATCCTGCCGTGCCAGATTTCTGATTCAGCACGCCGACGGGATGTTCCATCTCGCTGGCTGGTCAATGGGGTTTCCCATTGTGGGGCAGCCCCACGCCGTCTGGAAACCCCCTGGCTGCCAGCAAAATGGAGCATCCCGACGGCGGAGAATCCACAATACAATAACTCTCTCTCCGGGCGGCATGGTGGCACAGTGGTTAGCACTGCTGCCTCACATCATCAGGGACCCGTGTTTAATTCCAGCCATGGGTGACCATCTGTGTGGAGTTTGTCCATTCTCCCGGTGTCTGCGTGGGTTTCCTCCCACAGTCCAAAGATGTGCAGGTTAGGTAGATTAGCCATGCTAAATTGCCCCTTATTGTCCAAAAGGTTAGATAGGGTACGGGGATAGGCTGGGAGTATGGGCCTGGGTGGAGTGTTCTATTCGAGGGTCAGTGCAGACTCGATGGGCCGAATGGCCTCTTTCTGCACTGTATGGATTCTATACTCATACTCTGTAGTCTCCACTCCTCTCATGCTCCTCCTTCCTGACCTGCTCCCAGGCCGGGGTTTATTTCTTGTGGGGGTTCCTCTAATAGGGTCCCCCCCCCCCCCCCCCTATTCACCTGGGGAGTTCGTATTCCAAGGTGCAGGAGGGAAGTCTGATACAGTGTAGGTTCAGACCCCTTTGGGGGGGGGGGGGGGGGGGGGGGGGTCGTAACACTAGGAAAATGGACAGTTGCTTGCCCTGATCACTCAGCAACGTGCTATGCAAAAATGGAAAAAACCCTAAATGAAAAAAAGGTCTAACTAATATTATATGCTGTTTGATACCTCTGAAAATTATGCCACCTTGCCTCTGAATTAATTTTGTGTAAAGCTCTGTGTTTTCACCAGAATGCTTTTTCTTTTGTTGAAAAGCTGAACTTTTCTTATCTCTTATGTTGGCTCCAATACCTTTCACATTTGCCACTTTGGTTCTTTTAAAACTCTCTCCAAGAAATGTGCTTTTTTTGAGGTGTTAAGAAATCTAAGCACTGAGCTACAAATGGATCACACTTGTACTTGCTTTTCTGGTAATTTATGCAAGCATCCATGTTGCCTTTAATTACTTCACCACATTGTCTGGACATTGAAAGTGATAAATTTGCTTTAATTACCAGGTAAAATGTATTTACAGTCGAATTTGTTTTACCTTAAGGTGTTGTTAAACTTTTCATGCATATTCTTTTGAGAAATATGCCAATACAGTATTGTTTACTGTGAATTTTAATTGCTCTTTAGGTGCATAATTTTGTAAAATGTTTAATCCCTACTGCAAATTTGCTGCATTTTATTTCTCCACTGAATTCTCTCGTTTTATACCGCCAAATATTCTGCAAGCTTGTATTTACTTTCAGTTCCCAGGTCAGTTATGGAGAACTTATATGATTCAAAGAACTGAATTCTTGAGGAATTGCACTCAGCACCTCGCAAGTCTGGCGTTACATTTTCTAATTTCCAGTATCATTGTCCGTTTTTTAACAACTTTGCTAAAATGCCACTTTGGTTCATATAAAATATGAACCTTTGTACAAAGCTTTCCAAAAGTCAACTACCAAAATACTTTCCAGCATTTACATTGGATGGTATTTAGCGGGTTCATTAACTCCAGGCGCAATCTCATGAAGGCCGCCAAATCTCAGGAGACCAAAAACGGCATTTGTGCCAGCGATATTTCAAAACTTCCCGGGCCCTCCCTAATAACATGATCAGGTTAATACCCAAGAAGGGCACAAGCCTGATTTGCATAAATTTAAATCCATTATAAGTGTGGTTAACATTGCATCTTCAGCCCTTATCGAATCTTCCCAACCACCAGGTGTCACAGCAGCACAAATTGCTATGCTTTTTAAAACCGGGAACCAGACGCCATGACCTCCAAGAGGCAGGAAGGAGGTGAGCACCAATGTCTCCACCAACACCAGGTAGTCCAAGGGGACAGAGCCCGCTGGCCAGTTCGGGGTGAGGGGGTTTTGCGGGTTTAGGGATGGGCATAGCGGTTGCTGTGGCTGGTCCTGAAGTCTGATGTCTGTTGTTTAAACATTCTTGTAGGGCTGTGTTAGCCTGATGTGGCCAATGTGGTATGGGGTGGCTTCAGCTGTGGCCACATGCAATGGTGTGTGTCTCAAAGTCAAGGAATGGGATGAATATTCAGTGTTCAGGGCTAAATGTTTGGGTGCATGGGATCATGAGGCACTAGGTTTGCCTATGTGCCTGGCACCAACATCTGCCAATGAGGATCCATTAGCCCCAAAGGTGGACATTACCGTCCAGTTAACCTTGCCCATTAGGGATGTGCGAACATATAAACCTCCTGTCAGAATTCGCAGTGCTATAGAGAATAAGGAGGGGGGTGGGGGGAGAGAGACAGATGGGTGCCCAAAGGCAACTCTGATTGGACAAGGGTATAGGCTGGGGCCTGTCTTGCAATGGAGATGGGAGGACACCTGAATTGCGAGTGAACGGTGGCTGCCACATAAGGTCTGAGACTGGCTGCTTCGAGGCCCGGAAGGCTGATGGGTCAGGGGAGGTACTGATGTTATCCAACTGCGGCACTAACTTGACTCTCTATCTATCTCTCGTTCACACCCACACACACATATACACGCGCGCACACACACATCCCTCACAGGTAACCGATTGATATCGGCATGAAGCCAGTGGAGCTGGCTGTGCTACATATTACAGCACTTGGAGGAGCACAGCCTCCAGCAGCAATGTGTGGCTGCACCCAGAGAAGACTCAGCAGCAGGAGTCTACAGGGCTGCAGGGCAGGCTTAGGGGCCGGTGGCCGCAACAGCTATGTACATAGAACATTACAGCGCAGTACAGGCCCTTCGGCCCTCGATGTTGCGCCGCCCTGTGAAACCACTCTAAAGCCCATCCACACGATTGCCTTATTGTCCATATGTCTATCCAATGACCATTTGAATGCCCTTAGTGTTGGTGAGTCCACTACTGTTGCATGGAGGGCATTCCACACCCTTACTACTCTCTGAGTAAAGAACCAACCTCTGACATCTGTCTTATATCTATCTCCCCTCAATTTAAAGCTATGTCCCTTCGTGCTAGACATCACCATCTGAGGAAAAAGGCTCTCACTGTCCACCCTATCCAAATGTAGGGGACATTAAGGTTCGCCAAAGGAAACCAAGGGTGCACAGGACCCAAGTGTCCTTTATGGAGGTGTTGGCCAGCATGTGCCATAGAAGACTCTGCCTCACGACAGAGAGTATACAGGTATCTGTGCCACACCCTTGTGGATTTGGCACCATGTGGAGGTGGAGGACACCTGCTCCCTTTGGCCAGGAAGGTCATGACAGTCCTAAATTTTTTCAAAACACTGTCATTCTAGGGCTCCACAGGTGACCTGTGTAGTATCTCACATGCATCTGCCCTTAAGTGGATTCTCATATTCAAGGGCTTTGGACTTTATTCATTTTGATCTGGGCCAGGCCCAACAAGACGAGAGGGCTATGGGCTTTGGCAACGTAGCTGGTCTGCCACAGGTGCAGGGGGTGATCAACTGCAATCACTAGCTTTTCTGCCCCACAGCATTAGGGAGTCCTCTTCATAAACAGGAAGGGGTTCCATTCCATTAATGTTTAGTTTTTGATGGTGAGATTTGTTTTACTCCGTGATTTGGGATTTGCTTCTGAACTTTGGCTCTCTGCTGTCTTCATGATGCACCCCCTAGCCAAGTTGTTGCAGTACAGCTACAACCCAGGACAGCTACAACACTAGCATCTACCTGGCAATGTGAAAAATTGCCCAGGTCTGGCTGTACACAAGAAACAGGACAAATCCAATCCAGCCAATTGCCGCCTTATCAGTCTACCCTCCATCACCAGCAAAGTGATGGAAGGAGTCATGAACAGTGCTATCAAGCGGCACTTACTCAGCAATAACCTGCTCACAGACACTCCGTTTGGATTCTACCTGGGTCACTCAGCTCCTGACCTCATTGCAGCCTTGGTTCACATATGGACAAAAGACATCAATTGCAGAGGTGAGGTGAGAGTGACTACCTTTGACATCCAGGCAGCATTTGACCAAGTATGGCATCAAGGAGCCTTAGCAAAACTGGAGTCAATGGGAATCAGGGGGAAAACTTTCCGCTGGTTGGGGCCATACCTGCCACAAAGGAAGATGGTTTTGGTGGTTGGTGGTCAATCATCTCAACTCCAGGACATCACTGCAGGAGTTCCGCAGGGTAGTGTCCCTGAACCAACCATCTTCAGCTATTTCTTCAATGACCTGCCTTCCATAAGGTCAGAAGTGGGGATGTTCGTAGATGATTGCACATTGTTCACCATTTGCAACTGCTCAGATAATGAAGCAGTTCATGTTCAAATGCAACAAAACCTGGACAATTTCCAGACTTGGGATGAGAAGTGTTAAAACTTGGGACGGCAGTGGCATAGCAGTATTGTCGCTGGATGAGTAATCCAGAGACCCAGGGTGACGCTCCGAGAACACTGGTTAGAATCCCACCACAGCAGATGGTGAAATTTGAATTCAATAAATATCTGGAATTAAAAGTCTAATGATGACCATGAAACCATTGCTGATTGTTGTAAAAACCCATCAAGTTCACAAATGTCCTACAGGGAAGGAAATCTGCTGTCCTTACTTGATCTGGCCCAGATGTGTCTCTAGATCCACGGCAATGTGGTTGACTCCTAAATGTCCTCAGGGATGGGCAATAAATGCTGACCCAGCCAGTGACGCTTGCATCCCATGAACGAATAAAATAAAACATTTACACCATACAAGTGCCAGGCAATGACCGTCTCCTCTAAGAGAGGATCTAACCATTGCCCCTTGACATGCAATGGCATTGCCATCACTGAATCCCCCACAATCAACATCCTGGGGGTTACTGTGATCAGAAACTGAACTGGACTAACCATATTATTACTGTGGCTACCAGAGCAGGTCAAAGACTAAGAATTCTATGGCAAGTAACTCACTTCCTGACCCCCAAAAGCCTGACCACCATCTACAAGGCACAAGTCAGGATGTAATGGAATTCTCTCCACTTGCCTGGAGTGCAGCTCCAACAATACTCAAGAAGCTTGACATAATCGGGAACCCGACCACCTGGAGGTTCCATCCAAATCACTCACCACCCTGACTTGGAAATATATCACCGTTCCTTCATTGTCGCTGGGTCAAAATCTTGGACCTTCCTGCCTAATAGCACTTTGGTGTACCTACACTTTAGGGGCTGCAGTGGTTCAAGAAAGCAGCTCACCACCACCTGAAGGACAACTAGGGATCGGCAATAAATGCTGGCCTAGCCACATCCCGTAAATGAATTTATAAAAAATTATTTTTTTAAAAAATCTCCAATTCTAGATGCACTTTTACACCAAATGGTGCCTGCTGAAACTTTTTGGTTTACTTGAACCATTCCCTGTGAGCTGTCACTTCCAAGCATAAGTGTGAGGAAGAGGCTCAGAATGTCACCCCAATTTCTGTCTGGGTGAAAGGAGCGTGTCAAAAGTTGAAGTTTGAGATTTCACAGAACGGTTTTGTAAAATGTAAATCTGTATAACTCTATGTAGTAATTGTTATGTTTGTAGTCGGAGGCTGCGGAAAATTATAAAGAAGAACTAACTCTTTAATTACTGACTTGAATTGATGTTGCTAGGTTAAACTTGTTATTATTATTGTGTTAAAAAAAATGCCAGAAAATTATTTGTTAATTCTAACACACTCCTATTGACATTCAGTGATATTACAATTGCTGACTCTCCCAACAACAACCTAGGGTTACCAATGACCAGAAATCTAACTGAACCTGCCATATAAATACTGTGGCTATAAGAGCTGGTCAGAGGCTGGAAATTCTGTGGCAAGTTACTCACCACATAACTCCCTAAAATATGTTGATTATCTACAAAAACAGGCCAGGAGTGTGATTGCATACTCTCCACTTGCCTGGATGGGTGCAGCTCCAACAGCACTCGGAGCTCAGTCCGTTCAAGAGAGTAGCATACTTGATCAGCACCGTAAAATATTCATTCCACCACTGGTGGACAGTGGCAGCATTGTGTACCATATACAAGATGCACTGCGTCAACTCACCAAGGATCCATCTAAAGCACCTTCCAAACCTGCAACCTCTACCATCATAGGGACATTACCATCTGCAAATTCCCCTTTACAAGTCACTAACAATTCTGACTTTGAACTGATTGTCGCTCCTTCACTGTCAATGAGTCAGAATCCTTGAACTCCCTCCCTTACAACAGCATGGTTGTATCTACACCATATGCACATTGCAGCAATTCAAGATGGTGCTCTTAAAACATTCAAAGATGTTTTCAGGTTCAAGATTCTCTGCTTAAGCATAATTATTTGAGACATTAAGCCTCTTGACAGTAACCTGTCCATACAGAAGTCAGATAAAGTTGCAGTGTTGCCATTGGCTGTTGGAGGTTTCCTTTTGGTTAGGAGCAAACTTTTGGAAGATTCAATAATGAGGCATTAACTGAATGGTACTTTGTTTTTGTTTTCTTGACCTGCAGGTCAGCTTTTGGGTTGTTCGAGAGATTCTTACTGCGCAAACGCTAAAAATAAGAGCCGAAGTTTTGAGCCACTATGTTAAAACTGCAAAGGTCAGTAAGTGGCTAGTTGAGTCATGCTACATTTGATATTCCAGTTACCTTACTCGCATGTGGATTTTAATTTTAATTTCCAATTTATGTACTTTTATCTTCATTGTAGAAATTGTACGAGTTGAATAATCTACATGCACTAATGGCTGTCGTGTCTGGATTGCAGAGTGCACCTATTTTCAGGCTTACAAAAACATGGGCGGTAAGTGATCTGGTTCCTGCTTGTTCCCAGCAAGTACCTTTGTTATAAATGGGTGCCTTTTCTTTTATAATTGAATTTGTTAAACCAATAATTTCCTTTTATTTTGGTTGAGTAAATTAAAAAAAATCTTTGGATGACTTTTTAAAATCTAATTTCTGCTTAAACATTTTCGCACTAGATTTCCAATATATCAGTTGCAATGATTTGTGGGTCAGTAGTAATCGCCCATCATCAGCAGGTGAAGAATTAAAGTGAAAGATGGCAGGATTTATGTCGAAATGATTGTTGTCGCGGGGATCAATAATTGAGATCTCGGCTGAAACAAGAAATTATTACTTACCACCACCTCCAATTTTTTTTGCTCTCCTTTCCTTTTTGTAGACCCCAAAATTAGACTTTTTGTGGAACTTTGCTCACTCTTTGCCAAAGCGTTCAATTCTCATGACTTTGGTCAGTAACCGTCAGCAGGCCGTTCGACAAGGATAGGTTGGGAGGGGACATGGGGAGGCGAGCATTAAAGCCTTCCTCACTGATTCTAATAATTTTACTGCTGTTCCAGCTGAAAGATGAGCTAAATCTTGACAGACCTTTGATTAAACTTCAGATTTTCTTGATCTTTAATGATAATGTGTCATGGTCATTTCCTAACTTAAGCATCAGAGAAATGTTTGCTTGGTCGTCAATTAAAACTTAGCCATCTTTTCACCAGGTATTTGGCTCATTTTTAGCATGCCCTTCAACAATTAAACATTTAGCCTCACGGCGCCGAGGTCCCAGGTTCGATCCCGGCTCTGGGTCACTGTCTGTGTGGAGTTTGCACATTCTCCCCATGTTTGTGTGTGTTTCGCCCAACAACCAAAAGATGTGCAGGGTAGGTGGATTGGCCACGCTAAATTGCCGCTTGGAAAAAATTAATTGGGTACTCTAAATTTTTTTTTTTAAACCAATTAAACATTTATCATTTTCACTACCTTACCCATACATTCATTCAGAATGTTAATTACTCTTTGAATAAACAGATTCTGGACATTCTTGGTCCTAAATTGGCATTGTGTTCCTTGCTATGCCAGTGGTTTTATTTGAAATTGTATTTCAGATTTTCATTGTCCACACCATTTCTTACATTTTATACACTTGGTTCAAAGCTGAGTTTTTCTAGTTTAAATTCAAAACTAAATAATCTGTCCCGAAGGATTCTATTGGCTCTTTTTTTTTGCAGTATCTCTAAGGTTTAATTATTTCCCTTGCGCTTTGGTAATCACAAATTATAAGTTGCACAAGGCACTTCTAACCAGAACACTGCACAATTTTAACATGACCTCTCATAATTCCATGGTACAGCATTACTTTAAATATCCTGTGCACTTTTGCTAGCTGCTTCATTGAAATTATGAACATATACGCGTTGTCAGCAAATTTGAAGCCACTTTTAAATCTAGACAGATAACTGACTAACAAAATAATATCCACTTTTTATCCTTGCTCATTGTCACTTGATATTGTTTATAGACAGTTTATATGGATAGCACTCTAGATGAAATTAATTGTAATGTATCTTTAGTTCTTTGGTGCTATTGTCCTGGCCAGAACGACTAAAGTAACCTCTCCTGAGTGCGAAGTAAAATTGGAATAATTTAACTTTTTCATACAAGGAATTAAATTTGGTTTTCTAAGATTGGTTACAAAACCTTTCAATTCTTAAATTGCAATGCTAGATCATTGCTCCTGGAGTAATTGAAATTTATGTTAAAACTGTTTATTATAATTTGTAGACGATATGAAGATTGGTGGAGTTGTGGATAGTAAGGAGGGCTGTTGTCGGCTGCAAAGAGACATAGATAGGATGCAGAGCTGGGCTGAGAAGTGGCAGATGGAGTTTAACCCTGAAAAGTGTGAGGTTGTCCATTTTGGAAGGACAAATATGAATGCGGAATACAGGGTTAACGGTAGAGTTCTTGGCAATGTGGAGGAGCAGAGAGATCTTGGGGTCTATGTTCATACATCTTTGAAAGTTGCCACTCAAGTGGATAGAGCTGTGAAGAAGGCCTATGGTGTGCTCGCGTTCATTAACAGAGGGATTGAATTTAAGAGCCGTGAGGTGATGATGCAGCTGTACAAAACTTTGGTAAGGCCACATTTGGAGTACTGTGTACAGTTCTGGTCGCCTCATTTTAGGAAGGATGTGGAAGCTTTGGAAAAGGTGCAAAGAAGATTTACCAGGATGTTGCCTGGAATGGAGAGTAGGTCTTATGAGGAAAGGTTGAGGGTGCTAGGCCTTTTCTCATTAGAATGGAGAAGGATGAGGGGCGACTTGATAGAGGTTTATAAGATGATCAGGGGAATAGATAGAGTAGACAGTCAGAGACTTTTTCCCCGGGTGGAACAAACCATTACAAGGGGACATAAATTTAAGGTGAAAGGTGGAAGATATAGGATGGATATCAGAGGTAGGTTCTTTACCCAGAGAGTAGTGGGGGCATGGAATGCACTGCCTGTGGAAGTAGTTGAGTCGGAAACATTAGGGACCTTCAAGCAGCTATTGGATAGGTACATGGATTACGGTAAAATGATATAGTGTAGATTTATTTGTTCTCAAGGGCAGCACGGTAGCATTGTGGATAGCACAATTGCTTCACAGCTCCAGGGTCCCAGGTTCGATTCCGGCTTGGGTCACTGTCTGTGCGGAGTCTGCACGTCTTCCCCGTGTCTGCGTGGGTTTCCTCCGGGTGCTCCGGATTCCTCCCACAGTCCAAAGATGTGCGCGTTAGGTGAATTGGCCAATGATAAATTGCCCTTAATGTCCAAATTGCCCTTGGTGTTGGGTGGAGGTGTTGAGTTTGGGTAGGGTGCTCTTTCCAAGAGCCGGTGCAGACTCGGGGGGCCGAATGGCCTCCTTCTGCACTGTAAATTCAATGATAATCTATGATTAATCTAGGACAAAGGTTCGGCACAACATCGTGGGCCGAAGGGCCTGTTCTGTGCTGTATTTTCTATGTTCTATGATCTGAGTGCTTATATACTCCAAGCCCTCATCATAATAGTTGAGCAAAACTACACCATTACTTTGAGCCCTCTAAGAAACTATTCTTGGCCCCTGGCTATTTCTGATCTACATGCTGTCCCGGGCATTATCATCATCTGAAAACAAGTTTTTGGTCAAGTGTCCCTTCTGTGGCTCAATGTCAAATATGGTTTTATTATTGTTGTTAGAAGCTGTGGGGCACTTTATAACATTATAAGTGCTATGTAAATGCAAATTGTTGTTTGTCATTGGTCTCTTGGGTGCAGCTTACTGTGGCCTCCAGTGTAGCTAATGTCTCATTTCCCCATACTATCCCAGTATATCTGTTCATGCTTCCGGTTTAAAAAAATTGTTGGCAGTTAATTTATGCTTTCTCCTGATGCATGAGGGCAGCACTGTAGCATTGTGGATAGCACAATTGCTTCACAGCTCCCGGGTCCCAGGTTCGATTCCGGCTTGGGTCACTGTCTGTGCGGAGTCTGCACATCCTCCCCGTGTGTGCGTGGGTTTCCTCCGGGTGCTCCGGTTTCCTCCCACAGTCAAAAGATGTGCAGGTTAGGTGGATTGGCCATGATAAATTGCCCTTAGTGTCCAAAATTGCCCTTAGTGTTGGGTGGGGTTACTGGGTTATGGGGATAGGGTGGAGGTGTTGGCCTTGGGTAGGGTGCTCTTTCCAAGAGCCGGTGCAGACTCGATGGGCCGAATGGCCTCCTTCTGCACTGTAAAAAATTCTGTGATACGATGGGTGTGCAAGTCGCAACTGAGCTTGCAGTCTGCCTTTTGTTGCAAGCAACGCAACACAAATATTAATCTTTGTTCTATCTTTATTCTATCTAGGAGCTGGTTTAGCACAGGGCTAAATCGCTGGCTTTGAAAGCAGATCAAGACAGGCTAGCAGCACGGTTCAATTCCCGTACCAGCCTCCCCGAACAGGCGCCTGAATGTGGCGACTAGGGGCTTTTCACAGTAACTTCATTTGAAGCCTAATTGTGACAATAAGCGATTTTCATTTCTTTCATCTTGTGTCCTTGTCAGTGCTATGGGAAATGAAGTAATACATGGTATAGAGATGGCTGTTGTACACAAGAGAAAGGTATATATGAAAGTCAGTATGTTTAGATAGGATTATATTGGCTATACTGCACAGAACCACGTCATTCTGCCCAGTCAGTCCATGCTGGTATTTATGCTCCACTCGAGCCTCCTTCCATCTACTTTCATCTTAATCTATCATCGTAACCCTCTATTCGCTTCTCCATCAACGTGTCTAGCTGCCCCTTGAATGCACCTTCATTACAATCACTCCCTCTGATAGCGAGTATCACATTCTCAACACTCTTTGGGGAAGAAGTTTCTTCTGAATTCCTTATTGGATTTCTTGGTGACTTCCTTAAATTGATGGCCTTTTGTTGTGTTCTTCCCCACAAGAGGAAACATCTCTTTGTATCCAATCTGATCAAAGCCTTTCATAAAGGCCTCTGTATTTGATCACCTTCCAGCAAGCATTTTCTGTTTATATTTGATATTTCCAGCACACAGAATTTTGTTTTGTTTTAGTGAATAACACTGTGATGGTGGAAAGGAAAATTTTGATATGTTATACCAAAGGCTGACAAGACACTGGAATACAACGGATTGGGAGGAAATTGCTGAGACCTTAGAACTCTGTTGAGTGTGGATGTGTGCCTAGGACTGAAGAATAGCCAACACACTATCCATTTTTAAAAAAAGAGCCAGATCTTACCCAGATATTTACAGGCCAGTTGGCTTTGGTAAGGAAACTATTAGAGCCTCTGACAACGAAGTTGCTACATATCCAATCGAAATGACACTGGTTGAAAGTAGCCAGCACAGATTTAAAATGAGACGATCATACTTGACCAACCTCCTAGTATTCTGAGAGGAAGTAACAGACATGGTAAATGGGGAAATTAACATGAGTAAATAGCAGTGTACATGAGCACTGCTGAATGTAAGAAATGTGGAGATATTATATTTCATATTTGTGGCAGTAATGTTATTAAAAACCCTGGTTTAAAATACATACAGGTAGTATTTCTCCTAAAGCTGTAATTAAGATGTCATAAAAGAGTGAGCAAATCATTCATTCCAAAGACTTATTTGGTTGCAGATAAAGCGCTAATGGAACCTTGTTTATATTTTGGATGGTGCTGGAGTGCAGATAATTGAAGGGGGATTGTATTTAGTCCGAGATAAACAGGTCACAGAAGTTGTTGGATACAGATGATGTAATTAATGAGAGGAGCCATGTCTATCTGTAGCTTTCCAGTCAGTTAAAGAATTTAAGTTGAACAGCAGTTTGCTCGAAGATTTAAGCCTGACAAGGCAGAAATGTACTGGATCTGCTCTTGAAAGGGTACGTCTCCTATGGGGTCTACACAGCTAAGCAAGCAAACTTTTTTGTTAACTGTATTTATAAGTGGAATTTGAACTGTATTCGGTTGGCTTAATTGGAATGAGAAAGAGGTATAGATAGTAAGTTCAAGATTTCCTTTTATTTAAGAACTGTTTAACCAATAATTGTTGAGCTATTTCTTTGATGTTAATGTGGTTAATTCTGTGTTTAAATTGAAATTTGTTTGAACATAAAAGATACCTATTGGTCAGAGTCATTACTCCCAGGGTGAAGTATCCTTTCCTCATAGTTTTACAAATAGCAAATTTGTTTGGGGTTCTCGTCCAGTATCCCATCAAAAGTTGGGATCCTCACAACACCATTGGAAAATATTTGGCAAAGAAATATCGATGGTTACCAGACAAGTTTAGGGGGATACAGAATTAAGGGAAAGATGGCAAACTGGAGTTTAAATAATTTAGAATGAAAATACATTGTAAAGGTTAACGGGACTTGAGTGGGTAGTGGTGTATCACAGTGTTCAATTCTGGACTATTTCTGTTCATTGTATTGTTATGGGCCAGGGTTTAAAAACTTCAAAGTATATTATGGAGTTCACCTGACCTATAACCTTTAGTTGAATTTGGCTAAGATGAGCACAAGAGCCTGTCTTTCAGGTGTTATTCAACGGACGTCTTTGGCGCTTTTAATCAAAAAAAACAAGCTTTATTCTAAGAATTAAGTTAACATTTGTATAAACACACACAGCAAGAACGTTTATCCATTACAAACGTAAAGACCCCACACAGCTACAGTAATCTATGTACAACCCTTAATGAATTCCCCTTTAACTGTTCCAATTCAATAACAAAATCCAAGTAAAACCAGAAACCCCTTTTCAAAGGCATAGCCCAGCACACTGCATTCTCACTGGTATAAGCCGGTTGTTATTGATACTCTGTTCCCCTTTTCAAACAGCAGATTTGAATTCCTTCCAGAAAGCAATTATCTCTTTTAAATTACCAAGCAGTCTGAAACAGCTTTTAAAATGAAGATGGAGAAAGACACTTCTTTCAACCTGTGCAGTTCAAACCAGTTCAAAACTCAAAGTGAAAGTAAAAACTCTCAGAGCCACAGCTCAGTTCCACCCACGTAAATGACATCACTGAAGCCATGTGATAAGACAAAAACCTTTCTTAAAGGAACACTCCCATGACAGTATATAGAAGGTTTGGATATAGACCTATGGGAGCGGTGTGGAAGTTTGGAGGTGATTCCAAAATATGAGGTATATTTAATTCTTCAGAAGAACAATGGAAGCTGCAAAGGGGATAATGATAAGATGGGAGAGATGGACTGAAAGTGGCAGGTAATATTCTGCAATTCCATTTTAGAAAGTATCTCAATTTTGTTTAAAAAAATGAATATACCAAGAGACATAGCCAACATCTGAATGGTTAGATTAATGATTTATATTGGATACTTCATCAAAGTCTTTTCCCCCAATGTTTATCTTTTTGTTCCCTTTCTGGATGTTGGTAGAAAGGTGCATATCCTCTCTTCCTCCCCTTCACCCATCTTGGGACATGGAGCCTCGGTATACCAGAAAGGACCCTTGAATGGGAACAGATTTATACTCTACAACCATTTAGTCAGCAAAGGAAGAGGACAAAATACCAGCGGCACAAGGGAAATGACAAATTAGTCAACAGATGGAAATTATTGGATTGAGTAATAAAATAATAATGGACCAATAAGCTGGAGGGAGACAATGGCGACCTGAGAAAAATCTCTTTACACAGTGGATGGTTAGGATCTGGAATGTACTGCCTGATTGTGTGGTGGAGGTAAATTCAATCACAGCTCTCAAAAGTGAATTAGATCATTATCCGAAGAGGAAAGATTTGCAGAGCTTACAGGGAAAAGACTGGGGAGTGGAACGGTGTGCATTGCTCTTGCAGAGAGCTGGCGTGGAGTCGACAGGCTGAATGGCCTGCTGTATTCAATCTATGAATCCATGAGGTGATGAGTTGTGGTAAAATGTATCAGAAGTAATTATACTTTGCTGTAACAGAGTTGAGGGTTGGAAAGGTAAATGAATGAAAAATGGATAATAAGATATACATAGAAACATACATAGAAAATAGAAGCAAGAGGAGGCCACTCAGCCCTTTGAACCTGCTCCAAAATGCAATAATGGCTGACCATCAAGTTCAAAACGCTGATCCCATCTTCTCGCATCTCCCTTGATCCCTTTAACCCCAAGAGCTATATCTAATTCCTTCTTGAAATTACACAATGTTTTCACCGCAACTACTTTTTGTGGTAGTGAATTCCACAAATTCACCATTCTCCTCACCTCAGTCCTAAAAGGTTTATCCCTTACTCTCAAACTATGTCCTGGACTTCCCCACTATCGGGAGCATTCTTTCTGAATCTATCTTGTCTAATCCTGTTATAATTTTATAAGTTTCTATGAGATCCCCCATACTCTTATAAACTCCAATGAATATAATTATAACTGATTTAGTCTCTCCTCATATGACAGTCCCACCATCCCAGGAATCAGGCTGCTGCACTCCCTCCATTGCAAGAACATCCTTCCTCAGATAAGGATACCAAAACTGCACACAATACTCCAGGTGTGGCCTCACCAATGCCAACTACAATTGCAGCACAACATTCCTATTCCTATAGTCAAATCCTCTCACTATGAAGGCCAATATACCATTTGCCTTCTTTACTGACTGCTATACTTGCGTGCTTACTTTCAGTGACTGATGCACAAGGACACTAAGGTCTCATTGAGTATCCACCTCTCACAATTTACACCCATTCAAATAATAATCAGCCTTCCTATTATTGCTACCAAAGTGGATAACCTCACATTTATCTATGTTATACTGCATCTTCCATGCATTTGCGCACTCACACAGCATGTCCAAATCCTGCTGAAGCATCTCTGCATCCTCCTCACAGTTCATCTTCCCACCCAACTTTGTATCGCTACAGATTTGGAAATACAACATTTAGTTTCCTTGTCCAAATCATGAATGTATAATATGAAACGTTCGGGCCCTGTGGTACCCCACTAGTTACTGCCTGCCAATCAGAAAAAGACCCATTTATTCCATCTTTTTGCTTCTTGTCCGCTAACCAGTTTTCTATCCATCTCAAGACACTACCCACAATCCCATGCGCTTTAACATTACATAATAATCTGCTATGTGAGATCTTATCGAATGCCTTCTGAAAGTCTAAATGCACCACATCCACCATGTCTCCCTGGTCAACTCTATTAGTTACATCTTCAAAGAATTCCAGTAGACTTGTCAAGCAAAATTTCCCTTTCGTAAATCCATGATGACTTTGTCTGATTGTATCATGGCTTCCAATTGCTGTGCTATGAAATCCTTGATAATACACTCTAGCAACTTCCCTACTACTGGCTTTAGGCTCACTGGTCTGTAGTTCTCTGTTTTCTCTCTACCTCCCTTTTTGAATTGCGGGGTTATATTAGCTATCCTCCAATCTGTACGAGCCATTCCAGAGTTCAAAGAAATTTGGAAAATGACCACCAATGGATCTACTATTTTTAGGGGCACTTCCTGAAGTGCTCTGGGATGAATATTATCAAGCCCTGGAGATTTATCCGCCTTCAATCCCATTTATTTCACCAAAACCATTTCTTCACTAATACTAATTTCCTTCAGCTCCTCACTAAAATTTGTGTTTCTCAGAACTTCGGGTACATTATTCATGTCTTCCTTTGCGAAGACAGAAGCAAAGTATGAATTTAGTTCCTCAACCATGAATTCCCCCGTTTCTGACTGTAAAGGGCCGACATTCGTTTTTATCAATCTTTTTCTTTTTACATACCTATATAAACTTTTCATCAGTTTTTATGTTCGCTGCTTGCTTACTTTCATACTGTATTTTCCCCTTCTTAATCAATCTCTTGGTCTGCCTTTGCTGAATTTTAAATTGTTCCCAATCCTCAGATCTATTGCTTTTCCTTGCTAATTTCTATGCCTCTACTTTGAATCTAATACTATCTCTAATTTCCCTTCTAAGGCATGGTTTGGCCACAGTCCCTTTTCTACTCTTGCATCAAATAGGAATAAACAATTTTTGAAGTTCACTCATTCGTTTCTTGAATGCCTGCCATTGCCTGTCCACTGTCCTTTTTAGTAATGTTTCTCAGTCCATCGTAGCCAACTCATGCCTCATACCATTGTAGAATGGGAGTAAGGTGGCTCAATAGTGCTAATCATATTTGCTCATGTTGAGAATAATATTCTGACATAAACTAGGTTGAATGATCTGTTTCCATGTTGTAACTCCCAGAATTTATGTGTAGCTATGTTTTGAAAACCTTATTAAATGCTTTCAGCCTCAGATAAATATTAATTTATGGACATGCTTTGATTCAGTATAATTTCCTGAGCTTCTGTCCTCCTCTCTGACTCATATTTCATCCCTTCCCTTCCCACCCCATCTTGCCTCATCCCATCATTCTCTTCATTCATCACTGCCACTTGCTCCTCTTCCTCTCCCTTGCCGTTATATTGTCCCTTACTTGTTCCAGGCCTCTAACTATCTTTCTTCTGTCCAAATCCCTGTAGTTTGCTGAAGCTTCCCTGATAGCTTCCTAACATCTATCTTCACAATCCTCCATCAACCTGGCCCACTTATCCTCTTAGCTTCACTTGGCCGATGGAGTCCACTTAATCTTAACTGCCTTAGTAGAGTGTAGTGAGACACGTGTTCCGTTAATTAGTTGCACCTGACTGCACTGGATGGGAACACAACAATGTAAACTGCAGACAAATGGGTGTCAGAGCCCTGGCCACTCATAGTTCCTCCTCTATTACCATGTGTAGTTCAGGGGCAACCCCTGGTGCACCTTTTTCCGAGTCTCCCATTGTGGTGTCAACTTTCTTAATGGGAAGACTGATGTATTCATGAAAAGCTTTATGGATAACTCGTTGATTTGTTGTTGAAGCTTTTGTTGGTTCTTTATCTATAATGATGGAGGCCTTGTTCAATGCTGTGCTATCACATAAGTGCATGCTATTTGGAGGCAGATAAGAGAAAACAACCATAAGCTTCTCGACTACTGCTGAATATTTATCTTGGCTCTTATGATACTTTATAACTCTCCTTGCTAATAGGAATCTCTTACTTCCACACTGTGACCATACAACTGCCACTTGGAATGAAACAAGTAGGCTCAATGCTAGAACATTAGTCTACTATTCCTGTACCATCAGGGATGTGTCTTCATGTTCCCATTTGTTTCTTTGTTCCTCCACTAACTGTTTGACAAAACACTGCTCCCCTCTTACAAAGTCCCAACTAGGCGAACTACAGGAACTCCTGGATTATTATTTAAGGTTTTGTTGTCATCACCAGTGTTCCAGGACAGAATCTTTAAATTATAATGAAGATCTGATCTAGGGCACAAAAAAGTCACCACAAGAAATTAAAACTCACCACAACTTCACCTGAACTTGGCCAGATATAGATCTTGGCCCATTACTTGGAAAAAAATGAGCTGACTCATGGGCTTTTAACTTTACCCTTTAGGCCATTATTGCTCCTGGAAGCATTGTACCACTAAGCTGAATAAAATGCTTCCATCAGTGCCTTTATGTTCTCCTTCCCCAATAAGTGTCACGAGCGAATCCAGATGTGTCAGTGCTTCCTGAGATTAAGTTCAATATTGGCCTTCAATATTAAAAAGGTCAGCTCTGTTTAACAATAACAGTAAAAGTCTTCCACTGCTGTTCACTGCATTCACTATGCCCTGAACAGCAGCCAGAGAGGGAAATATTATTTTAGACTTTCAACTTACTTAATATTTTTATGTGCAGTTTATCATCTGAAAATAACCCAGTTTTCCTTTTAGCCCTCAAAGAATCATCCATAAAATTCTTGTGTCAAACATCATTTTTCAGGCACACTTCTCCTAAAATATTTTGAAGTTAATATGTGGCGGGTTTTACAGGGAGCTTGCCGGCGAGTTCCCCACCACTATTCAATGATACTTAGTCACTTTTATGGGCCCTGGGGAGTTTCTCATCTATTTAGCCCACACTTGGAATTTTTGTTAGCACTGGGGAACTGAACCCCGAGATCAGGCCGCCATTTTGAAAGGGTGCCCTGATCTCTAAGTGAGCTTGTGGCTCCTCCACAAGCCCCACCCATTGGCAATGCCACCCCCACACACATGGACACCACCCCGTGATCCCTGGTGTCCCTGGGGATCCCCCCCTTCAGCCTCCCCAAGCCTCCTTACTGCACCCCCTCCCTTCTAGGACCCCCACCCATCACTCTCTAATCTCCCAGAGGCCCCTACTTACCTGCCCTGCATTCTCCCACCCTTCAAGCACTCCCTCCACCCTCATTTCATGGGCATGGCCCCCTCGCCCCCTGGCCCTTGGCAATGCTACCCTGACACTCGGGCACTCTGCACTGCCACCCTGGCACCCAGGCAGTGCTCCTGCTGGCTTGTCAGTGCCAAGGTAGCAGTGACAGGGTGCCAGCTGGGCAGTGCCCAGTTGCCCGTGTTCCAGGAGGAGGGTCAGGGAGCCATCCTGCACTTACCCTGACCACCCAGAGGTCTCTGGTGGCCAGGGAGACATCCTCTGTATGCCATTCCACCTGGTCCACGTCTGTGTGGACCAGCACTGATCGGCGCCTGGGGAGGCTGGAGAATCGAGGGAGGCCGGTGGATATGGGGTCACTCCCGTTAATCGAGATCAAATACTCACTAATTCCTAACTCGGGGTCAGGTGACTGGAATAAAAATTAAATGAATTGAATAATAGAAAAAAAATGAAGTCTCAAAATAATTGAAGAGAATATCATATCAAATTTGTATTTAAATTATCAGACCTTTCAAGATGGAGCACAAACCACTTGACAGAATCAAATACAACGTGTAAGTGGTGCAGCAGAGTTTTTACGGAACAACCCTATTGTTGCTTTACCATAAATACCCTAAATGCAAATTCCAGAAGAGTGGTTAATGTTGCCCTGCTTTTTAGTTATACAGGAATGGAATTTCATTGTTTACAGTGCACTTCAAAGCTAGGTCTTTACAGCTACATTTCCTACCGAAGACTCTTGCGACTAACAACTGGGTACAATGTCAGAGCGCATCCAAAAACATTGACAGAGCCTTAAAAGTTTCCTGGGCATGGTTAGCACCGAACACAGCCTATCATTCCACCTTAAAAGGCCAGCCATTTTCCTATTGCGTTTGTGAAAGTTTTATCCTTATACGTAAGCAGTTCTGATGAGAGAGGGAGAGATCACATCATTAGGTTTCCTTGAGAGTCAGCAGAAGGTTTTCTTCTCCCCCTGGTCCACAAGCAGTGCTGGAAAATATATCTGGCAACTCCCATGTCCCTTTCGTTGCCAGGTTTCCTAAACCTTTGGAAATCTGACCCACATCTGTTAAATTTAAATCTCTCTCAAAATCTGGTGAATAGAGTATTAATTTAAAGATTATAAATACCGACCCTGCGTCTCCAGAGTGGGCTACTCGGCCAAGCCAAATCCTGCTGCATTTAAGTCAAAAGCAAGTACGATTTTGAGTGTTAAGGTAAGGGTTCACATGTTTACCAATTTAATCTGCCTCACCCAACCCTCTTCTCATCCTTGCAACAACACCTAATCTTTGGACACTAAGGGTCAATTTAGCATGGTCAATCCACCTAACCTGCACATCTTTGGACTGTGGGAGGAAATGGAGCATCCAGAGGAAACCCGCCGACACGGGAAGAATGTGCAAATTCCACACAGTCACCCGAAGTCGGAATCGAACCTGGCTCCCTGGTGCTGTGAGGCAGCAGTGCTACCCACTGTGCCACCGTGTTGCCCCAACTAAAGGATATTTTGCAGGTGTGGGTGAGGGTTAAATGCCCCCACCAGATTTGTGTGAATTGTAATATATAAATCTTGTACTGCCCAGTTTACACTGAGTTTAAGGATGAAAGTCACTGTCAAATAAACTTAAAAGTAAAATTTAGTATTTTTCTGGTTATCTTATGGCTTTCGAGACTTGGGCAAATTTAGAGCGTGAATTATCCTTTAGTTAGAATGGCGACACGGGTGCAAAATTCAGAGGGAATCGGAAAATGTTATCGCTCCAGCGAGATCACAATTTCAGTGCTACCCTCCTTGAAGTGCTATGCTGGAAAGGAGGGGGTGTCAGATTGTTGCTCTTTTTAGCCTTCGTTTTATTACCTCTGATTATGTCACCTTTGCTCACGAGTCGCCAGGTATCTTTCTGATACCGCCACGTGGTTCAAGCTCGAGTTATGATTAATAAGTCAGCACACCGCTTAGTAAGATTGAAATCAACGGTCATTTATTATATACAACAATTAATGCTTACACAATAATCCGACTATCTATATCGAAACCTACCACTACTGGCCAATACTTAACTTTAGGAAGGGCCCACCAGGTCAGGGAAATAAATGGCTTATCGAATCGGATCTGGCCCGCGGGATTCAAAAGGCTGATACGGGTCGATGGCTAGGAGTCTTTATCGGGTAGCAATCGCTGGAGTCAAACTTACAGTTTCTGGTCGATGTTCTTGCGAAGGTCGCGAGCAGGAGAAGAAGGGAGAGAGCGAGATCTGAATTTGGCCCCTCACTTTATAGGACCATGGGGCTTCCCGCCTCTCGGGGCGGCCCTTGACCCTGAGTCCCAAGTGATTGGACTTGTTCCCAATCACTGGGTTCGATATGCTCCAATAATGGGGCGATCCTCGATCGGGGGGTGGTCATTCACCTGTCTTTGTTTCGGCCACTGCAGGCGCCGACAGGTCTAGCCCGGCATTCAATTGCTAATATGTTGCAATTGTTCCCGGGATAGCCGATTAAACTGCAGATGTCTGGGTTGATGTGCTGCTAATAGTCTTGAGTATCGATCTGGGCCGACTTCCCCAGAGCTGAATACGCTATTCTGTCTGCAGCTGTCCGTTTGTGTCCTGTTGGCTGCTTTTCCCATCAGCCTTTTCGGTTAGCCATTTTAAATCGGGTTTTGGCCAAATTAATAGGGAATCAGCCATTTTAGGTGGCTACAAGATGGGCTGGGGAACCCCAGGATCCTCTGGGTGGAGGGCCACAGGCTGTGCTGCTGCTGATCCTCTTCTTGTCAGTGCCCAGGGGCCTCTGTGCTCCTCCATGGGATAGAGGGGGTAGCTGGAGTTAGATCCAGAAGCCCCACCATCCTCTGACACAGACACTTGTTTCCCACCAAGCAGTTGAAGCACTGCACCATGCCCTCAGCTGAACCATGATGCAGACATCTCTTGTACCAAGATCGCCACTGCGGACACCACCCTCGCAGTGTTGGCTTTGTTGCATTGGAGTGACGGCACCATCTCCTCGAACAGAAGACGATGGGACTTCTCCAGTCGGCCTTACCGTCCAACGAGGGATGCTATCATCCCTTCATGATGCTTGCAACTCTGCATTTGCAGTTCCAGCAGCTCTGGGACATCCGCAACCAGGGCCATGTAATCAGCCAGGGGTTCAGCAGAATGCTGGGCCAAGTGCTGGTTGCCTGGGACTTTCCTGCCTCCGCTTGTTGTGGATCTTCAATTGTGAGATACTTAGTTCTCAGCAATCTCTCATTATTCAGATAATATGCTTCTTTTTTATTCTTCCGCCCAAAATGAACGATTTTCCATTTTCCCATATTATACTCCATTTGCCATATCTTTGCCCACATACTTAACCTATCAATATATATATTTTTGCAGCCTCCTTCTGTTCATTTATCTAAATCATTTCTATAATGTAGTATCTATAAATGATTTGGAGGAAAATGTAACTGGTCTGATTAGTAAGTTTGCAGACGACACACAGGTTAGTGGAATTGCGGATAGCGATGAGGACTGTCAGAGGATAAGGCAGGATTTAGATTGTTTGGAGACTTGGGCGGAGAGATGGCAGATGGAGTTTAATCCGGACAAATGTGAGGTAATGCATTTTGGAAGGTCTAATGCAGGTAGGGAATATACAGTGAATGGTAGAATCCTCAAGAGTATTGAAAGTCAGAGAGATCTAGGTGTACAGGTCCACAGGTCAGTGAAAGGGGCAACACAGGTGGAGAAGGTAGTCAAGAAGGCATACAGCATGCTTGCCTTCATTGGCCGGGGCATTGAGTATAAGAGTTGGCAAGTCATGTTGCAGCTGTATAGAACCTTAGTTAGGCCACACTTGGAGTATAGTGTTCAATTCTGGTCGCCACACTACCAGAAGGATGTGCAGGCTTTAGAGAGGGTGCAGAAGAGATTTACCAGTATGTTGCCTGGTATGGAGGGCATTATCTATGAGGAGCGGTTGAATAAACTCGGTTTGTTCTCACTGGAACGACGGAGGTTGAGGGGCGACCTGACAGAGGTCTACAAAATTCTGAGGGGCATAGACAGAGTGGATAGTCAGAGGCTTTTCCCCAGGGTAGAGGGGTCAATTACTAGGGGGCATAGGTTTAAGGTGAGAGGGGCAAGGTTTAGAGTAGATGTACGAGGCAAGTTTTTTTACACAGAGGGTAGTGGGTGCCTGGAACTCGCTACCGGAGGAGGTGTGGAAGCAGGGATGATAGTGACATTTAAGGGGCATCTTGACAAATACATGAATAGGATAGGAATAGAGGGATACGGACCCAGGAAGTGTAGAAGATTGTAGTTTAGTCGGGCAGCATGGCCGGCACGGGCTTGGAGGGCCGAAGGGCCTGTTCCTGTGCTGTACATTTCTTTGTTCTTTGCTTGTTCTTTGTTATAAATTGTAAACAGTTTATGTCCCAGCACTGCTGCCTGTGGCACACCACTCGTTACATCTTGCAAACCTGCAAAAGCCCCATTTGTGCCTACTCTCTGCTTCCTGTTAGTTAGCCAATCTTCTATCCATTCCAATATGTTACCCATTACAACATTAGCTTTTATTTTCCTCAACAACCTTTGATGTGGCACTTTATCAAATGGCTTCTGGTATTATCTGTCAGCAGTACAGTGCTTTTCATTTTCCTCCAGACATCTCAAAACTTTCAAAACCAGTGTTTACTTTGAAAATGTAATGGCTGTTATTTAGACCAGGCATTGTCAAAGTTCGGGTGACCCGCGGCTGCCGGGGGGGGTCGCGGAGCCGTCCGTCGCAGTGCTCCCGATTGTGCAAATCCGCGCGCAACAGCAGCAGCAGCTGGCTTTTAATAATGGCGGCTGCAAGCGGCCTTCAAAATGGCCACAAACATACTACAAAAATGCGGCCGCACTGCGCATGCATGCGCATGCATGGCAGCATGGTAGCACAGTGAATAGCATTGTAGCTTCACAGTGCCAGGGTCCCAGGTTCGATTCCCGGCTTGGGCCGCTGTCTGTGTGGAGTCTGCACGTTCTCCCCATGCCTGCGTGGGTTTCCTCTGGGCACTCCAGTTTCCTCCCACAGTCCAAAGACGTGCAGGTTAGGTCGTTTGGCCATCCTAAATTATCCTTAGTGTCCAAAGAGGTTAGGAGGAGTTATTGGGTTACAGGGATAGGGTGGAACTGAGGGCTTAAGTGGGTTGGTGCAGACTCGATGGGCAGGATGGCCTCCTTCTGCACTGTATGTTCTATGTTCTCTCATGCGCACCGGTGAATGGACACTCGTGCGCAGTGCGGCCGCATTTTAAAAAATCTGGTTGCAGCCTTTTTGAAGGCCGTCATAGCCGACATTGTTTAAAGCCGGCTGCAAGAAGTTCAGGGAGAATGATGTGATTGTTGCTTTCTGAACTTTGATGCTGATGAAGTGGAAGTCACTTACTCCAAGAATGGTGAGTGATCCAACGATGGTTTCATCGCAGCTGTAACTTTAATCAAGAGATGTCAACTTTTTTAATCTTGATTTTTAAACATTCCAAAACAAAGTGCCTGCAGGTCGTATTTGGAAGCTTTATCAATTAATTAATTTAAAAAGAAATGAATTTAGATTACCCAATTATTTATTTTTTCCACAATTAAGGGGCAATTTAGCATGGCCAATCCACCTAACCTGCACATCTTTGGGTTGTGGAGGTGAAACCCACGCAGACATGGGGAGAATGTGCAAACTCCACACGGACAGTGATCCAGGGCCGGGATTTGAACCCTGGTCCTAAGCACCGCAGTCCCAGTGCTAACCATGCCGCCCTAATTAATTGATTTTTAAGTGTCTCTTTTTAAAACATTTTTAATTGTAATGTTTAGGTGAAATGTGGTGAACCTCCAATTTCTAGCGGATGAAAACATTTTCAGTTTCTGCATTTTTTTCCTGTTAAACTTGCTGCGGCTGTTGCCCGCCAATTTGCGCAATCAGAGACGCAGAGGATTTTAAAAAAATTCTATGTCATCTTTCTGCCTGAAGGGAGGCAGAGAGCAGGTCACGTCCCCCAAACATTGACATCACGTGCTTTGGGCGCGATTCCTCCATTTTGTCAGCAGCAAACAAAGTAAGAGAAAATGGTGGGTCGCGGAGGTCAGCCGGCGTGGGCCACGAAGTTCAGCCGATGTGGGTCGCGAAGGTTGGCCGGCATGGGCCGCAAAGATTGGCCGGCGTGGGCCACAAAGGTCAGCCGGCGTGGGTCGCAAAGGTCAGCCGGCGTTGGTCGCGAAGGTCGGCGCGGCGTGGGTCGCGAAGGTCATAGATTATCATAGAATTTACAGTGCAGAAGGAGGTCATTTGGCCCATCGAGTCTGCACCGGCTCTTGGAAAGAGCACCCTACACAAGGTCAACACCGCCACCCTATCCCCATAAGCCAGTAACCCCACCCAACACTAAGGGCAATTTTGGACACTAAGGGCAATTTATCATGGCCAATCCACCTAACCTGCGCACCTTTGGACTGTGGGAGGAAACCGGAGCACCCGGAGGAAACCCACGCCCACACGGGGAGGATGTGCAGACTCCCCACAGACAGTGACCCAAGCCAGAATCGAACCTGGGACCCTGGAGCTGTGAAGCAATTGTGCTATCCACAATGCTACCGTGCTGCCCCTGTGGCCCCTGTCGGCTGGCGTGGGTCGCGAAGATCGGCCAGGTTGGGTCCCGAAGGTTGGCCGGGGTAAAAATGGGTCCCCGAAAAAAAGTTTGAAAAACACTGATTTAAACAGTTTCATTCTTAATTTGCAGAACCCCACAAACAAAAAATGGTGTTAGTAACCATTTCATTGTTTTGTTGTTTTTGATCGAGTGGTGGATGTCGGCCAGGACACTGGCAGCTTTTTCAAATAGTGCCACAGGTTGTCACCTGAACAGGCAGGTGGGACCTCTATTTAATGTGTCACTCAAAAAGTGGCATATCTGACAGTATAGCATCTGCTCAGTGTTTATGAATAGAGTATAGATATGTTTTCATCAGCATCAACTTTTAATTAATGAAACTGAAAATTCATTCTGGTAACAATTTGTCATATGGGTCTGCAAGCGGTATTCCCAGTATGCTAATTTCACTTGTAGCCCTTGATGATTTAACCATAATATTTCCACTGTTCGTTTGTTGAATGACTGTTCACCATTAACTACCATTTCAGAGTGTCTTAATTGATCCTCATTTTGTTTCCACAGCTTTTAAACAGGAAAGATAAAACAACGTTTGAAAAATTAGAATATCTGGTGTCTAAAGAAGACAATTACAAGAGGCTCAGGGATTATGTTACTAGTTTGAAGATGACTCCATGTATTCCATATTTAGGTAAGGATTAGCGTTTTGAATTCTTCAGGAGTAATGCTCCATCTAAATGCCTGGACAAATTAGTCGGCAAGCAAAATAGAAAGTTATTGTTAATTGCTGTCTGGCATTCAAATTTATTTACCTTTTCAACAATGTTTTTAAAATCCATGTTTATAGAGTGGGAATTTTGCCGATGATAAATGTAGTTTGCTCAGCGAGCAGTTTATTACACAAGTTAATTGTCAACCATTGTTTGTGCACCATCATGTATCTCAATCAGAAGTCCAATTCTTAACATTATTTGTTTGCAACATTGTACATATTCAAGAATCATGTTAATGAGTGATAAATTATTTGAATCATTTTATAAACTTAGGCGGTTTTTATTCCTACTATTTCCCAATTATATTGGGATGATTATAGAAAATGCCAGGACTGATGCTGTGTATAGTGCTTCCCGATAGAAGTGGGGAAATTAGAGGGCTTGTCTACCTACTTGAGGGTTACGCAGCCTGTTGGCTAAATTACAAATATGGATTTATAAATAATGTGTGAGGGGAAAAGAAACATTAAAATGTACCATATTGAACTTTGATGGGCCTTTCTATAGACTGATAATCTGAAGTGTCTATCTCACCATGTTCAATCCCTTGGAAGCTATTGAAAATAAATGAGACCACAAATTCATGCGTAACAATTTTTCAACTGCTGAATGTTAATGTGTCAGAACTAACTGGTGTTCCAGATGAACAAGGAAAAGATAAATTCAGCTTTAATTTATGCTGCAGTTTGGAATTTGTAAAGCTATCAGTTTTCCTTTTAGATAGAACAAAAATCTGTTTGAGTGATAGAAGACTATGGGCGGAATTTTGAGCCTTCATTGTCCATGAGCGTAAATGACGATGAGGGTCCAAAATATTGTCAGAGTTAGAAAACGAGATTCTCGCCGGCAAGATCTTGTTTTCCGATTTTTCTCTCCAAGGTGCGAGTTTCTGTTGTGCTGGTGGAGGATGTAGATGACAGCTGTGACACCTCTGCCATGCTTATGTCTGAAATATTTTCATCCCAGCTGCTCGGGTTGAGTGATTGACCTGCAAGGGAAGTGAGGTGGCAGTAGTGCATGGTAGGGGCAGAAGGATATCAGAAACATAACTCACGTGAGGCTGGCGTCATGGCTGGGTTTGTATAGTGTTCTCACGTTTGTCTCTTGCTCCCACCTTGCCCTCAGCACAGATGTGATCCTGCTCCTCCCCGGCCAGATCTAGGACTCTCTCCGCAAACAATGTGGGGTCTTCATCTCAGACATGAGTCCGCCCAGCTGTGCCTGCTTGCGCTGCTCGTCCAGCAGTGAGACAGATGGAGAGAATGTAGGCAGGATGCGTGCCGGTTGAAATGGTAATGATGCCTGGCATGTTGGTTGGTGAGTGGGAGCTGGCATGTGACAAAGAAAAGAGCGATGGGGTATAGTGATAATGAATCAGATAGAGAATCAGAAGAAGGTGGGATCCCGTGAGGTGGCTGTCAGTGAGCTCCCTGTGGAAGTGTGAAGGATGTGTGAGTAAGTACGTGGTTCCTGCACTGGTTACCTGTCCCCTCTTGCAGCAAACTGGCGCATACAAGCTCTGCCATTATCTCCCATGTGGGGTTGGTCCCTTGCTGGCAGGCCATTTGCGAGTACAGATTGTCACGCCTCTGCCCCACCCCATCCAGCATCTTGGTGAGGGCTCCCTCTGAGAGCCTTTGGGCTCTCTTCCTGGCTGCCATTCCCTCAATTGGACTTGGAACAAGTGCTGGGGAGTGCTGTGAGATGTTTAAAAGGTGTGCCTCCTGTGGTGTTGGGTGCTCTGGTGCACAGATGAGCCAACACAGTTGTATGTGGTACAACTCTATTTTATTATAACTCTTATAATACAGTTCGTTCTGGATACTCTGCACGTGCTGTCTCCCTAAGTGTGTTTGGCAACAGATGTGTCCTGGTTCTCCTCTGCAGCTAATACTGACCACCGGGGGTCGTGTCTGTGCTTTTATATCTTTCTGTCATTGGTTGTGGTGTTGTGTGTTCTGATTTGTCTGTTGGTGTGTCTATCATGATGTGTGTGTTTGAATATCATGACATCCCCCCTTTTTACAAAGATATGTGCCTACGTGGTTATAAATATAATTGTGTCGTGAGTGCATCGAAGAGTGTGTGTGTGTGTTATGTACAGCGTGTGTATATGACGTAACTATTTACATGGGGCGATGTCGGGTGCGTCACACTAACAAGGTTGTACCATAACAAAACTTGGATGCGAGAGAAAAAAAAACTTGAACATTGGTCTGGTCAGACGATATCTGGAACAATAAACAACAACAGGTTATAATACAGAAGTGTTTGACTTTTTGAACGTATGAACAGCGTTATAAGTCCAGTCTAATGGGTGACCGCCTCAAGAATGGGCTGGTCCTCAAGCCGGTTCAGCTGTGGAGATTTGGGGTCACACTGGTTCACCTTGGACTGTTGGAGGTGATGCTGTTGCCGAAGTCTCTACTTTACCATTTGTTGTACTTCGTGCAGTGCTTGGTTTTTTCATTCGTGCAAATATAACATTCAACATCTTTGTTAGTGGTGCCTTGGCTGTGGTTTGGTTCTGGTGGCGATGGAAGGGGCATGATCCGTGGCATCTCCACTAAGTCATCCTTGGGAACCAGTGGAGGATCCGGCGTGTGCGTACGGTTCAGTTGCGAGCGTGGAAGGCGGCGCAAAGCTCGCTGATTGCGCCTACGCACCAATCCATCCGCCCTGCATGCCAGGAACAAGGTGGAGTCTTTTTCTTTTTATGTTTGTGGTGGACGGCATCTTGTAGCCGATGGGTCGTCGCCATCGAAGTAGCACCATCACTAATATCATGCAAGGCGATGACTGTGCCAGATGTGGAAGTTGGCCGAGACCGTGTACGCTGGTTCCGGCCACCTGCTGTGCCGGAAGGGCGACTCCGCAGAGAAACGTCGAAGCATGTCGCCTTGGAGAGAGAATTGTTGCTCGCATCAACGTCTGGCGATGGCGCGAATTGGTGTGTCCATCTTGGACCGGAGTCCCAACAGGTTCACTGGAGGCAGCCGAGATTCCCTGAAGCTGCACTTCTGGAGTCGGAACATGCAGGAATGCACCAACCAGTGGAGAGGGTCGAGCCATCGAGGGTGGAAGCGGTGCGCTGCCACCGCAGTCGTCAGTGGTCCCACCGTGATCGTCGAGTGCCTCGGTACGCACTAGGCGAGGTCTGTCACCTTGCACCTTTTGCATGGGAAGTGGGATGCTGTCGTCACTCGTCTCACATCCCGTGGATAGATCCTCATTAGCAGCTTGTTGTTCACTAGGGTTGGGTAAATTGTCAGAGTTTTCATCTGGTGGTGCACACCATGTCGGTGGACTGTCATTGTCTTGCCGTTGTCCTTCATTTGGGCTTTTCTTCTTTGAAATTTTAAATCTTCCCCCAGACATTGCAGAACCTTGTTTATTACCCCCAAATTCTCCCATAGGTATGGTCTCGAATATAGGATCCAATGTTTCTATCGACATTGTACTATTTTCCAAAGAACATTCCGTTTCACTTTTCTTCTCAGGTGCCTCATATGTATCTTTGTCTAATGTACATGCCTTCATGGTCTCTGGGTCTGATTTTGCTGGGACTGGCATGGTCACAGTCTCTCTTTTACTGTTCTCAATTGCCCACATTATACTCCCCATACATAACTGCTTAATCACTGGGGTTAGTGTGGTACAATGGATAATCGGGTCGACCTTATCTGCATCTTCACCATTAGTGGAAAGCACACTCGGTTCACTTGAAACTGCTGTGGGTTTTAAATTCGTTATCTGGCTACTCGATGTCGGTGTCCTCAGGATTCTTGCTCCAATGTTCTGCTCAATAATCAGTGGAGCGTGTATAGGTTCAATGCAATTAATGTTCCCCTCAAGGTTTGAAGAGTCATTACTGACTAACTGCTGGTCTCCGAAGTTGGGATTTTGCGGTGTTGTGTTGAAGGGAGACATTTGTCCCTGCTGTAGATATGATTCAGGTTGTGTTATTTCCATTACCTGAGGATCAATGTCTTGTCCATTTTTTCGATCCGTACTAAAACACTGGCAATTCTCAGTCTGCTCCTTGCAAGTTAAACATTCAATTAATTTTGTTAGCAAATCCTCAGCATCCTTCTGTGGCCGTGCAGCATTATTAATCTCTGTTCGGCTATAATGATCCTGAAGGTCAGCGCATAAACCTTTTTTCTTCGGGCTTGGACGAGGCGATTCCTTTGGCTTGTCTTCAGTTGGGCTTGAACAGTCTTCAGCGCTGTGCCCTTCATTGTAGCATGAGAGACCGTCATGTTCATGCTGCTGTGTAGTGGAGCATGGTAGGCTGTTATAGCCTTCTTGCTGTTCACGTGAGCATGGCAGACTTGCATCGTCTGCCACTGGTTGGTCAGGAGAGGTTGCTAGACCCTCATGGTCTTGTTCCTGCAAGGACTGCGCTCTGGAGTCTTGCGTTCCTTCCATCGTGGAGTCCGTCCACGAGCTCTCTGTGGAGGCTTGTGACACTGGAGTCACTTCTTGTTCGTGCAAGGACTGCGCTCTGGAGTCTTGCGTTGCTTCTATCGTGGAGGCTGTCCACGAGCTCTCTGTGGAGGCTTGTGACACTGGAGTCACTTCCTGTTCGTGCAAGGACTGCGCTCTGGAGTCTTGCATTTCTGCAATTGTGGAGTCTGTCCACGAGCTTGCTGTGGAAGCTTGTGACACTGGAGTCACTTCTGGTTCATGCGAGGACTGCACTCTGGAGTCTTGCATGTCTTCTTTCATAGAGTCGGGAACGTTGAGCGGGACGTGGACCACGCTCTGTGTGGCAGCAGGGCACTCTCCGTGTGCTTGCACCGCTCCCTGTCTGTTAATGTCAGGCTGCAGCATCATCCGGTACTGATAAGTTGGAACGTCATATCTGCTGGATTGAAGATCCTCAAATCCGAAAAATGAATCCGCATCTGCGTCGGATTCAATGTGGGGGCCGCCAATGTGCAACACGAAAGGTTCGTCCGAGTCATAGTCATATAGGACCACGGAGCTATCATTGGGCTCGCGAGGTCCGGAAACACTGTAAAGATCGTCATCGAAGTATTCAAGGTCGGAATCATCGGCTTGTGCGTAGGTAACTGCTTGTCGGAGGGTTCTTCGGAGGTCAAATTCATCTCCTGGGTCAATTTGCGGCACTGTGCTGTCATTCCAGGTGAGGGAAGGTTGTTTTACAGCTTTAACAGATTTTTGTTTTTTTGATTTGGGACGTTTCCCTTTTAAATTGGATTTGGGACGTTTCCCTTTTAAATTGGTGCAGTCTGGGGCCTCTGACATCCTGACGCTCGGTATGTAGCACGTAGGAAGCGACTGCGCATGCTCAGATCGCTGTTCCTTTACCGATGGCCGTTTTCTGGACTGCGCATGCGCAGCATCTCGCGCATGCGCAAACGAAACTTCCGGTTCTGCGCACTGCTCGCGCAACTGTGCTAGCGTGATACCTTTAGCAAGATGGCCGCCGACCTCGACCCAGCCTTCTCTCAGGCCCGGGATTTCGGCCTCTGGGAATTCGGGCTCCGGGATCCCAGCCACGAGGTGAGTACTGCAGCTTTTCTTACCTTTATGTGCCGATTGGATTGCGTTTTCTTCACAGTACTTGGAGAATTTGCCCAGGACTGCCTGGTAATCGTACCTTTGCTGCCTCCTGAAGAACCTGAACCTTCTGAATATTTCTCTTGCCCTTGCACCGGCGATGGTGAGGAGAAATTCAATTTTTTCCCTATCATCCAGGTCTTGGAGTTCAGCTGCCACCAGGAACAATTCGAACATTTGCCGGAATCGCCGCCAGTTTTCGCGGAGGTCGCCGTGGCACTGGAGCGGCTGCGGAACCGGGAGCTCGTACATCATGCCTGGGCACTGCTGGTTGTCTGTGTACACGGAGGTATGCCGGCAGGTATCGATCCACTCCTGTACCATGTGGTGTTGGGTGCTCTGGTGCACAGATGAGCCAACACAGTTGTATGTGGTACAACTCTATTTTATTATAACTCTTATAATACAGTTCGTTCTGGATACTCTGCACGTGCTGTCTCCCTAAGTGTGTTTGGCAACAGATGTGTCCTGGTTCTCCTCTGCAGCTAATACTGACCACCGGGGGTCGTGTCTGTGCTTTTATATCTTTCTGTCATTGGTTGTGGTGTTGTGTGTTCTGATTTGTCTGTTGGTGTGTCTATCATGATGTGTGTGTTTGAATATCATGACACCTCCCTGTTGATGAGCTCAATGATGCTGGGCTAGTGAATCAGAGATAGGTCATCATGTGGGCGACGTGAAATTTGAGAATATTTTTAAGGGGCTGAAGATCTGGTGCAATTTCTTGCCGATGACGCCGGCAGCATTCTCTCCAGTTATCGCCCTGAAACTGACACTTTGAAAAAGTATGGAAAATTGCACCCTATATTTCTATGTTTAAAGGAGAATTTATGTCTGGCCTGTATTTTGATCACTTCAGTTGCTTACTGCAACTGTATGCTGCTAGTCATTCGCTTGATTGTCTTTTGTTTCACTATAATTTAGGAAGATAGAGGAATTGTGTTTGGCTTGCATGCAAATACCATTTCAATGGTCGATACGTTATCTCTCTTTAGGTGAAATGGTTGTCACATTAAGTGTGAAGTTTTTCCAGGCCTTCGGAATAATTAATGATGATCAAACTGTTCATGGTTTTCAACTGTCAGTAACCTTTGTCATTTTCCAACTAGAAAACAGTTTGGATTTATCCTAAAAGGATGGCATATGATTTGAAAACATTTCCTGACAGTCGGCTTGATGCCATTGAACCCTACTTTTGGTAATTGTGTTGGCGCCTTGTGAAAGGCATGGTTTCATTTTCTTTTGGCAAAGTTTAGGATAGAGCGACACACAATAACAGTTAACGAGCTGGTTTCTTGAGTTACCTTTTTGTAGTCCTGTAGTGAAATTGGAAGCCAAGAGAAATTCTCAGTTTTTTTTCTCATAGTATTGAAGGCAGTTGTTATGGGTCTGAAGTCACATGTAGGCCAGACCAGGTATGGATGGCAGATATCCTTTCCTAAAGAACATCAGTGAACTGATTTTTTTCATGGTCATCATTACTGAGACTAGCTTTCAATTCCAGATTTTAATAACTGAATTCAAATTCTGCCAACTGCCATGGTGAGATGTGAACCTGTGTCCCCAGAGTATTAGACTGGACTTCTGGATTACTAGTCCAGTGATATTACTGCTGCAACCCCACCATCTCCCCCCCCCCCCCCCCCCCCCCCTACTTATCAGGATAGATCCTAGATTCTCAGGTTGGAGAGTCTAAGACTTGGGATCACATTTTCAGAATAAGAGGTCAACCTTTTAGGTCTGATGAGAGAAATTTCTTCACTCGGATGGATTGTGAACCTTTGGAATTCTGCACCTGAGAGAGCTGTAGATCCTCCATTGTTGTGTATATTCAAGTCAGAATGTAATAACTGCCAAGGCCAGGTTTCATACAAAACTCTTCACAATCCCCTGTGTCCTTCATGGACATCATAACACAAGAGAGTCATATATTTTTATATTGTCGAGAATCAGAGGATATGGGAATAATTTGGGTTGGTGTAGCAGAGGCAAAGGCTCATCCATGATCGTAATTAATTACAGAGCAGATTTGCAGGGTTGAATGGCTTACTCCTGCTCCTATTCATTATGTTTGTATGTTTCACATGTAAAATGTTCAGTGGAATTCTGTTTGCGGGATCTTCCAGACCGCCGGCAGCGGACCCACGACAGAGTGAGGTGGCCACAATGGGAAAACCCATTGGCCAGTTGCGGGTCTGGAGAAGCTGCTGCCAGCGGGGGTACGCCATGCCAGAAAACGTGGCTGGAGGACCAGAGAATTTCGCCCTTTATGTTACTTAACCATTTTGTCAAACAACCAAGGAAGCTACTGCCTGATTGTGTTCCCTCGTGCCCTTTAGCTTCCTTTGAGATGTCGGTAATATAAACCTGTATTAATTCATTCAGAATGTTTATAACATTTTTAAAAAGCTAGTCTCCTGGCTCATTTGGTCAGAAGAGGCAATTTCTAACAACTTCCAGAAACACAGGTGATTAAGATGCTTTGTATAAATTACTTAACTTAACTTACTCGTGGTGAACCCCTCTAAAGTTGTATTAAAGGATGCCTTGCTATGGTTAGAAGGATTATGGACTTCATCGTGTCTTTGCGTCTGTCTTCACAGTAGAAGACATGAGTAATATCCCAACAATTCAGGAGAGTCAGGGGGCAGAGTTTAATATGGTAGCCATCACAAAGGAGAAAGTGCTAGAGAAACTAAGAGGTCTAAAAATTGATAAATCTCCGGGCCCAGATGGGCTACATCCTAGAGTTCTAAAGGAGATAGCTGAAGAAATAGTGGAGGCGTTAGGTATGATCTTTCAAAAGTCACTGGAGTCAGGGAAAGTCCCAGAGGATTGGAAAATCGCTGTTGTAACCCCCCTGTTCAAGAAGGGAACAAGGAAAAAGATGGAAAATTATAGGCCAATTAGCCGAAGGATGAGATTTCTAAATTCTTGGAAGTGCAGGGTCGGATTAGGACAAGTCAGCATGGATTTAGTAAGGGGAGGTCGTGTCTGACAAACCTGTTAGAGTTCTTTGAAGAGATAACAAATAGGTTAGACCAAGGAGAGCCAATGGATGTTATCTATCTTGACTTCCAAGAGGCCTTTGATAAGGTGCCTCACGGGAGACTGCTGAGTAAAATAAGGGCCCATGGTATTCGAGGCAAGGTACTAACATGGATTGACGATTGGCTGTCAGGCAGAAGGCAGAGAGTTGGGATAAAAGGTTCTTTTTCGGAATGGCAACCGGTGACGAGTGGTGTCCCGCAGGGTTCAGTGTTGGGGCCACAGCTGTTCTCTGTATATATTAACGATCTAGATGACGGGACTGGGGGCATTCTGGCTAAGTTTGCCGATGATACAAAGATAGGTGGAGGGGCAGGTAGTATGGAGGAGGTGGGGAGGCTGCAGAAAGATTTAGACAGTTTAGGAGAGTGGTCCAAGAAATGGCTGATGAAATTCAACGTGGGCAAGTGCGAGGTCTTGCACTTTGGAAAAAAGAATAGAGGCATGGACTATTTTCTAAACGGTGACAAAATTCATAATGCTGAAGTGCAAAGGGACTTGGGAGTCCTAGTCCAGGATTCTCTACAGGTAAACTTGCAGGTTGAGTCCGTAATTAAGAAAGCAAATGCAATGTTGTCATTTATCTCAAGAGGCTTGGAATATAAAAGCAGGGATGTACTTCTGAAGCTTTATAAAGCATTAGTTAGGCCCTATTTAGAATACTGTGAGCAATTTTGGGCCCCACACCTCAGGAAGGACATACTGGCACTGGAGCGGGTCCAGCGGAGATTCACACGGATGATCCCAGGAATGGTAGGCCTAACATACGATGACGTCTGAGGATCCTGGGATTATATTCATTGGAGTTTAGGAGGTTGAGGGGAGATCTAATAGAAACTTACAAGATAATGAATGGCTTAGATAGGGTGGACGTAGGGAAGTTGTTTCCATTAGCAGGGGAGACTAGGACCCGGGGGCACAGCCTTAGAATAAAAGGGAGTCACTTTAGAACAGAGATGAGGAGAAATTTCTCCAGCCAGAGAGTGGTGGGTCTGTGGAATTCATTGCCACAGAGGGCGGTGGAGGCCGGGACGTTGAGTGTCTTTAAGACAGACGTTGATAAATTCTTGATTTCTCGAGGAATTAAGGGCTATGGAGAGAGAGCGGGTAAATGGAGTTGAAATCAGCCATGATTGAATGGTGGAGTGGACTCGATGGGCCGAATGGCCTTACTTCCACTTCTGTGTCTTATGGAGTCAATCAGGGAAGGAGAACTGACAAAGCAGAATAAACCTGAGCTTTGCACAAAGCTTAGTACAAATTAATTACTTTGGTTCAACAGTTTAAGCAGAAGTGTACTTATAACCCAAATTACGATGTTTGCGTCCTTTTGCACACATACCTTTATGAATGCCCATCAATCTGGGCCATGGTTCAATGAGCTGCTTGCTCATAAGCAAATACATGCCCCCAAATTTACAGAAATATACAGAAAAACCACACTGCCTGACTGCTGAGTTGTTTTCATTTTGGGATGCTAACTTTCTGTGATTTGTGCATATCTCTCTCCATTTAAAAAATATTCTGCTTTTTATCATCAAAGTGGATACGTTCAAACTTGCCATATTTTATTCCATCTGTCCTGTTCTTACCCACTCACTAAATCGGTCTGAATCCTTTTGCAGCTGTTTTCTGGCCTCCTCACATCTTACTTTCCCAACTAACTGTTTTTCATCAGCAAACTCAAATACATTTGATGCAGTCCCCTCATTAGAGAAATTGTTAGATATTGTAAATAGCTGATGCTCGAGCACCAATCCTTACATTACCTGACCTGTTATAGTCTACCAACATGAAAATGATCTATTATTCCTACTCTTTATTTTCTGTCCATTAACTAATCCTCAGTTCATGTTAATGTATTATCCCTATCCCATGAGCTCTTATTTTGCATAATCACGTCTTGTGTGGCACCTTATCAAGCGTTTTTTTGCAAATCCAAATGCACTGCATCCACTGTTTTCCCCTTATCTACCCTATTAGATACAAACTTAACAGATTTGCCAAACACAATTTCCTTTGAGAAGGTCAAAGGTATTAAGCCTTCTACATTGGGTGCTCCTAGGTGTTTGATTTGTTGCAAATAGCAGGTGCCACATCCATGTTCCCATTGTGCACAGGTCGAAGGTGGCTGCCAATTTGATATAATTACAAAAGAATCATAGAGTAATAAAATGCAGAAGGAAGTTGTTCTGTCCATTTAGTCTGTGCCGGCGCATTTGAAGAGCATCCAGTTAATCCCGCGTCCCACTCTTTCCTTATATCCCTGCAAGTGTCTCTGCTTCAAGTATTTGTTCAATTCTATCTTGTCAGACAGTACGTTCCAAATCTGGTTGTATAAAATGTTTTTCCTCATGTTACCTCTGGTTCTTTTGCCAATCACTTTAAATCTGTTCCCTCTGGATATTGAATCTTAAAACATTGGCAACAAACAAGTATGAAGATAGCAGCTTGTCACTGAGTGTAGCTTGAGGCAGAGGGTGGATCCAGTGGCGCAGCGAGGCTGAAAAAAGCCAGGAGACCCCTCTGCCGGTATCTACCAGGCTCACAACGACTCGTGCGATCCAACGCGATCTCGTGAGACGTTGTGATGTAAATCTTGCGCATTGTGGGGTCAAATCTGCATATTACAGCGAGACAACTAGTCTCACTCTGATGTGCAGATTCCTGAGGTACCTGAAGTTTTGGGATGCATTCCCTTCGCCTCGAGACGTCTGGCGAGTGCCGTTCAGCACTGGTCCCCACAAACAGGGACCAGATGGAACGGCACTCGTGGGGGGGGGGGGGGGGGTCCCCAGCTGCATGCCTTTTGGGCAGGGTGGTGATTGATTCTTGATTCAGAAGATCAAGGTGTAGAATCAGTTTTTGTAGAGATACAAAAGTCAAAGGAAACAAGTTATTGGTGGGAGTAGATAATAGGCTGTCTAACAATAGCTTCACAGAAGGATAGAGCATACATTACCAAATAATGGAGGCTTGCAAGAAAGGTGATGCAATAATTGTGGTTTATTTTAATCTTAACATCAATTGGACAAATCAAATTGGCAAGAAGCCAGGAGGATAATTTCATAAAGTGCTTTTGAGACAAATTCTTAGAACAGTAAGTTCTGAAACCTACCAGAGATCAGGTTATTTTGGACCTGGTAATGTGTAATTAGACAGGATTAATTAAGGACCTCATAATGAAGGATGACCGTGGCAATTTGAGAGAAAGAAATGTAGGTTCATAACCAAAGGCAATTACAAGGGTCTGAAGACCAGGTTTGCTAAAGTGGGCTGGAAAAATAGGTTAAAGATAACGTGATGGCGATGCAGTGGTTCATACTTAAGGGGATATTTCATAACTCTGAATAAAGCTACATTCATTGAAGCAATAAAGACTACTAGAAGGATGCATCATCCATGGCTACCTAAGGGTGTTAGGAGTGGTATCAAATTGAAAGAAAAGGTGTACAATGCTGTGAAGATTATTGCTATGTGCTAGGAGAGGAGGTTGAGAATGTTTTAGAAACCAACAAAGGATGATAAAAGAAAATTAAGACAGAAATTGGTGCATGAGAGGAAACCGGTAAGAAATATACAAGCAAACAGTAAAAATGTTTACAACTATATAAGGAAAAGAGTAGCTCAAGTGAACATTGGTCCCTTAGAGTGTGAGATTGGGGACTTCATAATGGGAAATTAGGAAATGGTGGAAGCTTTGAGCAAGTATTTTGCTTCTCTCTTTACAGTAGGAGTCCAAAAAGCATCCCAAGAATAATTAAAAATCAATGGGTGATCAATCCCTTCCTGCCCCCCCTCCCCCTTCCCTACCCCCCCCTTCTCCCCCCACTCTACTCCCGTTTCTTGCCTGCTGTGTTTGGCTACTTCCTCTTGCTGGGACCTTGGAGCTATGAAGCAATTGTGCTAACCACTGTGCTGCCATGCCCCAGTTGAGCAGGATTCTACAGTGGGCGATCAGGGAGGCAAAGACATGGGCGTCATCCCCATGAAGCGATCTGGCTGATCTGATACCCTGAAGAACGCCACTTTCGGGCATGGCTCCACGCTCATCCCTACCACTTTGGACATTGCCTCGAAGAAAGCTGTCCAGTACCCAACAAGTCTGGGGCAAGACCAGAACATGTGGGCGTGGTTGGCTGGTCCTCCTTGGCACCGTTCACATGCCGGGAAGAACCTACTCATTCGGGTTCATGTTAAGTGGGCCCGACGTACCACTTTTAGTTGCGTTAGGTTGAGTCTTGCGCACGTGGAGGTAGAGTTGACCCAATGTAGTGCTTCGCTCCAGAGTCCCCACCCTATTTCGAACCCCAGGTCTTCCTCCCATTTCCTCCTCGCCGTGTCAAGTACAATGTCGGCCCTCTCTATCAGTCATTCGTACATGCAGCTACAGTTCCCTGTACCTAAAATGTCTGCGTCCAGTAGTTCTTCTGGTAGCGTCCGTCGTGGTGGTCACGGGTACATCCTTGTCTCCTTCCGTAGGAAATTTTTAAGCTGCAGGTACCTGAGTTTGTTGCCCTTAGCTAGCTGGAATCTCTCTTGTCAGTTCATCCAGTGTTGTGATCCTGCCGTCAGTGTATATGTCCCTGACTCTCAGTGCCCCCCCATTCTGCCTCCACCTTTTAAAGGTGGCATCAGTGAGTGCTGGTGTGAACCTATGGTTATTTCAGATGGGGGCTTTGTCGGGCATTTTGGTCAGGCCAAATTGTTGCCGCAGCTGGTTCCAGGTCTGGAGGGTGGTTACCACTGGAATGTTTTTTGGGTGGGGATGTGAGTGCCGCTGTGGCGAGGGCCCTGAGCGAGGTCCCCCTGCAGGAGGCCTCCTCCGTGCGCACCCACGCGGTTTCTGGCTCCTTAATCCATCCCGTTTCTCTTTCTGCTGTTGCTGCCCAGTGGTAGTACTCTGGGTTTGGGAGGGCTAGCCCCCCCTGGACTTTGTTTCTGGACCTTTGGGATCCTAGCATTCTTCCCCCATTCCCCCAACCCGATGCAAACGCCATGATTAATTTGTCCAATGAATTGAACAAGGCCTTGGGGATATTGATCGGGATGGATCTAAGTAGGAAGAGGTACATCCTGCCTATAATATGATGACCAAAATTCCCACACAATAGCCAAGTTGTGACCTAACCAGCATTCTTTACAGTTCCAACATGACCCCTCTGCTCTTGTATTCTACGCCTCAGCTAATAGCACGGTAACATTGTGGATAGCACAATTGCTTCACAGCTCCAGGGTCCCAGTTTCGATTCCGGCTTGGGTCACTGTCTGTGCGGAGTCTGCATATCCTCCCTGTGTGTGCGTGGGTTTCCTCCGGGTGCTCCGGTTTCCTCCCACAGTCCAAAGATGTGCAGCTTAGGAGGATTGACCATGATAAATTGCCCTTAGTGTCCAAAATTGCTCTTAGTGTTGGGTGGGCTTACTGGGTTATGGGGATAGAGTGGAGGTGTGGACCTTGGGTAGGGTGCTCTTTCCAAGAGCCGGTGCAGACTCGATGGGCCGAATGGCCTCCTTCTGCACTGTAAATTCTATGAATAAAGGCAAGAATTCCACAAGTCTTAACCACTTTACCTACTTGCCCTGCCACCTACAGGGATCTGTGGATACGCACTCAAGGTACTTATGAACTTGAGTACCTTCCAGGGCCCTACCATTCATTGTGTAATCCTTTGCCGTGTTAGCCCTCCTCAAGTGCTTTTGCATAGTTCTCCAGGTTACATAGGCCATTGGGCATGTTGAGCCTGTTCTGCCTTCCCCTCACATCCTGAGATCCCTTTCGCCCCAAGAGTTGTATCAAATTCCTTGAAAACATACCACTTTCCATGGCAGCGAATTCTACAGGCTCACCGCTCAGGGTAACAAAATTTCTCCTCATCTGTCCTAAATGGTCTACCCTGTATCGTCAGACTGTAACCAATGGTTCTGGACTCCCCTACCATCGGGAACATCCTTCCTGCATCTACCCTATCTAGTCCTGTTAAGACTTTTATAGGTTTCTACGCGATGCCCCTCATTCTTTTGAACTCCAGCGTATATAATCCTAACTGACTCAATCTCTCCTTATGTCAGCCCGCCATCCCAGGAATCACTCAGGTAAATCTTTGCTGCACTCCCTCTATAGCAAGAACATCCTTCTTCAGATAAGGAGACCAAAACTGCACACAATAATCCAGGTGTGGTCTCGCCAAGGCCCTGTATAATTGCAGCAAGACATCCCCGCTTCTATACTTGAATCCTCTCGCTATGAAGGCCAACATATTATTTGCCTTCTTTACCGCCGGCTGCACTGCATGCTTTCCTTCAGTGACTGGTGTATGAGGACAGCCTAGTCTCCCCTCTCAATTTATAGCCATTCAGATAAAAATTTGCCTTTCTGTTTTTGCTACAAAAGTGCATAACCTCACAATTATCAACAGTGTACTGCATCTGTCTTGCATTTGGCTACTCAATCACCGTTGTCCAAATCACACTGAAGCATCTCTGCATCCTCCTCACAGCTCACCCTTCCACCCAGCATTGTGTCATCTGCAAATTTGGAGATAATACATTTCATTCCCTCATCTAAGTCATTTTTATATATTGGGAATAGCTGGGATCCTAGCATTGATCCCTGCAGTACCCCACTAGTCACTGCCTGTCATTTAGAAAAAGACCCGTTTATACCTACTTGTGGTTTCCTGTCTGCCAACCAATTTTTTATGCATCGCAATACATTACCCCAAACCCCATGTGCTTTAATGTTACATGCTAATCTCTTTTGTGGGACTTTGTCGAAAGTTTTCTGAAAGTCTAAATAAACCACAACCACTGGTTCCCCCTCATCAATACCGGTTACATTCTTGAAGAATTCCAGTAGATTTGTTAAACATGACTTCCCTTTCGTAAATCCAGTCTGACTCTGTTCAATTCTACCTCTTCTTTTACAAGTGTTCTGCTACAAAATCTTTTATAATGGACTCTAGTATTTTCTCCACTACCGACGTCCAACTGTAAGAGACTTCTGTTTGTCTTCACCAATCTTTTTCTCTTCACATACCTGTAGAATATTTGATAGAGCGTTTTTATTTTGCCTTCAAACTTACCTTCTGCTCCACTTTCCTCCTCTTAATCTGTTCCTTTGTTCTCCTTTGCTGTATTCTAAGCTGCTTCCAATCCTCAGGTCTGCTGGTTTTTTTTTGGACCAATTTGTATGCCTCTACCTGTAAGCGGCACGGTAGCATAGTAGTTGGCACGGTTGCTTCGCAGCTCCGGCGTCTCAGGTTCGATTCCCGGCTGGGTCGCTGTCTATGCGGAGTCAGCGCGTTCTCCCTGTGTCTGCGTGGGTTTCCTCCGGGTGCTCTGGTTTCCTCCCACAGTCCAAAGATGTGCGGGTTAGGTGGGTTGGCCATGATAAATTGCCCTTGGTGTCCAAAAAAAAGGTTAAGTGGGGGTTACAAGGATAGGGTAGATAGGTGGGCTTGAGTAGGGTGCTCTTGGGCTCCTTCTGCACTGTACATTCTATGATTCCATGATTCTTTCCCCTTGAGGGAGAGTAGGAGTGTGTTCCATCTCTGCAGGTCCTTTTTGACTTCCTCTGTCAGGCTGGTCAGGTTCCACTTGTGAACCCCTGTTCAGTCATGAGTGATTTGGATCCCCAGGTAGTGGAATTTGTGTTGGGCTTGTTTGAACGGCAGTCCCACCAGTGCTGCCCCTCCCCCTTTCGGGTTCACTGGGAAGATCTCGCTTTTGCTCATGCTGAGTTTGTAGCCCGAGAAGGCACCAAACTCTTTTAGGAGTGCGATGATACCTTCCATGCTGCTTTGTGGGTCCGAAATATAGAGGAGCAGGTCATCCGCATAGAGCAAGACTCTTGTGCGCTCTGCCTCCTCTTTGAATCCCCCGGCAGTTCTTTGCTGTTCTGAGTGCGATCACTAATGGTTCAATTGCTGGGGCGAACAGGCATCCCTCCCTGGTGCCCCTGTGCAGCTGGAAATACTGAAAGCTGGTAGTGTTTGTCCGTATGCTCGCCGTGGGAGCGTTATACAGGAGCTTCACCCAGGAGGTGAACCCTGTTCCAAGCCCAAACTGCTCCAGTACCTCTATGAGGTACTTTGACTCGACTTTGTCGAAGGCCTTTTCTGAGTCCAGGGAGCCGATCACCTCGGATGTTCTCTCCCCGGATGAAGTCATGATCATGTTCAGCAGGCGCCTGATGTTCGATGTTAGCTGTCTTATCTTTGACAAAGCTCGTTTTTTCCTCTGCGACCACCTCTGATACGCAGTTCTCCAGCCTTTTGGCTAGGATCTTGGCCAGTATTTTGGCGTATGATTTTAGGGGCATCTATCAAATCTCCTCTTAGCCTTCTGTGCTCTAAGAAGAACAATTTAATCATTGATTGTACATCGCACACGAGAGATGCCCAAGTAATGTCTTGCATATAATATGTAATGTTGAAGATGGGTCTGTAAGAACCGCACTCCGTTGGGTCTTTGTCTTTCTTAGGTAGTGAGGTTGAGGCTTGTGCTAGCGTAGGTCGCAATGTGCCCCTCGCCAGCGAGTCTGTGAACATCTTCTGCAGGCGTGGGGCCAGTGCTATCGCAAAATGATTGTAGAAGTCCGCCGGAAACCCGTCTGGTCCCGGTGCCTTCCCCGCCTGCATGGAGCTAATACTCTCCCTGATCTCTCCCAGTTCTAGCAGTGCTTCCAGGCACAAGGCTGCTCTTATTTCTTATGTTCTTAGGAAACAATTTCTCTTTATCAGCTCTGTTTAAGCCCTTCATGATTTTAGGCGCATCTATCAAATCTCCTCTTAGCCTTCTGTGCCCTAAGAAGAACAATTTAATCATTGATTGTACATCGCACATGAGAGATGCCCAAGTAATGTCTTGCAAATAATATGTAATGTTGAAGGTTCTATCCTTGTGATTTCCCTGGACAGTAAATTTCTGATGTTGACAAGCAACATGCAGTGCTTAGCAAACGTGGAATGACTTCCCTCAATGGGAAAAGTTACTTGTTTCTTGCAGACCATTTAACTGCTTGTGGAGCAGTATCTGGAAGAGATAGTTGCACATCTCATAAGGAAGACATAATAATAATAGGTGTCAATAGGTCAAAGAGCAAACGGATAAACACAAGTTTAGTAACAGTGATGCATACATTTTATTTATTCAAAACTAAGTATATAGATTAAATCTGTTTCACAACAGATGGTGATCTCAATTAATTTTAGTCAGCACCAGGGCAGCAAGATGGTACAGTGGTTAGAACTGCTGCCTCACAGCACCAGAGACCCAGGTTCGATTCCGACCTTGGATGACTGTCTTTCTTTGTGGGGTTTGCACATTCTTCCGGTGTCTGTGGGTGCTCCGGTTTCCTCCCACAGCCCAAAGGTGTGCAGGTTAGGTGAATTGGCTCTGCTAAATTGCCCCTCGGTGGGATTATGGGGATAGGGCGGGGGATTGGATTGGGCCTAGGTTTGCTCCTTCAGAAGGTCAGTGCAGACTCGATGGGCCGAGTTGCCCATCGATTGTTTGATTCTTGGGAACCTGCATACTAATCTGTTTCGCAGCTATAAGATTGTAGTCTTTAATTAAAAACCAGTGCATTAAGTCTCTTTGGACTTCCACTGTTTCTAGTACTGTTTCTTCCACTGTTTGGGCAGCACGGTAGCACTGTGGCTTCACAGCGCCAGGGTCCCAGGTTCGATTTCTCCACTGGGTCACTGTCTGTGCGGAGTCTGCACGTTCTTCCCGTGTCTGCGTGGGTTTCCTCCGGGTGCTCCGGTTTCCTCCCACAGTCCACAGATGTGCAGGTTAGGTGGATTGGCCCTTGGTGTCCAAAAAGGTAAGGAGGGGTTATTGGGGTACAGGGATAGGGTGAAAGTGAGGGCTTAAGTGGGTCGGTACGGCTCGATGGGCCGAATGGCCTCCTTCTGCACTGCATGTTCTATGTTCTAGCTTCAGAAAGTACACTGTTACATCCTTTAACGGTCTAAAATGGATCACCTGACATTTGCCTGTATTGAAATACATTAGTCATCATTTTTGCATATCTACCAATATCATTTTGTAAATTTATGCTTCCGTCATCACTGCAACAATGCCACCTAACTTTGTGTCATCAGCAAGTTTGATCCTGTGACCTATCCCATCATCTAAGTCGGCGATAAACATGGTGAATAATTCAGGCCTTATAATACAGATCCTCGTGGCATACCAGTTGTTACATCCTGCCAATTAGAGTACCTGCCTGTAATTCCTATGCTCTTCTTCCGCTCAATTTCTTAACCAGCTCAGTAATTTGCCTACAGTTACAAGAAATTCAACTTTAGCTAACTTTCTCATGAGGGACTTGATCCAATGCTTTCTGGAAGTCCCTCCAAATGGAGATTTCCCTGTCGACTATTTTAATCATCTCTCAAAAAATTAAATCAGATTCACCACGCAAGACCTATTTTCAGGATTCCCTGCCAGCTCTCTTTGATCAGCTGATAATTTTGAAGATACTCAGTCGCCGTGGGCGAGATTTTCCCATCAGCCCGCCATGTGTTTTTCGATAGCGGAGGAGGCCGCCAGCGGGATCTACTGGTCCTATGGTTTCCCATTGACAACACCCCTTGTCATCTAGAAAACCGTGTACCGGCATGGGACTGGAATTTCCCGCCAGCATGAACAGCCTGTAAATCCCACCCCCTGGGCTGGATTCTCCGATTTTGAGACTTAAGTGCTGACGCCACCGTGGATACTGTGGTGTTTTACGACAGCAAAAACGGCACAACAGGTGCACTGATTCAGCAACTCTAAATGGGCTAGCACCATCGCCATGTTGAACACAACCGGTTCAATGCGAAACGGCGCAGATTCGCCGGGTCCGTGATTGCCGCACATGAGACTCATATGCTGCAGCCGCACTTAACGATCCTTCCCCCCCCCACACACACACTCTCCCAGTCAACAAGATGGCTTGAAGGAGAGCAGCGTCACGGTTCAGGGACGCTGAGCTGGACACCCTCCTGGATGCCATGGAGAAGTGGCGGATAACCATATACCCCGGCTCGGGAGGAAGGCCACCTGGCGCCGTCGTGCCCGGGCGCAGGTGGCAGACATGGTCAGTGCCGTGGGCAACGTCGTCCGGACTGGCCAGCAGTACCGGGAGAGACTGCACAACCTCCTCAGGGCGACCAGGGTGAGTTGGCTGCTCCGTGCCCCTGGCATAACACCCCCCCCCAATCTTAACCCTACCCCACCACCCCCAGGAGAAGGCCGCGCACACCTGCCGGAATGGGAGATAACCGGAGCGGGATCACCAGACGTGTGGCCCCTCACCATGCCCAAGTAGAGGGCACTAGACATGGTCGGAGGAAAGGGAGGTCACCCCGGTGGAGGCCAGCGGCGGACGAGCAAGTGAGACCCTACTAGTTCTGCATCCCCATGACACGTGTGGACCCCCCCACATCCCTCTCACCCCCTGAACCCTGTTGTACCTTCCAAACAGTAACCCGTATACGGTGGACAACAGACCACAAGTTGTTCAATACGGTAAGAGTTTATTACACGCACACAAAGTGAGCACACACATGCAAGTTGCACTCTAAATTAACACACAAGAACTACCCTAACTTCACATCCAGGTGACTAGCAAGTACAGAGCGCATATGGCCTTATCTGCAATCTGTCGTCTGGCAGTACCGGATGTCTGTTGCTGGATGTCTGTGTCCCTGGCTCTGGTCCCTCTGGATGGCGAGAATTTTCCTCTTCTTGGCTGGTGAAGGTATCACTGCTATTGCTGTCGGTAGTCACGAGAGCGAATGACAGAGCAGACCCGACGGTCCAAATGGCCCCCCCCTGCATTCAACCGCTATGTCCCAAGGCACCATCTGGAATGCAGCCTTTGTACTTTTGCAAGATACAGCCTGTCCGTGTCCATGTGGTGCCCAATGTCTTTGCGGGCGACCATCTCAAAAGTCCACACATCCCTCCTCATCCTTAAGGTGAAGCATAGTGGATCACACACTCGGACCAATACCAATACAGGGGCTATTTAGCACAGGGCTAAATCGCTGGCTTTGAAAGCAGACCAATGCAGGCCAGTGGCACGGTTCAATTCCCGTAACAGCCTCCCCGAACAGGTGCCGGAATGTGGCGAATAGGGGCTTTTCACAGTAACTTCATTGAAGCCTACTTGTGACAATAGCGATTTTCATTTTATTTCATTTCATGCCCTGCATCCCCAGTCACCTGTCCTTCAGGTAAGACCCTAACTCTACATGCACAACTCCCTAATACAGAATACATGAATAACAAAGACAAATATAAATATACATTCCATAACAGACCTAATATGGTTAGAGAAATGGAAGTGTCTGTACTGTAAGATACAAGTGGCAGTCTATTGCAGAGGTGGGACAATATTGAAAACCTGATACAGAAGTGGAGGAATACTGTCCGGTACAAACTACAGAACATACAGACGGTAGTGCAGATCAATATAAACAGACTGGCCTGAAGAATTTACAGTTCTACAAAGGTCATATAAAAGATAACCTGGATATTCAGTGCCAAACAAGTATCAGTCCCCGGGGATCGTTGGTCTGGCTGGATTAAACCGGCCAGTGCAGTAAACATGAGTCTCATGTCCAACCGCTGCGTGATCTCTGCTGACAACCTAAGGAATTGGACTGTGAGGAAGATGAGGTCGATTAAGGTAAACAGGATCAACATGGCAGCCAGGTGGGGGCGGAGTTGAACAATGGGGTGTCTCCGAAGTTCAGAGCCCCAATCCCAGGAATCATCCCACCAAGTTCTGGCTGTGCCTTCTGCATCTGCCAGGTGACATCCTGGGGTTGCTGTCTCCGGGGGTCCTGGGGGATCAAGCATAGTTTCTGTTATTATCGCACACCTAATATCTGCCTTCATGCTGTCACCATCCGTGGGCCCCCTTCTCTTTCCGTATTTCATCGAAACATGTTCTATGTTCGAACCCAACACAGCCTTCTCTTGGCTGAGGCTTGGACTACCCCCTTCTTCATGCAACCGTATACTGGTTGTGGTCTGTCTTAACCAGCCGAACTCCAGAGTGACCAGCTGTATACAGTTTCGCCCCAGGAGCACAGAGGTCTGACCTGAGGAGGGAGGGGGGGGGTGAATTGTAGGGCAGCCTGATTCTTTCATAGCAGCAATCACCATAAGATTGCTAAGTGTAAATGGCATGTGGGGTCGGTCTGTAGAAGAGTGAAGAAGAGGATGAGTTGCGACCAGAGTCATTGAATACATTTTTCGGCCCACAGCCAAACGGTGGGGTGCGGGGCAGCGGTTCTGGTCTGAGAGCTGTCCAAGTGTTTGGTACTGTAAGTAGCCATTCCAAATAGAGGGGGTCGGAGGGAAGGAGAGGTTAGTGGTGAGAGAGGTGCGTATGATCCTCGACGGGCTAAGAATTTGTGGGGTCCCTGGATAGGGTGGGGGAAATGCTGTTAATCCACTACCCAAGTGTGTTGAAGAACAGGATGAGTGTGTAATCCTAGGAAGGGGCTACTTTCTAGGTCTGGATAGACTGGTGGATTATAACCAGCAAGAACAGGAATGGCGATATGTTGTGTGTCCGAGGACTGATGACAGGACGAGGGTGTATCCCTAGGAAGGGTCTACTCCCTAGCTGTGGATAGACTGGTTGGTTAGAACCAGTAAGAACAGGTTGGTGATACGTTGGGTGTCCAAGGACAGATGACAGTATGAGGGTGTGTGGTTGGTGAGGGACCACCCCCTATTCTGTGGAAGATGGATTGACCCAAGCACAGCGATGGTTAAGATTGGAGTCTGATTGGGGAAGGGGGGCGGGTGCGGAGAAGATGTTCAGGAAGTGAATATAACATTGCTCTGAGTACTGGGGGGCAATTGTGGAGTTGTGTGGCAGGCACACAATGTAGTACGGGTTGGTGGTGTTATCCGTGGGGGAGGAAATACAGCTCAGCGTGAGTGCTGATGATGAAGGTGCTCTCAGAGTCTGATCAGTGAGAGGCGAGGGACAGTTCGAATTGCAAATAGCATGTAGGGAGCAGAAGAAGGGATGGGGAGACAAGGGTGAAACAACGCACAAACATAGAAGACGTGCATGTGTGGAACATGCATGATGGGCAGATTCCATTAGAAATCATGTGCCATGCTTATTGGGAGGCAGCCGATTGTCATTATCTGGACACCTCAGAATGTTTGTGTTCCACTCACCTCAAAGCACTGCACTCCTCAGCTATTCTTGTATTACCCACATGGGAGGTTCATCGATGGAATCATCTAACTCCCCTGGTTGCCAGACCCGCGTCTGCCGGTTGCTTGCGTTCATTGGGTTCAGGGTTACCATCTCTGGTCCTCGAATCGTTCGGCTACTCTGATCAACCGTCCGGCATGGCCCCATGTCCAGTAGGGGGACTGAGTTTGAGTGGTTGTGGGGCGGTTGCGCTGCTTCGTGAAGGTGTCAATGATAACCAGAACATCCTTAAATTCATTTCTGCATGGTGAGGGTGGGCCGATGTAATCTACATGGGGATTCGTCCAGCGACCCTCCACAGGACGGGTGTCCTATATGTCTCCTCCTGGCGTCACCGTCGGGAATATTCTGGGCCCAAATGAGGCAGTCCTCAATGTAGTGAGTGACATCCTCCTTTAGTTCCGGGCACCAACATAATGGTAGTCCATAGTGGTCTCCATGCCCTGGTGTCCCTGTCCGTCATGGGATTGGTATATGAGTTGGTTTCGGTCCTGGTTAGGGACCGCGTCATTCCCGCCCTTTAAACGAATCCGTCATATATGGTCAGTCCGTTCTCCCATGTTCTGTAGGGGGACGGGAATCGCCGTTCAGGATCTGTCCTAGGGAATCGTCTGTGCGTTGGGACTGAGCTACGTTAGATAGTGAGCTAGACTGAGCTACGTTAGTCTGGGTTACGTCAAGCGCATTCATCGGCTCACCTCCGGGTGGCTACCAGAGATATCCGTTACTGGCACTGGCCCTGGCTAGGGCCTCGGCCGTGCAGCTGCCTGGTGGGGGGTGGGGGATAGCTCTTAACCTCAATGATGCCGTAGGTGCGGCCAGTGGCTATCTATAGTTCGCCGGGCGTTTCCCGTGCGTTGTGCTCACGTCCTCCCACCAAGTGTGCCCTGTTGCTCCGGGGCCTGTCTCGGTGCCTGATGAGGTCTGACCACATGTGCCTGTCATGATATGCAGACATGCAGATAATGATATACAGACAGGCAGCTAATGAACACAGAGAACAGGACATGACCAATGAGCAGGCAGGACACTCGGGTGGTATCTCACTATAAAAGGCACAAGGCACTCACACTCCGCCTCTTTCCACTAATGAATATCTACAGAGTGAGTCAGGGTGTATGTACAATATCACACCTCCAGCACGTGGCTAAGAGCTAGTCTTGTTCAGTCAGACAGAGTAACCACACTTACGTTAGCAGAGTCGAACTCACAGAGAACTGTGCTAACTGTGCTACTGGGTCAATAAATCAGATTGAACTAACTTATTTTGGTTAAAGCTGCATCCAGCTGCAGCCTGTGTTATCCCAGAGTACATAACACATCATGCAACCAGGAGACTGCTAAATCCAGGTGGTTTACCTCAATCCGTTCCGTGACAACCGGCACCATGGAGAAGATTCAGGTTCCTCACCAGGTCAGGATCTCCGGCAATCTCAGTGCCAACTGGCGGACATTCAAGCAAAAGTTTCTGCTGTACATCGAAGCTTCAGACCTCGTGGGTGCGTCTGATGCAAGGACGATCGCGCTTCTCCTCTCAACAGCAGGTGATCAAGCCATCGAACTCTTCAACTCTTTTCACTTCACCGTAGGCCAGGACAAGACAAAGTTTCACACCATCCTGGACAAGTTTAACAGTCACTGTGAAGTGGACACCAATGAAATCTTCGAGCGCTACAAATTCAAACAACGTCTACAAGGTAAAGATGATTCTTTCAACTCCTTCTTAACTAACCTCCACCTGCTAACGCTGTCCTGCAACTTTGGTGATATTGCTGACTCCATGATCAGAGACCAAATCATTTTTGGAGTTCACTCTGATCCTCTGAGAGAGCAGCTACTGAAAATCAAGCATATGACCTTGCCAGTCGCGATTGAAACATGCACAGTGCATGAACACGCCAAAAATCGCTATGCCCAGTACAAATCGGCTGAAAATGAGAAACTTGCCTCCCACGAGGCAGAGAATGTGCAGGCCATCTCCTGGATGCAGTGCCTCAGCATTGATGAAAGAGGGCATTTCGCACGCTTTTCCTGGGGCCCCACACATGCGCGATGCGAACGGAATAACGAAGCGGCCGACACCTACACTGCGCATGTGCGACGACGCGCGGAGCGTTAGGACGCCGATGTCATGATGTGCTCAAACTGCGGCAACGCTCACTTAAAGAAACACTGCCCTGCAAGAGGCAGGCGGTGTTTAAACTGCGGGAAGTCTGGACACTATGCAGCCTTGTGCAGGTCTGCACCACCAGTCAGGGGCCAGCGCTCCCAATTCCGATGACGGCGCGTTCAGAGTGTGTAACAACGATTACAGGATTCTGATCCTGGCAGCACAACAGATCCAGAGGAAGAATGCCTGGACTCCGCCTACTGTGTGGGCATCATTACCAAATGTAAATATGCCACATCCAACTCATCAGAAATTCAATCCATCCTCGCTGTGGATTCTGCAGACGAATGGCGTGCGGTGATGCAGGTCAACCACTGCTCCATCCAGTTTAAGCTGGACACAGGTGCTTCTGCCAACCTCCTCTCACAGACAGATTTCAAACGCATCAAGAAGCCTGCAGGCTCCTGGACTACAACGGAAATGCCATCACGGCACTGGGATCCTGCCATCTATTCGTCTCCAACCGGAGCACCCATGCACGGTTACGTTTTGAAATTGTCAAGCCAAACAGGGCATCCCTACTTGGCGCATGCCTGCAAGCAGCTGAACCTCGTGCAGCGGGTTTACACAACGATATCCTCCAATGTGGATCTTCAGGCCAGCATTGACGACATCCTCGCTCAATATCCAGATGTGTTCGACGGGATGGGCACGCTGCCATATTGATACAAGATTCTGCTCCGACCTGATGCCAAGCCAGTGGTCCACGCACCACACCGGGTCCCGGCTCCACTAAGGGAGCGTCTGAAGGCACAGCTCAAGGATCTTCAGCAACACGGCATCATTTCCAAGGTAACCGAACCGACTGACTGGGTCAGCTCGATGGTATGTGTTAGAAAGCCTTTGGGAGACCTGTGCAACTGCCTTGATCCCAAGGATCTCAGTAAGAATATAATGCGTGAACACTACCCCATCCTGAAGCGGGAGGAACTCACCAGTGAGATGGCACACGTACGTTTTTTCACCAAGTTAGATGCGTCACATGGATTTTGGCATATCCAGCTGGATGAGTCCAACAGAAGGTTCTGCACCTTCAAGACACCATTTGGCAGATACTGCTTTAATCATATGCCGTTTGGCATTGTCTCGGCATCGGAGATCTTCCATCGCATCATGGAGCAGATGATGGAGGGCATTGAAGGGGTTCGTGTGTACGTGGATGACATCATATGGTCCAGGACCCCTGAAGAGCATGTTTCCCGTCTCCAGCAGGTATTCCGCCGTGTCCATGCCAATGGCCTGAAGCTGAACAGGTCCAAATGTTGCTTTGGCATGTCGACACTCAAGTTCCTAGGTGACCAGATCTCTCAGCAGGGCGTGCGCCCGGACACAGACAAGGTCAAGGCCATCAAAGCCATGAAGGTCCCTGAAGACAAGAAGGCGGTGTTGCGCTTCCTGGGCATGGTCAATTTTCTGGGCAAATTCATCCCAAACCTGGCCTCGCACACCATGGCCCTAGGAAACCTGGTGAAAAAGTCCACTGCCTTTGAGTGGCAAGCAGCACATCAGGCAGAGTGGTTGGAGCTGAAATCAAGCTCACCACTGCACCCGTCTTGGCATTTTTCGACCCAGACAGGGAGACGAAGATCTCGACAGATGCAGCCAGGATGGCATCGGTGCGGTGCTGCTTCAACGCAATGGCACTTCCTCCTGGGCACCGGTAGCCTACGCATTGAGGGCCATGACGCCCACCGAAACAAGGTATGCGCAAATAGAGAAGGAATGCCTGGGTCTTCTCATTAGCATTCTCGAGTTTCACGACTATGTCTACAGCCTGCCGACATTCACTGTCGAGACAGATCATAGGCCTCTGGTCCACATTATCCACAAGGACCTGAACGACATGACGCCTCGGTTGCAGTGCATCCTCCTCAAACTCAGAAGGTACACTTAGTGTACATGCTTGGCAAGGAGCTCATCATTGCTGATGCATTGTCCCGCTCCATCACATTGTCTAGTGAACCGCTGGAAATCATCCGGCAGATTGAATCACAGGTGCAGCTGTGTGTTAGCACCCTCCTGGCGTCTGATGAGAAGGTGGTTCGTTTCCGCGAGGAGGCAGCCAAAGACCCCCTCTTGAAGCGTGTCCTTCACCACCGCGCCAATGGCTGGCAGAAACGGCAGTGCCCTCAATTTTACAATGTAAAGGACGACCTGACGGTGATTGATGGTATCCTTCTCAAGCTGGACCGGATTGTCATTCCACTCAGCCTCCAGAGCTTGGTGCTCCGCCAAATCCATGAGGGACACCTGGGCGTCGGGAAGTTTACTCGCAGAGCCAGGCAGGCTGTCTACTGGCCTGGTATTAGCCAGGACATCTCGAACATGGTCCTCAACTGTGCGACCTGTCAACTCTTCCAGCCAGCGCAGAGCAAGGAGACTCTCCAGCAGCATGAAATCGAGACCTCCCCGTGGTCCAAGGTTTGCATCGACCTCTTTCGTGCGAATGGTCGTGACCACGTGTTGATCATTGACTATTTCTCCAACTACCCTGAAATCGTGAAGCATCTCGGACCGTCATCAAGGCCTATAAGGAGACGTTCTCCAGGCATGGTGTCCCACTCACTGTCATGAGTGACAATGGCCTGTGCTTCAACAGCCACGAGTGGTCTATGTTTGCCAAGTCATACCATTTCAAACATGTCACTTCCAGCCCAAACTATCCGCAGTCCAATGGGAAGGTTGAAAAAGGGGTGCACATTGTGAAACAGCTCATCTGCAAGGCCGCGGACTCTGCTTCTGACATCTACCTCGCGCTGCTTGCGTTCAGGGCGACACCACTGTCCACTGGCATGTCGCCGGCTCAACTCCTGATGAACAGGGACCTGCGGACGACACTTGCAGCCATACACTTGCCCAACCTGGATCACCTCCCGGTGCTGCAGAAGGTGCAGCAGCTCCGAAACCAGCAAATGCAGGGCTATGATGCTCATGCCACCGATTTGCCCGTGTTATCCCCGGCAGACACTGTCAGGATCAAGATACCGGATGGTGGCTGGTCTGCTCCAGCTGTCGTTGTTCGACAGGCTGCGCCCCGCTTGTATGTTGTACGTATGGCTGATGGTTCTGTTGTGCGTCGAAACAGACGGGCACTGCGCAAAGTTGCCTGCCCGCAACCACTTTCTTCGCCGTTTCCGTCCCTTGCTTTGCCACCTCCTGATACCTCGAACTACGAGGCCACCAGTCAGGCTTCCACCCCGCCTGTCAAGGCGCCGTCGTCCCCACCACCACCTCTCCGCCGGTCGACAAGGATCAGACGCAAGCCCCAGAAGATGGACTTATGAACATTTGTTTTGTTTGCTATGTTCTGTTTTCTCACATTAGACAGTAAATTACGTTCACATATGCCACCGCTTGTAAATATGTTAATATATGCCACCACATGTAAGTACGTTTTCATATGCCAACAAAACAAACAAAAAAAGGGGAGATGTCATGATATGCAGACATGCAGATAATTATATACAGACAGGCAACTAATGAACACAGAGAACAAGACATGACCAATGAGCAGGCAGGACACTCGGGGATGGTATCTCACTACAAAAGGCATGAAGCACTCACACTGCCTCTTTCCACTGATGAACATCTGCAGAGTGAGTCAGGGTGTATGTACAGTATCACACCTCCAGCACGTGACTAAGAGCTAGTCTGGTTCAGTCAGACAGAGTAACCACACTTAAGTTAGCAGAGAGTCAAATCATAGAGAACTGTGCCAACTGTGCTACTGGTTCAATAAATCAGATTGAACTAACTTCAAGGTCTGGAGTATCTTTTGGTTAAAGCTGCATCCAGTTGCAGCCTGTGTTATCCCAGAGTACATAACACACCAGTGCCAACCTCTCCCTTTGATATATCCCCGTACTACCCTCTGCCATATGGGAAACCTCTCTGCTCCTGTCTTCCATGCCTCTACATCTCTACCTGTTGTCCGAGCTGACATATTGCCGTTAAGGAACAAGGGAGTAGAGGGCCGATTGGATAGCGGGTACTGCTTGTGGCTATGTTCCCACCCTAATCCCTCAGAAGCTGCATGCAAATCTGCCGGGTTGACCCTATCCTCCCTTGTTAGGTACACACTTCCGAAATCTGGTGATTTGTCCAATACGGAGTGCACACCTGTGGTTTATGTTTGATCTGTGAATAATCTTCAAGAGTAGGGACCTTTATATTACGTTTTGATGAACTTGGGATACTGGCCGTTACATGGGTCGATTGCCTACTTAAGTCGGGCTCAGGCGGAATCTCCAAGACTATCCTGTGGGATCTTTCGGAGCATCAATTGTAACTCCCAGCCAAATTGCACCAGGGTCGCCAGATTTGTGGTACCTTCTGAACCATAGTATGCCTCCAATCCGTTTACGATGGAGAAATTAACACACAAGCTGCATGCAATAATAATACTAGTTCAATACACACACACACACACACACACACACGCACACACACAGTTAATATTAGTCAATCACACACACATGCAGGTTGGACTCAATTTTTTTTCAAAAATAATTTTTATTAAAGGTTTTCATAAAATATCAATAACAAAATGAGAAAGAAAAAAGAACCCAACAGGGTTAAGTACAAAACATAATCTAAAAGAGCAACCCCCAAACCCCTCCCCCCCCCCCCCCCCTTGTACATAAATAATAAATTAACATTAACACCCCGACTTAACACAACAGGTGTATTCACCCCCTCAGACCCTCCAGTGTAAATAACATAAACAAAAATAAAGTAAACCCCCCCCCCCCCGAGCTGCTGCTGCCATTGCCCAATGTCTATCGTTCTGCCAGAAAGTCTAAGAACGGTTGCCACTGCCTAAAGAACCCTTGTACCGACCCTCTCAAGGCAAATTTCACCCTCACCAATTTAATAAACCCCGCCATACCGCTGATCCAGGATTCCATGCTTGGGGGCCTTGCATCTTTCCACTGAAGGAGAATCCTTCGCCGGGCTACCAGGGACGCAAAGGCCAGAATTCCGGCCTCTTTCGCCTCCTGCACTCCCGGCTCCTCTGCCACCTCAAATATTGCGAGCCCCCAGCCCGGTCTGACCCTGGATCCTACTACCCTCGACACCGTCCTTGCTACGCCCTCCCAAAATTCCTCCAGCGCTGGGCATGCCCAGACCATATGGGTGTGATTTGCTGGGCTCCCTGAGCACCTAACACACCTGTCGTCACCCCCAAAGAACCGGCTCATCCTTGTCCCGATCATGTGTGCCCTGTGCAGCACCTTAAACTGTATGAGGCTGAGCCCTGCGCACGAAGAGGAAGAGTTCACCCTCCCTAGGGCATCTGCCCATGTGCCCTCTTCGATGTCCTCTCCCAACTCCTCATCCCACTTACCTTTCAACTCCACCACCGAGGCCTCCTCCTCCTCCTGCATCACCTGGTACGTTTCCGAGATCTTCCCCACTCCCACCAACCCCCCGAGAGCACCCTGTCGTGTACTGTGTGTGGCAGTAGCTGCGGGAATTCCACCACCTGCCGTCTGACAAACGGCAGTACCTGAAGGTGTTCCCCGGGGGCAGCCCGTACTTCTCCTCCAGCTCACCCAAGCTCGCGAACATCCCGTCCACAAACAGGACCCCCAACTTTCGTATCCCTGCCCTGTGCCACTCCGAAAACCCTCCACCTGTTCTTCCTGGGGCGAACCGGTGGTTCCCCCGTAATCGTGTCCACGCCGAGGCCCCAACTTCCCCCCTATGCCGCCTCCACTGGCCCCAAATTTTGAGGGCCGCCACCACCACCGGGCTCGTGGTATACCTCCTTGGAGGGAGCGGCAGCGGCGCCGTTGCCAGCGCCCCCAGACTCGTACCCACACAGGACGCCGTCTCCAGCCTCTTCCATGCAGCCCCTCCCCCTCCATCACCCACTTGCGCACCATCGTCGCATTGGCGGCCCAGTAGTACCCACAGAGGTTAGGCAGCACCAGCCCCCCCCCAGCTCTACTCCGCTCCAGGAACACCCTTCTCACCCTCGGAGCCCCTCGCGCCCACACAAACCCCATTATACTCCTGTTAACCCGCCTGAAAAAAGCCTTCGGGATAAACACGGGGAGGCACTGGAACAGGAACAAAAACATTGGGAGCACCGTCATTTTGATTGACTGCACCCTACCCGCCAAGGATAGTGGCAACGCGTCCCACCTCTTGAACTCCTTCTCCACTAGCTCCACCAGCCTCGTAAAGTTAAGCCTATGCAGGGCCCCCCCAGCTCCTGGCCACCTGGACCCCCAAATATCTAAAGCTCCTCTCCACCCTTTTTAGTGGGAGCTCGCCAATCCCCCTCTCCTGGTCCCATCGCTGAACTACGAACAGCTCGCTCTTCCCCATATTGAGCTTGTACCCCGAAAAGTCCTTGAATTCCCTAAGGATCCTCATTACCTCTGGCATTCCTCCCACCGGGTTCGCCACATACAGCAGCAGGTCGTCCGCATAAAACGACACCCTATGCTCCATTCCCCCCCCGCACCAACCCCCTCCAGTTCCTCGTCTCTCTCAGCGCCATAGCCATATGTTCAATCGCCAGTGCGAAGAGCAGGGGGGACAGGGGACACCTCTGTCTCATCCCTCGGTGCAACCGAAAGTACTCGGACCTCCTCCTGTTTGTGGCCACACTCGCCATCGGGACCTCATACAACAGCCTAACCCACCTGACAAACCCCTCCCCAAACCCAAACCTCTTCTGCACCTCCCACAGGTACCCCCACTCTACCCTATCGAAGGCTTTCTCAGCGTCCATCGCCACCACTATCTCCGCCTCCCCCTCCGTCACCGGCATCATGATAACGTTCAAAAGCCTCCGCACATTTGCGTTCAACTGTCTCCCCTTCACAAACCCCGTCTGGTCTTCATGGATGATCTGCGGCCCTCAATCCTCGTGGCTAAGACCTTCGCCAGCACCTTGGCATCTACATTTAGCAAGGAAATCGGTCTGTAAGACCCACATTGCAGGGGCTCCTTGTCCCGCTTCAGGATCAAGGAGATCAGTGCCCGGGACATCGTCGGGGGTAAAGCCCCCCCCTCCCTTGCCTCATTGAAGGTCCTAACTAACAGCGGGCCCAACAGGCCCATATATTTTTTATAGAACTCGACCTGGAAACCGTCCGGCCCCGGTGCCTTCCCCGCCTGCATGCTTCCTATTCCTTTAATCAGCTCCTCCAGCCCAATCAGGGCCCCCAGTCCTGCCACCTGTCCCTCTTCCACCTTTGGAAACCTCAATTGGTCCAGGAAACGGCCCATCCCTCTCTCCTCCTGTGGGGACTCGGATCGGTATAATTCTTCGTAGAAGTCCCTGAAGACCCCATTGATGCCAACCCCACTCCGCACCACGCTCCCTCCCCTGTCCTTAACTCCCCTGATCTCCCTAGCTGCGTCCCGCTTCCGAAGCTGATGCGCCAGCTTGCCTTTTCCCCATACTCGTAGACTGCCCCCTGGGCCTTCCTCCACTGCACCTCTGCCTTCCTGGTGGTCATCAGGTCGAATGCGGCCTGGAGGCTACGCCTCTTCCTCAACAATCCTTCCTCAGGCTCTTCCGCATACCTCCTGTCCACCCTCACCATCTCCCCCACCAGCCTCTCCCTCTCCCCCCGCTCCCTCCGCTCCTTGTGGGCCCTAATGGAGATCAGCTCTCCCCTCACCACCGCCTTCAGTGCCTCCCATACCATCCCCACTCGGACATCCCCGTTGTCGTTGGTCTCCAAGTACCTCACTATACTTCCTCGGACCCGGTTGCTCACCTCCTCGTCCGCCAACAGCCCCACCTCCAAGCGCCACAGTGGCCGCTCTCCTCCCCCATCTCCAAGTCCACCCAATGTGGGGCGTGGTCCGAAATGGCTATTGCCAAATACTCGGTATCCTCTACTCTCGCTATCAGCGCCCTACTCAAAATGAAAAAGTCGATTCGAGAATAAGCCTTATGGACATGTGAGAAGACTGAAAATTCCCTAGCCCCCAGTCTTGCAAATCTCCAAGGGTCCACCCTCTGGAGACTCAAAATAATGGTGCCGGTCCTTGTAGGTAACCCACAGTCGCGCCGGCTGCAACATGCCAAACTTCACCCCCTTCCTGTGCAGCACCGCCTTCACTCGATTGTACCCGGCCCTCCTCTTCGCCACCTCCGCACTCCAGTTCTGGTATACCCGAACCTCCGCGTTCTCCCACCTGCTGCTCCTCTCCTTCTTGGCCCACCTGAGCACACACTCCTGATCGACGAACAGATGGAACCGCACCAGCACCGCCCGCGGAGGCTCGTTAGCCTTGGGCCTCCTCGCCAACACTCTATGGGCCCCTTCCAGCTCCAGGGGCCCCTGGAAGGACCCCGCTCCCATCAGCGAGTTCAACATGGTGACCACATAGGCCCCCACGTCCGACCCCTCCAGCCCCTCCGGGAGGCCCAAATTCCGCAGATTCTTCCGCCTCGACCGATTCTCCATCTCCTCGAACCGCTCCTGCCATTTCTTGTGAAGCGCCTTGTGCGCCTCCACCTTTACCGCCAGGCCTAAGATCTCGTCCTCATTGTCAGAGATATTTTGTCGAGCCTCTCGGATCGCCACCCCCTGGGCCGTCTGTGTCTCCAGCAGCTTATCAATAGAAGCCTTCATCGGCTCTAGCAGGTCCGCTTTAATCTCTCTGAGGCAGCGCTGGATACCCTCCTGTTGCTCCTCCACCCACTGCCTCCACGCTGCCTGGTCTCCTCCCGCCGCCATTTTGTCCTTCTTCCCTCCCTTCTTCGGATCCACCACCACCTTTTTTGTCGCCCTGCTCCTAGTTAAAGCCATATACTGACGGGGAGCTATTATTAACTCCTTCCCACACTGGGAAACATCGAAAGAATTCCCTTGGGGGCCCTGAAAAGAGCCCAAAAGTCAGTTTTTGCGGGAGCCGCCGAATGTGCGACTTAGCTCCACATAGCCGCAACCGGAAGTCTCAAGAGGGAATCCTTTTGGCAGTGTTCGCTTCACCAATCTGCCCCAAAAAGTCTTTGGAAACTCCTGAAAAAGGTTTGCGAGTCCGTTCCAGACTGGAGCTGCCGAATGCGTGACCTACTCCTCCATGGCCGCCACTGGAAGCCTCGTCCCCGCTTCTTCAATGGCCTTGGTAGATCTTTTCACAGTTGTTCCCTCTGCTGCTAGAATTCACCTTTAATAACGGCCCTCAAGTCAGCTTGCAGCCTTTAAGCTTGCCCTTCACCTATGTCTCAGCCAAATCTTTTACTGTTTCTGCCGGGTCTGGAACCAAGAGACATACCATTCCTGGGGGACACTGTCGGGGGAATGTTGCAGACTTCTTCCCACACCGGGAAATGTCGAACAAATGCCGTTGGGGGCCCTGTAAAGAGCCCAAAAGTCTGTTCCAAGTGAGAGCTACCGAACATGCGACCTAGCTCTGCATAGCCGCACCCGGACGTCCGTTGGACTCTAAACGAACACACATAAAAGACCAACTTAACTTCCAGGTGACTGGCATGTGCAGACCAGATACAGCCTCGTCTGGAATCTGTCGTCTGGCAGTGCTGGATGTCTGTTGCTGGTCATCGGTGTCTTCGGCTCTGGTCCCTCTGTGGATGGCGTGGATGGTCCCCCCCCTTGGTTGGTGCAGGTATCACCGGTGTTGTCATCGGAGGTCGAGTGAGCGGGTGGTGGGTTCTGCAGCATCTTTTGTCCCTGACAGGTTTTGCGTGCTTTTGGGCGGTCCCAGGTAGATGTCAAATAGATCGATCAGGGCTCGATCACCCTGATCGATCTCAACCAATTGGTGGTGGTCTCCTCGATGGTGGGGCGGGTCTCAGTCAGCCATGGCTGTTAGTGTCCGAGGCACGTAGGCCTTCCCAAATAAGGAAACCAATGCCACCAAGTCTGCCACATATTGTTACTTTCTATCTGGAGCCCATTGCCCCTGGATGTCCTTTGAACGGCCTTGCCCCTGTGTTAGTTTCTGCAAGGTCCGGGCTGCAGCCCTTGTATATTTTCAAGCTGCAGCCTGTCTCTGTGTTGACCAATATCACATCGATCGATCTGTGCGGGCGGCTATTTTGGATGCCCACACCCCTCACCCCCCCTCACCCCCAGCCTGTTATCCACCGATGACCCCGGCCCTGGCGCCCGTCCTTGCTGCCAGGGGCACCATTGGCTGGCATTGCCCTCACTGGGGGCTGCCGTGGGTGTGGCCCTGGATGGGCCCCCGTGGGTGGCTCCAGTTGGGTGGGGCTTCGGTGCCGGGGGGCGCGCTATGGTCGGAGGGAGGGGGGGGGGGCACCCATACGGCTGGTGCCACTTTGTAGAACCAGAGGCCAGGGTCGGTGGTCGGCCAGTGAGTGTTCAGCAGGATGGCAGTCGGTGCCTGGGCACTGCCCCAGACCCGTGGCGGGGCACCGCAGCTGCTCGATCCGTCCACCCCTCTCTCCCCCTTCCCTCCCCGAACTGGAAGGACCCCCCCCCCCCCCCCCCCGTTGGCAAACGGAGAATTCAGCCCTCTACCTTTAATTATAAACTCAGCGATTTCCAAACAGTATCCATTGGTTAGGATATTCCAAAATTCCATGGACACGGGAAAGGTTCCAGTGGATTGGAAAAGTGCTAACGTAACACCCTTATCCAAAAAGGGAGGGAGGCAGAAAGTGGGAAATTACAGACCAGTTAGTTTAACATCTGTTGTAGGAAAATTGTTAGAATCAATTATCAAGGATGTAATATCAGGACATTTGGAAAGCCAACACGCTATCCATCAGAGTCAGCATGGTTTTATGAAGGGCAAATCATGTTTGCCCAGTTTGCTTGAGTTCTTCGAAGATGTAACAAGCAAAGTGGATAATGGGGTTCCTGTAGATGTAGTATATCTGGACTTCCAGAAGACGTTTGAAAGGTGCCACACAGAAGGTTAATTCACAAGGTGAGATCACATGGGATTAGGGATAATTTATTAGTTTATATAGAAGACTGGCTGATGGACAGGTGACAGAGAGTTGGGATAAATGGGTCTAGTTCTGGATGACAAGATGTAACTACTGGGGTGCCACAGAGTTCGTTCCTTGGGCCCCAACTATTTACAATCTATATTAACAACTTGGATACAGGGATAGAAGGTTCTATAGCCACATTTGCAGATGACACAAAAATAGGTGGGACAATAAGTTGCAATTAGGAAGGTCATAATCTTCGATTAAGAGGTAGCAAATTTAAAACAGATTTGAGGAGAAACTACTTCGCCCAAAGGATTGTGAATCGGTGGAATTCGCTACCGTGGTGGATGCAGGGACACGGAGTAAATTTGACGTGGAGTTAGACAGATTTTTAATTGGTAATGTGTTGAAGGGTTATGGAGAACGGGCAGGACGATGGAGTTGAGGCCAGGATGGGATCAGCCATGATCATATTGAAGGTGTTTCGGCTCAGGAGGCTAAATTGCCTACTCCTGCTCCTAGGTCAAGTGTTCGCGGGAGAAGAGGCTCTGGATGATTTTGCAATCCAGCTCTTGGTCTGTAGGATTGTAGGTAGCAGATGAGGAACGTATCAGCCAAGATAGAATGGTGGAGCAGACCCCTGTTGTATCATACAACAACTTTCTGTTTTATTCCTTCATCTCTCCAAATCTTGTTACAGTTCTAATTGTTAAAGGTTGACCCTGACCATTTCCTCCAAAACCCAGAGAATTATTCACATGTACTTTACTGTATTCACAATTGTAGGATATTACTTTGCTTTAAGTGTCGATGAATTATATTCTGCTGCATCTTTAATGAGGAACACTGTCGCCTACAGTGGAGGAGTTCAGCAGGTAAACCTTCCGAGATTAATGCAGCTGAAATGGTAAGGATGACCTAGAAACAGGAGTTTTGATGTTTTCATAGGAAAAAGAGAATAAAAACCAAGGGGTGGATTCTCCATTGTCCGATGCCGGTGTTAGGATTCCCGATCAGGCGGAGAATGGTGGGTTGTCCGAAAATGGTATCGGCTCTGGGCATCAGACCAGGTGCAATGCTTTGCAATGCCACCGCTGGTGGTCCCATGCAAATCCGCAATTTGCCCGTATGTAATTCTGAATAACGGCTGAAAGCCCAAATATCACCCCCACCATTTTGCTCCACCCTCTCAGCGGGCGTGATTTGGTGCAAGTATTTACAAGGGGGGCCCAGGTGCCATGGCCATTGAGGGGGATAAAGGAGGTTTTGAAACTTTTAGTGGCTTGTTGGGGGGTGTATGCCTGGACCTCCAAAAGTAGCGGGGAACGACTTGGTGCACGGAATCTGGGTGTCTCCCTCAGGTTTGGTGCCCTGACTGAGAACAAGAAGGGGAATGCTGCATAAGTTTATTTAAATCCAGACCCTAGCTGCAACTTACAAGCTCCTGGCTGTTCTGACTGCTGACAGTATCCCGCAAATGTTTATAAACACTCTTGTTATGATTGACAGCGCCTCACCACATCAAAAGCACTTTTCTTCCTCGTTTTCACAGCAGAAAACACTTAGCTCCTTTTATTGTGGTGAGGAGCTGTCAATCATAGCAAGAGTGTTTTATAAACATTGTGGTTAGCATCAAAGCAGAGTAATGGAGATGCATTCAAGCATGAAGGGAAAGATCAATAAGCAATCCACAGAACAGCTGTGCTTGACCCATAAAAGTGACCCATAAAACTTCATAGACTAGTGAAAGGTTTTCTCAATGAACGGGAGTTTTGCATTTCAAAGGCTGTCAGGGGAATTGAAGCCCTTTCAAATGTTCTCGTCTTTAGAGGAAACTTCTGATAGTCAGAACAGCTGCTGCTTTAGAGACCTTTGTCTGAAACAGCAGAAGTTGGGAAATGATAAGTGAAAATGCAGTGATTTTTTACTGTACTGCCTGGACTGCTCTTCAGCTTTCAGGCAGGGATGACTGATGGGGGGCATCTGATGCGGGTTGGGTCACCTGTGCGGGGAGTAATCCACTATTTCCATGGTTAGAGGTAGGATTCCCCTTCCTGTCAGCGGGTGGGGGGGGGGGGGGGCCTGCCGCAGGATTACCGGATTGGGCCACCAGCTCAAAATGGCGTCCCGATACCAGGATTCCAACAGAATCCGGCGAGCTCTCCACCATGCATTTATTCACATCGTTAAGGAGTGAGACTCGCACCTGGGCCCCACTCCCAGCTCCAGCAGAGATCAGTCCTGATTCTCTGCTGGCGGGATTATTTAGACTCCAGAATGGAAAATTCCGGTCCAAATGTCAGCATGTCTGTTTCTGATGGCTAGAAGATAGAGCTAACAGGAAAGAAATGGGTGCAGATAAAGATTTGCATAAGATTTTGCTTTTGTTATCTAATTCAACGAACAACTGGCAAACTAGATTTTGCACTAATAACTGAAATATTGTGCATTGATCGAATCTATGTGTATCACAATAACACAGTGACTGCTATGTTTGATATAGGAAAACAAAGAAAAGGACCTTAAATTGATGTTGGATTCACCTCTTCCAATGCTTAGGTGATGAGTCAAAGCAACTAAAAAATGAATAGAAAGATACCATTTAGTCAATAGTATACACGTTTTCACTCTCCCATACATTATGCTGGAACTTTGCAATTCATGAACCAAATCAAAGTAGAATTACCATCTTCAATTCTAGCCATCTTGCTTTAAGAAAGATGTACAAGCATTGGAGAGGGTACCAAAAAACACCAAAAGACTGGTTACAGGTTTAGAGGGAATGAACTGGAAGAGAAGATTCGGAAATAAGCTATAAAGTGTGAGGGAGGAACCTTGCCAGGGTGTGATATATGTCATAGGCAGGATTCTACGTTGCCTGACGCCGAATCCATTCCGATGCCCGAATCGAGTCCGGTGCAGGTTTGACCCCAGTCAGCCATGCTCTGCCCCCATGGAAGTGCCGTAATCGCGTTGTGCACCGTACGCCGCTGAAACGGAGTTGGCACGTCGCCAGAAGCCTCTCCCATGATGCTCCGCCCCCGATGGGCTGAGTTACCGATGCACGGTCGGGAACCCGGTGTGGCGGCTGTGGACTGTGTCCATCGCCATCACACTCAGCCGGGAGGTGGGTGGGCGAGGGGGCCTTCCACAAGGGCTGGGGCAACTGGTGGGGGTGGCCAAGATGGTGGCCTGTGGGGTCACGGATGGTGGGTCGGGTCCGCGCAAAGCTGACGCTCTGCTGTATGGCATGACCGCTGCAGGTAGTAACTGTGTGCATGTGCGGCCACGGACCCGGCCATTTTCGGCGCGGGAGCTGGGAGTTTCACCTGGCGTCGCAGCTAGCCCCTCACTTGTCCCGGAATCTGTGAGGGTTTGGCGCCAATTTTGGCATCGTAAAACGCCCGTGAACTCTCTGCTTCAGCCGTCACTTAGCCGCTGAAATGGAGAATCCAGCCCCATATCTCAGATGGGACTGGGATATTACTTTTAATATTATGTCCGTTGGTCCTAGCTTTAATTTAATCAATGGAAAGAAAATTTAGTGCCGACAATGGGAACTTCTCTCAATGCTATAATTTTGTATTCATTTGCCAGATTAATAGAAACAAAATGCATTCAGGTTGTTCAAAATGATGGATGCTAAGGATAGTGGAAGAGAAGAGCTTTGATGGGCCAAATGGTCATCTTGCTCTGTTATTGAATAAATAAAGAAACCCACTGCTCCAATCATCTTAGCTGCGTTTCAGTGAACCTTTTATGTTTGTATAAGCATAATGTGATCACCTTTTGAAAGAAAACAGATTTAGGAATGAATTTTACTTTAAGAAAATAACCTTCGAAGATTGATTTTTATTTTATGACTTAAAAAATAGACAGTAATATATTCCAAGGTCATGGCAGGGATTCTCCCTTTTGGGGGCTAAGTCCCCACACCCGCCGGGAAACGGGTGAGAATCACTCCGGACTTTTTCCTCGAACGTCTGGGGTGATTTTCCGTTTTCCAGGGGGCCAGCAGGACACCCCGGCGTGCGTCCCCAGCCCTGGCTGCCGGCAGGCCTGCTGTCCAGACCGTGCGGCTGCTCATGCGCATGGCAGCCGCAAGCGGGTCCGCGCATGCGCACGGTGGCCCACCTCGGCGCGGGCCGACATGGCAGAGCCACACAGCGGGCCCATGCGGAGTAAGGTAGGTCCTCCCCAGATCGCGATAGCCTGCCGATCGGTGGCCTCCGATCATGCGCCTGGCCACCGCTGAGGGCCCCCCTGGAATCAGATTCCCCCCACCAGGACCGCCACCGCGGCCGCGGATTCGAGCTCCCAGATATAAACCACGCTGGCAGGAATTCGGCCGGTCGCCCGCTGAGAATCACCGCGGGGCCTATTTCAGCGGCCCCCGACTGGCGCCGTGGCGACCGCGTGGGCGCGATTGCGTCCGGTTTTCTGGTTACTGGAGAATCGGCGACCCGGCGTCGGAGTGCGTTGCAGGAATTTCCCACGTCCCCGCCGATTCTCCGACCCGGCAGGGCTGGGTTTGTTCCAAATTTAAGCTTGGCGTGTGTTGCACCAATATTTTTCGACCAGACTTTTCTGAGCCAGATAGATAGTGCCTTCACGGCAGAGACAGCTTTTGCTGGGACAGATAGCGTTTGTGTTCTGCAGCTATATTTTAAATCAAGAATTCTGCTGCTATGAGAAGTTGACTTCTCACAGAGTAATTGTTCTTTAAGAGGAAATGCATTTTTCATTGTAAAACTGCTTCATTTTTTCATGTTAGAACATTGGGAATATGTCTTCTGGTGAGGATTGTACATTTAAACTTGCTTAGCTTTAAAATTTTAGTCTTAATGAGAATAGGAAGACTGTTTTGATCCTGAGATGTTGAACCTTTCCATCGAATCTGGGAACTTCCACATTCCTTTACTATTAAAATTAAACTTTGATGCATGAAAGACTTAATTCAAAATATTTATTTCAACCTATCCTCAATATTTTCAGCATTAAAATAAAGTATTGTGGATGCCCCAAATGTTCTTAAAAATAAAGCTAATATGTCTGACAGCAGATTATTAAACAAACAATTGTCTGTTATAACAAAATACAAGATTAATATACATCCAACCAAGCGTCATAACTTTTTTTGTTGGGTTACAATGTAATCTGGTTAAAATTGTGGCAGACATCTGATGTGTTCCTGTATAAGAAGGCCACTGTTTGACAATCCAAGATGGCGCTGGAGCATTGCGACTCTGCGAGCTCTCCCAAACAGATCCTCTTTTTACATCTCTTATCTTTTCATGTACTAAATGATCTGTTTGAGCTGCTCGCAGAAAAATACTTCTCACTGTACCTTGGTACACGCGACAATAAACAAATCCAAATCCTTTGGGGTGCTAGTTGTTCAACACAGTGCCACTGGCCATTGTATACAGATGCACAGAATAATGCCGTATGGACCCTTGATTTTTCCTGTCGCTCTTTAAAAGGTAATGAAACCATATATGTAGGTGCAATGTCAAGTTAATTTTCAACAATGTTAAATAAAATGCTTCTTTAACAAAGTACATGGCCTGCATTTGAAAGAACCTTATATTTTGATACTATGTTTTCATAGTTGCATCCATTGGGGATATGTGGCATCTTCTTGACTGTGCTATTCAGGCTTGACCATCATTACTGCACTTTTCAGAGAGTAGGAGCCCCCTCGAAATTCAGCCCAGTAAACTCCATCTTGGTACTTGCTGCGATAATGACCTCCACGGTACCACACTCCATTCAAATTAGAGTGTGCACAAGCATTGTACCACCAGCCACCTTTGTGGAAATGAGCACAGTTCCCTAAGGAAGGAACAGAGAGTTAATATATATATGTGTTCCTGCAAGTCCTGCCAATGTCAATGTGACAATAAGCAAATAATCTGTTGTGTTGTTCGGTAAACAATTGAGCACAACACCAGAGAGAACCCTTCTTTGAATAGTTGCATAAAGTCCCATTTGAGAGGGAGGACGTGCTGTGGTTTAAAGTATCTTTTGAAAGATGCATTTAACTATAAATAATTTAAAATCTAAAGTTTTATATAAAACTAAGAACTGAGCATGTGACTTCAAAATGCAAACAAGTCTGTGGTGCCTGGTTCAATTGTCTTGTCTTCTAACCCTGCTACATCTATATCATATAATTGATCTTGTTCTCCATGTAGAATGTCATGGAAGATTTACCAAGGAAATTGCACAATGACTATTTGTTTGTTACCAAGATTACAGGCTTTTGAGAACTTCCAAACTTCATATTCCAAAAATTTACTTGTTATATGGTTTATTTGCATCTATGATAGCCAAATATTATGAATACATGCGATACATATGGATCCTCACTGTCTTCAGGTGATGTCCCGGAGGACTGGAGAATAGCCAATGTTGTTCCTTTGTTTAAGAAGGGTAGCAAGGATAATCTAGGGAACTACAGGCCAGTGAGCCTTACGTCAGTGGTAGGGAAATTACTGGAGAGAATTCTTCGAGACAGGATCGACTCCCATTTGGAAGAAAATGGACGTATTAACGACAGGCAGCATGGTTTTGTGAAGGGGCGGTCGTGTCCCACTAACTTGATAGAGTTTTTCGAAGAGGTCACAAAGGTGATTGATGCAGGTAGGGCAGTGGATGTTGTCTATATGGACTTCAGTAAGGCCTTTGACAAGGTCCCTCATGATAGACTGATACAAAAGGTGAAGTCACACGGGATCAGGGGTGATCTGGCAAGATGGATACAGAACTGGCTAGGTCATAGAAGGCAGAGAGGAGCAATGGAAGGGTGCTTTTCTGAATAGAGGCTGTGACTAGTGGTGTTCCGAAGGGATCAATGCTGGAACCTTTGTTGTTTGTAGTAGATATAAATGATTTGAAGGAAAATGCAACTGGTCTGATTAGTATGTTTGTGGACGACACAAAGGTTGGTGGAATTGAGAATAATGATGAGGACTGTCAGCGGATACAACAGGATATAGATCAGATGGAAACTTGTGCAGATAGATGGCAGATAGATGCATTTTGGAAGGCCTAATACAGGTGGGAAATATACAGTAAATGGTAGAACCGTTAAGAGTGTTGACAGGCAGAGGGATCTGGGAATACAGGTCCACAGGTCACTAAATGTGTCAACGCTGGTGGAAAAGGTAGTCAAGAATGCATACGGCATGCTTGCCTTCATCAGCCGGGCATTGAGTTTAAAAATTGGCAAGTCATGTTGCAGCTGTATAGGACCTTAGTTAGGCCACACTTGGAGTATAGTGTTCAATTCTGGTCGCCACACTACCAGAAGGATGTGCAGGCTTTAGAGAGGGTGCAGAAGAGATTTACCAGGATGTTGCCTGGTATGGAGGGCATTAGCTATGAGGAGCGGTTGAATAAACTCGGTTTGTTCTCACTGTAACGACGGAGGTTGAGGGGTGACCTGATAGAGGTCTACAAAATTATGAGGGGCATAGTCAGAGTGGATAGTCAGAGACTTTTTCACAGGGTAGAGGGGTCAATTACTAGGGGGCATAGGTTTAAGGTGCAAGGGGCAAGATTTAGAGGAGATGTACGAGGCAGGTTTTTTTACACAGAGGGTAGTGGGTGCCTGGAACTCGCTGCCGGAGGAGGTGGTGGAAGCAGGGACGATAGTGAGATTTAAGGGGCATCTTGACAAATACATGAATAGGATGGGAATAGAGCAATACGGACCCAGGAAGTGTAGAAAATTTTAGTTTAGACGGGCAGCATGGTCGGCGCAGGCTTGGAGGGCCGAAAGGCCTGTTCCTGTGCTGTACTTTTCTTTGTTCTTTGATAGTTACTGAAATCCAACATTCTAGGAAGTTATTTTGTATTTTAATCTAATCATTAAATAGAGTTGGCAAAGGAAAGTTGTGCTGAATGAAATCGAGTCAAGCTGATTGGACTAGAACTGCAAGGTGTAGTAGAGTGATGGTTCTCGCAGTTAGAAGAATTGCTAAAAAGGAAAGAGCTGCATGTATAAAAGTTAAAAGAATAGCTGAGCACACATTTGAAATAGGAGGTAAAAATCTTTCTGAGGCATGAGTTGGTAGCTAAAGCAATTCACAGAAAGATTGTTCTATTAGCTTGCATACATGACAAAGGCTTAACTTGCTATCAAGGCAAGTGCAGACACTCTCAAAAGACATTGGTAGATGGGACTTAGCAACAAGAGGGAGCTTAAATTATGAAAGCTGAAATTTCTTATAATCTTATGAAAGATTAGAGATAAATAAATTTCAATAAATGAAGACCTAAAAATGAATTCTTCTGAGAATTCAACCTTTGCCACTCTTGAATTGAACTGGGTGAAATTGTGCAAAAGCACCACAGTCTTTTTGATAATGTTCCGAACCCCAGGCTATGGCCTTGAATGCAGTAGTTTGGGGCTGTGCAGCATACAACAGCAAAATGTCAGCTTTTATTCTTTAATTAAAATTCATGATGTTGCTTTTAAGTGATTAATTTTTTGTATAATTTGCTTTTCCTATTACTTTGGCTATCCACAAACTCCAGCCCGTCACTCTCAATAAAAAGCACAGCTTGATCATCTGGACTAATTTCCAGATGTTGTGCTGGTATGAATATTGTTCTATTGCACAATAAGAAATGTGTATAAACCATCTTATGTACCTAACCATACTTCATTAATCTGTTTTCATGATCCCTTCCAAACGCACAGAAATAATTTTTTTAATTGTGGGATGCTTATAACAGGGATGCTTTCAAAATGCTTTTGATTTCTTTTCCAGACTGATTTCCCCAGAAAACATGCTGAAGCCATAAATTCTCCTGATGGAACATGCTGTTTTTCCATATACCCCGAGCCCTAAATTGCACATTTGGCTTTCAAATGTGTGCATGTTGTCATAGGCACCAGTGGTTCATCTGTTAACCCTTTTAGCAACCTATACTGAAAGGCCAACTGTGTGCTTCATTAATATATAATACCCACGTGAATCCAAATTTGATGAGTGTGTATATTTTTGTAAATATTTTTAATTTCACCAAAGTTATGTCAAAATCATTTAAGGCCAATACCATTATTCTTACAATATGTAGGGAAATCGGATGTGCACTTCCGTCCTAAGTCTAACCATTAAAAAGTTTGGATTGACAATTTTTAACTATCAGATTGCAATTAGGCCTTGGCTTGCAGTTTTTTTTAATGGTGCAAATTTTTTGACCGAATAGTTTTGAAGTTTTTATAGTGCAGATGTCTCTTGTGCTCATTTCATATAACCGCACCTTTACTGTAGTAGCCTTGACTCAGGCAGCAACACCAGAGTATAAACAAGACTGTGAAACTGCTAAAGGAGCAGATAACCACCTTCCAGGCAGTTTACCAAAGTGCCCATAGGGGGGCAGCCCTGCCAATATTAGCAATCTGCCCACACCCTCTGTTGCTGCCAGAGCTTAGAATCATAGAATTTACAGTGCAGAAGGAGGCCATTCGGCCCACCGAGTCTGCACCAGCTCTTTGAAAGAGCACCCTACCCAAGCCCACACCTCCACCCGATCCCCATAACCCAGAAATCAGTCATCCAGTATAAATGGGGTCAGGTCCCACAGTACCTCGTATTCTGTAGAACGTGTTTCGAGAAGAAAGGTCTATGTAATGTAAGGAAGGACTTGTGCGTGATGGAAAAAATACATTTCTTCCATCATTAATTTAACTCTTTTGCATAACGCCACAGTAACTCTACTATGATACTTATACTTCCTCTTTACATTTTTAAATATGCATTCTATACACAATTGTTCAGTACTACTTCAAAATGGTACCTGAGTAAGAATCTCTGTCTCTGTCAAGTGTCGTAAACTGCTTGCCATTGTGCCATATTAAAGAGTCCCCTGCATTCCCTTGATAGCTGCCAACTCGTAGCCTGTAGTTATCATCCTCATCCTCTGTTCTGAAGGTAGCGAACTCAGCATAGACTTTCTTATCACTCCAGTCTTCCAATTTAATATAAAGTTTGTAGTTTCCCTGTACTGTCAGCCTGTAAATATTCTCCAGTCCAAGCCAGTGTTCCCCATCAATATTGCCAAACCCTCTCTGAAATCAGACAGAATCTGATCAGATTATAATCACAATTATATATTCTGTTTACAACAGATGTATTTCTTCCTAATGCTCATTAAATTGCTCATTGCAATATTCTGTTAGAAACGTTTTTTTATGGCACACCAAATATTCAAATTGCCATTAGGTTTACAAGATTTTTGAGACAATACTGAAACAGTCATAGTGGCATATTATCCTTGAGAAAATAGGTTTACAAAGCAGCTATGAGTTTATTATTTTTTATGAGAATTGATATCAAAGTACTTGGACTCCTTAGTTCCTTCTTGAATAAACAGTACAGTATTTAATTGGCTTAGAACAGTGGATTACAAAGCAAGGAATTTAGTGTTTGGTTATTTTAATGTTTTGCCCCAAAGTTAAGGACTTAAGTTAAGTCAACAATGAAAATGGCAGCATTATGGTAAATGTTTACAGCATTCATTATTTACATGTCTTTGAAATCTTTAAATCTATGAAACATACTCCAGCAAATCTGTGCACTGAATAATCAAGTGCACTGTTTGCTATTGTGATATTTTGAGGATGAGATACTCAATTAGTGTTAAAACAGAGAAATTGTATGAACTGAATCATTTCTGATAATCGTGAAACCATGGTAAGGGTTCAGTCTTTCTTGGAAATTTATCATTATCCTCACACATTACAGACCTACTTAACTATTGGGAACCCACAGCTGACATCATATTGTGGCTTCATAGTACCCTGCCAGACTTGCCTTCTCTTTCAGTTCTGAATGCCAGACAGAGACGGCTAAGGTTGGGGAATTCTTTGACTGACTAAAAACACAACACTACACAGTTAGCACTTAATTTTGCAGTGTTGTATATCTACAATTGAAAATAATATCAATCCGTAGAGCTCTGGTTGGTGGAAAATTTGTCACCTGAACAGCCTTTGCTACTGCAGCTTGCTTGCTCACAATTGAAATCTCCTCTTTGCTTTGAGCTTTGAATCATAATTCTGTCTCTTTGGAAGGTGCCAGAGGCACATCCCTGCAATGAAAAAACATTGCTGGATCAGTTGCCCAGGCACCTTGCAGACTGGCAATTAAACAACATTGTGGAACCAGGAGTGGGTTAGGGTAGCGACGCTAAAAGAGACGAGATAAAAACAAATTTGTCAATAAAATGAATAACCTATTGTTTATTTGTTTTTCTTTCACCATTTGCCTTTGCTTCAGGCTATGTCTTTCTGTCTCTCTCTTCTGTTTCATAGCCATCTTATTGAAAAGCTCTCACACTCACTTAAAACAGAACGAGTCTGTAGACCGTGTTTAAGTTGTGTCAGTCGTGAGGAGTTTTGAAAGATTTTTGAATCATAAGTGAAATATTATACTTACAGTTGATAAGTCTGACATGATATTTTTTAACCAAATAAAAACTTGGAACGTCAGTTTTTGAGTAAAGACTCACCTCCGAAAAATACTAATTGAGCCATGGCTGCAGTGCTTAATGTGAGAAATATTAATATTAGTACACAATGTTTTTATAAGATTGGTTCAGATAGAATCAGAGAAATTTGAATACAAAAGAAGTGATTCGATGCCAATACTGTTAAGTTTACTTCTGTTGATGGTGCTATACTAATTAATTTCAAGCCTGAAATGACTTTGCGCCTTCATAGACTTGGAATTCATGCCTGAGTTAAGCACTGAACCCTTTTGAGGTTCAAAACATTTCTGGATCAAAATCAAAAGGGAGAAATAATGATGCTTCTGTGAGGCTTTGTGAGACTTACTTTCCAGGCTCCACAATGGAAAACAGAAAGGCTTATTAGAAGGCTGGAACTTGTGAAACTGTGGGCGAGATCTTTTGGCTCTTCACGTCGACAGGATCTTCTAGTCTTGCTGACAACTCACTCCCTCCACCCGCGCCCTCCCCAAAAACCCTTGCGGGTTTCCCGGCAGCTGGGTGGATTCAATGGAAAATTCAGTGGCAGGACCAGAAGTTCCCGCCGCCAGCCAATGGCAGGACGCCTCTTGCTGATGAGAAACGCGTCACGAGGAGGCCAAAGACTCTCACCCAGTATCTCAGTATATTTCTTGAGAAGATGTAATAAAGAAGTCTTCACAATAAGTTTGAAAATACTTTGTGAATCATTGTACCAAATGAAAACACTTGCTCACATTGCCTTTCAAGCAATTTCAAAGTCAACAATCTTAAGCTCCCTAATTGGTTTGATCACTGTTTAATTCAAATTGCATGTGTTTGCATGGTCATGCAAATTTCCATTTATTTTCTCATGTTTTGGTGCAGAATTAGACGAGCATGGTTTGGAGTAGTTAGCAGATCATCCACCTTGGTTGTCAACTTGATGCACTATCTCTTGGCAGATTAGGGTAGTAAAATGCACGCACTGGTCTTGCCCACAGTCACCTTGTTGGAGTCTAAGGGGACCATTCTTACGCAGACACTGGGAGAACATGCAGACTCCGCACATCCAGTGACCCAAGTCAGGAATCGAACCTGGGATCCTGGAGCGGTGAAGCAACTGTGCTAACCACTGTGCTACCATGCTGCCCACAAATGATGCTTTGACCTGTGCTCTAGTTACATGCTTGAAGCATAGAATTGGTGAATTTACCTGTATACTTTTATCATTCTCATGGTCATAATGTTTCCATTTATTATGATAATATTTTAGAAGCTGAATAAACAAGTGCATGGGCCTTTAACACTGGGGTTGAATAGATGGACAAGGGTGCAATTTGCCTGACGTTTACGCGAAGTGAGTTTGAGCTGTCTCAGTGAAGTTCCTAAAGGGCAACTCATCTGCCACATAGCAGTAAAATGGTTTGGTAATATCGCAGTCTCTTAGAGTGAGGCCGTGCCTGTGTCGGCTCTATAAAAGAGAAATCCATTTTGTTCGAGTCCCCTTCCTGTTTCTGTAGCTTGTTTTATACATCACTCTCGGGTTCATTAGTTATAGACAGTGTATAGTGGGTAGATGGGCAAAGAAGTGCCATAACTTGGCATGAGAGACCATTGCGTGGGTGCAAGGGCATAACGTCAAGCAGGGAACGAGAGGCCATGGGGGTGGATGGAAGGGCGGAGCTGGGCAATGATGGGGCATAGGGATAGTTTGGAGGGTGAGGGCTAGACAGCCGTTGTGTTTTTATGTTAACTGCGACCATGTCCCACTGCACCAAGGCAGTCCTTTTAAACAAGCCACCTTTCGCGGGTTGGTTGACCCGACTCCAGCCTGCCCAACCCACCTGCACCCCAACTATGAAGATCCAATTTTTGCGGGCACGTTTTCTGGAGGCAGGTGTGATGGGTTGGGTATTTTCATGACTCCCGCTTCCCATTTCAAGGATGAAAGTTCAGGCCTATGACTCTGTATGGGCCTAAGAATGGTAAGGGAGTTTCAAAATTAAATCATTAGAAATGTTGATGATCATTTTGGAGGAGTTTCATTGGACAAAGTAATGAGCTGATGGTATCTACTGAAAAATACGACAAAACAAAGGTCGATAACTACATATGCATTAGCCTTGCATTAATGACAAATTAATGAAAATTACTTTTTTTTAAAATATTTTTTATTTGCCTCCTTTTTCACATTTTCTCCCAAATTTATACCCACCAACAACGAACAATAATCAGTAACAAATCTGACAATCCCCATATCAATAACAACGATCCCATCCTCCCACCAAACCCCAAACATTAGCCCGCATGTTCATATAAACAAATGACAAAAAGGAATCAGGAATCACCCATAGTCACCATCAACACACACCGCCACTCTCCCCCCAACCCTCCCACCCACCCCCCAACTAATGTTCAATGTTATCCAGTTCTTGAAAGCGCATGATGAATAATGCCCATGAATTGTAGAACCCCTTCATCCTTCCCCTCAGTTCAAACTTAACCTTCTCAAGAGTCAAGAATTCCAACAAGTCCCCCTGCCACGCCAGGGCACAGGGTGGAGAGGTTGCTCTCCATCCCATCAGGATCCACCTTCGGGCGATCAACGAGGCGAAGGCTACAACATCTGCCTACGCCCCCGTTTCCAACCCTGGCTGATCCAACACCACTAATATGGCCACCCGGGGGCTCGGGTCCAGTTTCACGTGCACCACTTTAGAAATTACCCTAAAATCCTCCTTCCAGTAATCCCCTAGCTTTGGACAGGACCAAAACATATGACCGTGATTAGCCCCCCACCCCGTGCAACGTTCACACACATCTTCTACGGCTTCAAAGAATCGGCTCATCCTCGCCCTCGTGAGGTGTGCTCTGTATACCACCTTCAGCTGTACCAGCCCCAACCTCGCGCACGAGGTGGAGGCATTCACTCTCTGGAGCACCTCACACCAGAACCCCTCCTCCATATCCTCTCCCAACTCTTCCTCCCACTTTGCTTTGATCCCTTCCAGTGGTGCCTTCCCCTCTTCCAAAATGGCTCCGTACACCGCTGACACTACCCCCTTCTCCAGTCCCTCTGTCGTCAGCACCTCCTCCAGCATGTGGAGGCTGACTCCACTGGGAAGCTCTGTATCTCCTTTTTGGCAAAATCTCGAACCTGCATGTATCTAAACATTCCCCCCTGCTCCATCTCATACTTTGCTTCCAGCTCCTTCAGCCCTGCAAACCGACCCCTAAGAAACAAATCTTTTAGTGTCTTAATCCCCATTCTCCTCCCATTTCCGAAAATTTCCATCCCACCTCCCTGGCTCAAATCTGTGGTTGCCCCGAATCGGCACTTCCCTTGACCCTGCCCCCAACCCGAAGTGTTGGCGAAACCACTTCCAAATTCTCAATGAAGCTATTATTACCGGACTCCCTGAGTACTTCCCCGGGGCTATCGGGTGCGGCGCTGTTGCTAGTGCTTTCAATCCCGACCCCCTGCACAAACTCTCCTCCATTCTGACCCACTGGGTATCAACCCTTCTGACCCACTCTGCACCTTCTCCACATTCGCCGCCCAGTAGTAATACTTCAGGTTTGGAAGACCCAAACCCCCTGCCTGCCTTCCCCTCTGCAGCAGCACCTTTCTAACTCTGGCCACCTTCCCTCCCCATATGAACGAAGTAATCCTTCCCTCCCCATATGAACAAAGTAATCCTTCCCTCAATCTCTCTGAAAAAAGCCTTTGGCAGGAAAATCAGCAGGCATTGAAAAATAAACAGAAATCGCGGCAGCACGTTCATTTTAACCGCCTGTACCTGACCCACCAGTGGCAGAGGGAGACCATTCTACCTTGCCAGATCAGCTTTCACTTTCCCCACCAAACTAGAAATGTTGTACCTGCGGAGCCCCCCCACACCCGGGCAATTTGCACCCCGAGATACCTAAAGTGAGTCCCTGCCCTACGGAATGGCAGCCCCCCCACCCCCGGCCGAGACACCACAAAATACTCACTCTTGTCTAAATTTAGTTTGTACCCCAAGAAAGACCCAAACACTTGAAGCAGCTCCAATATTCCCCCTATCGACACACTCAATTCCGACACATATAACAGCAAATCATCACCCTGTGCTCTCTCACCCCCCTGCACTATTCCTTTTCATACCCCCGAACGTCTTAATGCGATGGCCAACGGCTCAATCGCGAGTGCAAACAGCAGGGGGGACATAGGACATCCCTGCCTCGTCCCACGGTGGAGCGAAAAGTATCTTCAGCTGATGTTATTTGTGCGGACACTCTCCCTCTGCTCCTTATGTAGTAGCTTTACCCAGTTTACAAATCTTGGTCCAATCCCAAACCGCTCCAGAACTGCCATCAATTCTACCCGGTCAAACGCCTTCTCAGCGTCCAGCGGCACAACCACCTCTGATTCCTTCCCCGCTGCCGGTGCCATAACGACGTTCAATACCCTTCTAACATTTGAAAAGAGCTGCCTCCCTCTCACGAACCCCGTCTGATCTTCACCTATCACCTTCGGGAGGCACTCCTCCAGCCTACCCGCCAGTACCTTTGCCAATACATTTGCATCCACATTCAGAAGCGATATGGGCCTATACGATCCACACTCCGTTGGATCCTTATCTTTTTTTAGCAACAGGGAAATCGATGCCTGCCCCAAAGTTTGTGGCAACACCCCCTTCCCTATCGCCTCTTCAAACATCCCCACCATCAGGGGTGCCAGCTTATCCTTGAATTTTTTATAATATTCCACCGGAAACCCATCCGGCCCTGCCACTTTCCCCGACTGCATCCTCCCAATCGCATCATTTATCTCCTGCTCCACTACCGCTCCTTCTAATGTAGTCCTGTTCCCCTCATCTAACCTCGGGTACTCCAACCCATCTAGAAATTCCTGCATCTCACGGTCCACCCCAGGTGCACAACATCTCATAAAATTCCTCAAAAGCCTTGTTAATCATATCCGGAGCCACCACCAACTTCCCTGCCCTATCCCACACCTGAACAATTTCCCTTGCTGCTGCTTCCCTCCGTAGCTGACCTGCTAACATACACCCCGCCTTATCTCCATGTTCGTAAACTGCACCCCTTGCTCGCCTAAGTTGGCGCACCGCCTTCCTGGTAGATAGCCGGTCACAGCTCGCCTGTAGTTCCTTCCTCTTTTCCAGCTTTGCTGCGTCCCCATCTTCTGCAAAACTTCTATCTACCTCCAACATCTCATCTATTACCATCTGCCACTCCAACCTCTCCTCTTTGTCCACCCTGGCCTTAAACAAAATCACCTCACCCTTCACCACCGCCTTTAGAGCCTCCCAGACAACTGCCTTTGACACTTCACCCGTACAGTTGAAACCTACATATTCCTTAATTACCTTTTCAGTTTTGCCACAGAACACTTGATCCCCCAAAAGTCCCACATCTAATTTCCACCCCGGCCTCTGCGCTACCCCCTTCTCCAGTACCATATCCACCCAATGTGGAGCATGATCTGACACTGCAATTGCCGAGTATTCCGTCCCTTAACCCCAGCCAGCAAAGCCTTCCCCACCACGGAAAAGTCAATCCGCGAGTATACCTTATGGACTGCTGAGAAAAACGAGTATTCCCGTTCCCTCGGGTGCAGAAACCTTCCATTTCCACCATTAGCCCAGCCAACGCTTTCGCCCCCTCACCCCCCCCCCCCCTCCCCTGATGGTACCAGCGAGCGCGGCCGTGACCTGTCCAACCTTGGCTCCTGCACCAAGTTCCAGTCCCCCCCCCACTACCAGTTTGTGTGTGCCCAAGTCGGGGATGGCCCCAAACACCTTCTTTGTGAATCCCACATCGTCCCAATTGGGACCATATACACTTAACAGCGCCACTAACCTCCCCTCCAGCACCCCTGTCACAATCACATATCTACCCCCCTGATCTGCCACCACCTTCATGAAAATGACTTATTAAGAATAAACTTCAGGATATAAAATTTTCCACCACATGGAGTAGCTGAGGTGAATAATATAACTGAATTGGAGGGCAAGCCAGGTAAATACATAACAAAAAGGAATGCAAGAATATATTTTTTTTTATTAAATATTTTATTAAAAATTTTTGGTCAACCAACACAGTACATTGTGCATCCTTTACACAATATTATAACAACACAAATAACAATGACCTATTTTATAAACAAAAAATGAATAAATAATAAATAACAAAAATGAAAACTAGCCCTAATTGGCAACTGCCTTGTCACAAGTAACACTCTCCAAAAATATAATTTAACAGTCCAATATATAATTATCTGTAGCAACGACCTATACATACTATACAGTATATATTAACAACCCTGAGAGTCCTTCTGGTTCCTCCTCCCCACCCGATCCTGGGCTGCTGCTGCTGCCTTCTTTTTCCCATTCCGTCTATCTTTCTGCGAGGTATTCGACGAACGGTTGCCACCGCCTGGTGAACCCTTGAGCCGACCCCCTTAGGACGAACTTAATCCGCTCTAGCTTTATAAACCCCGCCATGTCATTTATCCAGGTCTCCACCCCCGGGGGCTTGGCTTCTTTCCACATTAGCAATATCCTGCGCCGGGCTACTAGGGACGCAAAGGCCAAAACATCGGCCTCTCTCGCCTCCTGCACTCCCGGCTCTTGTGCAACCCCAAATATAGCCAACCCCCAGCTTGGTTCGACCCGGACTCCTACTACTTTTGAAAGCACCTTTGTCACCCCCATCCAAAACCTCTGTAGTGCCGGGCATGACCAAAACATATGGGTATGATTCGCTGGGCTTCTCGAGCACCTCGCACACCTATCCTCCACCCCAAAAAATTTACTGAGCCGTGCTCCAGTCATATGTGCCCTGTGTAATACCTTAAACTGAATCAGGCTTAGCCTGGCACACGAGGACGACGAGCTTACCCTGCTTAGGGCATCTGCCCACAGCCCCTCCTCGATCTCCTCCCCCAGCTCTTCTTCCCATTTCCCTTTTAGTTCATCTACCATAGTCTCCCCTTCGTCCCTCATTTCCCTATATATATCTGACACCTTACCATCCCCCACCCATGTCTTTGAGATCACTCTGTCCTGCACCTCTTGTGTCGGGAGCTGCGGGAATTCCCTCACCTGTTGCCTCGCAAAAGCCCTCAGTTGCATATACCTGAATGCATTCCCTTGGGGCAACCCATATTTCTCGGTCAGCGCTCCCAGACTCGCGAACTTCCCATCCACAAACAGATCTTTCAGTTGCGTTATTCCTGCTCTTTGCCACATTCCATATCCCCCATCCATTCCCCCCGGGGCAAACCTATGGTTGTTTCTTATCGGGGACCCCCCCCCAAGGCTCCAGTCTTTCCCCTATGCCGTCTCCACTGTCCCCAAATCTTCAGTGTAGCCACCACCACCGGGCTTGTGGTGTAGTTCCTCGGTGAGAACGGCAATGGGGCTGTCACCATAGCCTGTAGGCTAGTCCCCCTACAGGACGCCCTCTCTAATCTCTTCCACGCCGCTCCCTCCTCCTCTCCCATCCACTTACTCACCATTGAAATATTAGCGGCCCAATAATACTCACTTAGGCTCGGTAGTGCCAGCCCCCCCCTATCCCTGCTACGCTGTAAGAATCCCTTCCTCACTCTCGGGGTCTTCCCGGCCCACACAAAACCCATGATGCTCTTTTCAATCCTTTTAAAAAAAAAAAGCCTTTGTGATCACCACCGGGAGGCACTGAAACACAAAGAGGAATCTCGGGAGGACCACCATCTTAACCGCCTGCACCCTCCCTGCCATTGACAGGGATACCATATCCCATCTCTTGAAATCCTCCTCCATCTGTTCCACCAACTGCGTTAAATTTAACCTGTGCAATGTGCCCCAATTCTTAGCTATCTGGATCCCCAGGTAACGAAAGTCCCTTGTTACCTTCCTCAGCGGTAGGTCCTCTATTTCTCTACTCTGCTCCCCTGGATGCACCACAAACAACTCACTTTTCCCCATGTTCAATTTATACCCTGAAAAATCCCCAAACTCCCCAAGTATCCGCATTATTTCTGGCATCCCCTCCGCCGGGTCCGCCACGTATAGTAGCAAATCGTCCGCATACAAAGATACCCGGTGCTCTTCTCCTCCCCTAAGTACTCCCCTCCACTTCTTGGAACCCCTCAACGCTATCGCCAGGGGCTCAATCGCCAGTGCAAACAATAATGGGGACAGAGGGCATCCCTGCCTTGTCCCTCTATGGAGCCGAAAATATGCAGATCCCCGTCCATTCGTGACCACGCTCGCCACTGGGGCCCTATACAACAGCTGCACCCATCTAACATACCCCTCTCCAAAACCAAATCTCCTCAACACCTCCCACAAATAATCCCACTCCACTCTATCAAATGCTTTCTCGGCATCCATCGCCACTACTATCTCCGTTTCTCCCTCTGGTGGGGCCATCATCATTACCCCTAACAACCTCCGTATATTCGTGTTCAGCTGTCTCCCCTTCACAAACCCAGTTTGGTCCTCGTGGACCACCCCCGGGACACATTCCTCTATTCTCATTGCCATTACCTTGGCCAGGACCTTGGCATCTACATTTAGGAGGGAAATAGGTCTATAGGACCCGCATTGTAGTGGGTCCTTTTCCTTCTTTAAGAGAAGCGATATCGTTGCTTCAGACATAGTCGGGGGCAGTTGTCCCCTTTCCTTTGCCTCATTAAAGGTCCTCGTCAGTACCGGGGCGAGCAAGTCCACATATTTTCTATAGAATTCAACTGGGAATCCATCCGGTCCCGGGGCCTTTCCCGCCTGCATGCTCCTAATTCCTTTCACCACTTCTTCTACCTCGATCTGTGCTCCCAGTCCCACCCTTTCCTGCTCTTCCACCTTGGGAAATTCCAGCCGATCCAAGAAGCCCATCATTCTCTCCCTCCCATCCAGGGGTTGAGCTTCATATAATTTTTTATAAAATGTCTTGAACACTCCATTCACTCTCTCCGCTCCCCGCTCCATCTCTCCTTCCTCATCCCTCACTCCCCCTATTTCCCTCGCTGCTCCCCTTTTCCTCAATTGGTGTGCCAGCAACCTGCTCGCCTTCTCCCCATATTCGTACTGTACACCCTGTGCCTTCCTCCATTGTGACTCTGCAGTGCCTGTAGTCAGCAAGTCAAATTCTACATGTAGCCTTTGCCTTTCCCTGTACAGTCCCTCCTCCGGTGCTTCCGCATATTGTCTGTCCACCCTCAAAAGTTCTTGCAGCAACCGCTCCCGTTCCTTACTCTCCTGCTTCCCTTTATGTGCCCTTATTGATATCAGCTCCCCTCTAACCACCGCCTTCAACGCCTCCCAGACCACTCCCACCTGGACCTCCCCATTATCATTGAGTTCCAAGTACTTTTCAATGCACCCCCTCACCCTTAGACACACCCCCTCATCTGCCATTAGTCCCATGTCCATTCTCCAGGGTGGGCGCCCTCCTGTTTCCTCCCCTATCTCCAAGTCCACCCAGTGTGGAGCGTGATCCGAAATGGCTATAGCCGTATACTCCGTTCCCCTCACCTTCGGGATCAATGCCCTACCCAGCACAAAAAAGTCTATTCGCGAGTAGACTTTATGGACATAGGAGAAAAACGAGAACTCCTTACTCCTAGGTCTGCTAAATCTCCACGGGTCTACACCTCCCATCTGCTCCATAAAATCTTTAAGCACCTTGGCTGCTGCCGGCCTCCTTCCAGTCCTGGACTTCGACCTATCCAGCCCTGGTTCCAACACCGTATTAAAATCTCCCCCCATTATCAGCTTTCCCATCTCTAGGTCCGGAATGCGTCCTAGCATCCGCCTCATAAAATTGGCATCATCCCAGTTCGGGGCATATACGTTTACCAAAACCACCGTCTTCCCCTGTAGTTTGCCACTCACCATCACGTATCTGCCCCTGTTATCCGCCACTATAGTCTTTGCCTCGAACATTACCCGCTTCCCCACTAATATAGCCACCCCCCTGTTTTTCGCATCTAGCCCCGAATGGAACACCTGCCCCACCCATCCTTTGCGTAGCCTAACCTGGTCTATCAGTTTCAGGTGCGTTTCCTGTAACATAACCACATCTGCCTTAAGTTTTTTAAGGTGTGCGAGTACCCGTGCCCTCTTTATCGGCCCGTTCAGCCCTCTCACGTTCCACGTGATCAGCCGAGTTGGGGGGCTTCCTACCCCCCCCCCCCCCCCCCCCCCTTGTCGATTAGCCATCACCTTTTTCCAGCTCCTCACCCAGTTCCCACGCAGCTGTATCTCCCCCAGGCGGTGCCCCCCCGCCCATCCTCTCCCATATCAGCTCCCCCCTCTCCCCAGCAGCAGCAACCCAGTAATTCCCCCCCCCCCCCCCCCGCTAGATCCCCCGCTAGCGTAATTACTCCCCCCGTGTTGCTCCCAGAAGTCAGCAAACTCTGGCTGACCTCGGCTTCCCCCCGTGACCTCGGCTCGCACCGTGCGACGCCCCCTCCTTCCTGCTTCTCTATTCCCGCCATGATTATCATAGCGCGGGAACCAAGCCCGCGCTTCTCCCTTGGCCCCGCCCCCAATGGCCAACACCCCATCTCCTCCACCTCCCCTCCTCCCCCCATCACCACCTGTGGGAGAGAGAAAAGTTACCACATCGCAGGATTAGTACATAAAACCCCTCTTTGCCCCCCACATTCGCCCCACCACTTTGTTCGAACGTTCTTTTTAATAACCCGCTCATTCCAGTTTTTCTTCCACAATAAAAGTCCACGCTTCATCCGCCGTCTCAAAGTAGTGGCGCCTCCCTCGATATGTGACCCACAGTCTTGCCGGTTGCAGCATTCCAAATTTTATCTTCTTTTTATGAAGCACCGCCTTGGCCCGATTAAAGCTCGCCCTACTTCTCGCCACCTCCGCACTCCAGTCTTGATAAACGCGGATCACCGCGTTCTCCCATTTACTGCTCCGAGTTTTCTTCGCCCATCTAAGGACCATTTCTCTATCCTTAAAACGGAGGAATCTCACCACTATGGCTCTGGGAATTTCTCCTGCTCTCGGTCCTCGCGCCGTCACTCGGTATGCTCCCTCCACCTCCAACGGACCCGCCGGGGCCTCCGCTCCCATTAACGAGTGCAGCATCGTGCTCACATAGGCCCCGACGTCCGCTCCCTCCACACCTTCAGGAAGACCAAGAATCCTCAGGTTGTTCCTCCTTGCGTTGTTTTCCAGTGCCTCCAACCTTTCCACACATCGTTTCTGATGTGCCTCCTGCGTCTCCGTCTTCACCACCAGGCCCTGTATATCGTCCTCATTCTCGGCTGCCTTTGCCTTCACGACCCGAAGCTCCCGCTCCTGGGTCTTTTGTTCCTCCTTTAGCCCTTCGATCGCCTGTAGTATCGGGGCCAACAGCTCTTTCTTCATTTCCTTTTTGATCTCTTCCACACAGCATTTCAAGAACTCTTGTTGTTCAGGGCCCCATGTTAAACTGCCACCTTCCGACGCCATCTTGGTTTTTGCTTGCCTTCCTTGCCGCTGTTCTCAAGGATCCACTGCAATCTGGCCACTCTCTCCTCCTTTTTCCATCCGTATCCAGGGGGGATTCCCTTCTGGTTTACCGCACAGTGTTTTTAGCCGTCAAAATTGCCGTTGGGGCTCCTATCAAGAGCCCAAAAGTCCGTTTCACAGGGAGCTGCCGAAACGTGCGACTCAGCTGGTCATCGCCGCACCCGGAAGTCCGAATGCAAGAATATTTAAGACTAAATAGATTGAGTTCGGAGAAGGCGGAAGGAAAGATTGACCAGCTGGGCTGAATGAAGTGCTGTAAATTCTATGTAAAAGAATTTTTTTTTAAGTAACATTGAACACTGTTTTTAGGAGAGACTGACCCTACCTCCCCAATCGCTTTGTAGGAATTATGTTATCATCTGAATACAAAATTCAATCTCCTTGACCGTATTTTTTATTTTTAAAATGGAGATTGTGCCTTCGATGTCAAAGATAAATAATGTAGAGCGGAAGGTTCAGTTTTTGGGTAGTTAACCCCAAGCTTGTTGTTTGTTTTGCAAAGGGGGAGGCAGTGGCATAGTGGTATTGGCTAGTAATCGAGACACCATGAGCAAGTTCTGGGGACCTCGGTTCAAATCCTGCCACGGCAGATGTTAAAGTTTGAATTCAGTAAAAAACTTGAATCAAAAGTCTAATGATGACCATGAAACCATTGTCACTAATGTCCCTTAGCAGAAGGAAATCTGCTGAACAAGCCACACGATCTCCTTCATTTACCCTAAATGTAAAGCTTCAGTGCCCAAATATAGTAATTTTAAAAACCTCTTAATGTAACTTCAAGAATTTGCCCACTGCCGTGATTGGCAATTTTGTCCACATTAAGATGTTGCTGTTTGGGCTCAGCTGAAATTCTCATTTAATTTAATTTCTAGAAAAAGGATTAGGTCCCTACTTAAGAGAGATAGTTATATAAACAGATCCATCTGTGTCTTGCAAAGGAGGTTAAAGACAATATTAGGTTAAAAGAAGAGGCTTTTATTGTGGTAGCGGCCATGAGCTGAGCGGTCACAAAAACGTTGCTCTTGTTTTAGGCCTTTCAACCCCACAAATCGAGCACCAATAGGGTGAAAACTCCCTAAACTACCCCCCCCCCCCCCACCCCATTCACTGCAGTGTTAGGTAAAATGCCAAAGAGCCAGCAATCCAGCCATTAAGGCAGTAAAAGCAAGGAGAGGGACACCTCAACCCCAGAGCAGGGAAGCCCGCGTGGCAGCCCAGAACCAACCATGGCTGACCCCATGGAATCACCAGTGCAGACCAGGCGATGATGCAAAAGACGATGGATTTCATTACTACTAAGCTACAGAGGCACCGGCGCAATGAAAGAGACCTCTTGGGGGCAGTGGGCTCAGAATTAGAGACTGTGATTGCCCCATGAAGGATGCATTGGGCATAATGGAGTAGAGGCTAGAGGCCCAAGAGGCAACAGTATGGGATCTAGAAAAAAGCTGCCACGGACCAGGGAGACCAGATCACTGTGTTCGAAGCAGAGGTGACAAAGCTGGTCAAGACCCAGAAGATACTGAAAGAAAAAGTTGACAACCAAGAAAATGGGTCCCGCTGGCAGAACCTGTAGATTGTAGGGCTGCTGGAGGGCTCGAAGGAGAGGAACCCCACAGAATACGTAGTGGCGATGCTCGGAAAGCTGGTCGTGGAGGAAGGCTTTGCAAAGCCCCCGGAGGTGGACTGCGCCCACAGGTCGCTACAGCAGCGGCCCAAGATAGGGGAAACACTGCGGGCGATGATAGTGAGGCACCAAAGGTTCCAGGACAAAGAGCGGATCCTGAGGTAGGCCAAAATCATGAGGGCATGCAAATGGGACGGATGCACCATCCGCTTGTGCCAAGATATTGGCGCAGACCTGGTCAAAAGCTGGGCAAAATTTAATATCTCCAAATCCACACTGTTCAAGAGCAAAATATGGTTTGGCATGCTCTACATCGCCAGACTATGAGTCACCTAGCAGGGTAAGGAATATTTCTTCGACTCCCTGAACGAGGCCAACGAGTTTCATAGATTATCATAGAATTTACAGTGCAGAAGGAGGCCATTCGGCCCATCGAGTCTGCACCGGCTCTCGGAAAGAGCACCCTACCCAAGATCAACACCTCCACCCTATCCCCATAACCCAGTAATCCCACCCAACACTAAGGGCAATTTTGGACACTAAGGGCAATTTAACATGGCCAATCCACCTAACCTGCACATCTTTGGACTGTGGGAGGAAACCGGAGCACCCGGAGGAAACCCACGCACACACGGGGAGGATGTGCAGAATCCGCACAGACAGTGACCCAAGCCGGAATCGAACCTGGGACCCTGGAGCTGTGAAGCAATTGTGCTATCCACAATGCTACCGTGCTGCCCCACATCTGGAAGAATGAACTCGAGAAGCATCAGCAAGAGAAAGTAGTCTAAATACGGACATTAACGATCCAGAGGGGATAGGGGCAACCGTAGTTAGTGCCTTGAGGGGAAGGGAACCAGATGGGGGCATAAAAATGAGAACTTGATCATTGGGGGGGCCACTACACTTGTGGACAAGCTGGTATACGGAAGTAAAAAAAGGGGGAGGGAGGGAGGGAGTGCCAGGCAAGAGTGCGGGAGGTAAGCGACAACCCAGGGGGGACAAAGGGCAATAGGTGAGAGAAAGCAGGGGGGTGGTAGGGAAGGAGAAGGAGGAACTTTCTCACGCTTTCACAGTGTGCAAGACCCGAAGATGGACAGATCCAACCCTAGGACAGGAGCCATATCAGATGACACGAGAGCATAGAGTCAAGGCCAGCCGCCTGCTGGCACACCCAACTAAGGAAACAGCTACCTCAAGGGAAATAGCACAGGTCAAGGACGGGAAGATGGTCTTGACCCCGAAGGAGATCTTCGCAAACTCCTACGGGAACCTGTACACCTCTGGGATAAGTCAGGAAACAGGTGCTGGAAGCACTGCTAGGGTGGATGAGGTCATGGTATGCATTAACTCCATGCAGTCAGGTAAGGCACCGGGACCGGAAGGGTTCCCGGTGGACTTTTACAAAAAGTTTGCGGCAGCACTGGTCCTGCACCTGTTGGAGATATTCAATGACTTGCTGTTGAAAGGGCCCTGCCACCCATGCTGGCACAGACCTCGATCTCACAAATCCCCAGAAAAGATAAGGACCCGATAGAGTGCGTGTCATATAGACCCATTTCACTCCTGAACACTGATGCCAAAGTCCTGGCAAAAGCTCTGGTGAGGCGACTGGAGAGTTGCTTGCCAGAAATGATTGTGGATAATCAGACCGGGTTTGTTAAGAACAGACAACTAACAGCCAACATCAGATGCCTGCTCGACGTAATTATGGCCCCACCTGGGGTGATCATCTCCCTGGATGTGAAAAAGTCTTGATGAAGTAGAATGGACGTACCTCATGAAGGTGCTTGAACGGTTTGGGTTCAGACCAGGGTTCACCTTGTGGGTCAAACTACTGTACAGCGCTCCCATGCAGAGCGTGCAGCCAAACTGCATCAGCTCTGAGTATTTCTGGCTGCCCAGAGGCACGAAACAGGGATGCCCCCAGTCCCCACTTCCCACTGGCAATTGAGCCACTGGCCATCCCTCTTAGATCAGCGAAGGGGTGGACGGACAATCGGAGAGGGGTCAGGGAAGCACAGTGCTTCACTCTATGTGGATGACCTGCTCTTCTACATGTCGCACCTCCTGGCCAGCATAGGTAAGATAATGGAACTCATTAGGGAGTTCGGAGCCTTCTCGGGTTACAAACCTAACCTGGGTAAGAGCAAAATATTCCCGGTCAGCCCCTAGGTGGGAGGAGCAGAGCTGGAGGCGCTGCCGTTTAAACTCATTCGGACCAAATTCAAGTACTTGGGGATATAGATAGCTCACAACTGGACGAGGCTCCATAAGTGGAACCTGTCTTGCCTGGTGGAGAAGATGAAGAGGAACTTGAAAAGATGGGATACACTCCCACTATCCCTTGCGGCAAGTGTGCAGACGATAAAAATATATGTACTGCCAAGGTTTCTCTTCTTATTCAGTGCACTCTCGATCTTTGCCCCCAAATTCTTCTTCACCAGGGTTGATAAGCTAATCATGGCCTTTATCTGGGTGGGAAAGAATCCTAGTGTACGGAAAGCCATCCTGCAATGAGGGCAACACATGGGAGGCCTGGCTTTTTCCGAACCTCCTATTCTACCACTGGACAGTGAATGCAGAGAGAGTACGGGGGTAGTTGAGAGAGCCCGAGGCGAAGTAGGTCCAAATGAAGGAGGCCTCATGTACAGGGACATCTCTTTGGGCATTAGCCACCACCTTACTCTCTCTCTCTCTCTTCCCCCCACACGCACACACTCACTCACTTTATGAGCCCTGTGTCAGTAGCCACATTAAAGACCTGGAACCAATTCAGGCACCATTTTAAACTCAATGATATGTCTGTGGAGGTTCCCATCTGCAAGAACCATAAGTATACACCAGCAAAGATAGACGCCATGTTCAAGACATGGAAAGAGGACAGTGGGGTACTTACGGTGCTTGCGTGGATGGTAGAGAAGCGACCTTGCGGGATTTACCGGAGAAGCTCCAGCTACCTGCAGCTGGGACACTGGGGGGGGCGGAGGTGGCAGGGTCCAGATGACGGAGGTGGCTGGAAGGAGGGACAACCAGAGGAAGGGGGGACACCCACACCATATAGGAGGAAAGGGAAAATGGGCTTTAAACTCCAAGGGGTGCAAACCTACACACACAAATGACCGGGGCAACATAGTACGGATAGATTGCCCCTGGAGACACTGAGAAATGAAAGGGGAGTCAGAGAATGGAGCCATCTGCCTAGTCCTGCACTGTGGCCAATCGACACAATGTAAATAGACCACAGATCACTCACAGCTGTAGTAGATGCATCAATATTTGTATATTAACTGACTAACCAGTTCTCTGTGTTTCTTGTTTCTCTTTTTCCATTCCCTGTATTTTATGGCGAGATTATTGTGATGTTTCTCTCCAAAGACAATGCCATGTTTTTATGTTCATGTAAAAAATTAAATGCCAATAGAAACAGTTTTGCAAAGAAAAAGAGGCTAATGCTGTTGCAAAGATAGTAAGTTTATGGATGAATGGTATTTTAGATAAGATCAAAGGACCACCAAAACGTTGATCAACATGGAAAAAGTAGAATATGAGAGTAAACTAGTCTGGAATAGAAAAGCAAATCGTTTGTTCTGGTCTCCTCTGGCGCCGGGGTGTCTGTCTTGGCATTGTTTACTTTAAATGTTACCTTTTTGTTCCCGGGGATGGCTCATTAGTATGGAAATGGTTTGCAGTAACGATCTTGTCTGGGAGCTATGGCTCCAATCAACAGACAAACCTTGCACCTGCTTGCTTTCTTAGTATTGTCCATTTTCCCTGCAATCTTTGCAAAGTATCCATTTTGTAATCGGGAAGTGTCCAACCCAGATGGCTACACTCTCTCCTTGTGATCCTCAACGCGATGCGTGAAGGATCACATTACTGCGTCGTCTACGTTCTCTGACCAAGCGGGACACCCATAAGCAGTTCATGGGCTCTACACTGCCCTATCCTATGAAATGCAAATTTTATCCTAAAATCATTTTACTCACATACATCAGTATAAAACTCTATGGGGCGCTATGACATTGAGGCATGCATTCAGGTTTGCAGGATAGGTCTTATGAGGAATGGTTGAGGGAGCTAGGGCTTTTCTCTTTGGAGCGAAGGAGGATGAGAGGCGACTTAATAGGGGTTTATAAGATAATGAGGCAGATAGATAGAGTGGATGTTCAGAGACTATTTCCTCGGATGGATGTAGTTGTTACAAGGGGGCATAACTATAAGATTCAGCGTGGGAGATATAGGATGGATGTCCGAGGTAGGTTCTTTACTCAGAGAGTGGTTAGGGTGTGGAATGGACTGCCTCTGTGATAGTGGAGTCGGACACTTTAGGAACTTTCAAGCAGTTATTGGATAGTCACATGGAGCTCACCAGAATGACAGGGAGTGGGATAGCTTGATCTTGGTTTCGGACAATGCTTGGCACAACATCGTGGGCCGAAGGGCCTGTTCTGTGCTGTACTGTTCTATGTTCTATGTAAGAGCTTTCACAAGTATGTAACATAAAGTAAATGTAGGTCCCCCAGGGCCAGAGATAAAGAAATTATCATGAAGAATAAGGACATGCAGAAACAATGAACAAATATTTTGTGTTTGTCTTCACCGTAGAAGACAAAGTTACATACCAGAAATAAGGGGTAACTTTGGGGCTAATAAGCGTGAGGAGGTACACAGAGGGAGAATTCAGAATGTCCAAATTACCGAACAGCATGTCTTTGGGGACTTGTGGGAGGAAACTGGAGCACCCGAAGAAATCCACGCAGACACGGGGACAATGTGCAGATTCCACACAGACAGTAACCCAAGCCGGGAATCGAACCTGGGACTCTGGAGCTGTGAAGCAACAGTGCTAACCACTGTGCTACTTGGAGTCTACTGTTCAGGAAGTCTGAACAATTTTCATTGAGTAAATTTAAGGAACAGATAGACCGATTTTAAATTAGTAATGGGTTGAAGGGTTATGGAGAATGGACAGGAAAGGAGTTGAGCTGAAAAGATCAGCCATGATGTATTGAAAGGTGGAGCAGGCTCAAGGGGCTGAATTGCCTACTCATGCTCCTAGTCCTTATGTTCTTATCAACTAAAAAAAGCTTAGTATGATTAAAACAAGTGAGCATAGTTTTACTTGTTTTATTAATTTATTAGAGTTCTTTAAAGATGTAACTAATAGGGTCAACCAAGGGGAACTAGTAGATGTACTGTGTTTGGGTTTGCAAAAGCCATTCGATAAGGTGCTATGCAAAGGGTTAAATGGCAAGATGAGGGCTCATGGAGTTGGGGATGATATATTATCCCTGATAGAGGATTGGTTATCAGAAATGAAACCGAGAATAAGGATAAATGGGACATTTTCAAGTTGGCATGCTGTAACTGTTAAGAGTGCTGCAAGGATCATTGCTACGTCCTCAGCTATTTACAATCTATATTAATGACTTTGTCGAAGAGACTAAGTGTGGTGGTTGACCCTTACTGCACGATTGGTGATTGTCCTTTTAAGGGCAACACACAGACTAATGCATTTAAGTTTGCTGACAATACAAAGTTAGCTGGGAATGTAAGATGTGAGAAGGGCACAAAGAAGCTACAAAAGTGAGAGGGCAACAAATTGTTAAATGGAGTATAATGTGCAGAAGTGTGAGGTTATTTACTTTGGCCGTAAGAATAGAAAAGCAGAATATTTTCTGAAAGGCAGAAAGCTTGCAAGTATTGATAGACTTGGGTATACTGGTTCAAGGAACACAAAAAATTAGCATGCAGGTTCAGCAGTTAGGAGAGCAAATTACATTGACCTTTATTGCAATCTCCAGGAAGATCGCGCATATAGACACTCTTTGAATCTGTCTATATATATGTTTCTGGAACATACCTCTTCATTCACCTGAGGAAGGAGCAGCGCTCCGAAAGCTAGTGACATCGAAACAAACCTGTTGGACTTTAACCTGGCGTTGTAAAACTTCTTATTTTATTGCAAGGGCATTGAAGTACAAGAAAAAAATAAGTCTTGATACAATTGTACAGGCTTTGTTACGACCATACCTGGAAAAGTGTGTAGAATTATTGTTTCCGTATTTAAGGAAGAATATACTTGCATTGAACGTGGTACAGCGAAGGTTCACTGAATTGGTCCTTAGGATGAGAGGGTTGTTCTGCGATAAAAGCCTGAGAAAATTGGATCTATACTCTCCGGAGCTTGGAAGAATGAGAGTTGATCTTAAGGAAAAGTTCAAGGTTATGGAGGGAATTGACAGGGTAGACAGTAGAATCTTTTTTCCCCTGACTGAAGAATCTAGAAGAAGGGGGGGGGGGACACAGTTTCAGGTTAAAGGGCTGATCACCTGGACTGAGATAGGAGAAATTCTTTGACTCAAAGTTAGTGAATTTCTGGAATTCTCTACCCCAGAAGCTTGTGAATGTGCCATCATTGAATATGTTTAATGTAGAGATAGATAGGTATGTGGTGTCTCAGGAAACCAAGGGATGTGGGAAGCAAGCTCAGCCTTGATCATATTGAATGATGCAGCATGTTCAATGTGCCGCATGTCATCACCAGCACTTATTTCTTATGTTTTAATCCCCTTTTGCTCCCATGGTGATTTGAATGGAGTCAGTCCACTCTGTGCACCAGTCATGATGCAAAGTGCAGTGGTCAGCTACGTTGTCAAATGTAGCAGAACTCTCTGTACAGTGAGCCATAGACGCAAAGTTGCTGTGGATTGGAGATCCTTCAAAAGGGAAACGAACGCGGGACAAGGCCAAACAGCCATAGCCATAAACACAGATGAGGTGCAATTGGCGAACTGAAACCTGGCAAAGCTGCTGGTTATGACCAAATCTACACTGAATTCTTTAAGCACCTTAGCCCCTTGGCCCAGAGAACAAAATGGTTCTCTGTATTCCTGACCTGAATCACCTAAGAGAAGCAACTGCCAAAGGTTTGCCAGAAAGCTAAGATCATTACAATCCCCAAACCTGACAAGGACTCTAAGGAAGCTTCCAGGTACAGACCAATTTCACCTTGCACAATATTCAACCAACTGTGGGGGATACACTATCCATCAACCAAGCTGGATTCCCTAAGGAGCACAGCATAGAAAACCAGGTACTTGCCCTCACAACTCGCATTGAAAATGGCTTTCAAAAGCACCTGTAAATTGGAGTCATCTACCTTGATCTCACTGCACTTATGACATTGTGTGGCACAAAAGCCTACTGGTTAAGTTTTCTAGGGGCCGACAACCCGAGGTTGTTGATACCATCGCTTCTCTTCTAAACAGACTTATTTTGAGTTCACGTGGGGCCCAAAGCCAGCATACGGAAGAGGCAACGAAATCGCCTGCCTCAGGATCAATGCTGGCCCCCACCCTGTTCACCCTGTACATAAATGACCTGCCAGCCAAATGCAGCCCCAAGTTCATCAACGCAGATGACATCTGCTGTTCTTACCAAGCAAGAGAATTCAAGGACATTAAAAAATGCTCTAAATGATGACTTTAATAAATTCTCTGACTGCGGTCAAAGCTGGTGCCTCAAACCAAGTGCTGCCTAACCATATCATGTGTCTACCACCTTAACAATGCCAGAAGTCGGCAAGAACTTAACGTCCACTGAAACGGCTGCCACATCAAACACCACATTGCACCTACCTAGCCTGGTGTCGTTTTGGGCCTCACACTGGCCTTGCAAACCACACCTGCAGAAAGCCTCAGCTAAACTGAAGACTCAACAATCCCATCAGCAAACTAGCAGGAACCTCTTGGGTTAAACGGAATGGGTTAAACGGAATAGGTTTTGCGTTGGAGTCGGGCCCTATCGCAACTGAGGCAAAGTTCAAACCATGGTATATATAATCAACAAGTGCCCCAACCTGTGCTTCAGTGGTGCTCCCACTGTCCTACACCAGGATGATGAGGTGGCTGCCAACTGGGTGAAGAATTTCAAATTTGCCATCTAGCTGTTTATCAGTGCATATGATTGTCATAACAGTACCACTCATGTTATTACTACAGGGGAAGATCTGCATAATATCTGTTCCTAGATGCCGCTGTCTCATTTTAAATATAGTTAAACTTGGAAAGTGGGTGCAACTTTATCAGGGATATTTTGTGTGATGAATGTAGGAATTTCAGATGTATTTTATTATAGGTATTTGGTGCAGTAAGGGTTATTTACTATATTGAGGAGCATTGTTTAAGGGGTAATTGTAAGTTATTTTCTGGTGCAATGTTAGTAATCAGGGGCGAAATTCTCCCGAAACGGCGCGATGTCCGCCGATTAGCGCCCAAAACGGCGCCAATCAGACGGGCATCGCGCCGCCCCAAAGGTCCGGAATGCTCCGCATCTTTGGGGGCCGAGCCCCAACATTGAGGGGCTAGGCCGACGCCGGAGGAATTTCCGCCCCACCAGCTGGCGGAAATGGCCTTTGTTGCCCCGCCAGCTGGCGCGGAAATGACATCTCGGGGCGGCGCATGCGCGGGAGCGTCAGCGGCCGCTGACAGTTTCCCACGCATGCGCAGTGGAGGGAGTCTCTTCCGCCTCCGCCATGGTGGAGACTGTGGCGGAGGCGGAAGGGAAAGAGTGCCCCCACGGCACAGGCCCATCCGCGGATTGGTGGGCCCCGATCGCGGGCCAGGCCACCGTGGGGGCACCCCCCGGGCCAGATCGCCCCGCGCCCCCCCCCCCCAGGACCCCGGAGCCCGCCCACGCCGCCTTGTCCCGCCGTTCAAAAGGTGGTTTAATCCACGCCGGCGGGACAGGCAATTTATCGGCGGGACTTCAGCCCATCCGGGCCGGAGAATCCAGCGGGGGGGGCCCGCCAACCGGCGCGGCCCGATTCCCGCCCCCGCCGAATATCCGGTGCCGGAGACTTAGGCAACCGGCGGGGGCGGGATTCACGGCAGTCCCCGGCGATTCTCCAACCCGGCGGGGGGTCGGAGAATGACGCCCAAAGTTTGTTCTAATATACCATATCCCTATTTCTTCATGTAATCACTCCTGGAATGAATAATCATTTCCCCACAGCCTTACAAAACTAAAATAAAATATTGGGGTTTCTGTCCAGTATCCCTAGCCACCGTTGGGGTCTGGTTTCGGATCATAATATTGGTAATCTCTGAATATAACTTAATGGCTTCATTGCGACATCAATTTCAGAGAAGTTGGAAATACAAACAGAAAATGCTGGATAAACTCAGCAGGTCTGGCAGCATCTGTGGAGAGAGAAACATAAATAGCTTTTTGAGTCCATTGACATTTTTACAGAGAAATTGATATTGTTTTGAAAGTCTGCATTTGGTCGTTTGACTTTAACTGCGATTTGGAGTTACTGCTTTATTTCCCACCACCTGCAACCCCACCATCTCCCTAGTCAGTATTTTAGTGTTATTTTAGCTGAATAGTGATGCAGCTTTATGTGATGCAGTGAACATCTGTGATAGGCACCAATACAGAATTGCCCTGAATTGGCACAAAAGACGACCAAAGTGAGTAAAGTTGTCAGAAAATAACAATTCTATGCAGCAGTAGTAAGCAAATTGAAGTCTGCAAATGGTTCCTATGAGGCCTTAAACACAAAATCTGGATTTCTGTCAGTGCATCTGTACTTTGGACAGATAGGCATTTCAAGCACATTTCTGTTGCCAGCACTAATAAAATACATAATTTGCGGCCTTGGAACTCCCTAGCATTTGGTTGTTAAAGGTACCCTTTGGAAGTTTTACGATCAGGATTCCACTGGAGTGTTATCAATATTTGAAGGGTGTCTCTCGCACATGAATGTTTGAAAACCACATGAGATCAGAAATGTTGTCTACATTTGGCATGTTTTCAGTGTGTTGCAGGGAGCATACAATGTACCTTGACAAAGTTTGACACATGAGATGTACATAATGTCGCCAATGCCAGAATGTGTTGTCACATCTTGAACACAAATGCTCTGTAAACAAATAAGAAAGGTTCTTGACACATTTACCTTGTAGTTCTCCCAGTTCCTGAAGAAGTTGACTGACCCATCAACTCTACGCTGGATTACTGTCCAACCTCCCTGATCATGGCTGTGGTCACACCAAACTTGCATTAGCTTATCGGTGCCTTCCGGTTTGATTAGGTACATGCCACTGTTTGAATATCCAGCTTGCTGGACATGGTAGCAATCCTTCCATGGACCTGTGTAAAGGGACAGTGATCACCAATCTTATATATTTGTACAAAGCATATTGCTATTAAAGCTAGTTGCCTATCATAAACAGCAAATTATATCATCCTGTTTTTTCTTCATGAACTTGTGACAAAAAAGGATATTCCAAAATGTTTTAGAACAAATTAGAATGACACTTTAAAAAAAAAGTTTAATACCAAGTTTCTTTGAGATATAACTTTTAGCACCATCATTAGTGTCTCAAATGCTCTCGCCTCATTTTATTGGAAAAATAGACTGACTTCATTTTTTTTGTTTATTTTTAAATGTTCTCGGTACATAGAGCTGGAAAGCATACACTCCAAAAAAAATATCAGCAAAGCATTACAGAGTCACGCATTCATAATGATAGTGCGGCTAGTTTAAACAGCCAGGGACCAGTTCAAGTGGTATCCAATCTGTATCAAATAGTGGTAGGCTATGACGGGAAACATGGGGAAATACCAGAACCAGCAACTGAATGAGGACGGAGTGTTACCCAGCGCTGGGAATTTACTTAGAACAAACACAAAGGTATATCCAGAATTTTGAAGAGACTCGGACGATGTTTCAACTACTTGATGACAGACAGCGAGTACACTGATGCATTCATAGTGAGAAATTCCTGAAAGGTTGACAAACTCAGTATTTCCTGCATTCTGCTTTGCTCATTCTGTTTATTTTACTATTTAATTAGATTGAAATTTAATTTATTTTATTTACATTGTGAATGATTAGAAAGTAACAATTGGGGTATGGATAATTATGAAGTTTTATTCACAGTATATTCTCTTGTGAAAGAACGCAATTATGGAGAAAAATTGACCGGCTAATATTATTCTTCAGTTCTTACAGAAGCTCACTGGGTGTTGGATTTACTTTTCAGGAAACTGAATCTTCTTTATTAATAACACTAAATTAACAAATGATCACTGGTTTTACTCAGCGGACCAACCATGATCTATGAGCCTTCCTGAGATTTATGTGTTCCTTTTTATTATTGATAAAATAGCAGCACATTTTTTGTAATTCTTTCACGGGATGTGGATGTCGCTGGCTAGGCCAGCATTTTTATTGTCTATCGCTAATTGCCCTTAAGAAGGTGATGTGACCACTGTCCGTGTGGAGTTTGCACATTCTCCCCGTGTTTGCATGGGTTTCGACCCCCCAGCCCAAAGATGTGCAGGCTAGGTGGATTAGCCACGCTAAATTGCCCCTTAATTGGAAAAAATGAATTGGGTACTCTAAATTTTTTTTAAAAAAAGTGATGTGACATCTCAAAGCCAGTTGATGGATCTTTGAATTATGTCGGCACACTGCAAGGTTGTTATTTTTATAAAAGCAAATTGCTGCGAGTGCTGAAATCTGAAACCAAAAGAGAAAATGCTGGAAAATCTCAGCAGGTCTGGCAGCATCTGTAAGGAGAGAAAAGAGCTAACGTTTCGAATCCAGATGACCCTTTGTCAAAGCTAAAAGGCATAGAAAGTGGGAGATATTTATACTGTAGGGTGAGGGAATGAAAGATGAGCCATACCCACAAAAACTAAGGGAAAAGAGTGCTAAAGACAGTCCCCAGAGAGAATAAAAGGTGTGAAAGGCCAAACAGCAGAGAAACTAAAGTCAGAGGGTAAGCTGTGACAGATGTAGATGTGGGGGGATGGGTGACATTAGTGGGAGAGAGATAAAATGAAAATAAGGGGGAAGGGGAAGCAAAAGGGAGAGAAGGGAAGGGGGGGATAAGATTGGGGGAAAATATATATGTATAAAGAAAGACCAGAAATAAATAAAAGGTAAAAGACAGTTAAAATGAAATGGAATAAAAACCAAGGGGTGGAGGTGGGATAGAGCTAATCATCTGAAGTTGTTGAATTTGATGTTGAGACCGGAAGGCTGTAGCGTGCCTAACCGGAAGATGAGATGCTGTTCCTCCAGTTTGTGTTGAGCTTCACTGGAACATTGCAGCAGGCCACGGGCAGGAATGTTGGCATGGAGCAGGGTCTTGTGTTAAAATGGCAAGCAACGGAAGGTCAGGATTCTGAATGCGCACAGACCGAAGGTGCTCAGAAAAGTGGTCACCCAGTCTTCACTTGGCTGATATTTTTGTTAGTTTTTATAAGGAAATATCATTAAATAACCAAAACAATGAAGTACGGAAAAGCAATTTCTTTTTTCCCTAATGTTTATTCTTCAGAGTAAAATAGAAAATAGAAAAATTTTAACTCAACAAGTTTGAGGATGTGGTCAGTCGTGTTTAGTCTGGGACGATAAAGTATTCTCAATGATGGAATTTAGAGGTCAATTTGTATTCCATACAAAGATTTATGACTACACTAGAATAGAAAACAACTTAGTCTAACCAGTTGCTGCTGATATCAGCTTGGGTAAAACCTGTGTATAATTGAAATGTTGTTTGTAAATCAGCCAACAAACTCTGGAGATTTACAACTCAAGACATCTCTTAATCCCCCAAATTTACTCGTTGATTTATACATCAACAATTGTGTGCCTCACAAATGTTTTTTCTAAATAAGATTTATCTCAGTGTAACATTTTTTTTAAAATTATCTCAAGAATCATGGAGATACAGGTCAGATTGTATGAGCTGAAAGTGTGGACTGAGTTACATTTGCTTGCTTTGGCCAATTTGCCTCTTGCCTACTTGATCGCAACTATTCAGCATAGTCTTGACTTCCACGTTCAATGCCTTGGAAGATCAACAAGTAAATCATTTGTTTCCAACTATTCAACAGAAGCTGGAGCTCAATTAAGTGTGAGAATGTCCAGATTAAAAGGTGTGCATGCACTGCGCATTCCTGGAATGCATTTAATGGTTGCTGGGTGGGTGGGGGGGGGGGGTGGGGGGGGGGGTCAGCTCGAAGCTGACTCACTCCAGACTCATTCCATGCCAACTCGCCCCACAGCCATAACACACTGCCGACAGGAGTCCCGCACATGGAAGCTGCTTGACAATCAGATTGACAAGTAGTCCCAGCAGCACCAAGAGCTTATTCGTGGGTGCTTCTGTAAAGCAGCTTCAATCTGAAAAAGACCCAATAGATCCTGGCGTGTGGTAAATCCAAGCTATTGGGTGGGGAGTGTTTGATCATCTTAGGGAGTAGGGATGGTGGGTTTTGGAGAACAGATGGGGAGAAAGAAATGGAGGAATCTGCTAAGGGTGGGGGGGGACTTTCCTCCAATGTGCAAAGTGCACCCCCTGAAGATAGTAATCCTTCTTCCAACAATGTATTTACAAAAGTAGCCTGCCCGCTCCCACCCAGCTGCTCACATCAACCAAATTATGGCGTGGGCAGTGCATTATTGGGGTCAATTGGCTTGTTAACAGGCTCAGTTGACTATTATTATTTGCCAATTTCAGCGCCTGCCAACCTACCATGTCGGGGGTGAGATTGTGGCTGTGGGGAGGTGCTGGGCTGGGCAACCACCCTATTTTATGTGCCCTCCTCCCCAAAAACATGCCCGGTGGGTGCACATAAAATCTAGCTCCCTGTTTCTACTGCCGATAAGAGTTCAGAAATCCACCCCCACATTCACTCTATAAATAAAAAGGTAAATACTGCAATGCTGAAATGGTAAGTTCTTGGTTCGCTCCGTAGATGCTGATTGATTTGGAATATTGCCAGTATTTTCTAGTTTTGCTGAAGATTCCACTTCTCTTGCACCACCTCCTCCTCTTGCCCAGTACCATAACCACTAAATTACCAACCCTTTTGGGGCTATGGTAGAAGTCTAGGATATGTGAAGTATGAGAATAAGTAGATGTCGATGTTGACTCTGCATTAGAGACTGTAGCCAGAGATGTTTGTATGTTTTTTCTGCTCAAGTGATTAAAATTGGTGCTAAATTATGAATAATCATTGTCTTGACTTTGCTACACTTCATATTCACTCATCACCAGAACTATACTCTCAAAGTCTTTCGTAAAGTCAGAAAACAACATGAGAATTAGAATCTTTTGACCACCTCCAATGGAAGTAACACCACCTTAGTTACTGTGAGTGGTTTACAATGAAGGAAAGGATATAAAAAAAGGAATAAAAATAGTAGAAAGAAAGGGATATAAAAATGTTACGAAATGAAGCTAATATAAAAACTGTTTAGTCTGTTCAATTTAGTAACGTGGGGTAATCTAATCACAGAATTGTTACTGTGCAGAAGTAGGCCATTTGGTGCTTTAAAACAAAGAAATAATATAACTAAGAACTATGAACTTAATTATTTTCTTTATATTTGTAAATTTTGCATACTTTCAAGTTAACACTGGTGTTCGATGTGAGGAACCTTAATCTCCTTGCCATTTCAGCTTGTTGTGTTCTAACAACACAGGGCAGTTTGTTTTCCAGTAATCCACAGCCACAATTATCTATTTTATTTCCACCCCATTCTGTGTTGGAATTTATAAATACTCCAAAGATGAATGCAAAAAGAAATACCTTTGCTTATGTGCAGTATAGTGAAAAATAGTTTAACATTTTGGAATCTGGGATCAGCAAATTATTTTGAAGTATCAGTTAAGTGGGTTTTAGTTCACACAGAAGGTAGTTGTTATAATTGTCCACCTGAGGGCGCGATTTAACGGGACGAAAGCAGAGCCTAGCTGCTCACTTAAATATGGGGCGAGATCCAGATCGCGACATCTCACAAGATTTTGTTGGATCTTGTGAGGTATCCCAAGCTTCGCAAATTTCGTGAGAGGCCACTTGCGAGATTTTACGGCCTCGTCCCATCACTGAGTCGGGCGCGATGAGTATTTTTTGTCCGCTGAAAGCTACCAGTGGATTTCAGCAAGCAATTAACTAAACATACTGGTTGGATGCTGGGAGTGCTTTGATTTAGAATCACATCAGACAATCTGATCCTTTCGTCAAATGAATACTCTTTCGTCAAAATATAGAATAAGTGGATCCTGCAATCCAGCTGGATGTCTCTATCTCTGCTATCCTGCTGTGATGCCAAACAAGATAAATTATCTGATTCTGTTTTCAAGTACATCGATGAACTGAAAAACACATTTCAAAAGTAATTTATAAAAACTGTGAAGAGTAGAGTCTAGATCCTGTGGGAAGCCACTCATCACAATCCTGAAAATTAGACTACATGCCATTTATCCCCACTCTTTGGGTGCGATTCTCCAGGGTCGTTAAGCTCTCGCTCAAGCAAAACGAGGCAGGTGAATAGCGGGAGAGACCAAAAATGAGAACCGCACCAAGCGCTAAACAGTTTGCGATTAAACCGGCCCACTCCTGTATGCGAAATCGGGATCTCGCCGTAGCGTGGCGAGAAACCATTTATCACCATGTAAGCCCTATTTCCATACAATTAACGGGAACCATCCCATATCCAACGGCCTCCTGTCATTCATCGGCCTCCCCAGCAAGTGGTCACGCTGGTGCCGATTAGTACTCCTTTTTAAAAACGAGAAACGTGGCGGAAGGGCTTCTGTAGGGATTCGAGGAGGTGAGTAGCCATCTTTGCTCACAGGCGAAGAGCGCGGGGGCGTTGGACTGCCACTCCAGTGCTTGGGGATGGGGGGAAGGGGGGGTGGGTGGTCCCTCGGCCGAGGGTGGGGGACCCTCTGCAGGAGTGGGCCGCCATGGGAGGGTGGGGTAGGCGCTGGGGGGACAACCGCTCGCGGCACCACTATGCCAACCCCTGGATCATGCGTACCCATTCTGAGGGTAGCCCTTGTCCCTGCCCGTCTGCCCCAACCACCACCCATAATCCCTGGTGACTGCTGAGGCCTCTGGCCCTGCAACTGAAGGTCATTGCTAATAGGGAATTATCAATTGTGGTTAAGTGAGCACTTTACACAACCCAAGTGGATTCCCGTGGGTAGGCGGGCCATGTAGCATGTGGGGGTCATTGCAGAGCATCCCAATCACACCTTGACGCCTGGTCACTGTGCCTGAACACTGCAGGATGCAACACCACATACGCAGCAGCCAACATCCGAACACCCAGAAGATGGGACACAGCACTGGGGACATGTCCACGGCTGGGAGGTGAGTAGGTGTAACGGGGTGGAGGAGATGCCTGGAGAGATGTGCTGTGCCCTCCTAGCTCTACCACTACACCTAGATGTCTCCCCAGGATGCACATCAGATGTGAAGGCAGCCAGCTACTTACCTCATCCTGTGGCCTTCAATGCCCCTGGCGGGGGTCCTCTGGGGCCGGAGGGTCTCGGTGCACTTGGTGGCGGCACATGCATAGCCGTGCCGACCCATCCCATGTGCTGACTGTGAGACACGGTCTCATCAGAGGGGTGGAACTCGGGGGAGCGGATGGCCACCATCCCCATTCCATGGGACGGGTGCGGGTTGGCGCTCAGCGCCCCCTCCTCCCGGTTGGTGCCCATAGAGCCCTGATGTTCACCGTAGGGCGCAGGGGCAGCTGGTTCGAGCCCCGGTTGCCCCTGCATCATCTGGCTCTGCCAGCCCTGGCGGTTCCCTATGGTCCGCACAATCATGTTGATGGCCTCGCCATTCCCATCTGAGAGCGGGACATATCCCACAGAACCTCATAAAGATCAGTCTGGTACTGGGGGACATCCCCCAGCGAAGCAAACATTCTTTAGAACCCTCAGCAATGGCCGCCACCGACTGCGTGACGCCTTGAACACCTTCACTAATGGTACCGATGTTGTGCACCAGGCTCTCCACTGCGGTTGCCACACGAGCATTGTTGGCCTCGGTGCCACGCATTGCCGGCAACATCTCCTGCGCCCGTAGCCTCTTGGAATCCTTCAATTGGCCAAGGACCTGCTGGAGTGCCGCTGACATCTCCCTCTTGAATGTTATGGCCGCACCCTAACATCTCCATCAGCCTCTGGTTAAACCTGTACCACAGGCTCAGCATCAGATTGGGAACCAGCAGCCTTCTGACTGCTGTTTCACCTGGGGGTTCCAACTCCACGTGATGCACATCAGCAGCAGTGTGGTGCTCACCAGATTGTGTTCCCGAAGCCTGACCACTAACATTTCCCAACGAGGTGTGTGTATATGTGCTGGTAGAGGGTGGGGATGACAGCTGTGCCACGACTATTACGGTGGCATACTCGGCGCTCTCCTCTGAGCTGGTCTCCTGGGTGCTGCCGGGATAGGATGGCGCCGTTGGCTGGAGGACCTGTGGGAGAATGGACATTGGCGGGGTGGATCAATCAGTCAGGAAGGCAATTGCAAGTCATGCTTGGCAGGTCTGCCGAGGGGAGCCCGGTGTTCCTCATCTCTGGGGCGTCCGCCAGCCTCCGCTTGGGTGACTGCTTTGTCCTCAGTCACCCCATTCACCTACAGGTTTCGCTGCAGGTGTTGAGGATTCTTAGGACTGACACACCTCAGTCAGTCTGGACACTCTCCCAGCGATTATGGGGGAGCTTTTCTCGATGAGACACAGAGAGGGCATCGTTAGCCGCGTGATTCGTAGTGGTGGGTGGGGGGTTGTGAAGGGATGGTTGGGGGGGTTGGGGATTAGAGGAGGGTGAAGGGAGGGTTGAGGGTCGCATGGAGAGTTGGGGTGGATGCTCCTGTGGGGGCGGACAGATCTTTGGCCGGGGGGGGGGGGGGGGGGGGGGGGGGGGGGGGGGGGGTTGGTGTCTACTCACTCGTGCTGCTCAGTGTAGGTCGTTGACCTTTTTTCGGCATTGGAGGCCAGACCTCCTGGTCACACTCCCAGCGCTCACAGCTTCCGTCACGCCGTACCAGGCAGCACTGGCTGCCCTAAAGCCAACCCTCCGGCACCCTCGGGGGAACAGGACATCCCTCCAGGCAGCATCTCAGAGCCTCCCTAGGTCAGTGTCCTCGAATCTTGGGGCTGGTCTCCTCGGCACCATTGTTGGCTGAGCAAGTGCAAGTTAATTGCTGCTCGACCTTGTTAGCGAGGGGAATGGCGTATGCGTGCAAACGAATCGACTGGCAAGCCTTCATTTGCAGCGAGAAGCCCGTGAGGAATTGTTAAGTGGACCAATTAACATGGAATAGCTTTGCTGGCCTCGCTGGGTCAAGCGCCGGGAAGCTTGCGACAATTCCCGCTCACTACAACACTTAGAAATCTTTCTGGAGAAATGCGCCCTTTGTCTCCTGCTGTGGATCCAATCTCATAATCAGCAGCAATTTCCCCTCAATTTTATTAGGTTTAGCTTAGCTAACAGTATCTCAAAAGGGACTTTATCAAATGCCTTTTGGAAGTAACATCCATAAACCATTCCCTTGTCCTGCAGATGTTTGGTTTACTGGTTTATAATGCCCTGGTTTCCCCCTCTCCTTTCTTAAATAGTAGGTTGACATGCAATTTTCCAAACTAAAGGAACAGTTCCTGAGTCAAGAGATCTTTGGAACGTCCTCAGGCATCTGCAATGTTCTCACCAACATAACATTAAAATTCTGGATTGAAAATCATCTGATCCTTGTTGATCTGAAATTTGTGACCCTTTAGTGTCATTATTTTCTCCATCACTTTTAATTTACTTAGAGTAATTATGCTAAGTCCCTGTCCCAGATTTGGTATTAGTTTTTTTGGGGAGGCAGTGGCCTAGTGATATTGTCACTGGTCCAATAATCCAGGACCCAGGGTAATGATCTGGGGACCTGGGTTTGAATCCCACCAGTCTCTTGATAACCATTGATGATTGTCATATAAACCCATATGGTTCACGATTGTCCTTCAGGGAAGGAAATCTGCCATCCTTATCTCGTCTGGCCTACATGTGACTCCAGATCCACAGCAATGTGGTTGTCTCTTAAATGCCCTCAGAGATGCGCAACAAATGCTGGCCCAGCTAGCACCGCTCACATCCTATGAACAAATAAAGAAAAAAAATGCTACCCTCCTCAACTGTAAATACTGCTGCAAAGGATTCACTAAATATGTCAATTTTCTTATTTTCACCTGTAGCCATTTAAATACTGTGGCTGCAAGAGCAGGTTTGAAGCTTGGAATCCTGCTCCAAGTAACTCACCTCCCAACTCCCAAAAGCCTGTCTATCATCTGCATGGCATAAATCAAAGAAACACAATACTGTAGCTCTTTTTAGATATATTTAATTGATTTGCATGAGTCTTTTTGAGCATCTCACAGGAAGGGCCTAATGAATAACAACACAATGCTTACAATGTAATGCACAGCAAGGCTATCAGCGCAGGTTCCATTCCCGTTCCGGCTGAGGTTATTCAACCTTACCCCTCACCTAGGTGTGGTGATCCTCAGGTTAAATCACCACCAATCAGCTCTGCCCCTCAAAGGGGAAAGCAGCCTATGATCATCTGGGACGATGGCTACTTTACTTTATAATCTCTACAAAATGCCTCGCTAAATGTTTCAACTCAATTCCGAGTTTTTGTCTACACAAATGGCCACTCAGTTGGAAGGTAATACATAATGAATCTGTTTGCAGTGTGTGCAAACAGATTACTTTTCAAGTTCAGCATGACAAATCATCTTGTATAATTGGAAACCATGGACGTCCATTGGATTGTTCCATGATATAGGTTGAGAGGTGGTAGATTTAGAACTGAAATGAGGAGGAATAACCTCTCTCAGAGGGTGGTAAATCTGTGGAACTCACTGCCCCATAGTTCAGTGGAATATGAGTCAATAAATGGTTTCAAGAAGGAGATAGGTATATTTCTCATAGAAAATGGGTTAAAGGGATATAGGGAACAGGTAGGGACCTGGATTTGAAACCAGGAAGAGATCAGCCATGATCTGACTAAATGGCGGAGCAAGCTTGAAGGGCTGAATTGCCTACTTCTTCTCATTTCTATGTTCCTATGTCCTGTGATTAAGCCCGCCAAAGTACTGCAGTGGTTTGCTGGTGCCTTCTGGCGTATGGCTGACCAGGTAACTCTCCCAAAATTTACTGCCTGCCATTAGGCATGTTGGAAGGATTTACAGGCTAATAATCAACCTGTTTGACCACGTTACACACCTTCCTTGGCCATCATGTCCTGAAGTTACGTTCGCGCCACACACATGCCAGGCAATGACCATCTCCTACACCCCAACCTCCACCTCCCTCCCCAACTCTTCCTCCCACTTATGCTTCACTACCCCTATTGGGGCTCCCTCCCAATCAATCCTCTCCTTGTAAATTTCTGAGACTCTACCCTCACCTACTCCTGTTTCTGACACCACCTTGTCCTGCAGCCCCTTGGCTGCAGATGAGGAAAGGAAGGTATCTGCTTCCGAACAAAATCCCTCACCTGCAAATACCGGAATCCATTCCCGGTGGGCATCTCAAATTCCTCCACAAACCCCTCCGAGATCGAGAAGCTGCCCTCAATGAATAGGTCCCCAAACCACTCAATCCCCGCCTGTTGCCACCCCCAGAACCCTCACATCCAGCCCCCTAAGAGCAAACCTATGATTCCTACAGATCGATGCCAAAACCGAGGCCCCGAGCAGCCTCAAGTACTGCCGCCACCGTCCCACATCCTCTGGGCCTTCACCACTACCGGGCTTGTGGAATACCTGGCTGGCGCGAACGGCAGAGTGCCCCCAAACTCGAGTCTTTACAAGAGGCTGCCTCCATCCACTCCCATAACGACCCTACCCACTTCCTAACCGTAGCTATATTCGCCACCCAGTAAGAATTCAGGTTTGGGAGAGCCAGCCTGCCCCCCCTTGACCCAGCTGCAGCAGCACCTTCTTCACCCGTGGGGCTTTACCCGCCCATACAAACCCCAAAATCAGTGCATTCACCCTCCTAAAAAAAGCCTTAGGGATAAAGATCGGAAGATTCTGGAACACGATCAAGAATCTCGGGAGAACCGTCACCTTCACCGACTGCAACCGTCCTGCCAAAGACGGCGGGTGCACATCCCACTTCCTAAAATCCCTCTTCACCTGTTCCACCAACCGAGCCAGATTCAGCTTGTGAGCTGCCCCCACCCACACCAAATGTTCGCTTCCACGGCAACTCCCCCAGCCTCTTCTCCTGCTTCCTTGCTTGAATCCGAAAAACCTCGCTCTTCCCCATATTCAATTTATATCCCGAGAACTGACCAAATTCCTCCAAAATACCCATCATCCCCCCCCCCCCCCCAAATCTTCCAAAGGGTTTGATATGTAGAGCAACAGATCACCCCCTTACAACGAGACCCTATGCTTCATCCCTCCCGCACAATCCCGTGCCAGTCCCTTGATACTCTCACCGCCACTGCCAATGGCTCTATAGCCAAGGCAAAGAGCAGTGGGGAGAGTGGACATCCCTGCCTCATCCCCCGATGCAGTCTTAAATATTCCAAACTCACCCAGTTCATTCACACATTTGCTACTGGTGCCCGGTACAACAGCCGGACCCAATCCACAAACCCCTGCCCAAACCCAAACTGCCCCAGCACCTCCCACAGATAGTCCTATTCCACCCGGTTGAAGGCCTACTCCAAACCCATGGCGACCAACACCTCCACACTTCGCCCCTCCGGGGGCATCATTATAACATTTAACAGCCGCCTGATGTTAGACGATAAATGCCTCCCCGTCTGGTCCTTCCCTATCACCCCCGGCACACAGTCCTCAATCCTTGAACCAAAATCTTGGCCAGCAACTTAGCATCCACATTAACAATGAAATTGGGCTATAGGACCTGTCATAATATCCACTCATGTATATAATGAGATGCAGACAGGCAGTGATTGACACACAGGATGACCAGTAAGCACACAATACAGTGCAACCAATCACCAGACAGAACACTACCACTATAAGGCCAGAGGGCACTAGGTTTCCCGCTCTCTCGGGACCCAGCCACTGAGACAGTCAAAGTCCACGAGCTAGCAAGTGGAAACACCATGCGGTAGCTAGTAAGTCTGGTCAGGCTACTACAAGGTCTCCAGTCAGTTCAGTATAGTGTCGACCCACAGCTGAATATGTATATCAGTTCTATCGTTGAATAAAACAATGTTGGATCTTCTCCAGTGTTAGACGTCTGTTTCTAGCTTCCCTGCATCGAGTGCAGTCCACATCGAACCTACCTGCCTAACACATCATGGTACCAGAGTGATACTGATCTTGACGGACCTACCTCGAGTGAATCAGCATTGACCAGCAAGCAGCCATCCGGTAAAATGGAAAACATTCAGCCTGCTCCGCATCTCCGGCAACCTCGGCGCCAATTGGAAAATCTTCAAGCAAAAGTTCCTCTTGTACATCGAGGCCTCTGACCTCGAAGCAGCATCGGATGCCAGGAAGATCGCGCTATTTCTCTCCACCGCAGGGGACCACGCCATCCACATCTACAACTCCCTTACGTTCGCTGACGGCGAAGACAAAACAAAATTCAAAACAGTCCTGCTGCAGTTTGACAGCCACTGCGACATTGAGGTGAATGAGAGCTTTGAACGGTACGTTTTCCAGCAGAGGCTTCAGGGTAAGGATGAACCTTTTCAGTCCTTCTTGATCCATCTCCGTATCCTAGCGCAGTCATGTAACTATGACTCGACGGCTGATTCCATGATCCGGGATCAGATTGTTTTCGGGGTCCACTCCGACTCCATTCGGCAGCAGCTCCTGAAAGTCGAACAGTTGACCCTCTCTGTCGCTATCGAGACGTGCGTTGTCCATGAGCATGCTAAGAATCATTATTCCCACATCAGGGTGGCAGAAACTGCAAAGCTGGCCTCCAACGAGGCGGAATGGGTGCAGGTCATTGCACAAATGCAGGGCCTGAGCATCGAGGAGAGTGGCCGTTTTGCGCGCTTTTCCCGGGTCCCTGCGCATGCGCGCCACGACCGAGTGGACGACAACCCGACTGCGCAGGTGCGTACGTCGACCGACCGCACTGCGCATGCGCGATGGTGCACGGAACGCGCTGACGTCGGCGTCATGACGTGTCCGAATTGTGGCTCCGCCCATTTAAAGTGGCAATGTCCGGCAAAAGGATGTCGGTGTCTACAGTGTGGCAAGATTGGCCACTATGCAGCCCTTTGCAGATCTTCTCCACCACTCAGCAGCCAGCGATCCCAGCTGCGGTGCAGAGTGTCCGCTCAATACAACAAGGCATGCCAGATTCCGATCCCGACAGCCCAACAGACCCTGATGCTGAGTTCCTCAAGTCCCCATACTGGGTGGGCATCATAACTACACATGCGCTGCTTTCCACCACAACGGCCAAACGCCTCTCGATCCTCAGTGTGGATCCCGGCGACGAGTGGTGTGCTGTCCTCACAGTTAACAAGGCTCGCATCCGATTTAAACTGGACACAGGCGCATCAGCGAACCTCATCTCAAAATCCGACCTCGACACCATCCGCGCCAGACCAAACATTCTTCTAACTGCCTGCCAGCTCCTTGACTACAATGGCAATGCCATAGCTGCCAGTGGCTCCTATCAACTGGGGGTATCCAACACTGCGGTTTGAAATCGTCGGGCCTGACAGAGCGTCCCTGCTTGGTGCTCGAGCCTGCAAGCTCCTGAACCTGGCTCAGTGAGTCCACACCATGTCATCATCACCGGCGACGGCCTCGCCTGATGGAAACTTGCAAGCCGACATAGATGACATTATCACGCAGTATCACATCGTATTCGATGGATTGGGCATGCTCCCATACCGATATAAAATCCTGCTCAAGCCAAACGCTGCCGAATGCCAGCCCTGTAATTCATGCACCACGCTGGGTGCCAGCACCCTTCAAGGATCGTCTGAAGAAGCAATTACAGGACCTCCAAGACCAGGGCATCATATCGAAGGTCACAAAGCCAACAGACTGGGTCAGCTCCATGGTCTGCGTAAAGAAGCCGTCAGGGGAGCTTCGCATTTGCATTGACTCTAAGGATCTTAACCGCAACATCATGCGGGGGCATTACCCGATACCAAAACGTGAAGAGTTGACCAGTGAGATGGCTCATGCCAAATTCTTTACTAAGCTGGACACCTCCAAGAGTTTTTGGCAAATACAGCTGGACGCGTCCAGTCGCAAGCTGTGCACGTTCAACACCCCGTTCGGTAGCTACTGCTACAACCGGATGCCTTTTGGGATCATATCTGCCTCCGAAGTATTTCACTGCATCATGGAGCAGATGATGGAGGGCATTGAGGGGGTGCGAGTATACGTTGACGACGTAATTATCTGGTCCGCAACGCTCCAGGAACTCATCGCTCGCCTCAAGAAGATATTCCAGAGAATTCATGAACATGGTCTCCAGCTCAACAGGGCGAAGTGCTCATTTGGTCAATCGCATATTAAGTTCCTGGGTGACCACATCTCGCAGCAGGGCGTGCGCCGAGATGCCGACAAGGCCTCGGCGATCAACGCCATAAAGACCCCGGAGGACAAGAAGGCGGTCCTCCGCTTCCTCGGGATGGTCAACTTCCTCGGGAAATTCATTCCCAATATGGCATCCCACACCACGGCCCTCTGCCATCTCGTCAAGAAGTCGACGGAATTCCAGTGGTTGCCCACGCATGAAGAGGAATGACGTGAGCTGAAAGCAAAGCTCACCACAGCCCCGGTTCTAGCGTTCTTCGACCCAACCAAGGAAACCAAGATATCGACTGATGCAAGCCAGGACAGCATTGGGGCGGTGCTCCTTCAGCGAGATGACTCCTCGTCCTGGGCTCCAGTGGCGTATGCCTCCAGGGCCATGATGTCCATTGAGCAACGGTACGCTCAGATTGAGAAGGAGTGTCTGGGCCTCCTGACAGGGATAGTCAAGTTTCATGACTACGTTTACGGCCTGCCAGAATTCACGGTAGAAACGGACCACAGGCTTCTAGTCCATCTAATCGAGAAGGATTTAAATGACATGACACCTTGGTTACAGCGAATTCTTCTTGAGCTACACCGCTACGACTTCGAACTTGTCTACATGCCAAGCAAAGAGCTGATCGCTGCGGATGCCCTATCCAGGTCCATTACCACACCGTGTGAACAAAGTGACTTCATCTGCCACATAGAAGCGCAAGTGCAGTTGTGTGCCACCAACCTTCCGGCCTCTGACGAACAGGTGGTCCAAATTCGTGAGGAGGCGGCCAAGGATCCTCTGCTGCAGCGTGTGATGCAGCACCTTACCAATGACTGGCAGAAGGGACAATGTCCCCAGTTCTATAACGTAAAAGATGACCTGACGGTGTGGAGGTAATCCTTCTGAAACTCGACAGGATCGTAATTCCTCAGAGCATGCGGGCCATGGTGCTGGGCCAACTCCATGATGGTCACCTTGGGGTCGAGAAATGCCGACGCAGATCTCGCGAGGCGGTCTATTGGCCGGGCATCAGCCAGGACATTACCGACACAGTCCTCAACTGCCCTACCTGTCAGAAGTTTCAACCAGCTCAACCCAAGGAAACGTTGCAACAGCATGAGATCATGACCTCTCCGTGGTCCAAAGTAGGTGTAGACCTTTTCCACATCAAGGGGCGTGACTACGTACTCCTGGTCGACTACTTCTCCAGTTACCCAGAAGTGGTGAAACTGTCGACCTCACGTTGAAGGCGGTAATCAAAGCCTGCAAAGAAACGTTTGCCAGGCATGGGATTCCACTCACGTTAATGAGCGACAACGGTCCTTGCTTTTACAGCCAGGAATGGTCTGATTTTGCACAGGCCTACAACTTCCGTCACGTAACCTCCAGCCCCACTACCCGCAGTCAAACGGGAAGGCCGAGAGAGAGGTCCATATTGTAAAGCGGATGCTGTGCAAAGCTGCAGACTCAGGCTCCGACTTCAACCTGGCGATGCTGGCATACTGGGGAACCCCACTGTCCACTGGGTTGTCTCCAGCGCAGATGCTCATGAATCACACTCTGAGGACCACAGTTCCAGCCATCCATGTTCCAGACCTTGACCACCTCACGGTCTTACAGAAAATGCAGCAGTCACGGGCCTAACAGAAAGCCACATACGATGCTCATGCCACGGATCTACCCGAGCTGGCCCCAACTGATCATGTTTGTGTCCAATTGCCTGAGGGCGACTGGCAGCCACAGTTGTTGTGATCAAACAAGTGGCCCCAAGATCGTTCCTTGTCCGCATGGCTGATGGCTCCCTGCTACGGCGCAACAGACGGGCACTGCGAAGAGTTCCACGCCCGCTACCTGAAAAAGAAAAGAACAACCTCCCATCCCCCTCAGAAGAACAAAGGACAATGGCCCCCAAAGAAAAAAGAGCACCTCCTCCAAAGTTCAGTGTCCTTCCTCTCCTACCAGTCCATTGTCCCTCAAAAACTCCATCGCTTCCTACAGCATCCCAAAGTGATGCCATTGTAGGTCACCCAGAGGCAAGTCGGGTATAGAGGGCAGCCTTCACTTTATTAATGCCCGCTCTCCTCTTGGCCAGCTCCGCACCCAGGTCCTGGTATACCTGATGTTCACTACCCACCTCAGGATCCGCTCCTTGTCCAGAAACCAGTGTAACCGGACCACCAGCGTCCTTGGTGACTTGTTACCCTGTGGCTTCCTCATCAGCACGCTGAGCGCCCGGTCCTCCTCCAGGGGCCGTTCGAAGACCCCCCTCTCCCAGCAACTTCTCAAACATCCTGGCCAATATGAGCCAGCGTCCGCTCCCTCACTGCTCTCTGTCAACCCCACGATCCTCAGGTTCTATCTCCGGGAGCAGTTCTCCAGATCCTCCATTTTCTCCTGAAGCCGCTTCCAGATATCACGCATCACCCCCATCTCAGCCACCAACGAAGTAAGCTGCTCTTCATGCTCCCCACCATCTCCTCCACCTTCTGGATCGCCTGGCTTTAAGACTCCAACCTCATCTCCAAGCGGTCAATCCCCGCCTGAATCTGATTCGCCGTCCTCGCCAGGTCTTTCAGAGACTCCTTCCTCTGCTGGGTGAACTTCTTATTCAAGACGTCCACCAGCTGCTCCAAAGACCACTGAGATGGTAAGGCCGGGAGGGAAAGTTTCTCGATCCAACAGCTCCTTTCGCCTAAAGTCACTTCTGGTCCACGCATCCATCCACCGGTGGAACAAACTCTTCCTCCGCCACTCCTGCATTAAAAGGTCTGCCCGTTAACCAGCGAAAAGTCCATAAACACCGCCAAGCGGGAGCTACCAAATGTGCGACCACTTATACCATGGCCGCCACTGGAAGTCAGTGAAAACATTTCACAGCAAAATAGTATTGTTTATCCCCCCTCAATGATTCCCACTTTTGGTTGTGAAAGAAGCTACCAAGCTCATGACCTCTGTCACAGCTCCCTGAATATCAGCTATCTACCAGAATAACTTTTAAGTGGAAAGTATCTACCCCCTGGTGTTTTAAGAAGCTGATTATTCATTTCACTAATCTGGGTATGCTTCAAAGATGCTTTCAAATGTGTCATGAAATCCCTGCATTAGGTACTCTCAATTTCAAGAGTACTTCTCTTTCCCGTTAAAAGTCAGGGCAGCACGGTGGTGCAGTGGATTAGCCCTGCTGCCTCATGGCGCCGAGGTCCCAGGTTTGATCCCGGCTCTGGGTGACTGTCAGTGTGGAGTTTGCACATTCTCCCCGTGTTTGAGTGGGTCTCGCCCCCACAACCCAAAGATGTGCAGGCTAGATGGATTGGTCACGCAAAAAACTGCCCCTTAATTGGAAAAAATGAATTGGGTACTCTAAATCATGTTCAGGACTCTTGGGCTTACATCCGGGCAGATGTCTATACTGTTCATGTTAATTGTATATCAATTGTGTTTAATTTTATGAAGGTAGAGGGCATTAGAACATGGAACATACAGTGCAGAAGGAGCCATTCGGCCCATCGAGTCTGCACCGACCCACTTAAGCCCTCACTTCCACCTTATCCCCGTAACCCAATAACCCATACTCACCTTTTTGGTCACTAAGGGCAATTTATCATGGCCAATCCACCTAACCTGCACGTCTTTGGACTGTGGGAGGAAACCGGAGCATCCGGAGGAAACCCACGCAGACACTGGGAGAACGTGCAGACTCCGCACAGACAGTGACCCGGTAGCACGGGAGCATTGTGGATAGCACAATTGCTTCACAGCTCCAGGGTCCCAGGTTCGATTTCTTTTGAGAATAATACTGAGATGTCATAAAATGCGCATCGGTAGGAAGTTCTATTTACAGGTAGCAATTGATTGTAACAATTAAATTTCAGTTACTACATTCAGTTCCATTCTCTGGACCCCGAAAATCGGCGTGACCGTGGAGTACGCCGCGCAGCTGGGTGCCCATTGACAGAGATCCGCCCAGCAAACCTTCGCTACCGACCGGCCGAGTTCCTGATGCCGTGGAACTAACCTGCTATTGCTGGTCGAGATGCTGGCGTGGCTGCTGCGGACTCAGTCCGTGGCCGTCCTGGTTGGGGGCAGGGGCGGGGGGGAGGCCTTATCGGCAGCTGGTGGTTAGATCCGCACAGCCGATAGGGTGGGGGTCTCCTTTCTCTGTCTGGCTCTGCGGTCCGAGACCGCCATGGAGCTCGCCGTGGCCGCTGGAGGTGCGAGGGACCCGTATCCGCAGCAAGTCTGTGAGATTTACTCTGGGTCCCTGCTAGCCCCCTAAAGGGCATTGAATTAGCTCAATTTTTTAATAGGAATTTCGGGAGAAAGTAAAACTCCACATGGGGACGTAGTCCCATTTTGGGAGAATCCAGCCCCATGTCATGCTGGTCTCGCATGAATAAAATTAACCTCACCATAATTGACATGGTTCTGTTGTTAAACAACTGATGGTAGACCATTTCGTAATTTCCCCAGTTACTGTTGATAATAGTAATTATAGTTTGCTCATGAACAAATCAGAAGAAACATTTTTACCCAAAGAGTAGTAGAAATGTGAACTCCCTTCCACAAGGTGTAGCTGAAACAAATAATATAGATGCAACTAGGAATATTAGACAAGCGTTTGAGGGAGAAGGCAATAGAGAATTGCATTGATGGATTTTGATGAGGAAAGACCGAACAAGGCTTGTGTGAAACATAAACACCGGCATGAACTATTTGGTATACAGCGCATTTATGTAAATCAGATTAAATGTTTTCTTGCTTCTCATCTCAGTGATTGGAAGTGTAGCTATTTAAATTAGTGTAAATTTATTAAAGCACAACACTTCAACATAACCAATTCCCAATTCTTCCTTGTTGGACTAATAGGATAAAATCCCAATATATGATACTGTTGTACTTTACAGCGAAATAGTTCAGCACATGTGGATGAAATTAAGAAATCCTTCAAAGGTTTATACATCATTCTCCCACCTTTGCAAAAATACAGCAAATTTCACTTTTATTTCTTACTATAGGAAGTTATCTGAGAGGTCATTACAAAAAATACAAAGGAAATCACTCGGATGTGTCCAAGACAGGAAACATTAGTGCCTGTAAAATATTGCTCTGTGCTTGCCAGGTTCGTGGCCAAGTTTCTCATCTTAGAGATTTCCTATTTATCCTTTAGAATGGGAACACATGCCTAAATAGTGTGATTTTTATATGGAGATGCACATCAATGGACTCTGTACCTTCTGACAGCTCGATATATCCCCACCCGGAACTAGCACACGAAGAGTAGAATGAATGATACCTTTCCAATAAAGTAGAAATATATGAATTACTTGTTAGCTCAACCGGGATGGAGAATGTTTTTTACTGCAAGTTCTCTCAGCCATCACACTTTTCCCCTCTTGAAAAAGACAGTTATCATTAAAAGTTCAGAGTACCTTTGGAATTAAATTACCCCAGCTATGTTAACGACAAAAATAGTTGATGAACAGTTGATTTGAAGTAATTTATAAAGGCAATCTGTTATGTGTGCTGCATTTGCTGTCCTTCTATGAAGTTAAACCCATTTTTACTTGGGTTTATTGCAGAAGTCTGAAATCAGTTGATTCTGTCGTTTCATCTGCCACTTTTTAAATGTATCTGCAATAGGCAGCCTTGTGAATTCTAACTGCCTCGACTGCATTATCTAAAAAGCATAAGTTTGAGTGTTTTAATGGTGAAATTAGCCTGTGGTAAGAGCTCAGAGTTATAATGGCAAAAATCGAAAAGCAGTTCTCAGAGTGCATAAATGCAGTTAATGCAGAAAATGTAGAAAAACAAAAGTTACATTCAGGTTACTTTATTTGCCCAGAAGCTGCACTATAACAGTACCTCACCACTAGTTTTGCATTGAAATCAATACAAGGATTGATATCAATATCGTATCACACTTATTGAACAAGGCAGGAAAAGTTAGGGCAAGAGCATTCAGGTCTAAGTACATTTTAATGGTATGATATATCATAATTACTGCCAAAACACTTAACTGGCAGTGACCACAAGATGTAGGAGCAGAAGTAGGCCATTCGGTCCATCGAGTCTGCTCCGCTATTCAATGGGATCATGACTGATCTGATATGATAATCCTCAATTCCACATTCCCACTTTTTTCCCATAACTCTTGATTCCCTTACTGATTAAAAATCTTTTCTCAACCTCGAACATACTTAATTACCCAACCTCTGCAGCCCTTTGCAATAAAGAATTCCACAGATTCACAACCCTCTCAAGAGAAGAAATTACTCCTCATCTCTGTCTTAAATGAGTGACCTTTTTCCTTAGCCATGGTGTGGAGATGCCGGCGTTGGACTAGGGTGGGCACAGTAAGAAGTCTTATAACACCAGGTTAAAGTCCAACAGATTTGTTTGGAGTCAGTAGCTTTCGGAGCGCAGCTCCTTCATCATGTGAGTAAAGAGATGAGTTCCACAAACTTGTATATAGACAAAGTCAATGATGCAAGATGATACTTTGAATGTGAGTCTTTGCAGGGAATTAAGTCTTTACAAGTCTTTACGGTGCGACTGGAGACAGGTTAAAGAGGTGTGAATTGTCTCAAGCCAGGACGGTTGGTAGGATTTTGCAAGCCCAGGCCGGATGGTGGGGGTGAATGTAATGTGACATGAATCCAAGGTCCCATTTGAGGCCGTACTCATGCGTGTGGAACTTGGCTATCAGTTTCTGCTCGGCGATTCTGCGTTGTCACACGTCCTGAAGGCCGCCTTGGAGAACGCTTACCCGAAGATCAGAGGCTGAGTGTCCTTGACTGCTGAAGTGTTCCTCTACTGGAAGGGGGAACGTTCCTGCCTGATGATTGAAGATCACGTACCCAAAGATCAGAGGCCGAATGCCCTTGACTGCTGAAGTGTTGCCTGACTGGAAGCGAACATTCCTGCCTGGTGATTGGGTGCCAACCCAGAACCATCCCATGTCGAGGCAACAGTGGCCACCAGATCCACCGAGTTCCACCCCCCTGATGAGGCTGCGTCTTGAAGCCAGCACACGGGACAGGGAGGCACGGCTGTGCATGTGCCCCAACAAGTGAGCTGGGACCCTCCGGTCCCAGAGCCCTCAGAGGATGCCCGCCAGGGACATCGAAGGCCACGGGACATGGTAAGCAGCTGGCGTCCTCCACCTCTGATGAGCATCCTGGGGAGACACATAAACGTAGTGGTAGAGCTAGGAGGACTGGGCACGTTGAGAATCACTGAGGGCACTGGGGGAGGGGGTGGTAGGTAGGCGGTGGCCGGGAAGGGGTGGGGGGGGGGGGGGGAGGCGGCACCATCGCGAGAGTGGGGAATTGTAAAAAACATTAAATACCTTTGTACACAACTATTATGATGCCTCTGTCACTTTGTTCCGCAATGCAGGCTAACCCCCGATCCCTTGGCCCATCTCTCCAGGCATCTCCCCTCCTCGTGGCACCAACCCACCCTCCGGTTGTGGACATGTTGCTGGAGCTGTGTCTTATCCCCTAGGTGTTCGGATGTTCACTGCTGCACGTGTGACGTTACCTCCCGCAGTATTCAAGCACAGTGGCCAGGCATTGTGATTGGGATGCTGGCAATGACTCCCACATGCGACATGGCCTGCCACCCACGGGAATCCAGTTGGGATATGCAGAGTGCTCACTTAGCCATGATTGCAAATTCCCTATTAGCAATAGCCTTCAGCTGCACAGCCAAAGCTCTCGGCAGTCGATGGGGGTTATGGGTGGTCGCTGGAGCAGACGGGCAAGAACAAGGGTTGGCTCCACGAAAGTGTAAACAATTCTGGGGTTCGCATGGTGGTGCTACGATTGGTTGCCCCCCCAGCGCCTTCACTCTTTCCCCTCCTCCCACCATCCCAAAGTGGCCCACCCATGCGGAGGATCTCCCACCCCCAGCCGAGGGTGCCTCACCCCCCACCGAGCACTGGGATGGCAAGCCCAGCACCCCCGGGCTCTTTGCCTGTGAGCAATGATGGCTTCTCCCCTCCTCGGCTCCCCACAGAAGCTCTTCTGCCAGGCTCACGTTTTTTAAAAGGAGTACTAATCGGCGCCAGTGTGAGCACCTGCTGGGAAGGCTGCCGAATGACAGGAGGCCGTTGGATATGGGATGGCTCTCATTCGTTTTATTGAAATTAGGCTAAAGTGGTGATAATTGGTTTCGCGCCATGCTACAGCGAGACCCCGATTTTGTCCATGGGAACAGGCCGGTTGTATCACAAACTGTTTGGCGCTTGCCGCAGTTCTCATTTTTGGCCTCCCGCTATTCACTGGCCTCATTTCGCTTGTGCGAGAGCGCAACGAGGCCTGAGATTCTCGCCCTCTGTCTCCAATTAGTTAGCCAATCTTCTCTCCATGCTAATATTGTACCCCCATACCATAGGCTCCTATCTTATTAAGTAGTGTTTTGGGCAGTACCTTATCAAACACTTTTTGGAAACCCAAGTATATACCATCTACTGGTTCCCCATTATTTGTCCTGCTGTTGCCGCCACCTCATAGAATTCTAATAACTTTGTCAAGTATGATTTCTCCTTCATGAAGCCATGCTGACTCTGCTTGACTATGTGATGTATTTCTAAATGCTCTATGAATACATCCTTTATAATGGGCTCTAATATTTTTCCAGTAACCGATGTTAAGCTAACTAGCCTATAGTCCCCTATCTTATGTCTCCCTCCCTTTTTGAATAAGAGTGTTGCACAGGCGGTTTTCCCAATTTACGGATTCTTGGAAGATTACTACCAGTGTATCCTCTATCTCTATAGCTACTTCCTTTAATATCCTAGGAAGAAACCCATTAGGTCCAAGGACTTCTCAGCCTTTACCCCATTTGGTTCCCTAGTAATTTTTCTCTAGTGATCGTTATTGTATTTATTTCCTCCCCCTTTTTTGCCCTTTGGTTATTTAGTACTTTTGAAATGGTATTAGTGTCTTCTATCGTGAAGACTGACACACAGTATTTATTTAACTCCTCTGCCATTTCCTGGTTCCCCATTATTATTTCCGCAGTCTCATTCTCTAAGAGGCCTATGTTTTCTTTGTCCTCGCTTCCTTTTTATATATTTAAATAAGTTCTTACTGTCCATTTGTATATTACTTGCAACTTGACCCTCATAGTTTATCTTCATTTTCTTTATTATTATTGGTCACCTTTTGTTGGTTTTTAAACCTTTCCCAATCCTCTGTCTTCCCACTAATCTGGGTTACGGGGATGGGGTGAAGGTGTGGGCTTAGGAAGGGTGCTCCAAGGGCCGATGCAGACTCGATGGGCTGAATGGCCTCCTTCTGCACTGTAAATTCCATGATGCTATGATAACCTTTGCCACATTGTATGTTTTTTCTTTCAGTTTAATACCATCCTTGATTTCCTTCGTTAACTGTAATTGATTTATCCCCTTCCTATAATCCTTTTTCCTCACTGGGACATATCTTTGTTTTGAGTCATGAACTATTTTCATTAACGTCTGCCATTGCTGATCAACTGTCTTTTCTGTGAAACTCCTTTCCCAGTCCACTTTAGCCAACTCTTCCCTAATTCCTTTGTGATTACCCGTATTTAAGTTTTATATCTCAAATGTAGAGTTTCAATTCCTTCTGAATTTAATTATTGTTGAAATTAGAATTAGTTTTCACTTACTTGTCTGTTTCTTTTATCTCTCTCTTAATCACAGCTTTCAGTCCTTTATTTTGATTTCTGTACATGATTTAAATTTAATTTATATTTCTTGGTTTATACTTCTTCAACTATATCTCACTAAAGATTTTTCAATCTGCTTCAATAACCTCACTGTTTCTTGACCTGTTCATATGCACCACAGGTCCCCTGTAGATGATGCTGCATTTAATTAGATGCCCACTGACACTCAAATACCTGTCAAAATCAGCTGTCAGTGTAGTGAAAGGCAAACACCGTTCCTTCGTCACTGTCTGCAAAACCAGGACCAATACCTTATTCATGAAAGTCGCAATGGTGCCTTACCACTTCCACAATAAAATTACAGTCAGCATAACCCAAAGTTACAGCAAGAAGATAAATAATTTTAAAAATTGCTCAGTTGTGTAGAAGGGTCATAGGGACTCAAAACATCAGCTATGTTTCCTTCCCCCACAGATGCTGCCAGACCTGCTGGGTTTATCCAGCATTTTCTGTTTTTACTTAAAATTTGCTTTCCTTGAAGTAGTATTTATCATAGAGAGCAGCACACAGCTAGCAGTGAGTTGTGTCAATGTTCTGTTGACACAACTTTGTTTGCAAAATCCATGTCCACATGATAACCCACAGTTGAAGCCTGGTACTGCACTTGCAGGTGACAATTATCCTGTACTTATAGCAGGCATGTTATTATTCCTTGTCCATATACAAAGGCACTTATTGTTCATTTGTAATCATGTCTTGACATTAACCATCAGGAGTAACATTTGTCTTAAAGCTTATGATCTGTGTCAATGTTTCTTTTATTGGGACTCCACTGTTTGTGCCTTCAGACAGGTAATTGAATGTGATACCATATTATGCAAAACATTTCAGCTTCAATAAAATATGATCTTCCTGTATCAGAATGAGAGCATTATACAAAGTAGTGTAGTTATGATTTATTTGTTTGAGGAAGGGTGAAAGTCAGCATGTCATGAATTAAGTGAAGCAATATTTCCAAAGTATGGCCTACCATTTTATAAGTTTTATACCATGCAGTACCTTGTAGGCATTGTTTTGAAAACTGGAAAAAAATAAATCATATGATTGCCTTGCATTAATATAACCCCATTATTTTAATTAAACAAACATACCATCTAACTCTTCAGTAACTGGTGGTTCTGTAATGGTAATACTTGTAGGAGAAGGTTCATGTGAAGGGGCTCCTGAGCGAAGCCCTCGTTCCCGTGCAAATGCAGGATTTTGATCCCTCTGTATTTCATTACTGCCAAATAAATTGCTCTGGTATTGCCTGCTGCGAGGAATGGATTGTGGTACTACTTGTACAAGTGGTGGTGCTTCATATTCCTTTGGAGCTAGACTACGTATGCATTCTTGCTCTAATTTGGCTATGATCACAGACTGATTATTAACAAGAGCAGACAGTACTGCATACTTCTGTTCCAGTTGCCTGTATCTGGTGGCCATTCGCAGAATCTCAGCTGTGGAATTAAGAACTTTGTTCTCTAACTGAGAGATTTCGAGTGAGTTGTCCCGTTTACGAATAATCTCATGTAGGAGTTGCATATAAAGCTGGGTTACACGTGAGTTCATATTCCGACTTTCCTTTCGCAACAGTTTCACCTCATTTACTATTCCTCCGTCCACTTCCACTAACAGCTGAAGGTTTTCAATTTGTCGTTTCTGTTTGGACATGATCTCCTTCAGCTCCTCCACATCCATTTTAGTTATCCCACTGTTGTCTGTTTCTGGACTCTTTGAACTTACACAAATAGGTCCTGTTATTCTTTGATGCGGGACCAAGAAGGTGTAAGCACATTTGTTGCTGGTATCAGGTGAACGTCTGTATCGATTGTGAACAGCAGTATGGGTTGCAGTTTTGCTTTTGGCATGGAGTTGTTGTCTCTTGCCTCCTGCACACATGAGACTAATTAATAGCAGACACAAAGACCAGGTGAGTGAGTTCATGTTGGCTAGGAGAAAGCTGAGAGGAAATCTCTGACCTCTAAGAAGGTTATTCTGTAAAACAAGAGTTGGTATTAGATGCATGCCGCCATACAAATAAAACAAGGCTGTTGAATGACTTAAATAATTAATTGCGATTAATTTTGCAAGAAGTACGTTTTTACTTTGTTCATCTTGGGTATACATTTTTAACAGTCATAATACACGAAACATTCTTGCAGTATTCTTAAAAACTATGAATAAAATAAGAAATTAGTGTGAGAAGGATTGAATTTCAATAGTTTAAAATACAAATCCAGCCGGGCTAAGTTGTACTACCATTTGTTGTTTGGTTACATTTTAAAAATATTATTGAAGAACTAGATGTTCGTTTTGACTAATGTTGAAAATGTAAATGCAGTAGAAAAATCCAGAGTGTCCCTAATTATCCAACTGAAGTACACCTAAAAAAAACTAGAATATAGAATACCAAAACATGCATGAAGAATAAACATTATAAAGAGAGCACTCAAGATTTTGTAATTCATTGCACTCCTAAGTATTGTGATTGTTACATTATACTTTCTTACTTAACTGGCTGTGCTGATTCAGTTGTGTAAATTAATTCTGCATCAAATTGTTCCCCAGCGTGTATTTGCAATGTATTTTTTAAATTCAAACAAAAGTTCCATTATAACAAACCCAACAGCAATACAGCCAAATCCAATCCCACAATGCACCCACCCAGTCCCCCCAAACTCCCTCCGCCTCCCATAAGGAAAACAAAATCTTAACCCAACTAAAAAGCCCCCCCCCCCCCCCGCCACGCCCCCCCCCCCCCCCCCCCCCCCCCCGGCGCCTCAACAGCTGACTGTAGGCTGCCACCTCGAGTAGAACCCTTCCGCTGAAACCCTCATGGTATACTTAATCTTCTCTCGGTGCAAAAATTTCATCATGTCCCCCAACCAAGTCAAGGCCTTAGACGGCACCGGGAACCTCCACCCAAGCAGAACTCATCTCCAGCTGTTAAGGAAAGGGAAGGCTAAGACATCAACCTTCATCCCCATCTGCAGTGCGACACTCCAAAAATAGCCACCAATGAGCACGGTTCCAGCTGAACGCCCAAAATCCTTTAAATTGTATCAAAAAAGGATAACCAGAAACAAACAAGCTTGGGCAAGACCAAAACATGTGCATGTGGTTCGCCAGCCCTTAGAGCACTGTTCACATTTATCCTCTATCCCGAGAAGAACCCACTCATAGGTGCCCTAGTCAGTTGGGCCCTGTGCATCACGTTGGATCAGGCTTAACCTCACACATGAGGATATGAAGTTGACACTGTGAAGAGCCTCGCTCCACACTCCTCTGTCAAAGCCCAAACCTAGCTCACCTATCACTTCCTCTTTACCTCCTCCAATAATGCCTGCTCCGTCGCCAGCATCTGCCATCAACCTCTAAAATCTTACCTTCCCCTAACTCGGCCATGTCCATAAACGAGGGCGACGGTACCAGAGGAAATAAGGTAGTTCCTTGCACACCCAAAAGTACCTAAATACATTCCTTCTCAGGAGTTGGAACTTCTCTAACAACGTCCAGGCCAGCGAACCTACCTTCCAGAAACATATCCCCAAACGTCTCTAACCCCACCCTCTCCATGCCCTAAACGACGAATCTAAGCCAGACGGCACAAACCTATGGGGCGCGATTCTCCACTCCCACGCCGGTTGGGAGAATCGCCTGGGCCACCAAAATGTCCGGGGACGCCGGTCCGACGTCCTCCCGCGATTCTCCCAAATGGCGGGAACGGCCCAGTCGAGTTTCGCGGGCCGGAGAATCGCCGGAGACACCGAAAATGGCGATTCTCCGGCACCCCCGCTATTCTGAGCCCCGGATGGGCCGAGCGGCCAGGCCAAAACGGCGGGTTCCCCCCGGCGCCGTCCACACCTGGTCGCTGCAGTTGTGGGCAGTGCGTGAACGCTGGGGGGGGGGGGGGGGGCGGCCTGCACCGGGCTTCACCTGGAATGTGGGGTGGCCCGCGATCGGTGCCCACCGATTGTTGGGCCGTCCTCTCTGAAGAAGGACCTCCTTCCTTCCGCGGCCCCGCAAGATCCGTCCCCCATCTTCTTGCGGGGCGGACTTAGAGAGGACGGCAACCAAGCATGCGCGGATGACGTCCGTTATGCGGCGCCGGCCGCGTCATCTATGCGGCGCCGCTTTTACGCGGGCGACAAGGCCTGGCGCGTGTAGATGACGCGGCCCTGATACTGGCCCATTGTCAGGGCCTGAATCGGTCGGGACCGGGGCCGTTCCGCGCCGTCGTGAACCTCGATGGCGTTCACGACGGCGCGGCCACTTCGGCATGGGAGTGGAGAATCCCGCCCCTGGTTTCTTCAAATCGGAGCCAAACCGACATGGAGCCTACTTAAAATGCTACCTAAACTGATTCCAAATCCTCAAAGTAGCTATTACCACCAGACCAGACAAGAATCTAGCAGGGAGAAAAAGGGAGTGGTGCTGTGACCAGGGCCCTCAGAATCTACCCTATACACAAAACCTCCTCTATCTGCCCCCATATAGAGTTTGGATCCTCAAACCACCAATGTTTGCTGCCCAGTAATAGCATAATAGATTGGGTAAAGCCAATATTCAACTTCACCATCTGTACCCTTCCCACTAGGGGAAGAGGGAGGGCATCACACCTTTCAAATCGGCCTTCACCCCTTCCACCAGACTAGAAAAGTTTCCTTCATGATGCATGGCCCACTCATGAGTCACCTGGATACCCAGATCTGGAAGCTAGTCTTGGCCACAGATCGGCTCCGCTCCCTGGGGGGGGCTCACCAGAAAAAAATCACTCTTACCCAGATTTAGCTTGTACCCCAAAAAGGAGCCAAACTTCCTGTGCAGCTCCATTATCTCCCCCACATTGGAGAGAGGGACTGTAATAAACAGTAACAGATCGTCCGCATATAAGGCACCATATACTCCCTCCCCCACGCTCTAGCCTCCTCCATCCAGTAGACGACTTCAATGCAATGGCCATCGGCTCGATTGCTACGGCAAACAACAGCAGAGACAACGGGAACCCATGTGTTGTACTCGTGGTTAGGGCCCTGTATAGTAGCTTAATCCATTAAATAAACTTTGACCTGAAGCCAAACCATTCCAGGATCTCAAAGAGGTACCCCACTCAACCTCATTGGCAACCATTAGAAAACAACTTAGTGTCAGCGTTTAACAATGAGATAGGCTGATACGACCCACATTCCATGAGATCCTTGTCCTTCTTCAGGATCAAGGAAATTGACCCCTGCATTAGCATAACAGGCAACACCTCCCGAGACACAATCATTAAATATATCCAACAGAAGTGGGACCAACTGACCAGCAAACTGTTTGCAAAATTCAATGGGAAACCCCATCCGGTTCCGGTGCTTTGCCCGTCTCCATCAACTGAATACAACTCATGATCTCCTCCAGCCCAATCGGCGTCTCCAATTTCTGTCTTCTCTCCTGCTCCACCTCTGGGAAGGCCGATCCATCCAAAATGTTTCATTGATATGCCTCCCAATGGAGGCTGTAGCTCATACAACCCACGATAGAAGGTCTCAAACACGTCTTTAACCTTCTCTGGTGCAGAAACTATCCCGCCACCTGAGTCCCTGACCAGAACTATCTCTCGGGAGGCAGCCTGCCGTCTCAGCTGGTGAGCCAACAGACAAATGGCTTTCTCCCCATACTCCATAGAAAATCGGATTTGAGCGACGTAGCTGGGACACCACCTTACCCATTGACAACAACTCAAACTCCATTTTCAACTTCTTTCTGTCAACCCATATCTCCGGAATCGGGGCTATCGAGTACTGGCGGTCCACATCGAGAATGGAGACCACCAGCCTCTGCTTCTCCACCTTCCCAGATTTATCTCTATGCGCCTTAAAAGAGATTATCTCCCACCTAACCACTGCTTTCAGGGCCTCCCAGAGCGTGGACAGTGAGACTGCCTCATTCCTGTTGAACTCAACATATTCCCCAATGGCAGAGGATACTTGCTCTCTTTTATTCGTGAGCAACACCATGTCCTGTCTTCATGGGGTCTCTGATAGTGGGCTGGCTCCAACATCAGGTCCATAAAATGCAGATCATTATCCGATATAATGATCGCCGATAACCTGCGGACATGAGAAAAGAAAAAAAAACTTCTTAGCCCCACTTACCTCCCACTTGAGTCTGCCAATATATTTCCCACAGAAAAAGCCACCCTCTTATTAATCAACACTGCGGTCCCCTGCGCCCTGCAAGCAGAACCCTGCCTTGGTATACCTGCCCACCCATCTCTTCCGCAACCTCGTTTGATCCTTAATCCTCAAATGGGTCTTCTTTTAAAGAAAGACCATATCCGTCTTCAATCTTCTCGAGTGCACAAACACCCGGGTCCGTTTTACTGGGCCATTTAAACCCCTGACATTCCAGGTTACCAATTGGATCAGGGGCCTTCTCTTCTCCTCCCTCCGCCCACCCCACCCCCACCCCCAAGATCAGCACATCCACCCTGTGAGGCAATCCAACAGTGCCTCAACCTGTGCCAACTTTGGGCCCACTCAAGATGGCCACCAAATCCCCCATAAAGCCAGTCCCAAAACAAAGCAATCATCACCATTAGCAGTCTCCCCCTTCTCCCCCCACTTCCTTCCCCCTCCCACCGCATCCTGAAGACCAACCAAACAACCAACAGAAGAACAACTCCCCCCTTCCCAAGTCCAAACAAAACAGTAACAAAAAGCCTAAGCTCGTTATCTTTAAAAAAAAAACACCTCCATGATAACAAGCTGCCATTAACTAGCTATACCGAACAGGGTAAAAATCCAAGTCAACCCAACAATATATCAACGACCAATACCCCACCCCCACCCAAACCAAACTTTAATACAGAATCCTAGAGGAAAAACAACATCCAGTCCTTCTTCCCCCCTCAAAATAAAACTCAACAATGCAATATACAAACCCAAACATCGCCAAGAACAAACACCTATCAACAAACAAAGACACCACCCCAAGTCCTCCCCCACATTACAAAATTCCCCCCCAAGATACAACACAGATGAACTTAATAATGAACAAACAACAAACTCCATAGTCCTCCAGCACTTTATTTTGAAAAAAAATATTTTTATTAAAGTATTTGCAAATTTTTATAACAATAACAAAAACAATAACAATAAACATTTCCCCACCCGACCCAATCTTCGCACACCACAACCATCTAACACCTATCCGCCCCCCCACCTTGGAATACTGCTTCTGCTAACATTTTAATTTTCCCCGAGAAAGTCGACGAACGGCTGCCACCTCTGAGAGAACCCTAACATTGACCTTCTTAAGGCAAACTTTATTTTCTGAAGACTGAGAAACCCAGCCATGTCACTGACCCAGGTCTCGACACTCGGGGGGGCTTCAGTCCCTCCACATTAAGAGGATCCGTCTCCGGGCTACTAGGGAGGCAAAGGCCAGGACATTGGCCTCTTTCACTCCCTGAACTCCCGGATCTTCTGACACTCCAAAGATCGCTACCTCTGGACTCGGCACCGCCCGAGTTCCTAGCACCGTGGACATTGCCTTTGCAAACCCCTGCCAAAACCCTCTGAGCTTCGAGCATGCCCAGAACATGTGGACATGGTTTGATGGGGTTCCCGCGCGCCTCACACATCTATCCTCTACCCCGAAAAACTTGCTCATCCTCGCCGCCATCATATGTGACCGGTGGACCACCTTGAATTGTATTAGGCTAAGCCTGGCACATGACGAGGAGGAATTGACCCTGCTTAGGGCATCTGCCCATAGACCTGCCTCTAACTCTCCACCTAGCTCGTCCTCCCACTTGCCCTAAAGCTCCTCCAACAGCTCCTGGTAGATATCTGACACTTTTCCCTCCCCCATCCAGGTACCAGACACATCCTGTATCCCCCCGTGGCGGCAGCAGCGGAAAGGCCAGCACCTGCTTTCTCAGGAAGTCTCGCACTTGCAAATATCTAAACCCATTCCCTGGTGGTAGTTTAAATTTATCCTCCAGCGCCTTCAAGCTGGGAAAGCTCCCGTCTATAAATAGATCCCCCATCCTTCTAATTCCTGCTCTCTGCCAGCTCTGGAACCCTCCACCCAGCCTGCCCGGTGCAAACCTGTGGTTGTTACAAATCGGGATCCAGACCGACGCACCCTCCACCTTCTTATGCCTCCTCCATTGCCTCCAGATCCTCAGAGCCGCCACTACCACCGGACGTGTGGAGTACCAGGCCGGCGAGAACGGCAGAGGTGCCGTTACCAATGCCTTTCCAAGACGCTGCCTCCAGCCGCTCCCATGCCGACCCCTCCCCTATTACCCACTTCCGAATCATGGCGATGTTAGCTGCCCAGTAGTAGTTGCAGATGTTCGGCGGCGGCACCAACTCCCACCCCGGACTACGCTCCAACCGCATTCTCTTCACCCGTGGGGTTTTATTCGCCCATATAAAGCCCGAGATGATCTTGTTCACCTGCTTGAAAAAGGCCTTAGGGATGACGATGGGGAGGCACTAAAAGACAAACAGAAATCTGGGGAGGACTGTCATTTTCACGGTCTGTACCCTCCCCGCCAGTGACAACGGGAGCTTGTCCCATCTCTTAAAGTCCCCTTCCATTTGCTCTACCAACCGGGATAGATTAAGCTTATGCAGTGCCTCCCATTTCCGAGCCACCTGGATTCCCAGATAGCGAAAGTGCTTCCCTACCATTTTAAGCGGCAGCTCCCCCAGTCTCCTCCTGCCCTCCAGCCTGAATCACAAATATTTCGCTCTTCCCCATGTTCAATTTATACCCCGAAAAACTGCCAAATTCCCCCAAGATCCGCATGACCTCTCCCATCCCCTCCAGCGGGTTCGAAATGTACAAAAGCAATTTCTTCCGCATAGAGCGAGACCAGATGCCCCCCCCTCCACGAACCAGTCCCTGCCAGTTCCACAAAGCTCTTAGCGCCATGGCTAGTGGCTCTATAGCTTGAGCAAACAATAACGGAGAGAGGGGGCACCCTTGCCTCGTCCCTCGGTGTAATTTAAAATACCCTGACCCCAGCCGGTTCATACGTATGCTCGCTACAGGTGCCTGGTAGAGCAACCGCACCCAGCCAATAAAGTCCTCTCCAAACCCAAATCTTCTCAGCGCCTCCCACAGGTACTCCCACTCCACCCGATCAAAGGCCTTCTCCGCGTCCATTGCTACCACCACCTCCGCCTCTCCTCTCTCCATGAGGGCATCATAATAACATTTAGAATCCACCGCACGTTGGCCTAGAGCTGCCTGCCCTTAACGTCTGGTCTTCCCCTATCACCCCCGGAACACAGTCATTCTTTCCTTGTGGCCAATATCTTAGCCAACAATTTAGCATCTGCATTCAAAAGCGAGATCGGCCAAATGACCCACACTGCTCAGGGTCCTTCTCCCGTTTAAGAATAAGTGAAATCGAGGCCTGTGACATTGTCGGGGGGAGGATTACCTTCTCTCTAGCCTCGGTAAACGTCCTCACCAGCAGTGGGCTCAATATCCCCGAGAACTTCTTATAAAATTCCACCGGGTAGCCATCCGGCCCCGGAGCTTTGCCTGACTGCATGCCCACCAGCCCCTTGATAACTTCCTCCATCTCAATTGGGGCTCCCATCCCCTCCACCAGGTCCTGCTCCACCCTCGGAAACTCCAACCGATCCAAATATTGCCTCATCTCCTCCACACCCGCCAGGGGTTCCGACTCTCATAATTTACTGTTAAATTGTTTAAAAACTTTGTTCACCCCCCCTGGGTCCAAGACCATGTTCCCGTCCCTATTCTTCACTCTACCAATCTCCCTGGCCGCCTCTCTCTTCCTAAGCTGTTGCGCCAACAGCCTACTTGCCTTTTCCCCGTACTCATAAACCGCTCCTTTTACCTTCCTCAACTGTTCCACTGCTTTCCCTGTGGTCAACAACTCAAACTCCGCCTGCAACTTCCGCCGCTCCCTCAGGAGCCCCGCATCTGGGGCCTCCGCGTAACTCCTGTCCACCCAGAGTATCTCCTCCACTAATCTCTCCCTCTCCGCCCGTTCCCCCTTTTCCCTGTGGGACCGAATCAAAATTAGCTCCCCTCTAACAGCCGCCTTCAGAGCTTCCCACACCATTGCCGCAGATACCTCTCCCATGTCATTTGTTTCCAGATAGTTCTGAATGGACTTATTCACCCGCCCGCAGACCACTTCATCTGCTAGCAACCCCAGATCCAATCTCCATAACGGAAGCTGCCCTCCCTCCTCACCAACCCACAAATCCACCCAATGCGGGGCATGATCCAAGACTACAATTGCCGAGTATTCCGTCCCCAACACCCTCGGTATGAGCGCCCTGTTCAGAACAAAAAAGTCAACACGAGAGTAAACCTTATGGACGTGAGAAAAAAAAGAAAACTCCTTCGCCCATCGGCTGTATAAACCTCCATGGGTCTATACCCCCCATCTGTGCCATAAAGCTCTTCAATTTCTTTGCCACAGCCAGCCTCCTCCCTGTCCTAGATATTGACCGATCCAATTCCGGATCAATGACCGTGTTAAAGTGTCCCCCCCCTCCCACCCATGATCAGATTATGCGACTCTAAGTCCGGGATCTTACCTAACACCCGCCTCATAAACTCCACGTCGTCCTAATTCGGAGCATATATGTTCACGAGCACCACTCGTACACCCTCCAACCTTCCACTCACCATTATGTACCTACCCCCCCTTAACTGACATGATTCTCCCAGCCTCGAATGCCACTCGCTTACTAATCAAAATTTCTACCCCCCTGGTCTTTGAGTCCAGCCATGAGTGGAACACCTGGCTAACCCAACCCTTCCTCAATCTCGTCTGATCTATGGCCTTAAGATGTGTCTCCTGTAGCATAGCCACGTCTGCCTTCAGTTCCCTTAGATGCGCGAACGCACGAGCCCTTTTGACTGGCCCATTCAGTCCCCTCACTTTCCACGTAATCAGCCTGGATGGGGGGCTTCCACCCCCCCCCCCCCCCCCCCCCCGACTAGCCATCACCATTTTTAGGCCAGCCCCCGGCCCGCGCCCTCTGCTTCCCCGTGTACCCCCATGAGCAGCAGCTGCTCCCGATCTCCAATTTATTCCCCGACAATAGTTCCTCCCCTGTCAGTAAAGCAGCCCACCTCAGGACTTGCTCCTTACCCAGGTATTGATGAAACCTTTAAAAAAAAAAAAAAAAAAATTTAGGTATCCAATTATTTTATTTTCCCAATTAAGGGACAATTTAGCGTGGCCAATCCACCTACCCTGCACATCCTTTGGATTGTGGGTGCGGGGATGAGACTCATGGATACACGGGGAGAATATACAAACTCCACACAGACAATGATCGAGAACCGGGATCGAACCCAGATCCTCAGCGCCGTGAGGCAGCAGTGCTAACCGTGCCGCCCCCAGGTACTGATGAAACCTGACTGTGATCACCCAAAGTGGTTCCCCACCTGATCTGGGCTTCTGCCTCAGCAATCTATGGGAACGGTCCAACTCAGGAGGGGTGGAGAAGACCCCGTCCTCCACCAACTTTCCGAACATCTTGATATATAGTCTGTGGAGTTGGAGCCCTCCAGGCCCTCTGGAAGCCCGACGATCCTTAGGTTTGCCGTCTGGAGTGATTTTCCAGATTGTCAACCTTGGCCTTTAGTGCCCTCTGCTCCTCTGCTAGCAGCGCCATCTCTGCCTCCAAGGAGACACTCCGATCACTGTCGTCAGGAAGTGCCACCCTCACCTTCTATATCGTCATCCTGTGTACCTCTAACTGCCAGTCCACCTTATCCATGGTCACCAGATTTGGGGCCATTGCCTGCTCCAGATCCTCTGTGACCGCTTGCCGCTGCTTCCGAAATTCGTCGGTCAAGAAGCTAACCAACCTCTCAGTCGTCCACTGAAGGGTCACCGGCTCAGCAGAAGCCGCCGCCATGTTTCCCCCGCTGGTGATTGAGGAACTTTTGATTTTGTCGCCGCTACCTTGCCTGACTTCTATTTTGAACTACTTCTGCCAGACATTACTCAAACGAAAGGGCCTTATTTTATCAAATTACACCAATTTCCTCCAGTCACTAACCCATAAGTTGGGCAGAAAGGGCCAAAAACTAAATACCCTGGCAGGAGACACTGCATGTGTGACTGCTCACCACATCGCCATCACCGGAGGTCTTACCACAATTTGTTCTGAAAAACTGAACTGAGTCGTTGAACTTTTACCGAGTGAAGCAGTGCCTCAATTTTAAGATTGTCATCCTTGTTGTCAAACTCCTCTATGGCCTTATCTCTTCCTACCATTAATCTCATCCAGCCTTACAAACCCTCAAGAGTTTGTGATTCACCATTTCTGTCTCTTGAGCATTCTCAATTTAATCACTCCACCATTGGTGCCTCGACCCTGTGCTTTGGAATTCCCACCCTACATTTCTCAGCTGTCAAGCTCTCTGTCTTCCTTTAAGACAAATCTTAAAACCTACCTCTTTGTGCAAACTTTAGGTCATCTGGCCTAATATCTCCTCACGGCCTGGTATGAAATTCTGTTTGATAAAACTTGTAAAAGCACCTTGGAATGTTTTATTATGTTAATAGCAGCATAAAGTGTTCATTCAGGCAGTGAGAAGGGATCGGGAGATGGGATTGAGCTCAGGAAACCCCACTAACAGCCTCATTATTAAGCTCAAATTACCACACGTCCCATCTCACCTCCATTACATCCAGAAGTTGGCAAGTTGGAGGAGGGTTAGGGTCGCAATTGAGATTTTTAACATTTTAATTTGTCATCTAATCCAAATCCACCTGTTTTGGGAGTTCATGTTCCCCCACTGTGTGTAAAAAGCATCTAAACCTCCACCATCTGCTATTAATCACATCACAGTCAGCAAGTTTTTTTGAGAAAGGCTTTTCTTGAAACCTTAATCTTTGCATTCAGAAACCTGCCTGCTTTGAGCTCAAGCCTAACTTATGTGGAACAGTCAGTGATTTTGTTGAGATGATGCTGAAACCCAATCCGTAACAGAATTTGCCAGTCCTGTGTTCGGAATGTTGTTGAATTAAATTTCTGGAAGGCAGTTCCCTGATGAGAGCATGGAACTGTGAACTTATCCGAATACTTCAATTGATAATTGTCGGTACTTGAGTAAAAGAAATGTCATGCTTAAATCAAAATTAGTGATAGAGAGTTTGAAGCAGTGGGGATAGAGTTTCTGTTCTGTGTACAATCAATGATTCCGGCGTGATCTACTCCCAAAATTGTACCTGTTTCACAAAGTGCTTTTCCGCCTAAAATTCCAGCTCGGTCTCATCTGAGCACCATCAAAGTCAAAATCGTCCCTGGTCCAGTGCAATAACATGGCTTTTAAAATATTTTTTGGTAACATGGGAAAGTTTGAATAATACAATTGGAATTAGGTTTTAATAAGCATTTTAAATCAATTTCAATACACACCATTTCAGCATGACTTGAATTTAAATTAATGAAAATTACTTCTGAAAAGTACATTGGGGCACAGTAAGAGTTCCTTAGTAAATGTTTTAAAAATCATTGAGAATCTTTCAAAATGTACCTATTTGTACCCTGTGCCTCAAAGAGCTTGCATCATTTTAGTAACCTTCTCAAAGGCCTGCAAACAAGATCCACAAGAGAGGGTCTAACCATCGTCCCTTGACATTCAATGGCATTACAATCGCTGAATCCCCCACAATCAACATCTTGGAGGTTACCATTGAACAGAAACTGACTGGACTAGCCATATTAATACCGTGGCTATCAGGGCATGTCAAAGGCTAGAAATCTTACGGTGAATAACTCACCTCCTGGACCCCCCACCCGCCCAAAGCCTGTCCACCACCTACAAGACACAAGTCAGGAGTGTAATGGAATACTCTCCACTTGCCTGGGTGAGTGCAGCTCCTACAACACTCAAGAAGCTCGACACCATCCAGGACAAAGCATCCCACTTGATTGCTCCTCCTTCACAAACATTCAAATCCTCCACCATCAACGAATATTGGTAGTCGTGTGTGCCGTCTACAGATGCACTGCAGTAACTCAGCAAGCTTCCTTAGACAGCACCTTCCAAACCCACAACCACTACCATCTGGAAGGACAAGAGCAGCAGATACCTTTGAACCCGCCACCTGAATGTTCCCCTCCAAGTAACTCACCACCCTGACTTGGAAATATATCGCCGTTCCTTCACTGTTGCTGGGGCAAACTCCTGGAATTCCCTCCCTAACAGCATTGTGGGTGGACCTAGACTTCAAGGACTGTAGCGGTTCAAGAAGGCAACTCACTACCACCTTCTGAGGTCAACTAGGGATGGGCAATAAATGCTGGCCTAACCAGCATCACCGATATCCTGTAAATGAATTTTTAAAAAGTGCCTCACTTGGGCAAAAGAATGCTTATTGAATGTTCAGGATTTTTTGTAATCAATTTGTGTTCATATTCCTGGGAAAAGTATAGTCTGAACAGTTTAAAGTTTTGCAATGTCTGCCAATGTGCTGAGACAAATGTTCTTTCAAACACCAGTTGAGACAGCAACACAAAATGTCCAATGTGTGTATATTATTTCCAGTAAATACTGACTGCCCATGTCTCATTTATAATTTTCTAGCAACAGTCCAAGCTAATGTTTTTGCGACAAGCCTCATATTTAACCAGGATTTAAACATGTCTATGTCAGAGAAACTTAATGAGAATTGCATGATTAATTCTTACCCTGAGCTAATTATAATAATAATCTTTATTGTCACAAGTAGGCTTACATTAACACTGCAATGAAGTTACTGTGAAAAGCCCCATGTCACCATATTCCGGTGCCTGTACGGGTACACAAAGTGAGAATTCAGAATGTTCAAATTACCTAGCAGCACGTCTTTCGGGACTTGTGGAAGGATACTGGAGCACCTGGAGGAAACCCACGCAGACACAGGGAGAACGTGCAAACTCTGCACAGGCAGTGACCCAAGCCAGGAATCGAACCTGGGACCCTGGCGCTGTGAAGCAACAGTGCTAACCACTGTGCTACCGTGCTGCCTACCTTACCGTAACACGGTGGCGCAGTGGTTAGAACTGCTGCCTCATGATGCAGAGGATTCTGGTTTGATCCCGGCCCCGGGTCACTGTCCGTGTGGAGTTTGCACATTCTCCCCATGTCTGCGTGGGTCTCACCCCCACAACCCAAAAAGATGCGCAGAGTAGGTGAATTTTCCAAGCTAAATTGTCCCTTAATTGGAAAAAAATGAATTTGTGTACTCTGAATGTTTTTCAAAATCTTATCCTGAGCTTCAACTCTGTTGAAGGTGTATGAATTTTTCAAAAATGGCACCAATTATTTCAGTCATTAAGTGGTGTGATGGATGCATCACTTATCAGATTATGCAATAATTTGTAATTATTCTGAAAATATTTTGCAGATCAGAAATTTTTACTGCAATACAACTTGTAAGAAATACTGGCAGAACATTAAAGAATCGGGAAAACCCGAGCTGGAATTTTCCGCTCCCATATGCGTTGGGCAGGTTCAGTGATGGGAACAGGAAATACCGCGAGATGTGCAAAGTCACACTTTACTTCAGCATGAATACATGACATGTTGCCCTCTTCTCTCCCCTCCCCCCAATCAATGATGGGGACGTCTCCAACTTTCAAATTTGGGAATCTCATTTGAAACACTAACATGTTATTATCAGGTCTGTATGCAGGTTCTTAGGATGACCCACGTGATGCAGCTGTGCAAATATATCCATAGGATTTGCAACTGTGGAGTGTGGTGATATGCCAATGGGTTAGTTTATAGTTGGAAGGTGTGCAACCTCCTACCAGCAGGTGGCAGTACACACACACCATGTGGTCTCCAGACCAAGGTAATGTGACCTGTGACTTTGCCATCCGGCCACCTTCAGAAGAAGATTGAGAGAGTAATGAGACATACATGTGAATGGTCAGTCCGAGGTGCAAGTTCCAGAGGAGTAGTTAGCAGACTCCATGATAACATGCTCTGTATCAGATTGCTATCTTACCACACGAGACTCAATAAAAGGTTTTGGTTTGGACAAGTCAAAGTGTTTGGTGGATTCCTTGGTACGGTACAAAGGACCAAACGCAACATAAAGCAGATTCTCTTAGTGTGGAGGAAGAATGGTATCATTTGAGGTAGATTGCCCTTAGACCTGAATGCTTTAATTTGTCCTTTGTTCTTTTGGTACATGAAAGCCAAGGATTTCTATTTGTCTTTATTTCAAACTTGTTTAAAGTTAATTTATTAACACTGGTATTAAATTAATACCCAAAAAAAAATCTAGTTGTATGTATCTCGTAGAGGCGTGCTGACACAAACTTTCATCAGTTCAGTGCACTTTTCTTCCTTGAGATACAATATTTAATGTACAGATTTCATGAAAGCAACAACATACATTTTATCTAGTTCTAATGTTGCAAAGAGTCTTCCGGCACTTCACAATCAGCTTTTAGGAAATTGGGGGCTGGTGGCAACAGGCACTTTCAAAAAGGTTGGTTTAAAGGAGACTTTGGAAGATGAGGGTTGTAATAAGGTCAAGATGTTTAGGGAGAGAATTCAGGAGTGTGGAAACATAATGGCTGAAGACTCTGCCTTAGTTATTACTGGGGAAGAGGGCATGCAATGTAGATCAGATTTGGAAGAGTAGGGATGCAGGGCAGGAAGAAATTTGAGAGGTAATATTGAGCAAGATTTTGTGAGGATTAGCAAAAAGGAACCAGTGGATGTCAGCAGGAGTACATGTTATGGTGAGCAGGACGTTTGTGCTTTCTTGGACAGTATGTGGGAGGGTAGACCTGAGTTGTGATGAGTTGGAATTTATCAGCAGTAATTTTTGTAACAGATTGCGCAAAATGATACAGTTGGTCCATTGGTCAGAACTGTAGTGAGGTAATGGTGGGCCTGTGACTTTGGCACTTGCATGTAAATCCTGGACTGTTTCTGTGTTAGTCTGCTCTTGGTAATAGGATAATGTTAGCCTGTTATTAGTCATTTATTGTATTCTTAATTTCAGTTGTGATGGTATACAATTAATTGGATGAACTACTGTCTACGTGAAACTTTTTTTCATTTGCTGAAGTATCTTCAGTAGGTGAGGTTTGAATTTTGCAAAATATTTGCTGGTTTCTGAAGACTAGACATTGACTTTTTTGTAAAATTAATGTTTACATACTTCTGACTTTAAGCAATTTGGGCCAAACTTTTCCTGTAAACGCCATCCGTAGCAGAAAGTTGATTGCATTATGCCAAATCAAGATCATAATCGAAATCCACAACTTCAGAAATAAGTTTACTCAAATCTCATTGATGACTGTCATGGTCGGGGGCGGGCCGATCAGAGGTCAAGGGGGGGACTTATATGACACTGGACTACTTTTGGGCAGGCGGTCACGATCAGGGGCACTCTTTGGAGGATCCAGCTCCGCGGTCTGAGTCTGCCATGGAGCACGGCATGGCCGTTGGAGGCTGCCGCCGTGCGCATGCGCGGCCTCCGACCCGCAAGTGCGGGGGCCTGTATCTGCAGCAAAAGCTGCTAGTTTCACGCCGGGTCCCTGCTAGCCCTCGGCTATGAATATGTGGCCCTTTCATGCCAGTTTTTCTGTCGTGAAAAGCCACTGTTTTTACGACGGCGTGGGGACATAGTCCCAAAAACAGAGATTCCAGCCCAAGAGGTTTCATTGTCATGCTCAATTTCTTTCATTTCAGTTTTGGGAATAAGATGAAGGCATAATTAGTGTTAATTACTTAAAAAGGATTGCAAAAGTAATTAAAATTGAGAAGGTTTCAAAAGTCTGAGTTTTCAAAGTGTTTCCTGCAGAATAAACACCTTGCCTAGTAAAATTAAATCACTGATAAAGTCAGTAGTAAAATGCAACTATTACCTCTTGAAATTACTTATGACTTGCCATTACAATTGTTTGTTTTAAGCTGAATACATTTTTAAATTGTCATTTTGCTTTTTGAATCTGTTCTGCGATGGTGAGAAATCATAGAATCCCTAAAGTGCAGTTGGAGGCCATTCAGCCCATCGGGGTTGCACTGACCCTCTGAAAGAACACCCCACCCTGGCCCAATTCCCTGCCCTAACCCTGTAACCCCTCCTTTGGACACTAGGGGGCAATTTAGTATGGCCAGTCCACCTAACCTGCACATCTTTGGACTGTGGAAAGAAACCGGAACATCCAGAGGAAACCCATGCAGACACGGGGAGAATGTGCAAACTCCACACGCAGAGTCACCCAAGGCTGGAATTGAACCTGGGTCCCTAGCACTGTGAGACAGCAGTGTTAACCACTGTGCCACTGTGCCGCCTTCAAGAAATGAATTCACTACAGCAGTGGCTTTTTTTTTTTGCATCATTTTACATTTGTTAAAGATATCTGTAGTGCAAATTAATTTGCTCTTATGATTTCTATTTTCAATCTATACCCAAGTTTTGCTGAAAGAAAAGCTATATATGAACAATGCACACCACTTTTCACCTGCAAATCATCCAGCTGCCAGTTGATTTGCAACATTCCAACGCACTTAGAACAACTTGGTAGGGAAACAATTAAAACTTATCAAATGTGCACATAATTTAATTAACCTGGAACATCATGAGATTTAAAATCTGACCTTTAATGTATGCTGGATAAGAACACTAATGGCTGGACATGAACACCATCTCTCTCTCTCTCTCTCTCTCTCTATATATATATATATATATATTTTCTTATATTTTATCAAAGTTACAAAGCCAGAGCTCAGAGTGTGGACAGGGGCAAACCCCTAATCTAGCTCCTTGCCTGTTCCAAAAACTGATTCATATTGAATCCAATTTATGATCCCCACAAGAGAGACATACCAGATCCAGGCATTGCACCTGACCGCACGCTCATCTTAGCCAAAAGGCCGAGAAGCGATTTCTAATTTATATATTAGCCACCTTCTTCCTTTTCCCTAATCTATTAGTTGGTTGGAAACACTTCACTTCATTAGAAACCAAGTGAACTCTCCTCATATTGTGATTGTTATATAGAATTTGATTTTAAATTATCCTGATGGTTTAAAAATATATTTATTTCCGGACCTAACTGTGGTATTTAATATTGCTATGATTGGGAATGAGTTCATACGTGGACACTGTTCACTTTTTAATTAAAACTGGATTCCCAGAGTTGACTATTTGGCCTGGCCAGATGAGAAATACAGTGGAGAACTGATGTTAAATGTTGTTGCACGTTTCAAGCAACATTATCTGAAGGCCTGCTATGCTCAGCGGGTTTTTCAATTAGTTGGATTTGTGTCCGAATATGATGGTCAAGTCCACAAATGTTCTGCAAAAATAGAAAGCAGTTCTAAGTGGGGATGAAGTATCAATGTTGTCCAATGCCTCTAATGGCGGTAAGACAGTGCTTCCTACTTATTATTCTGGCATCTATTCTGATCCTAACAGCATGGAGTTGGCGAGCAAAGATCTCCGACTTCCATCCAAGGAGGGAAAGGCAATAAGTGAGCAGGACTGCTTTTGTATGATCTCTGGCAAACAGCTGCAAGGAAGTATGGGTGGGAGTTAAGAACAGGTTTCCAAAATATCCTTTTAGTTCTTGGCGTAAGGAGACTCCTTGAAAGGAAAGAAGGTAGAGAAAGAGAATCAGATTCTGAAAAATGTGTATTGTGGGTTCGCTTTATAACTTTCCATGTGTTTCTTGGCTCATAATATATTTTTAAAAGAAAATATTTTAAAATGAAATGCCAGCATTTTAACTAACTCGGAAAATATGTGCTCAGTAATATTTAATATTGGTAGAGATGGGAAAGGGTGCTCTAAATTAAGCTGAGTATGTCTTTTTACCTAGAACAAGAAAATGCTTGCACTAGTAATAGATTATTTATACTGAAGTAACTGTATTTAATTATTTACTTATAACTGTTGGAAAATATTCAGGGATTTGTAAATGACTTATTTTAAAACAGCGCAAAGGATTCCTTCAAAAGCCATTTCTGTGCATTCAATGAATTGAAGACTAATACTAGGTCACAGCATTAAAGGAATCAACTTTGAGACTGCCTACTGTTGGTGGAATTAACCTTCTTAAAGGTGCTTGCACAGATTTTTTTCTATTGTGGTGTTTTCCAGATCCATTCCACCATTCACTGATCAGCACAGACAAAAAGCCCTCGGACACAAATTTGTTGTGATCCATCACAGATTTGTACTTCACTGTAAAGAGTAAAGAACTTAGGTTTATATTACGCCTTTCACCGCCACAGGATGTCCCAAAGCACTTTGCAGCCACTGAAGTATTTTGAACTACAGTCACTATTGTAATGTAGAGTGTGGTAGCCATTTAACATGCAGCAAGCCTCCACAAACTGCAATGAGACAAGTGGCCAGATATCTGCTTTTTTAGTGACTCTGTTTGAGGGGTAAATATTGAAAAGGTTGTAGGGAAGCTCTGTTCATCCTCCTTGAATACTGCCATGAAATGCTTTACATCCAGCTAAGAGGGCAAGTTGCTTTACAGGTGAATGTCTATTTACAGAATTAGACAGCAGGTGACATTCTGATGATTTACAACTGATTTATCATGATGCTCTAGTTCAGTATAAACACTGGTTCCCACTCTTCACTTCTGGATCCTCTCCCTGTCCAGAAGCAACCCAAACTGGTGAAAAACCCAGCTGTTCAGTACAAGCTTCAATGAGCATCATCTGCTCGCAATTCACTCTTGAAACAAGATCTGGTTTAGTCTTTAAGAGACCTGCATTTCTAACATTGTTACAGATTGCACCCCTGACAGTGCAGCACCTCTCAGTACTGCCCTGGGAATGTCGACCTACATTATGGCTCAAGTGTCTACAGCAGGACTTGATCCCAGAAACTTTTAATACAGGCAGAAGTGCTACACCTGAACACTGGCTCACACTATTGGGTTACCTGAACTCTACACTCGCCCTGTATCTCCATCGAGAAACCAAACTCAGTTTTGTGATTGTATTATTGTATTGTAAATATCTTGAATGAGATACCAACATTCAGCAAGCGGACACAGACAGCTCACCACGCCAGAGAATTGGGGAACTTCACTGGATCTGCGCCAAATATCACATCTAATGCAAGGGTTTGAGTCCTGAAGATTATTGTGAGACAAGAAGGAGCTTTCATGCTTAACCCCAGCTTCACTTTGACATATCTTTTGGAGTCGTTTTATGAGTCACGTTTCATCGTTCCTGTCGAACCACTGTTGAAGCTGCTCAAAGTTTGGTACCAACCCGTGGAGCTCACACTTCACTCATTGGTATGTGAAAATAGAATCCGAGTCCTACAACCAGGGTAAGACTTAAACTCCCACCTGTGTTACCTATGAGCACTATTGGTTATTTCGAGGCCTGCTTTAAAATCATGCCAGTGTGCCCTGTGCAGCCAATGGACAGGCATTTTTATTCTTCAAGTTTGAACTACCAACTGCAATGTTTTTAATGTAAACAAGGGCAGGCAACATTTGAAAATTTCCAATGTGTCCTCAGGATAATGGTCCACCACTGAGAAGACACTGAATGAGGTAGAAAAAGAGTTTACATCAATTCCCTTCTCTGCCTCGCTCCCCTATGCACACATTAAGTGCAGTGATCCGAACAGAATATCTTTTCAGCGCAAAAGCACATGAAGAATTCTCGGCAGAAGAATTTGTTTATGACAAAATAATTGAAATTACTCTTTTTGAAAACATAATTGGAAAAGTTTAACTTGATGTAAACTTCTAATAATTTCCAGCAAAATATGCTTTAGATATTGCATTTCAATCTAAATTCACATTAGCAAAATCCATTATCCTCAAAGTACAGCTACAGGAAGGAGGTGGAGGTTAGTGCTAAATACTTGTCTTCAAGTAGATTATCGTTTTAAGAAATGGAAAATTCGTAGTAGACTTTACTTCTGGTGGAAATATATTGCTCCCATTTTCAAAAACCTAAACTGTCGTCGTATTTATTTCAAGCGAAGGGAATTAATTTTTTTCCCCCTGTACAATCTCATGCTTAAGCCATTTTACGAACAGCTGTCTGGCTGTCTCATTAAAGAATATTTATGGAACAAGGAAGAGAGGACATTTTTTTTTGCTATGAACTCGGTAAATGTTCCAGGTTGTATAAATCATTTAAATTTCCCTTGCTGCTCAGTCATTGTTGACCAGCAAAGATACTGCTGAAATATACAAATTAAATAATTTTTAATCACAGTTTTCGCAGAACCACAAATGCTTAGTTATTAGTAACAGTTTCATCTCACCAATCAATGAAAGTTAACATTTTAAAAATTATGAGAACAGGGGTTTTTGTAAAAAGCTTGGAAATAGTAAATTTAGGATATTGAACATGAAATTTCAAAAGCAACTTTTGTGCTTTTTGAATATCATAATGATATTGAATTGAAAGAGAAAGTCAGAGGCTGGAATTTTCCATCTGTTCCTGCCAACAGGATCTTCTGATCCCACTGCGGATTTCATGGCGACAGGGGGTGCCTGCAATGGGAGACCCCGCTGACAGCAGCAGGACCAGAAGATTCTGCCACCAGCTAATGGCGGACTGCTTCCGCTGCTCGAAACACGCCACAGGGGGATGGGGCAAAAAATACTACCCAGAGTCTGAGAAAGATCAGCAAAATTGATCGGTGGGGTGGAATACATCCAAAGAAGCATACATTGAAGTTCCCCTACTGTGAATAATTTTTGAAAAGTATTGATTTTTTTCATTTGTCGGCAGTGTGCCAATGATGCCCCACAAAGCTCCAACGATAACTGACCAGTTTTGTCTTTTTAGTATGAGTTAAGCAAAGAATATTAGCTTGTCTGTGGCCAGAGCTCTTTACTACAAATGTTGCCATGGGTCTTAAACATTGCATAAAACTGTTTGAATTGGTAGTTAGAGTTTCACTTTTGCATCTCGCCTAAAGTGCAGGGCCAGTAATAATGTAGTGCTGCAATGTAATGCAAGTTTATGTTTTAAGCTCAAGCATACCACAACACCATAAGTGAATGTACTACCAGTTGTCTCAAACGGTTTCATCTTTTAAGGATCTCATTATACCTACTCAAGAAGCACTGATGAAAGCACTGTTATCCACTGTAAGAACATTTTAAAACCATATAATTTATATTTCCTCGATAAGTGTGATTTTTTTGCCATCCAAACTAACATTGATGGTCCTGTGTTTTCCCTTTGCTCACTTTCATAATGATCTAGCAGCTCACCATTATTTTTTTGATGTTTACCTGACATCAAGTTACTTTTCTTGCAATTGGATAAAATCCATGTTTGCCACCACCAGTGCTGTTAATTGCTCATAACTGCAATGGCTTTGATTTTATTAATTCCCATTTCTTAAATGTGATTCCCTCACTGCTAAACCTTCCTCAATCCAAAGTTGAGCTTTGCCTAATAAAATCTAAGATGAGCATAAAATGCAACCCCCTCAGAAGCACCAATTTTATTTGATATGTACCCATGATTTTGTATCCAGTTTTCAAGTGTTCTCTTCTCAAATCTTTTTAACAATGGACCCGAGCTCTTATGTCTAAGTGAGTATTGGTTACTTATAAATATCAATATTCCAATTGACATTGAGGTAACAAAACTAGGGAAGTTAACACATGGTTCAAAGAGTGGTGCGGGAGAGAGGGATTCAATTTCATGGGGCATTGGCATCAGTATTGAGACGGGAGGGATCTGTACCATTGGGATGATCTCCACCTGAACCGATCTGGGACCAGTGTTCTAGCGGAAAGGATACATAGGGTGGTCCCGGGGTTGGCATGGTGGCACAGTGGTTAGCACTGCTGCCTCACAGCTCCCGGGACCTGGGTTCAATTCCGGCCTCTGGTGACTGTGGAGCTTACACTTTCTCCCCGTGTCTGTGTGGGTTTCCTTCAGGTGCTCCGGTTTCCTCCCACAGTCGAAAGATGTGCAGGTTAGGTGGATTGACTATGCCAAATTGCCCCTTGGTGTCCAAAAGGTGAGGTTGAGTTACTGGGTTTACGGGGATAGGGTGGAGGAGTGGGCTTAAGTAGAATGCTCTTTCCAAGGGCAGGTGCAGACTCGATGGGCCGAATTCTGTAAATTATATGATTCTGACATTAAACTAACAAATGGTTGGGGGCGGGGGGGGGGAGCGGGGGGGGAGGCGGGGAGTGAAACCTCAGGGGATTTCAAAACAGGACCAACAACAAGTAGCGGGGTAGAGAGTAAAGAAATGGTCAAGAACTAACTTCAGAAACTGCAGCTAATGACAAAACTACAATATGTATCCTGGTTAAATCAGAAGTGAAAAATAATAAATAAGCAATCAGTGCTGAGGGAGAGGTTAGGGGGAATAGCCCAATTAAGAGTTCTATATACTAATGCACAGAGTGTAAGGAATAAACTAGATGAGCTGCAGGCGCAAATGCAAATTGAAGATTATGATGGTGGAGCTATTTTAAAAAAAATATTTTTATTAAAGACATTTTGTGTGCATACATATATATCAGGAGAAAAGGAAAACAGGTACAAAAACACAAGCCAACCACAGCAACTGATAACAAGCCCACAACTCACCCTGCCCCCTCTTTTTTTCTCCATTATTTCCCCACCATCCCCGAAACAAAGAATAAAACATAACACCCCCCCTTTGACACCTGACTTCATTTTAGTGAAATCAATGAAAGGCTTCCATCTCAGGGTTAACCTCTCCTCTGCTCCCCATAAGGCAAACTTAACCTTTTCCAAGTACAGGAATTCTGCCAGGACGCTTACCCACAAACCCGCCTTTGGCAGCCCCGAGTCTCACCAACTCAACAAAATACATCTCCAGGTTACCAGGGGGACAAAGGCCAAAAAAATCGGCCTCTCCCCCCGGCTGAACTCCTAGCTCTTCTGACACTCGCAATATCGCCACCTCTGGACTCGGAACCACCCCTACATCCAGAATCTCAGACAAGACATGCGAGAACCCCTGCCAGAGCCCCATCAGCTTTGGACACGCCCAAAATATGTGCACGTGATTCTCAGGACCCCCCGCACACTGCCCACACCTGCAAAGAACTGACTCATCCTCACAACTGTCATGTGGGCCCAGTGCACCACCTTAAATTAGATGAGGCATAACCTTGCACATGACGAGGATGTGTTCACTCTCCGCATGGCTTCCTTTCACAGCCTGGTCCTCTACTCCCCACCCAACTCCTCCTCCCATTTGTGCCGAATATCCTCCACCGGAATGCCCTCCCTCATCATCAGCTCTCCATAAATGGTAGCCATTCTCCCCTCCCCAGTGTCATCTTCGGACAACAGCTTATCTTGTAACACCGGAGGTAGCAGCCCCAGGAAGGACGGGCACCTTTTTCCTCACAAGGTCCCTCACCTGCAGGTACCTGAACCTATTCCCCTTAAGCAACTGATACGTTTCCACAAGCTCTTCGAGGCCCGCAAACCTTTCTCCTACAAACAAGTCCCTGAAGTACTCTATCCCCACCTGCAACCACCTCCGGAACCTCGCATCCAACCACGCTGGCACAAACCTATCATTATCGTATATCGGTGCCGACAGAGACATCCCTTCCAACCCAAATGTTGCCCGCACTGGTTCCAGACTCGCAACGCTGAGACCACCACCGGGCTCACGAAATACCGGGCCGGCAACAACGGGAGGGACGCCAACAACAGTGCTCTCAAACTAGTCCCCCTACACGACACTGCCTCCATCTGCCCCCAAGCCGACCCCTCCTCTATTGCCCATTTCCTAACCATTGCGATATTCGCAGTCCAGTCGTAATTCAACTGCCTTGGCAGTGCCAGGCCCACCCACCCCTCGCTCCCTTTCCAAAAACACCTTCCACACCTGCGGGTCTTTTTCCGCCCACACGGACCTCAAAATGATCCCTTTGACCTTCCTAAAAATGACTTGGGAACAACTATGGGGTATGGAACACGAACAAGAACTTGGGCAGCACCATAATTTTATCCGTCTGCACATGCCCACCCAACGATAAAGGCAACACATCCCACATATTAATGTCTGATTTTGTACCCTCCACCAGTTGCGCCAAATTCAATTTATGCAACTGGGCCGTATCTATCCCGAGATACCGAAAGCTCTCACCCACCACCCAGAACGGCAACTCCCCATGCCTCCTATCCTGCCCCTGGCATTAATCAGGAACACTTAGCTTTTCCCCATGTTCAATCTATACCCTGGGAAATGGCCAAATTTTCTCAGGATCTCCATAATCCCATCAAAACTCGTCACCAGGTCCAAGATATATGGCAAAAGATCATCCACATATAACAAAACTCTGTGCTCGAACCCTACCCACTCGCCCCGAACGTCATTTCCAATAACTCTATCGCCAGAGTAAAAAGCAGTGGAAAGCGCAGGCAACCCTGCCTCGTCCCCCGCTTCAAACCAAAGTATTCCAAACTCATCCTGTTCCTGGCTATGACCTTTAGGACCTGGCCAGCTCAGTCTGTATTGGTACTACCGAGTCACTCTTGATGATGGACATTGAAGTCCCCACCGATCATATTCTGCACCCTTGCCACCCTCAGTGTTTCCTCCAAGTGGTGTTCAACATGGAGGAGTATTGATCCATCAGCTGATAGTGGCCGGTACATGTTATTCAGCAGGTGACTTTCTTGCCCACGTTTAACCTGAAGCCATGAAACTTCACGGGGTCTAGAGTCGATGTTGAGGACTCCAGGGCAACTCCTTTCCGACTGTATACCATTGTACCGCCACCTCTGCTGGGTCTGTCCCACCAGCAAGACAGGACATCCCCAGGAATGGCGATCGTGGAGTCTGGCGATAGTGGGGTCTGGGAAATTGTCTGTAAGGTATATTTCTGTGAATATGACTGTGTCAGACTGTTGCTTAACTAGTCTGTGAGACAGCTCTTCCAACTTTGGCACAAGCCGCAGATGACAATCGACAATGATTTCATTGTCATTATTCAACTTTTAATTCCAGGTATTGTATTGAGTTTAAATTCCATCACCTGCTGTGGTGGGATTCAAACACGGGTCCCCAGATCATTATCCTGGATCTCTGGTTTACTAGTCCAGCAGTAATACCACTATGCCACCGCTTCCCCCCTCGTCTTCATGTCCGACGGGAGTGGAAACACCTGTCCCACCCATCCCTTTCTCTGCCTCGTCTGATCTCCCAACTTCAGGTGTGTCTCCTGAAGAATCATAGAATTTATAGTGCAGAAGAAACACAACGTCGGCCTTCAAGCTCCTCAAGTGTGCGAAAACATGCGACCATTTAACCGGCCCATTCAACCTCCGTGTAATCAACCGAGTCGGGAGGCAACTGCCCCCCTTCCCTGCTGATCAGCTATGTCTCTTTAGCCAGCAACCACCCCCCCCCCCCCCAAGCTGCGTCCCACCCCAAGATTTCTGCCACCATCCTTCCCTAACCAACTGTGCCACACTCACGTCAGCATCCCTCCCCACCCCATAACCGAACAAAGAACCAACCCATTCCCCCACACCCTCCTCCTGACGGCCACACTTTATTTCAGTTAACTAGCCCAAGCAGCTAGCATGATGTCCCCCACCCGGGGCCTCTGGCTACCCCTCATCCTCCAATCCACCCTTCAACCCCAATCCCCCCATGCAAGAAAAAACAAAAGGCACACTCACCCTCTCCATTCCCCTTGCTGTACCCTTCGCCAATCCATCCACCCTGTGTGCCCACATTTTGTCCATAACACAACTCCAAAGTGCAATGTCCTCGCAGCCCATAGTCTCTTATAAAGTCCTTCGCCTCCTCCACTTGCGGAATCTTCCTCAGTGTCCCGTGCGCATGGCCAACCTCGGGAGAAAGGTCAAAGACCTCCTCCCCCATCAGCTTCTCCAGCATGTTCGGCACACACTTGGCGGCCTGTGCTCATTCAATACCCACAGTCATCCCCGCGATCCAGAGATTTGGCCTGCTTGATCGGTTTTTAAGATCGTCCAACATCTCTCTCCCTTTTTTGCTCATCGCCATCCCCATCTCCCCCTCCAGCGAGGTCACTTAATCATCATGCTCGCCTACCATCTCCTCTATCATCTGATTGCCAGGCCCTATGCCTCTTGCCTTTGCTCCTCTGCTCCACACACACAATTGCCGCCCCAAACGACTTCACCACCTTAGCCAGGTCCTCTGAGGCATCCTTCCTTTGCTGCTGGAACTTGCTGTTGAGCAACGTCAGCAGCTGCTCTGTAGACCTCTGGACGGGCAGTACCATTTTCAACCCCCCCCCCCCCCCCCCCCACACACACACACACACACACACATACACTCTCCGCCATCTTTTCCTGTGTCGCACTTCTATTTAACTCCCGGCCAACCTGCTGCCTCTTGCTCGTTGCTGTAAACCTGTCCCACCAGAGGAGCATTACATTCCCTCAGTACTCATGCACCTTTTGCCATCAAACACCCTCCAAATGGGTTGGGGAAGGACCAAACAATTCCACCTCGAGCGGGAGCCACCAAATGTGTGACCACTCAGTCCATGGCCACCATCGGAAGTTGTAGTCGATATTACAGAGACATGGCTGCAGGATAGTCGGGACTGGAAACTAAATATACCCTGTACCTGGTTATAAAGTTTACAGGAGAGACAAAAATATGGCAGAAAAGGTGGAGTAGCCTTACCGATTTAAAAAATACTATCACTTCAATGGTGAGGTAGGATATAATGATGGGAAAGCATCCAGTGGAGACCTTATGGATGGAACTGAGGAACAAAAAAGGATCTAAAACTGTAATGGGTGTTGTGTATTGACCCCTTGGTAGCAGTTCTGAGGTGCTTTATGTAAATGCAGAAATTAGGCAAGTGTGTAGCAAAGGCAGAGTTGTATTAATGGGGGATTTCAGCTTACACATAGATTGGGGGAGGCAGACAAGCACCAGTCAGAAAGGTAATGAGTTTCTGGAATGTGTCCAGGATAGTTTCCTGCAGCAATATGTTCTAGATGCAACAAGGGGACAGGCAATATTAGATTTAGTTCTGAGTAATGAGCCCAGTTAGGTGCTTTTAGGTAATTTGGACTTTCTGAATTCTCCCTCCGTATACCCGAACAGTACATGAATGTGGCGACTAGGTGCTTTTTACAGTAACTTCATTGCAGTGTTAATGTAAGCCTACTTGTGACAATAAAGATTATTATTACATTATTATTATAAATTTAATTAGTAGCCTAACTCTGTGAATATCTATCAAATAGTGCTCACAATATGATTGGATTCAGTGTAGCATTTGAAAGTGAAAAGCACATTTCAGATACAAGAACTTTAGACTTGGGTAAGGCTGACTTTAACAGGGTGAGACAGAGACTGTCCATGGTAAACTGGGAAGATCTTTTAATGGGTCAAACGACTGAAGATCAGTGGAGAGTATTTAAAGAAACACTTAACAAGGTACAGAGCAAGTATATATCCCTGAGAAAAAAACCTCCATGGACAACTAAAGAGGTTAGGGACAGCATAAAACTAAAAGAAAGGGCTTACAAAAATGAAAAACATAACACAGATCCAGACGAATGGGATAGGTAGAAAGACCAGCTTATAAGAGCTACGGAATTATGAAGGGAACCTTGCAAGGAATATCAAAATCAGTAAGAAGAAATTTTATAGTTATATAAAGGGAAAGTGGGTGGTGAAGAGCAAAGTCGGCCCAGTAAAAGCTGAATATTGAGATATTGTCAGTGATAATGGGGAAAATGGCAGACATGCTGAATAATTACTTTGCCTCAGTATTTAGCTGAAAAGGAGGATAACTTGCCAGAAGTCCCGAAAAAATTAATAGTCGATGGAGGACAATGACTAATGCAATTGACGTAAATACAGCATCAATAACTAGGACATTAATGGAGCTAAAGATTGCCAAATCCCCAGAATCTGACGGTTTCTAACCGAGGGTGTTAAAGGAAGTAGGGGAGCACATTGAAGGTGCCCTTGTTATGTTCTGGTGCTTGGCCGGTAGGAATCATGCCCAAGTGAACGTGTAGTTCTTGATTAGTTACATGTTTATTATTAAATAAATGCGTGGGTTAGATAACTATGGGAAATATATCAAAAAACTATTGACTATAATAAATTATCCAAGAAGCTACTACAAATATAACTATCCACTATGACGACTATCCCCAGATTCCTTGAGGAAACAGAGTCATGTGGTTATTCTCTACTGCCACCTGCTGGTTGGAGGTTGCATACATTATTATTTACATGATTGCTTATGCAGATCATCACAACCCTGACTATAATTTTCCAGATTTCCCTAGATTAAGGAGTAGTCCCTCTGGATTGGAAAATTGCACATGGTACTCTACTTTTTAAGAAGGGGGAAACAAGAAATTACAGACCAGTTAGCCTAACATCTGTGGTGGGGATATTGCTAGAGTCTATAATCAGGGATGGTGTAACTGAGCACCTTGAAAAATTTTGGTTGATCGGGGAGAGTCAGCATGGATTTGTGAAAGGAACGTCATGCCTTTCTAATCTTATTGAATTTTTTGAAGAGGTGGCTTAAGGTAATGGACAGGGAAATGTCTATGTCTGCCATTTATATGGACTTCCAGAAGGCATTTGATAAAGCCCCACATAAGAGACTGTTAACAAAGGTGGAAGCCCAGGGAATTGAGGGCAAATTATTGACATGGTTTGGAAATTGGTTGAGTGGCTGGCGACAGATAGTGGGAATAATGAGTAAATACTCTAATTGCCAGGAGCTGACTAGTGGTGTACGATAGGGATCTATGTTGGGGCCTCAATTATTCACACTATTCATTAATGACTTAGATGAAGGCATAGGAAGTCAAAAATCCAAATTTGCTGATGATACAGAGTTAGGTGTCATTGTAGACAGCTGAGATGATAGCATAAAATTGCGATGAGATATTGACAGACTAGGTGAATGAGTAAAATTGTGGCAGATGGAATTCAATGTAAGCCAGTGTGAGGTTATCCATTTTGAACCCAAAAAGGACAGAGCAGAGTTCTTTCTAAATGGAAAGAGGCTAGGTACAGTGGTTGTGCAGAGAGACTTGGGGTTCAGGTGCATAGATCCTTAAAATGCCAGGAACAAGTTTAGAAAATAATCAAAAAGACTAATGGAATGCTAGCCTTTAAATCTATAGAGGATTGGAGTATAAAGACACAGGGGCTATGCTGCAGCTATACAAAACTCTGGTTAGACAAAACTTGGAGTACTGTGAGCAGTTCTGGGCACCACACCTTACAAAGGATATTTTGGCCTTGGAGGGAGTGCTAGGTTTTCAAAATTGATACCCAGATTACAGGGGTGAGTTACAAAGAGAGATAACTCAAATTAGAACTCAAATTGCTGGAATTTAGAAAGTTAAGAGGAGATCTGATCAAAGTATTCAAGATATTAACAGGGAAATACAGGATAGATAAAGATAAACCATTTCCACTGGTTGGAGATTCTAAAACTAAGGAGCAGAGTCTAAAAATTAAGGCTAATCCATTCAGGAGAGATATTAGGAAAAATTTCTTCATTCAAAGGGTGGTGGAGGTTTGGAACTCTCCACAAACAGCAGTTGAAGCTAGATCAGTAGTTAATTTTAAATCTTAGATAGATTTTTATTAAGCAAAGATTATAAGGGACATGGGCCAAAGGCAGGTATATGGAGTTAGGTCACAGATTATCTCATTGAATGGCGGGACAGGCTCAAAGGGCTGAATGACCTACTCTTCCTATGAGTAACAACATAACTGGAGATGGTACTAAATTATACCGTTCAGGGGCACCAATTTAATTCTTGGTTTTACTGAATTGGATCTTGGCAATAGGGCGAACTTAATCTCCGAATTCTTAATAAGAAAGAAAGAACTTGCATTTATATGACACATTTCATGACTTTGGGACATACCAAAGTGCCTCACTGATAATTATTTAGTTTTGAAGTGTAGTTATTCGTATAATATAGGGAGAAAACCAGCCAGTGGGAAAAATTACAATGGAAGAAATGTCCAAATAATCAGTTTTAATGATGTTGGTTGAGGGATGAACTTTAGTCACAACACCCGGAGAACTCTACTGGTCAAATCAAAAAGTGAGAGGTTCTTTTATTCCAATTGAGAGAGCAGATGAAAAAAGAAAAATGTTAAAACTTCAAGAATTCGCTTGTCTTTTAGATGTCTAGACATGCTTAATGTTAGCCACCAACAAACTCATTAAAAATAATAAGTGTTCTGGCCGTGATTCAAGGTCATTCATATATGATTTAATAAGCATTTTCATTGAAACATGCCACAATAAATATTTTACTGTTGCACGGGGTCTGACAATTTAGCTTGTTTGTGACTGACATGAACAGTTGCCAAAAAGAATGACAAAAACAATGGATTTCTTTGAAATTTTTTGCACATATCTTGCTTAAAATACAGTTGACATAAAACTTTGTTCTAAAATGGTCCTAAAATACCATGTGCATTTCTCTAAACAAGAAGTTTAACTTGAAAGGTGCTACTAAACCACTGTAACTCTCAATTCAATTGCAAACTTATTAGCATTAGATTGGCAGACTCCCATTGTCAAGACAGTTGGAAATGTTATCTACATGACATCATAGGTAGAAAATATATATATATTTTTATATAAACGGTTTTGGGAAGTATTGTTTTATTTTAATGATTCAATTCTCCAGTCCAACCCCTACGCTACCCACCTAAGGTACGCAGTGGGGTAAATCCAATTTGTGTAGGATTGTGATCCTGCTTATTTTGCATCCTTGTTCAAGTCGAATTTCACCCTCTGTATGTTTCTTAAATAAAAACATTTAACTTCATTCCGGTTATACAGTTAAAAGTTTTTTAGAGCCTGAGCTGCTTGAGGCAGTGAAAAGGATGTCAGTGAGGAAACTGGACCAGAACCCATACTGTTCTACCATTTCTATTTTTGCTGTTGCATATTGCAATTTTGACCTACACTGAACGGTCAGTTCTGTAAATGCTGCTATTTCTGTTTAGTGTCCACACTGCACTGTAATTGTTGCAATGATGCCCATTTTGCTCTGCAAGTTTGACAAGTCTGCAACTGCAATATTTGCTGTGTATTAACGGGATATTGCAGAGGGGAGCACTGGCTATGAAGCAGTACAAGGTTTCTCACTTAAATGTCTGCTCTGGAAATTTCAAAAAATAGATTGATCAAGATGATCCATGAGTATCTATGGAATGGAAGTTATTAATTTGCCAGTTTTAAAGGTGAATTAAGACTTCTAATTGTTCACCTGTGAGCTATTTCTGCTATTGCTTTTACAGTGAGATGAGAACATGAAACAATCAATAACGAAGTTGGGTCTTGAAGTTCAATATTTTAGGATATCAAAAATGATAATTTCTGAAGTTATTCTTAAAATAATAAATTGAGTGATCAGAATTTACCACAACTCAATAGTTCAGAAATTATTTAATTGTTTTAAATGTTGCATGTGCATTTTAAATAGATTAATGTGTTATAATGAGATGCATTTATGTTTAACAGATTGATAAGTGAACAGCTGTGCAGTCACACTGTGATCTTGTAATGTTTGCAATGAGAGTTAAATTAGATCTCTTTATGGACTTCCGGGGGTATTGATGTGCTGAGCAGTCGCACATCAGGTGCTTCACCTCCAGAACACTATCAAACAGGCACTTTTGGTTGAATTGAGCTTGAAAATTCAGACTCATTTAGAAAAGGCGAGAAGAGAAACAACAATATGCCAGCAAACGGGAGCTCGAGAAGCGTAGAGATAGCAGGAGCGGAAGAAAAGGCCAAGAGCAGCGGGTGGATGAGACGAACGATGCGAGGGGTCCCCAGAAAGAGGAGACTGACGTTTTGAACAATGCCCTCCCCCTCACCCACCTGGAGATGGATGGAAGACGTTCCTGACCAAGGAACTGTTGCCGATGAGGGAGGTGATAAATGTGGGGCTCCAGGTGCCGGCTAAGGTAGCAATGACGGAGGCGTTGGTCGCCATACAGACGGCAATTGACGGTCTGGGGAAGAAGCTGGAAGCTCATGGGAAGACAATCCAGGAGCTTGAGAAGGTATCAATGGACCAGAGCGACAGGATTGTTGCTCTGGAGGGCGAAATTAAAAGGTTGATGGCAATCCAGGGGGCCTAAAGGGTAAGGTCGAGGACCAGGAGAATCGGTCCTGGCATCAAAATATGCAGATCGTGGGCCTGCCAGAGGGGATCGAGGGCAGGGACCCGGCGGGCTCTATGGCCCAGATGCTGGGCAACCTGGTCGGGTGGGGCAGCATCCTCAATCCGCCGGAGATCAACAGGGCACACCGATTGCTCAGACCAAAGCCCAAAGCGGGGGAGCAGCCAATGGCAATAATTGCCAAATTGCGTCAGTATCAGGACCGGGAGATGATCCTGCAGTGGGCAAGACAGCCAAAGGCGAGTACTGGGAAGGACACAGAATCTGGGTCTACCAGGACATTGGGGCAGACCTGGCAAAGTGCAAGGCCAGATTCAACCAGGAGAAATCGGCCCTCTACAAGAGCAGAATTAAGTTTGGAATGTTGTCCCCAGCCAGGCTCTGGGTCACGTTCCAAAATAAAGAACATTATTTCAACACCCCTGCAGTGGTAGACGAGTTTGTGTGTACGAAAGTCCTGGACAAGGGGCAGGCGAGACAGCGCTGAAGGAGAAACAGAGGAAGGAAAAAAGGGGAGAAAGAAAATGTACTATGATGGACTTATATCATGTTTGCGCGGGACAGTACTGCATCGCTCTGAACAGAAATATTAAAACAGAGGAAAGAACGAGGACAGCGGAGCGCAATAGAGGGTGAAGAGGGAACAGTAATCTAGCGGGCATAGGAAGTATGAAATCAAGGGGTGCTGTGGCGCACCCCCCCGCAGGAAGGGAGTGTCTTGTGGGGGTGGTGGGAACCACAGAGCAGGGAGAGGGAATGCAAGGGGGAAGATAGGGAAGGAGGGACACCGGACGGGGGGAAGTAGGCAGCAGAGTGGGAAAGGGGGGACACAATGGAAATACAAAGATAAGAAAAGGATGGTTTTCAGATTGGCTTCAGCAGCTAGGTAAGTGCAGGTTGAGGGAACAAGATGACGCTGCAAGCAGCCACATTGGAGGGTCTCTAAACAAAGGGAGACCCCAGAGTTCAGGGACGCACCCAGGTAGCATTCACACAGTTTGAGGCCATGTTGGGTGCCCCTGGACAAAGGGAGCGCAAGGGCCCGGCCTCATGATGAGAACGGCGACCGCGGCCATTTTGGCGACCCCAACAAAGGGAAACCCTGGAGACCAGGGGGCACATCCACCAGATAAGTATGGTTGATCCTGCAGGAAGGGGGACAAAAAACCCCCAATAAGATTATCACCTGGAATGTCAGGGGACTTACTGACTCAGTAAAAAGATCCAGAGGCTTCGCTCATTTGAGAAATTTGAAAGCCAACATAGTCCATAACCGTCTTTGTCACCGTAAACACCGTCCTTTTGGTAATCAGGATAGCTAGAAGGATCGACTGCAGATAAGGAAGAGCTGGGTGGGACAGACGTATCATTCATAATAATTATTACTATTATTATTATTACCCCCCGCCCTCGTCACGTAACATAAATGATATGTCTGTCGCACCCAGCCCTTTCTGACACGGGGGACCTTATATGAGCACGGAGCACGGTGAGAAGGCTAGCTGCATTTCCTATGTACAATTTACATGTACCGCTCCTCCTCCTCCTTCTCCAGCAGTTCCCACCAAAAAAAGAGACACATTGCTGGAAGAACTGCTGGAGAAGGGTAACTGGGCGGGGGGGGGGGGGGGGCGGTACATGTAAATTGTACATAGGAAATGTCTTATTCTGTAAATATTATGTGTTTTATATATCCAACTGTTGATATTGGAAAATTCTAATAAAGATATATATTTTTAAACATTATATCCCTTTATAAATAAGCAAAAATGAATTATTGGGCATCACGTAGCTGTTATCGTGATACTAAAAAAGACAAGTTTACATTGAATTGAATTTCTGTCAAGTAACCTGATCAGCTTACTGCTAAGGCAATTCATGCCAACAGCATGCTATACAGCTTTGCTTTGAGAATGCAAATCACAGGCTTTAAAAAAAAAAGAAACTATGTTCCAGTGACTGAATAACTTTCATATACCTGAGATGTGAGCACATTATGTTGTATACAGTAGTGTATTTAAACCACTAGTCCCTAATGTTTATTCACCAGAGATTATTATTGTTTTTAATGTAATTTTACTTTTCCCATTCTGGTAGTTACCTTTATTGAGGTTGCAGCTTTTGTACTGTACGACACTTTGCAAATTAAATTTTTGCCCTGTCAAATTGTGGAATTGTAATTTGTTTCTCTGGAGATTTGTGGGCTTGCAGCAGATGAACATGAAAGCTACCAGATTGTCACAATACCCAACTGGTGCACAAATGCCCTTGAAGAGAGGGAACCTACAACCCCCTACTTTATCTGGCCTACGCAGGATTCCATGCTCATAATTACATGATTGACCTTTTATGTTCTCTGTAAATGGAATAGATTCTAAAACTGTTGTTGCCCAGATCCCAAGAACCAAAAATGTATTTCTTCTAAAGCGATATGTCAGCAAAAAAGCACCAAAATAAATTGGGAAGAAGGCTTGATCATTTTTTAAAAACAAAATATATATGCTTACTGCTGTTTTCATGACCATTTCAATTTTATTTTAAATCAAGTACTGTTGGTGCTTCAGTCAAAACATCATGCCCAGACCATAAATACTTTTTACATGGAAAATTGATTACTCTGGTTGTGCAGTTCCTATAAGTTAGGAGACTGGCCCATGTTACATTTCAAGGTTTGTTTTATTCTTGTACTTTCAGTCTAAGGTTTGCTGGCCAGGCAGTTCACATCTGTACTCAATTAACTAGAGAATGTAATCTGAGGAAGGAGTATTTCAGGCACCATGATGTCACCACAAAAGCCAGTGAAATATTTAGTGCCTGGTAAATCAGCAAGTTGTGTCATTTTGATGTATCCACATGTTTGATCAGCTGACAGAAAACTGATATTACTAAATGATTCAATTTCTGTAATAGTTTGGGCATAGCCTAAAAGAATAAGTGTATACTGATCCCTCTTATTCATCATCTACATGCTGCTCTTTGGTAACATTATCCAGAAACAATGGGGTCAGACTCCAGGTGTACATTGACCACACCCAACACTACCTTTCCTCTTCTTCAATGCTGTCAGACTGCTTGTCTGACATATAGTCCTGGATGAACAATCATTTCCTCCAGGTAAAAATTGGAAAGACAAGTTATTGTCTTCAGTTCCCATCACAAGATGTGCCTTGCCTACAAATCCATTCCTCTTACTGGCCACATATTAAACCCGATTGTTCATAATCTGAGTCTTAGTTTACCCTGTACTGAGTTTAAACTCCAAATACTCTCTTATCATAAACATCACCTACATCCACCTTCGTTACATTACCTATCTCCGCCAATGCTTGCATTGAAAACTCATTCATCTCTCAGTTTGAATATTCCAGTGCCCTGACGGCTGGTCCCCATTCTCCACTATCAAGAAACTTGACTCATCCAAAATTCTCTTCTGCATATCCTGTCCCATTTCGAGATCCATTTGCCCATTACTCCTATATTCACTACGTTATTTCATAGTCTTCCAGAGATTTGAAAATCACATTGCCTGTTTTAAATTTCTCAATAGTCTTGCCTCTCCTTATTTTAGTAAAATTCTCCAGTCAAAAAACTTGCTTTCCTCCGACATTTACCTCTTATAATAATAATAATAATTGCTTATTATCACAAGTAGGCTTCAATGAAGTTACTGTGAAAAGCCACATTCTGGCGCCTGTTCGGGGAGGCCGGCTTCAACGTCCTTCGGCTTACCATTGGCACCCGAGTCTTCATAGTAGTCTTAAGCTTCTATTGTAGTAGTTTAAACATTTAAGCTACTACACTCTGGAATTTCCTCCCTGAACCTCTTTACTTCCTCTCTTCCTATAAGAACCTTGTTAAAACACACCTCTTTGACCAAGTTTTCAATCTCCTCTCCTAATGTCAATTTAATGGTCTTGCTATTAACTTTTCTCAGTGCACATCTGTGAAGTGCCATGGAATGTCTTCACACGTTAAAGATACACATTGTTGTTGATTCATCTTGAATTCCAATGATTTGGAATTAAACTTGAGAACTCAGCAGATGATCATGTAACCAGCTTGATTTGAGGCCTAAGATGGATTATGATAGAGTGAATGAGCGCAAATTGTTTTAGTAGTAGAAGGCAAAGCAGAGGTAACACAAGGAAAAAATTTTTTGCACTGAGTTGCTGTGACATTCTTGTGGATATATAGTTCATAATTTCTATGTTTTAGAATATAACTTTTAGTTTTGGGAATTCAAGGTTTAACAAGATAAATGGGGCCATCCATGAGAAAATGATAAACAATGCTAAAGTAAATGCAATTCAAACAGGCTTTAGTAAATTACAATTGAAACCTAACTTCTATTCATCTTACAAGGTCAGAGCTAGCGGTGTAAAACTTAACAATGAATGACCCATCTCTGGGCTGTAATGGAGCCAAAATGTCTACACAAGGCTTGTCCAACTTTCTTATGTGAGTGGTCACATTTTGGGGGTTTTTCTCACTCAAGGGGCCAATGTGCAAATTTCAGAAAGATAGCGTTTGGCACAACATTAAACATGAATTTCACTAAAATGTTGAGGTGTAAAGAAAAGAAGACAATTTGCTGAGTGAAAATAAAGCAATGTTAAAACAATAAATTGATCATCTAAAATTATAAGTAATTCATAAAGATGACTATTAGTGCGTGAGAGGATCAAATTGTGTTTTTCCAACTCACCCCCAGTCTCAGGGTACTTATTCACTCACCCTCATCGACAGCAACTGTGCTAGTTGGGATGAGTGTGAACACTGAGTCTAGGAGTGAGCGGGATTCTCACTCATGCACATATACTCTCTCACGGACACACTCTCTCACGGACACATATTCTCTCATGCACACATACTCTTTCACGCACACATAGTCTCTCACGCACATACTCTCTCACATGCACACACTCTCTCACGCACACATAGTCTGGGCAGGGGCGGTGTGAATCCCGCCCCCGCCGGCTGCTGAATTCTCTGGCGCCGGGGATTTGGCGGGGGCGGGAATCGCACCGCCCCAGTCGGCAGCCGCTGACAGCGCCCCCCCCTGCGATTCTCTGGCCCGCGATGGGCTGAGTGGCCACCCGTTTTCGGCTGGTCCCGCCGGCATAAATTACAGCAGGTACTTACCAGCGGGACTTGGCTGCGCGGGCGGCCTTCGGGGGGGGGGGGGGGGGGGATCTGGCCCCGGGAGGTGCCCTCATGGTGGCCTGGCCCGTGATCGTGGCCCACCGGTCCGCGGGCAGGCCTGTGTTGTGGAGGCACCCTATTCCTCCGCGTCGGCTGCTGTGGTCCTCCGCGATGACAGGTGCGGAGTTGAACCTCCCCTGCGTATGCGCTGGGATGATGCCAGCACGCGCTGGTGCTCCCGCGCATGCGCCAACTCGCGCCGGCTGGCGGAGGCCCTTCGGCGCCGGTTGGCATTGCGCCAAGCCCCTTCCGTGCCGGCCGGCGCAGCGCAAACCAAGTATTCCACACCTTCGGGGCGGCCCAGCACTGGAGTGGCTCACGCCACTCCTTCGCGCCGGATTTGTCCGCCCCGCCAATTCCCGCAGAATCCCGCCCTCTGTCTCAAGTGCACAAACACACATGCACTCTCTCGCACACACGCTCTCTCTCACACACGCACTCTCTCACACACGCGCTCTCTAACACGCGCTCTTTCACATACGCGCTCTCTCTCACACACACGCGCTCTTGTCACACATGCGCTCTCATTCTCCTCACCAGCAGCCAGTTTCTTCTGCCTCCGCCAGCAGCCAGTCTTTTCTGCTCCCACATGGCAACTCCTCTGTCCCCAACCTGCAACCACTCCCTGAAAATCTCCCTCCCTCCCTAGCCTACTCACCGTTGCTGTTGTGCCATATTTTCAGGCCTGCAGAAAGCTGCTCATCCAATCACATACTGGTAATTTCCCACATTTGTGGCTGACTGACTCACTGGTGATCCTCGCGACAGCAAATGCGGGAGTAAAATGGCCTGTTATTGATGGAGCAGTCCCTTGAAGTATCTTCAAATTCACTTACCGACATTTTGAACACGGCCCACGGGCTGGATAGATAGGTCTGGTGGGAAAGATAGTGGCCCATGGGGCACACGTTGGACAAGACAGGTCTACACTTTTTTTTAAAAAAAACTTCAAATCATATATGTGTAGTTCCCAGATCAAAAGAAGATGAACCCCAAATTTTAAATAAGAGAGTTCCTGAACAGGGACAGCAATTCTGTGAGAGAGAGTCATAAAACTCAATTAGAAATATAAATTAATTTGTGAGTTGCATAATGAAAGAGTTGTGTTGAAGGTAAACCAGCTAATTTACATTTCTGTTTGAGCCCATCCCACAGAATGCCATATTGTCATGGATGCAGGGGTAGGAGGTCCCTTTGTTCAATTAATCTGTATGCGTTTGCTGACAGTAGCAAGCAGTTAAGTTTGGGACCTGCCAGAGACAGTTTCAGATTTGGTAAACTAACTGACTGGGGAGCGCCAATGGAAATTAGTGTTGATTAGGCCTGCACTTAAGCAGAAGAAAATGTTATTTTATCACTCACCACATGGAATGCGGGTTGGGGCTTGAGCTCAGTTTGGGTTTTGTGAGGGGGAAAGAACCAAGGAGTGTTACTGATGTTGAAATCCCTCAGTTAAAAGGCAGTGAAGTCTTTGCATTGAATTGTCCACCGTCATGAGGTATTTTCAGAAAATTGGAGGATCACGAGGATTCCCGTGAAATTTGTACCTCAATGATTAGCTGAAATACTGAGGAAAATTAATGTAAATTCCACATCACTGGCACACTTTGAGTTGGTTCCAGGAAAAGTGAATGACCTATCAAGATTTTGTAAGATAAGGAACTCTGGGGGGAAGTAAAAAGTAAAACTGAGATAATATTTAGTTGTAAACTATAGTGTTAAGTTCATTGTGATTACGTTGTTGAATTATTTTTTGATATACAATAAAAGTAAATTTTTGTTTAAAAATGTGAAATCTTGTGAGATAACTCTGTCCGTTAATTGCTGGGTGTTCGTACTACTTCTTTAAACGTTAATGGTCCCTAACAGGATTGTAACAGTGTGGAATGTGCTGCCTGAAAGGGTGATGCAAGCAGATTCAGTAGTAAATTTCAAGAAGAAAATTATTAAATACTTGAATGGGAAAAAATTTCTGGGATCTGGTTAAAGAAAATGGGAGCACAAGGGGTGCAGTTTACGAACATGGAGATAAGGCCATGGATGTTAGCAGGTCAGCTCTGGAGGGAAGCAGCGGCAAGGGAAATTGTCCAGGTGAGGGATAGGGCAGGGAAGTTGGTGGTGGCTCCGGATCTGATTAACAAAGTGATGCGCATTCAATTACTCTCAAAACGAAGTGATTCATAACTGAAGGCTTTAATCTGCTAGAACTCTTCCCCAGCAGCTTCGATACAGAAAGTGAAGGCTGCTGGGACGGCACCGATTCTTATACTCCGCCTCTCAGGGCAGAGCTATGTACAACAGCCAATGGTAGACTCCTGGGTCTAACCAATGGTCATCCACCTCTTAGGTACCGCAATACCTGGTACTACCACATTCACCCCCTGTTAAAGAAAAGCCCGGCGGGTGTGGTGGCCAGCGTTAATAGTCACCTTTCGCATGGTATGACCAGGTATGGAGGTACCGTGATGTTGAGGGAGTTTACAAAGTGTTCATAGTGCAGCAATCAGTCGATCGAGTGGCCTGGTCGTCCTTCTGGAGCGTCTGAGCCTTGGCGGTGATTCTGATGAGGGTCCCGGCAGTTGCGACTCCGGGAGCGTGATGTCGTCCTCCCTGGCAGCTTTGTCACCCCTAGGCGGCGCTGTTGGGGCAAAAGGTGGACGGGGGGGGGAAAGCGCCTGTAGGGGGCGTCGGTGTGTGGTCGGGCCTAGGCAGGAGCGGCGGGAGTACTGACCCTCCAGTCAGGTGCTGCGGGGAGGGTGGGGGTGGGGGCAATGGTTCGGGTGCGCGTGGGGCTCCAGCAGGCGCCATATCCCGAAGGGAGACTGTGTCCTGCCGGCCGTCAGGGAACGCTACGTAGGCGTACTGGGGGTTGGCGTGCAGCAGGTGGACCCTCTCGACCAACGGGTCCGACTTGTGCGCCCTCACATGTTTCCGAAGCAGGATGGGTCCGGGTGTCGCTAGCCAGGTTGGGAGCGAGGTCCTGGAGGAGGACTCCCTGGGGAAAACAAGGAGACGTTCATGAGGTGTCTGGTTTGTGGTTGTACAGAGCAGTGACCGGATGGAGTGGAGGGCCACCGGGAGGACTTCCTGCCAGCGGGAGACTGGGAGATTCCTGGACCGTAGGGCCAGCAGGACGGTCTTCCAGACCGTTCAGTTCTCCCTCTCTACCTGCCGTTTTCCCCGGGGGTTGTAACTTTTCGTCCTGCTCGAGGCGATGTCCTTGCTGAGCAGGAATTGACGCAGTTCGTCGCACATAAAGGAGGACCACCCTATCACTGTGAATGTATGCAGGGAAACCGAACAGTGTAAAGATACCCTGGAGAGCCTTGATGACGGTGGTTGGGGTCATGTCTGGGCAGGGGATGGCGAATGGGAACCGGGAGTACTCGTCAATCACGTTCAGGAAGTACGTGTTGCGGTCGGTGGACGGGAGGGGGCCTTTGAAATCCATACTGAGGCGTTCAAAGGGACTGAAGCCTTTATCAGGTGCGCCCTCTCTGGCCGGTAGAAGTGTGGTTTGCACTCCGCGCAGATTTGGCAGTCCCTGGTGACTGTCCTGGCGTCCTCGATGGAGTAGGGCAGGTTGCGGGTCTTGATAAAATGAAAAAAATGAGTGACCCCCGGTGGCAGAGGTCCTCGTGGAGGGATCGGAGGCAGTCCACTTGTGCGGTGGCACAAGTGCCGCGGGACAGGGCATCAGGAGGCTCGTTCAGCTTTCCCGGACGGTACAAGATCTCGTAATTGTAGGTGGAGAGTTCTATCCTCCACCGCAAGATCTTGTTGTTCTTAATCTTGCCCCGCTGTGCATTATCAAACATGAAGGCAACCGACTGTTGGTCCGTGAGGAGAGTGAATCTCCTGCCGGCCAGGTAATGCCTCCAGTGTCGCACAGCTTCTACTATGGCCTGGGCCTCCTTTTCGACCGAGGAATGGCGAATTTCGGAAGCATGGAGAGTACGGGAGAAGAAAGCCACAGGCCTGCCCGCTTGGTTGAGGGTGGCCGCCAGAGCTACGTCGGACGCATCGCTCTCGACCTGGAAGGGGAGGGACTCGTCGATGGCGCGCATCGTGGCTTTTGCAATGTCTGCTTTGATGCGGCTGAAGGCCTGGCGGGCCTCCGTCGACAGGGGGAAGGTTGTGGACTGGATCAGGGGTCGAGCCTTGTCTGCGTAATTGGGGACCCACTGTGCATAATAGCTGAAGAACCCGAGGCAGCGATTTAGGGCTTTGGGGGCAGTGAGGGAGGGGGAACTCCATGAGGGGGCGCATGCACTCGGGGTCGGGGCCTATGACTCCACTTCGCACTACGTAGCCTAGAATGGCTAGACGGTCGGTGCTAAACACGCATTTATCCTTATTGTATGTCAAATTAAGGATTTTCGCGGTCTGGAGAAATTTGTGGAGGTTGGTGTTGTGGTTCTGCTGGTCATGGCCGCAGATGGTGACGTTATCCAGATACGGCAACGTTGCGCGTAAGCCGTACCGGTCAACCATTCGGTCCATCTCTCGCTGGAAGACCGAGACCCTGTTCGTGACACCAAAGGGAACTCTTAAAAAGTGATACAGCCGCCCATCTGCTTCGAAGGCAGTGTACTTGCGGTCACCATTACGGAGGGGTAGCTGGTGGTAGGCAGACTTGGGATCCACCGTGGAGAAGACCTTGTATTGCGCAATCCTGTTTACCAGGTCGGCTATACGGGGGAGAGGGTACGCATCCAGCTGCGTAAACCTGTTGATGGTCTGACTGTAGTCAATGACCATCCTATGTTTCTCCCCGGTCTTTACCACCACTACCTGAGCTCTCCAGGGACTGTTGCTCGCTTCAATGACCCCTTCCCTCAGCAGCCTTTGGACCTCTGACCTGATAAAGGTCCGGTCCTGGGCACTGTACCGTCTGCTCCTGGTGGCGACGGGTTTGCAATCCAGGGCGAGGTTCGCAAACAGGGAAGGCGGGTCGACCTTCAGGATCGCGAGGCCACAGACAGTAAAGGGGGGTAGAGGGCCGCCGAATTTAAAGGTCAGGCTTTGCAGATGGCACTGGAAATCCAGCCCAAGGAGGGTGGCTGCGCAGAGGTGTGGCAGGACGTACAGGCGGAAATTGTTGAATTCCCTGCCTTGGACAGTGAGGTTCGTTAGGCAGAACCCCTTTATCTCCACCGAGTGTGACCCGGAGGCCAGGGAGATTCTTAGGTTTACAGGGTGGGTAACAAGTGAACAGCGCCTTACCGTGTCGGGGTGTATAAAGCTCTCCGTGCTCCCAGAGTCAATCAAGCAAGACGTCTCGTGGCCGTTGATGGAGATCGTCGTTGTATCTGTTGCAAGCGTCCGGGGCCGACTCTGGTCCAGAGTCACCGAGGCCAGATGAAGTAATTGAGGGCTCTGGTCGGGCAGCGTGTAGTCGGCTATGCTGGGGGCCTGGGGCCCCATCCAAGATGGCGTCACCCATGGGTCGCACATGGTGTCCAGGGATGAAGAAGATGGCGGCGGCGAGGGAGAAAATGGCGGAGCCCACCCGTCCAGCGTGGTGTCCGGGGGGCAAAATGGCCGCGCCCGCGGGTCGCATGTGGCCTTTTTTAAAAATTAAATATATTTATTAAAGTTTTTTTAACAAAACAAAACAATTTTTTCCCCTTACAAACAATAAACCCCCCCCCGTAACAAAATAACACAAAATCGCCCTGAGCAAGATATATACATGGTGAGATGATATATTTACAAAGCTTTATAAACTGGCTCTCGCCAGTTCGTGCCAGTTTCCCTCACCCTCCATGTTATCCCCCGCTCGTCCGTCCCCTCAAGCAATCTCTCGTTTCCCCCCCCAGGGTTGCTGCTGCTGCTGACCGACCTTCCTCTAACGCTCCGCGAGGTAGTCTAGGAACGTTTGCCACCGCCTGTAGAACCCCTGCGCAGACCCCCTTAAGGCAAACTTAATTCTTTCCAACTTTATGAACCCAGCCATGTCGTTTGTCCAGGCCTCCACGCTAGGGGGCTTCGCCTCCTTCCACATTAGCAAGATCCTTCGCCGGGCTACCAGGGACGCAAAGGCCACAATGCCGGCCTCTTTCGCCTCCTGCACTCCCGGCTCGTCCACTACTCCAAATATTGCTATCCCCCAGCTTGGCTTGACCCGGACTTTCACCACCTGAGTTGCTCCCGCCACTCCTCTCCAGAACCCCTCCAGTGCCGGGCATGACCAAAACATATGGACATGGTTCGCCGGACTCCCTGAACACCTGCCTCATCTGTCCTCTACCCCAAAGAACCTACTCAACCTCGCCCCCGTCAAGTGCGCTCTGTGAACCACTTTAAATTGTATCAGTCTGAGCCTGGCACATGAGGAGGAGAAATTGACCCTACCCAGGGCATCAGCCCACAAACCTTCCTCTATCTCCTCCCCCAGCTCCTCCTCCCATTTACCCTTCAACTCTTCTGCTAGCGCTTCCCCCTCTTCTTTCATCTCTTGGTGTATTGTCGAAACCTTGCCCTCCCCGACCCATACACCCGAGATCACCCTGTCTTGAATTTCCTGTGTCGGGAGCAGCGGGAATTCCCTGACCTGTCGCCTCACAAATGCCCTCACCTGCATATATCTGAATGCATTTCCCGGGGGTAGCTCAAACTTCTCCTCCAGTGCCCCTAGGCTCGCAAATGTCCCGTCGATGAACAGGTCCCCCATTCTTCTAATCTTCGCCCGGTGCCAGGCCTGGAACCTCCCATCCATCTTCCCCGGGACAAACCGGTGGTTACCCCTGATCGGGGACCACACCGAGGCTCCAACTGCACCCCTAAGCCGTCTCCGCTGGCCCCAGATCCTTAACGTTGCCGCCGCCACTGGGCTCGTGGTGTACTTTGATGGCGAGAGCGGCAACGGTGCCGTCACCAGCGCCCCCAGGCTCGTTCCTTTGCAGGACGCCATCTCCATCCTCTTCCATGCCGCCCCCTCTCCCTCCATAACCCACTTACGGATCATCGCCACGTTTGCTGCCCAGTAGTAGCTCCCTAGGTTTGGCAGCGCCAGCCCTTCTCGGTCCCTACTGCGCTTCAGGAACCCTCTCCTTACGCTCGGGGTTTTGTTCGCCCACACAAACCCCATAATACTCCTACCTACTCTTTTGAAAAAGCCTTTGGTGATCACGATGGGGAGGCACTGGAACACAAACAAAAACCTCGGAAGGACCACCATTTTTACCGACTGCACTCTACCCGCCAACGAGAGCGGCAACATGTCCCATCTTTTGAAGTCTACCTCCATTTGGTCCACCAACCTCGTCAGATTCAGTTTGTGTAGGGCCCCCCAGCTCCTGGCTATCTGGATCCCTAGATACCGAAAACTCCCATCCGCCCTCCTCAGCGGTAGGTCCCCTATCCCTCTTTCTTGGTCCCCTGCCTGTAGTACAAAAAGCTCGCTCTTCCCTACATTGAGCTTGTAGCCCGAGAACTCCCCAAACTCCCTCAAAGTCTGCATGACCTCCACCATCCCCTCCATTGGGTCCGCCACGTACAGCAGCAGGTCGTCCGCGTATAGCGACACCCAATGCTCTTTCCCCCCCCCCCCCGCGGACCACCCCCCTCCATTTATTAGACTCCCTCAGTGATATGGCCAAGGGTTCGATCGCCAATGCAAACAACAGGGGGGGACAGAGGGCACCCCTGCCTCGTTCCTCGGTACAGCCGAAAGTACTCCGACCTCCGCCGGTTCGTCACCACACTTGCCACCGGGGCGCTGTAAAGGAGCTTAACCCGGCTAATAAACCCTCCCCCGAACCCAAACCTACGCAACACCTCCCAGAGGTACTCCCACTCAACTTGGTCAAAGGCCTTTTCCGCGTCCATGGCTGCCACTATCTCCGCCTCTCCCTCCTCTGATGGCATCATTATCACGTTGAAGAGCCACCGCACATTCGTATTTAATTGCCTGCCCTTTACAAATCCCGTCTGGTCATCATGTATCACCCCGGGACACAGTCCTCAATCCTCGTGGCCAGCACTTTTGCCAATAGCTTAGCGTCCACATTAAGGAGCGAAATCGGCCGATACGATCCACATTGCAGTGGGTCCTTGTCTCGCTTCAAAATCAAGGAAATTGTCGCTCCGACATTGTCGGGGGCAGGGACCCCTCCTCTCTTGCTTCGTTAAAGGTCCTCACTAGTAGCGGGGCCAACAGGTCCGCATACTTTCTATAGAACTCCACCGGGAACTCGTCCGGCCCCGGGGCCTTCCCCGCCTGCATGCTCCCCAAACCCTTACTCAGCTCCTCCAAACCGATTGGTGCCCCCAAACCAGCCACCTCTTGCTCCTCCACCCTCGGGAACCGCAGTTGGTGCAGGAATCTTCCCATCCCCTCTTCTCCCCCTGGGGGCTGGGATCTGTACAGCTCTTCATAGAAGGCCTTGAATACCTTATTTATTTCCGTTGCACTCTGGGCCATGGCTCCCCCACCATCTTTGACTCCCCCTATTTCCCTCGCTGCCGCCCTCTTACGGAGCTGGTGTGCCAGCATCCGACTGGCCTTTTCCCCGTACTCTTAGGTCACCCCCTGCGCCTTCCTCCACTGTGCCTCCGCCTTCCCCGTGGTCAACAGGTCAAACTCCGTCTGGAGCCGTCGCCTTTCCCCAAGTAATCTTTCCTCCGGGGCCTCTGCGTATCTCCTGTCCACTCGCAAAATCTCCCCCACTAACCTCTCGCTTTCCCTGCCCTTTGTCTTCTCCCTATGAGCCCTGATGGAGATTAGCTCTCCCCTGATCACCGCCTCCCATACCACCCCCACTCGCACCTCCCCGTTGTCGTTAGTCTCCAAGTACCTTTCAATACACCCTCTTACCTTACCACACACCACCTCATCTGCCAACAGTCCCACATCCAACCGCCACAGCGGGCGTTGGTCCCCCTCCTCTCCCAGCCGCACTTCCACCCAGTGTGGGGCATGGTCCGAAACGGCTATGGCCGAATACTCCGTCCCAACCTTCCCTCGGGATGCGCGCCCTGCCGACTAGCCATCTCCTTTTCTGGGCCAGTCCCGTGTCCGCGTATCCCTCACCTCCGTCCCGGCCACCTCTTCTGTGTCCCATTCCCTTTCGGCCAGTGCAGCAGCAACCCTGTTTCCCCCCCCCCTCCCCTCCCCCCCGCTAGACCCCTGTCTAGCTTTTTTGCTCCCTCCATATCACTCGCGTAAGTCAGCTGATGCCTGCTGACCCCGGCTTCCCCCGCCATCCCTTTGACCCCCCCCCCCCCCCCCGTGTGGGAATCTCCCCATCAGTAGACGTTCCTACGCTCCCCCTCCCACCTTTTTTCCCGCGCGCGGGAGAAAACCCCCGCGCTTTCCAGAGCCTGCCCCACCCCCCCTGACGCAGCTTCTGTTGCGGCCTTGTCTCTCGTCCCCAGCCCATATAACATTCCCTGCGCGTGCTTGCCCCCCTATATACAATCGCCATCATACTTCAACCCTCAAATACCCCCCACCCTCACAAACCCTCAATTAGAGTCCAACTTTTCAGTTAATATAAAGGTCCACGCCTCTTCGGGCGTTTCGAAGCAGTGGTGTTGGCCGTTATATGTGATCCACAGTCGCGCTGGCTGCAACATTCCAAATGTCACTCCTTTCCGATGCAGCACTGCTTTGGCCCGGTTGAAACCCGCTCTCCGCTTAGTGTCCTCCGTGCTCCAGTCCGGGTATATTCTAATCTCTGCATTGTCCCACTTGCTGCTCCGCTCCTTCTTGGCCCATTTCAGGACCCTCTCTCTATCTGTGAACCGTTGAAATCTCACCACCATCGCCCTTGGCGGCTCGTTTGCTTTGGGCTTCCTCGCCAGCACCCGGTGCGCCCCTTCCAGCTCCAGCAACCCCAGAGGGGCCTCCGCGCCCATCAGCGCCCCGATCATTGTGCCCGCATATGCCGTGGCGTTGGCCCCCTCCACTCCTTCTGGGAGACCCAGGATCCTCAAATTGTTTCTCCTCGACCTGTTCTCCAGGTCTTCGAGTCTTCCCGCCCACATCTTGTGTAGCGCCTTGTGCCGCTCCACTTTCACCGCCAGGCCCAAGAGCTCGTCCTCATTCTCACTCACTTTGTCCTGGATCTCCTGGATCTTCACCTCGTGGGCTTTCTGGGTTGACCCAAGTCCTTCAATTATTGCCAGCTTCGGCACCACCATCTCCTTGCGCAGCTCCTCGAAGCAGCGCTTGATGAATTCTTGCATCTCTTCTTTGTCCCCGGCCGCCGCCATTTTGTTTATTTTACCCTTCTTCTCCCGCTGCTCCAGTGCCGTTTTTTTGGCCGTTTCGCTGCGGGTCCGGTCCATACAGGTTAGTGGGGGACCTCTCTCCTCTCTTCCCCACGGGTTGGCTGTGTAAAAAGTCCCGTTGGGGCTCTTCTATCGAGCCCGAAAGTCCGTCTTCGCGGGAGCTGCCGATTCGTGCGGCTTAGCTCCGCATAGCCGCAACCGGAAAGGTCGCACGTGGCCTTAGGATAGGGAGATGGCGGTGAGCGCTGGGTGGTCGGGGCCTGAAGGCGGGGTTGCCGATAGTCGCTGGAGACCGCGGGCCTGGCAGACCCCCACATAGTGGCCCTTCTTGCCGCACCCTTTGCAGGTGGCGGTGCGGGCCGGGCAGCGCGGGCGGGGATGATTCGCCAGCCCGCAGAAGAAACAGCGGGGTCCGGCGGCGTTAGCGGGCCGTCACGCCGCGCAGGCTTGTGGGGTCTGAGGAGCTGCCGCTGCGGGGTGCCACGCAGCCCAGGGGGCCGCCGCGCGATCGGGTGCGAAGGACAGCGCGTTTTTATAGGCAACGTCCATGGACCCTGCCAAGGCCCGTGCCTCTGTAAGCCCCAGCGTGTCCCGTCCTTCGGCGGATATCGGGGAGGTCAAACCTGCCACGAAAGCATCCCTGATCAAAAGTTCCGTGTGCTCGCTCCCCGAAACTGACGGGCAGCCACAGTTTCGGCCCAGCACCAGCAGCGCCCGGTAGAGGTCTTCCAACGTTTCCTCGGGGCTTTGCCGCCTAGTCACCAGCAGGTGACGAGCGTAGACCTTGTTCACAGGGCGGATATAATGTCCTTCTAGCAGCTCGATCGCGGCAGCATAATTCGCCGCTTCCTCGATAAGAGGGTAGATCCCAGGGCTGACCCGTGAGCGTAGGAGATGCATCTTTTGTCCTTCCGTGGGGGTGTCGGCGGCCGTGTCGAGGTTGCCCTTAAAGCACGCCAGCCAATGTTTAAAAATAGCAGCAGAGTTGTCCGCGTGGGGGCTGAGCTGAAGGCACTCCGGTTTGATACGGAGATCCATCCTTCCAACTGAAGTTCTAGCAGATTAAATTGATGCGCAATCAATTACTCTCAAGACGCAGTGATTCATAACTGAAGGCTTTAATCTGCTAGAACTCTTCCCCAGCAGCTTCGATACAGAATGTGAAGGCTGCTGGGGCGGCACCGGTTCTTATACTCGGCCTCTCAGGGCGGAGCTATGTACAACAGCCAATGGTAGACTCCTGGGTCTAACCAATGGTCACGCACCTCTTAGGTACCGCAATACCCGGTACTACCACACAAGGTTTTTGAGGAATTTTATGAGAGGTTGTACAGGTCAGAGCCACCTGGGGGAGACTGTGAGATGCAGGAATTTTTAGATGGGTTGGAGTACCGAGGTTAGGGGAGGGGGACAGGGCTACATTAGAAGGAGCAATAGTGGAGCAGGAGATAAAGGATGCGATTGGGAGGATGCAGTCGGGGAAGGTGGCTGGGCTGGATGGGTTTCCGGTGGAATATTATAAAAAATTCAAGGATAAGCTGACACCCCTGATGGTGGGGATGTTTGAAGAGGCGATGGGGAAGGGGGTGTTGCCACAAATCTTGGGGCAGGCATCGATATCCCTGTTGCTAAAAAAAGATAAGGATCCGACAGAGTGTGGGTCGTATAGGCCCATATCGCTTCTGAATGTGGATGCAAAAGTATTGGTGAAGGTACTGGCGGGTAGGCTGGAGGAGTGCCTCCCGAAGGTGATAGGTGAAGATCAGACAGGGTTCGTGAGAGGGGGGCAGCTCTTTTAAACGTTAGAAGGGTATTGAACGTCGTTATGGCACCGCAGAGGGGAAGGAAACCAAAGTGGTTGTGGCACTGGACCCTGAGAAGGCGTTTGACCGGGTAGAATGGGGGTACTTGATGGCAGTTCTGGAGCGGTTTGGGATTGGACCAAGATTTGTGAACTGGGTAAAGCTACTATATAAGGAGCCGAGGGCGAGTGTCCGCACAAACATCAGCTCGAGATACTTTTCTCTCCACCGTGGGACTAGGCAGGGATGTCCTCTGTCCCCCCTGCTATTTGCACTCGCGATTGAGCCGTTGGCCATCGCATTAAGAAGTTCGGGGGTTTGGAAAGGAATAGTGCGGGGGGGATAGAGCATAGGGTGTCCTTATATGCCGATGATTTGCTGTTATACATGTCGGAACTGAGTGTGTCGATAGGGGGAATATTGGAGCTGCTTTGAGTGTTTGGGTCTTTCTCGGGGTACAAACTAAATCTAGACAAGAGTGAGTATTTTGTGGTCTCTCGGCCGGGGGTGGGGGCAGGGGTGGGGGGGGCTGCCATTCCGTAGGGCAGTGACTCACTTTAGGTACCTTGGGGTGCAGGTTGCCCGGGAGTGGGGGGGGGGGTCTCCGCAGGTATAACATTTCTAGTTTGGTGGGGAGAGTGAAAACTGATCTAGCAAGGTGGGATGGTCTCCCTCTGTCACTGGCGGGTCGGGTAGAGGTGGTTAAAATGAACGTGCTGCCGCGATTTCTGTTTATTTTTCAATGCTTGCCGATTTTCCTACCATAGGCTTTTTTCAGAGAGATTGAGGGAAGGATTACTGCGTTCATATGGGGAGGGAAGGTGACCAGAGTTAAAAAGGTGCTGCTCCAGAGGGGAAGGGAGGCAGGGGTTTGGGTCTTCCGAACCTGATGTTGTACTACTGGGAGGCAAATGTGGAGAATGTGCGGAGCTAGGTCAGAGGGGTTGATTCCCAGTGGATCAGAATGGAGGAGAGTTTGTGCAAGGGATCGGGATTGAAAGCACTAGCAACAGCGCCGCACCCGATAGCCCCGCTGAAGTATTCAGGGAGTCCGGTATTAATCGCTTCATTGAGAATTTGGAGGCATTTTCGCCAACACTTCGGGTTGGGGGCAGGGTCAAGGGAAATGCCGATTCGGGGGAACCACAGATTTGAGCCAGGGAGGTGGGATGGAAATTTTCTGAAATGGGAGGAGAAGGGGATTAAGACACTAAAAGATTTGTTTCTTAGGGATCGGTTTGCAGGGCTGAAGGAGCTGGAAGCGAAATATGGGCTGAAGCAGGGGGAAATGTTTAGATACATGCAGGTTCGAGATTATGCATGAAAGGAGATACAGAGCTTCCCGGTGGAGCCGGCCTCCACATTGCTGGAGGAGATGCTGACGACAGGGGACTGGAGAAGGGGGTAGTGTCAGCGGTTTACGGGGCTAATATGGAAGAGGAGAAGGCACCACTGGAAGGGATCAAAGCAAAGTGGGAGGAAGAGTTGGGAGAGGATATAGAGGAGGGGTTCTGGTGTGAGATGCTCCGGAGAGTGAATGTCTCCACCTCGTGCGCGAAGTTGGGGCTCATACAGCTGAAGGTGGTATATAGAGCACACCTCACGAGGGCGAGGAGGTGCCGATTCTTTGAAGGAGTAGAAGATGTGTGTGAACATTGCGGGGGAGCCCCCGCTAATCACATTCATATGTTTTGGTCCTGTCCAAAGCTAGAGGATTACTGGAAGGAGGTTTTTAGGGTAATTTCTAAAGTGGTGCACGTGAAACTGGACCCGGGCCTCCCTGGTGGCCATATTCGGGGTGTCGGACCTTCGCCTCGTTGATCGCCCGAAGGCGGATCCTGATGGGATGGAGAGCAACCTCTCCACGCTGTGCCCTGGCGTGGCGGGGGTACTTGTTGGAATTCTTGACTCTTGAGAGGTTAAGTTTGAACTGAGGGGAAGGACGGAGGGGTTCTACAAGTCATGGGCATTATTCATTATGCACTTTCAAGAACTGGATAACATCGCACATTAGTTGGGGGGGGTGGGTGGGAGGGTTGGGGGGAGGGGGGGCGGTGTGTGTTGATGGTGACTATGGGTGATTCCTGATTCCTTTTTGTAATTTGTTTATGTGAACATACGGGCTAATGTTTGGGGTTTGGTGGGAGGATGAGATCATTGTTAATGATATGGGGATTGACATATTTGTTACTGATTATTGTTTGCTGTTGGTGGGTGTAAATTTGGGAGAAAATGTGAAAAAGGAGAATAAAAAATATTTTTTTAAAAAGAAAATGGGAGCGGAACTAATTGGGAAATCTCTTTCAAAGAACTGGCACAGGCAAATGAGCTGAAAGCCCTCCTGTATGTTACTATTTGATGATTATTGAAGGGTTAAGATTGGTGCCATTTGTTAGCAACTACAGAATTAGATGATAGAGCTGATGAATACATGACTGTAAAGATGGTGCAAGAGCAAGACTTAAGATACCTGAGCCATTGGGACCTGTCCTGAGGTAGTTGGGACTGATACAAGTCAGACAGACTGCACTCGATAGCCTGGGACCAATATCTTCCCAGAGATTTTGCTCATCCTGTTGGAGAAGGGTTAAACAAGCTTGGTGGGGGACAGGAACCTGAGCATAGCTTCAGAAGGGAGAAAAAGGTTGGAAATGGAAGATCGAAAATTCATCAATATTTTTGGAAGGCAGAAGAAACAACGCTAGAAAATAGATAACAAGGGAATTTAACGGTGTTAAATGGTATATGCTTTAATGTAAATACTTAAGGGAATAAGACAGATTAGCTGAAAGCACAGAAGAGCTAACATTTGAGGCAAGATGGATTGAACTAAAGAAGTATAATGGAACAGTCACTCCTGGGAATATATTATCAACCCCCAATCAAGGAAGATAGAAGAACAAATATGTAGGCAAATTTTTGATGAGTGCAAAAACTATGGAGCGGTGAGGGTGGGGAATTCAATAACCCTCATATTAACTTGGATAGATGAGTATGAAAGGCACAGTGAGAGCAGAATCCCTAGAATGCATTCAGGAAAACCTTTTTAGCCAGTATGTAGTACGTCTAACAAGAAGGGAGGGTGCTTCTGAATTTAGTTTTCAACAAGAGGGATATTATCTGAGGACCATTTTGGTGGAATTGATCAGAATTTGGTTAAATTTAGGGCATTTATAGGAAGGGAAAAATATAGACCAGGAATAACAGTTCTCACTTGGGGACATATAAAGTTGTATAAAATTATGAGGGGTCTAGATAGAATGGATAGGAAGGCATTCTTGGTTGAGGGATCCATTACCAGGGGGCATCGATTTAGCGTAAGAGATTTAGAGATAATTTGAGGAAGTTGGAGATCTGGTACTCACTGCCTGAAAGGTTGGTAATGCGGAAACTTTCATAAGATTTAAAAACTGCTTGGGTATGCACTTGAAGTGCTGTAACCTATAAGACTATGGACCAAAAACTACAAAGTATGATAAGACTGGATGGCAACAGGGTCACAATGGGTCAAGTTAGCCCCTTCCTTGCTGTAAATTTAAAGGATTGATTCTGTGACTCTGCAGTGCTTGTGAAAAAAGACCATGGCTGGTGCTACTTGATCACTTGGATTCTTGCTTTGTTCGCCATTTGCTTTATCTTGGATTGATTTTCAAAGTAGTTTCACAGGTAAAGTGAAAAAAAATTGTAAATGAAATATTGGTGACTCTGGAAATGATCAGTGTGCCCAGCTAGTATTCGATGCTTGTGATGCATGACCACTACTCCCCCACTGTTAACTCAGATGAATTACTCATATTGTGCTACTTATTATTCTGAACTCAATCAAGGTAAAATGTAACTCGGGCTACAATGTTAAGTTTTTCCTATTCCTGACTGAATTCTTAGCAGACATTTTTTAGAGCATGTAAAGGACGAAGTGTAAAAAGAGCCTGGAGGATTGGAAACACCTTTCAGAAGTGTACTTTCTGCAAGGAAATCCTGCAAAGACACTCCTGGCAGCCAGCTAGTCATTGTCTCATAAAAACATGACTCCTTTTAATTGTCAAGATACGCTATTTCATAGGTGTATAAACAGAAGATACATCATTGTCAAGTTATTATTCATATGTAACCACTGACATTGATAGTACTCAAAACATACATTCCAAATTCTACAAGATGTTTTGGAATGCTTGCATGGTAAAACTGCCCATGTTCTGCAATTTGACATTAATTGAAAATGGTACTATTGGCAGGAGGAGACACCATGTTACGTAGACATTATTTGAACAAAAACAGCCAATTGAACTAATGCTTCGACATCTGAAGCTACCGAGGTGAAATTTCAACACTCTTATGTTTCCATGACAGTCTACAAAACTGGCTAAAATCTGAGCTATAATTTGATTTAACATTCAAAATCTTGGCTCTAAACCAAGGAGTAAAACATCGAACTTGATGTGGGCTGAGAAAACTTGTTTTAGTGCTCGAGCAGGAGGAAGGTTTATTATTCCATTAACCAAGCTTGTTCTGTCTGGCAATGTTTATCACTTTGAGAAATGCGATCTGTAAAATCTGCAACAACAGACAATATGGAGTTCTTTTTACTGACGCAAGTATGTTGAACATTAAATAAGGCTAGGCAAAAAAAATAATTGGGGATTTAGTATTAACTTCCTTGGACTGTTTTTGTAAGTCAAATACTGCTACCTGTGAATCTTGCAAGTTGTCTATAAGTGGAAAGTAATAGACTTTTGTCTAATTTAAACTGCTTCATATTCAATCAAATAACCCATTTAAAGTCAGAAAGCTTCTCTAAAGGAATTTTCTGATAAGCAAGAATATAGTCCAAACTAACTACTATTATCAGCCAAGTGGTAGGATTGCATTATTGTTTCATGTTACACGTCACTTCATGTACAATGAAAGAAACCTCAAACTGGAGAAACAAAATAAGTTTGATTTTAAGTTCAAAAAGAAAGCTCACTTAATTTTCATGCATTATACAAACCTGATTCTTTTCCTGTGTACGTGCTGCAGTAAAGCTCCAGAATCGGATAAAATATTTCCAAGTATATGCACTTCTGTTTGTGATAATGTCACGTGGATATCTAAAGCAATAAATAGACTCATGAATGTCCCATGTTGTTAAAGATCCATAAGCATTGTTTTCTCACAAAGTCGTCTACATATAGCAACTTTCAGTGGTAAGTCTGAAGGAATATAGCAGAGCTGCTCTGTGCCAGACTTGAAACTCCAGGTTCTGCTTTCAGTTAACAAAAGATCATGCGACTCTTTACTGTTGCTGATGCCACTGTCTGTGCTGTTTTTACTGCTTCAGGGCCAGACTGTTGGATAATGGGTGTGCAGTTGGTATACACAGGATCTTAACATAAGGCAGACTGGCAGTCTCCTTAAAAACACAAGCCTGAAGTTTGTGGGATCAGCCCATTTATGATGTCATGGCAGTTAGAACTAATCAAGCAAGACATTTCCTTACTCCCCCTAGGATATAATCCTAGGTTCCTGGTGAAACTAAATGGACGAGGGATAAAGTTCTGTATTGTTTGGACACTTGCAGTGGATGTGAACCAAAGGGATGTGCCAGTGCTTAAACCATATATTTGCTCCCACAAGATTAAAATTTACTTCATCCTCTTAAAAGTAAACTCAAATATGGGAAAATCAGAACACATGGTTCGCTATAATCATAATAATGTTTCTTAGTGCCACAAGTAGACACTGCAGTGAAGTTACTGTGAAAATCCTCTAGTGGCCACACCACAGCCTGTTCTGTGGATAATGGGTGTGCAGTTCTCCTGAGGGAGAATTCAGAATGTCTAATTCACCTAACAAGCACGTTTTTCGGGACTTGTGGGTGGAAACCGGTGCACCCGGAGGAAACCCACAAAGACATGGGGAGAACGTGCAGATTGCACACAGACAGTGACCCAAGCCAGGAATGGAACCCGGGTCCCTTGCGCTGTGAAGCAACAGTGCTAAACACTGTGCTACCATGCTGCCCATCTATATGATGTCTTTCAAAAGGTACTTTATGCTTTGTAATTCTGGCTCAGAATATGAATTGCTCACGTGAACTGACCAGAGCACCAGTAAAGTAGCTTCAAGGCCAAAGTTCTTGTGTGATCGTCTATGATTTACTCTGATTATTTCTGGTAATTGGATGTGGACTTTGTTGACAAAGCTGCAAATTTTTGTTTTATCTTCTGTTTAAGCATCATTAGGTATAGACTGTGTTGTGCGTATTGATCTCTGCAATACTCCCAAAATATTTGTGCAAAAGAGATGCAAAATAAACTTCTGAAGCATTGTTGTGTGCTTTAAAAGCAACTAATGCCCTCAGTGTCTAACTCACATTTGCTTCTGACTACTGAATGTTATGTTTTTCAATCTTCACTATAGCAACCATGCACCCATCCAACCCACACCCACAAAATCTTTGAGGCTGAACTCCCCTTTTCTGGGTGGGATTCAACCAGTGCAGAACTTAGACCTGCCCCACTGAACCTGACCCTATCAATTTCCCTGGGTTAGGTATCATTTGCAACATACAGTGGCCATCTACCAGGACTCCCAATGTCAAGAGAAACTCAATGTGTGAAGACAAGAATCCTGACAAACACAGCAGCAGGAGCACTGCACCTGAAGAGACCCAACAGCCCAGTAAAGCGGGTACAATTGTACCAGGACTCTCACCATAGGCCATGGTCGAGATTTAAACCTTCAGTGAGCTGAGAGCTGGGTGTTCACTGGAAGAAGCTGAGACCTCTATTCAGAACACCTGACACACCCATCCCTTCCAAAGCCTCACCTGGTCCTTCACCCTCAGGTGGGTCTCTTGCACCATGTCGGCTTTCAAGCTCTTCAAATGCAAGAAGACTCTTGCACGCTTCACCGGACTCCCAACCGTCGCACATTCCAAGTTACCACCCGGAGCAGAGGTCTCTAACCTCTCCCACCCCCCTCCCCAGCCCATCCTATCAGCCATAGTTGCTGCTCCTAGCCCCGCCCAACAGGTGGGATCCAGCCCTACTCATTGTTAGCCACCTACCCCCCCCCCCCCAAACCCCCCTTCCCAGACACCCCTGGCCACTTCCTCTCAGAACCACCTCTCCCAGAATCGTCCCCATCCCCTCACCATTAACACCTCCTAGGCCCATCAAAACACTTTTATGTCCACTTCCAGCAGCACCGACTTTGGGCGCACCTCGAGGGCAAAATTCAGGCCCTAATTTCAAATAGACCGTTTTTTTTTAATGCTGTTGATATCCAACAAAATGGGCTTTCCAAGCCAGCCACAAATTCAGTTGTGAGTTAAGTTAGTCTAGCTTCCCAAAGAGGTGACAGAAGTTTGAGATATGTGTGGTGATATGCCTGTAGACGGTCATGCATATAATTGGTGATGCGACCTCCAACCAGCAGGTGGCAGTACAGATCCACCATGCGGTCTCAAGACAGTGGTCGTGTGATATAAGTCAGGGCAGATTCGGTGATCCGGAGAAGATTGTAAGACGTACATGAGGACAGTCGTGCATAGGGGTAGTTCCAGGGGAGTATAAAGAAACTCCATGATAACTTGCTCTGTATCTGATCGTTACCTTACCACGTGTGCGTTAATAAAATTCCTGGTTTGGACAAGTCACCAGCAGTTCTGTGGATTCCTTACTAGACAACGAACACTGAACACAACAATAAGCACACAAAATGGCAAGCGGCAAACAGGACAGGATTCAAAATGCAGATCATCCTGAAATGTGGATTAAAATCAAAACTGCCTAACTAAACCTTACCATGTCTGAAGGAGTAAATCCACACTTAGCCCAGTAAAACTAGCAGCAAATGAACTTGAGTGCATAATCCTGGTTGGAAGATAGAAATCTTTATTGCCTTAAGCTCATTTAGGCCCAAAATGGATAGGGATTCAAGTCTTCGACATCTAAAGTGTTTTTTAAAATACTTTTATTAAAGGCATTTTCACAACCTAGGAGAAATGGGAACAATATCAACGCACATCATGCAATATGCATAACCACACTGCCCCACACTCCTCCCTCCAGCCCATGTCCCCTTTTCTTTTATCAAAACAAATCCCAAACAAAAGAAAGAACCCCCCCCCCCCCTTGACGGTTTACCACTTCTTAAAGAAGCCGATGAACAGCCTCCATCTCAACAATAAGCCTGATAGCGAACGTTATTTCCCAAGGTGCAGAAACTCTGCCAGATCACTCACCCAAACCCCCGCCCTAGGCAGTTCCCAGCCCCGCCACCCGAGCAATATGTGGGCAGCACGGCAGCATTGTGGGGGCATCACGGTAGCATTGTGGATAGCACAATTGCTTCACAGCTCCAGGATCCCAGGTTCGATTCCGGCTTGGGTCACTGTCTGTGCGGAGTCTGCTCATCCATAAGACCATAAGACATAGGAGCGGAAGTAAGGCCATTCGGCCCATCGAGTCCACTCCACCATTCAATCATGGCTGATTTCAACTCCATTTGCCCGCTCTCTCTCCATAGCCCTTAATTCCTCGAGAAATCAAGAATTTATCAACTTCTGTCTTAAAGACACTCAACGTCCCGGCCTCCACCGCCCTCTGTGGCAATGAATTCCACAGACCCACCACTCTCTGGCTGAAGAAATTTCTCTTCATCTGTGTTCTAAAGTGACTCCCTTTTATTCTAAGGCTGTGCCCCCGGGTCCTAGTCTCCCCTGCTAATGGAAACAACTTTCCTACATCCACCCTATCTAAGCCATTCATTATCTTGTAAGTTTCTATTAGATCTCCCCTCAACCTCCTAAACTCCAATGAATATAATCCCAGGCTCCTCAGACGTTCATCGTATGTTAGGCCTACCATTCCTGGGATCATCCGTGTGAATCTCTGCTGGACCCGCTCCAGTGCCAGTATGTCCTTCCTGAGGTGTGGGACCCAAAATTGCTCACAGTATTCTAAATGGGGCCTAACTAATGCTTTATAAAGCTTCAGAAGTACATCCCTGCTTTTATATTCCAAGCCTCTTGAGATGAATGACAACATTGCATTTGCTTTCTTAATTACGGACTCAGCCTGCAAGTTTACCTTTAGAGAATCCTGGACTAGGACTCCCAAGTCCCTTTGCACTTCAGCATTATGAATTTTGTCACCGTTTAGAAAATAGTCCATGCCTCTATTCTTTTTTCCAAAGTGCAAGACCTCGCACTTGCCCACGTTGAATTTCATCAGACATTTCTTGGACCACTCTCCTAAACTGTCTAAATCTTTCTGCAGCCTCCCCACCTCCTCCATACTACCTGCCCCTCCACCTATCTTTGTATCATCGGCAAACTTAGCCAGAATGCCCCCAGTCCTGTCATCTAGATCGTTAATATATAAAGAGAACAGCTGTGGCCCCAACACTGAACCCTGCGGGACACCACTCGTCCCCGGTTGCCATTCCGAAAAAGAACCTTTTATCCCAACTCTCTGCCTTCTGCCTGACAGCCAATCGTCAATCCATGTTAGTACCTTGCCTCGAATACCATGGGCCCTTATTTTACTCAGCAGTCTCCCGTGAGGCACCTTATCAAAGGCCTTTTGGAAGTCAAGATAGATAACATCCATTGGCTCTCCTTGGTCTAACCTATTTGTTATCTCTTCAAAGAACTCTAACAGGTTTGTCAGGCACGACCTCCTCTTACTAAATCCATGCTGACTTGTCCTAATCTGACCCTGCACTTCCAAGAATTTAGAAATCTCATCCTTAACAATGGATTCTAGAATCTTGCCAACAACCGAGGTTAGGCTAATTGGCCTATAATTTTCCATCTTTTTCCTTGTTCCCTTCATGAACAGGGGGGTTACAACAGCGATTTTCCAATCCTCTGGGACTTTCCCTGTCTCCAGTGACTTTTGAAAGATCATAACTAACGCCTCCACTATTTCTTCAGCTATCTCCTTTAGAACTCTAGTATGTAGTCCATCTGGGCCCGGAGATTTATCACTTTTTAGACCTCTTAGTTTCTCTAGCACTTTCTCCTTTTTGATGGCTACCATATTCAACTCTGCCCCCTGACTCTCCGGAATTGTTGGGATATTACTCATGTCTTCTACTGTGAAGACTGACGCAAAGTACTTATTTAGTTCCTCAGCTATTTCCTTGTCTCCCATCACAAAATTACCAGCGTCATTTTGGAGTGGCCCAATGTCAACTTTTGCCTCCTGTTTGTTTTTAATGTATTTAAAGAAACTTTTACTATCATTCCTAATGTTACTGGCTAGCCTACCTTCATATTTGATCCTCTCTTTCCTTATTTCTCTCTTTGTTATCCTCTGTTTGTTTTTGTAGCCTTCCCAATCTTCTGACTTCCACTACTCTTTGCCACATTATAGGCTTTCTCTTTTGCTTTGATGCATTCCCTAACTTCCTTTGTCAGCCATGGCTGCCTAATCCTCCCTCTGATAAGCTTTCTTTTCTTTGGGATGAACCTCTGTACTGTGTCCTCAATTATTCCCAGAAACTCCTGCCATTGCTGTTCTACTGTCTTTCCCACTAGGCTCTGCTCCCAGTCGATTTTCGTCAGTTCCTCCCTCATGCCCCTGTAGTTACCTTTATTTAACTGTAACACCTTTACATCTGATTCTACCTTCTTTCTTTCAAATTGGAGATTGAATTCGACCATATTATGATCACTGCCTCCTAAGTGCTCCCTTACTTTAAGATCTTTAATCAAGTCTGGCTCATTACATAACACTAAGTCCAGAATGGCCTGTTCCCTCGTGGGCTCCATCACAAGCTGTTCCAAAAGCCCTCCTGTAAACATTCAATGAATTCCCTTTCCTTGGGTCCACTGGCAGCATTATTTACCCAGTCCACCTGCATATTGAAGTCCCCCATGATCACTGTGACCTTGCCTTTCTGACATGCACTTTCTATTTCGTGGTGCATTTTGTGCCCCCGGTCCTGACCACTGTTAGGAGGCCTGTACATAACTCCCATTATGGTTTTTTTGCCTTTGTGGTTCCTCAACTCTACCCACACAGACTCCACATCATCTGACCCTATGTCATTTAGTGCTATTGATTTAATTTCATTCCTAATTAACAAGGCAACCCCGCCCCCTCTGCCCACCTCCCTGTCTTTTCGATAGGTTGTGAATCCCTGGATGTTTAAATGCCAGTCCTGAACCCCATGCAACCATGTCTCTGTGATGCCTACCACATCATACCTGCCAGTCACAATCTGGGCCACAAGCTCATCTACCTTGTTCCGTACACTGCGCGCATTTAAATATAGCACCTTTAATTCTCTATTGACCGTCCCTTTTTATTTTCTTAGTGTGGTGGACCTTGGTTTACTGAGCCTTTCCAAACACTGTGTCATATCGTGTGTGCGTGGGTTTCCTCCGGGTGCTCCGGTTTCCTCCCACAGTCCAAAGATGTGCAGGTTAGGTGGATTGGCCATGATAAATTGCCCTTAGTGTCCGAAATTGCCCTTAGTGTTGGGTGGGGTTACTGGGTTATGGGGATGGGGTGGAGGTGTTGACCTTGGGTAGGGTGCTCTTTCCAAGAGCCGGTGCAGACTCGATGGGCCGAATGACCTCCTTCTGCACTGTAAATTCTATGATCTATGTGCCTCCGGGCTACCAAGGAGGCAAAGGCCAACACCAGCCTCTCTCACCACCTGCACTCCAGGATCCTTCAAAAGTCCAAATATTGCCCCCCACGGGCTCAGAACCACCTTCACCCCCAGAATCTTTGACATTGTGTCTGCAAACACTTTCCAAAACACCTCTAGCCTTGGACATGCCCAAAACATATGGACATGGTTCGCCGGCCCCCCTGCACACTGCCCACTCCCATCCTCCACCCCTGCAAAGAACCAGCTCATCCTGGACACCATCATGTGTGCCCAATACACCACTTTGAGCTGGATGCAACTCAGTCTTGCACACAATGAGGATGAATTCACCCTCTGCAAGGCGCACTCCATACACCATAAGACATAAGAGCAGAATTGGGACATTCGGCCCATCGTGTCTGCTCCGCCATTCAATCAAAGCTGATATGTTTCTCATCCCCATTCTCCTGCCTTCTCCTCATAACTCTGATCCGCTTATTAATCAATAACCTATCTATTTCTGTCTTAAAGGCACTCAGTGATTTGGCCTCCACCAGCCTCAAAACCTACCCCCCCCCCTTTGCTACTCCCCCAGCTCCTCCCACCTGCACCTTACTTATTGCACCAAAGCGCTCTCTCTCTCTCTCCATTAACTCCCCATAATTGTCCAACAGCCTGCTCTCCCCTATTTCCTCCTCAGACAGAATCTTATCCTGTAACCCCAGGGGTGGCAGCTTCGGGAATGAGGCCAGCTCCTTTCTCATAAAGTGCCTAACTTACAGGAACCCAGTCCCCTTTGGTAATTGATACGTCACCTCCAATTACCCCTATCCGCAAACCTCCCCCAATAAACAAGTCCCTAAAGTACTCTATCCCCACCCTACTTCCTAAAATTAGAATCCAACCCAACCGTGTCAAACGTGTGGCTGCCGCAAATCATGCCCAAAGGGATGTGCCCTCCATTTTGAAGTGCTGCTGGCATTGGTTCCACACCCTCAATGCTGACACCACCATAGGGCTCGTGGAGTATTTAGCTGGCGGGAACGGAAAAGGCGCCTGCAATAATGCCCACAAGTTGGTCCTCCTACACAAGGCCCCCTCCATCTCTCTGCACAACAACCTTATCTCCACCACCCACTTCCTAAACTTTGCGCTGTTTGCTACCCAATAATAATTCTGCAGGTTTGCCAATTCCAGCCTCCCTCTCTGCCTATCCCACTCTGAGAACACCTTCCTAGTCTGGAAAACCTTGCCCACCCATATAAACTCTGAGTTCATTTTATTGACCCTCCTAAAAAAGGACTTGGTCACAAAAATCAGAAGGTTCCGGAAGACAAACAAAAACTTTGGCATCACCGTCATCTTTACTATCTGGACCCTCCCAGCTAATGATAACAGCAAAACGTTCCACCTCCTAAATTCCCTCTAATTCACCAAGTTCAACTTATGCTGCTGCGCCCCGATCAGCCGAAACAGCAGCTTCCCCAGTCTTCTCCCTTGCCCCTGCACATTGATATGGAACAACTCACTTCTCCCCATATTCCTTATATTCCAAAAACAGTTCAAATTTGCCCAAGATTCCCATAATCCTATCAAAACTCTCTACTGGATTTGAAATATACAGCAGGATATTGGCCACGTACAAAGAGACTTGGTGCTCTCCCCCCTCACCTCACAATATTCCTCCCCGAGGCAATGCTCCCCATTGGCTATGGCTGAATGCCATAGCCAACAGCTCAATTGTTTGGGCAAAAGGCAACAGTGACAGCGGAGACCCCTGCCTCGTACCCCGCTGAAATCCAAAGTAACCCAAACTGATGTTATTCGTCCAGACACTCGCCTTAGGGACCTTATATAGCACCTCACCAAATCGACGCGGTCAACATGGCGCTGGGCAGGCGCCCTTGAAAACAGCCCCCGCGGCGATTCTCCGCGGTCAACCAGCCGAATTCCCACCGAGTTCCGCCAGCAATGGTTCCAACCTGGTACCACCCGGCGGGAGCTCAGACCCGCGGCCGCAGTGCCATCCTGGTGGGGGGGGGGGGAAGGGGGGGATCAGACTCTGGGAGGGGACTGCACGACAGCCAGACCTGTGATTGGGGGCTACCGATCGGTGGGCACGCGCGATCTGGAGGGGGCCTACCTCCTTCCGCGCGGGCCTGCTGTGTCGCTACACCATGTTGCGCAGCGCTGGCGCGGAAATGGCCACACGCACATGTGCGGCCCCGCAGTGCAGGGCCGCATATCGGTGCAGGAGCAACACGGAACACTCCTCCGCCGGGCTGGCTCCCAGAGGCCCGTTGACGCCGGCATGAAACACCGGTGTTTACGCCGGCGTGAACACTTGGCCGGGATTTTGGAGAATCCCAGCCCATGTCTTTCTTGAATAGGGCCGCTTTGACTCTATTAAACCTGACCCATTGCTTGGCCATCTCCGCTCACAAGTCCTGATAAATATGCACCGCATGGCCTTCTCAAGTGCACTCTCCCGTCTCCTTCAGCCGCTGCAGAATTTTCTCTTTGTCCAAATAACGGTCCTCCCTCACCACAATCACCCTCGATGGCTCACCTGCCTTCAGCTTCCTCCTTAGTAACCCATGCGCTCGACTCACATCAGGTCAGTCAAAGACCTCCACTCCCCCACCAACCTCTCAAACATCTTCGTCATGTGTTGTGTGGCCTGAGTTCCCTCGATCCCTCAGGCAGACCCACAATCTGAAGATTCTGCCCCTCAAGCGATTCTCCAAGTCATCCACCTTCTCTCTTACCTTCTTGCCCTCCGCCACCAGCACAATTTCCACCTCCAATGAAGCCAACCAATCCTCGTGGTCAGCCACAGACGCCTCCACCTTCTGGAGCGACGCATGCTGCACCTCCAACCTTTGCTCCACCCTCTCTATGGCTGCCTGGATAGGGCCAGCCACCCCGCCCAGGTCTTCTGAGGCCTCCTTTACTGCTGCTCAAACATAGCCATCTGGAACTCTGCCAACTGTTTTGTCAGCCACTGGGCAGGCAACGACGCTACAGAGCTCTCCGCCATCTTTCTGTCGCAGTTCGAGAGATCTCCTCGTCTTACTCTTGCCCCTTAACTTCTTGTACTCCTCATTTGATAGGCCCCAGACAACCCCTGCTGGAGGAGAATTCTTAGTCCCTTATACTTAAACACTTTCCATCTACATAACTCCTCCCGAAACGGGCAAAAAGACCCAAGACCCACTTCAAGCAGGAGCCACTTAATGTGCAACCACTCACACATGGCCACCACCAGAAGTCTGACATCTAAAGTTTTTGATGACTCAATTTCTTTAAATAGCCAATGAGAATAAAGAGTCCTTCCCGTTCTTACACAATGCCCTCTTCTCAGACTGGGTAATTACATTCCACTGTTTATACCCCTCTCCATGGGCGGGATTCTCCCATTCGGCGGCAGAGTGTCCACGCCGTCGGAAACGCCGTCGCGTTTCACGATGGCGTGAACGGGCCGCTGGGAGTACTGATTCTGGCTCCTACAGGGGGCCAGCACGGCATTGGTGCGGTTCACGCCACTCCAGCCTCCCATCCCGGCGCGAACTGGGCGCCTCGGGATCTGCGCAGTGGCGCCGGCGCCAACACGTGCATGCGCGGTGGCCTCCCTCAACACGCCGGCCCCAACGCAACATGGCGCAGGAGTTCAGGGTCCGGTGCAGAAGAGAATAGGCCCGGGGAGCGAGAGGCCGAATGGTGTGCCCCAATCGCTGGCCAGGCCCCATCGGAGCCCCTCCCCCCCGTACGCAAAGTTCCCGCCGGCTGCGACCAGGTGTGGACGGCGCCGGCGGGCCTCTGCCTTTTTAGAGCGGCCGCACGGCCCATCCGGAGAATCTGCGGCCCGGCCGCATACAGCGACCGGCGCCGCGCCAAAGGCGCCAATTCTCCACGTCGGGGCGGCGTGGCTCGGTTGCGGGGATTCGCCGGTCCGGCCCCGGGCTGGGAGAATCCCGCCCCATGTCTCAGCTGTGATCAGAGAATCAGACTCTCCAACTTGACAGTTGCTCGTACATTAACCAGCATTCACCCAAGCTGCTCATACTTTTAAAAATAATTGCAGACCATGGAAATATCTGTTCCAGTGGTATCAATCATTGTATTGGATTGGAAGATTTACTTCAAAGGATTTTACCTAATTTGACTATAATTTCTTGAGTAAGCCAACGGATTATTTCATTGTTTTTTTTACCAGTGTTTCATGATTTTAGAAGAATGGTGTCAAGTTACTGCAACAGTAAAATATAGTTTCAGAGCTGTCAAGTGATAGATGTGGTGGCTGTATATTACTGTCCTGGTTCAATTTGCACAGCATGGTTCCAGCTCCTCGTGTATTTTGATTGGCCTCAAGTAAGAAATGCAGGAGACCAGTAACAAGGTTAACCATTTTTTTGTATAGATAGTAATCAAACTCTGAAGAATTAGCAGTGAATCCGGTACTATTCATCTCTTTAATCTAGTATTGTTGTATTCCAGAAGAATTACTTTTTTGGGGGGGATGTTATTCAGGAAATTTGCAGATGTCAATGAGCGTTTGTAGCTTTACCAAATGATTTGAATTGAATCCCAGCAAAGGTTAGCACAATGACAGAAGAGTCTATACTCAATAATATGTTTTTAATTTTGTCTGCATTCCTAACTTTGAATCCAATTGTGAAGGTCGAAGTGAAATCTGCTTTGAAAGAAAATGTGATATTTTAAAACAATAAACATGGCTCCTCAATTTCATTCACTTCCAAAAAAAACCCTTGATTTATCTATCACTATTTGCCCTCGGACAGACATTACAGTATTCACTAGTGACACATTTTTCACAAGTTTTCAGTTTTCTAAGAAGAATATCCTTTTGAATACAAGTGTAGCCAGTTTGTTTCTTAATTTGCAATATACTGATGTTTCTGCTACTTCCATTTATATCCAACTTCCAGAACATACGTGTGTCAGAAAGGGAATTCCATCATATTCCAAATCATATTGGCTGAAACAGGGGCAGAATGGGTCTCTAACCTGGCCAAAATGGTTCTGGAGTCCTGATTCCTTTAGTACTGCTCCTGAACCCATTTTCACCAGGGGTGAAATGGGGCCAGGTTATAGTTTGCACATCCATGATTCACAGGGAGAGCTGAACATATGAAAATGCAGGTACTTTCAAACAGATCCAATTCTTGTTCATGGAAAGTTGCAAAACACAACTCGTGTACTTTGGACATTTGAGCAAGAGGTCTAATTGGTCAGGGCTATTTAGACCCTTAAGGGATAGATCCATAGACCCCTTTGGTGAAGTAGGCTGCCCTTTGGGAGAGATCAAGTGTCCTTTGGGATTGTTAAATGCAGATATGAATGTGTGCAAAAAGTGGATAAACTCATTGGAACTGTCATGCCAATTGCAACATGGATTGGTGCTGCATGACTGATTGTACAGCCTATCATCACAGTTGGGGCTTGTAAGTTCACAGTTTGATTGACAGCTCCAAATTTTTGTTGTGGGGCTATGAAAACCAATGTGTGTTTTCATAAAACGGGAAAGTTGGCCAATCCATGGCTTACAAGGGAATTTAGAGATGGTATTTGATCCAAGGAAGAAGCATACAAATTGGCCAAGAAAACAACAGGTCTGAGGATTGGGAGCAGTTTAGAATTCAGCAAAGAAGGACCAATGGATTGAGTAAGAGGGGGAAAAAGTGTACAAGAATAAGTTTGCAGGGAACATAAGAACAGACTGTAAAAGTTACTATAGATACATAAAGAGAAAAAGATTGGTGAAGATAAATGTAGATCCCTTCCAGTCAGAGACAGGGGAATGTATAATAGGGGACAAAGAAATGGCTGAGCAACTAAATACATACTTTGGTTCTGTCTTCACTAATGAGCACACACATCTGATAGCAGAAATTTTGGGGAATACATGGTTTAATGAAAGGGAGGAACTGAAGAACATCAATATTAGTAGAGAAATGATGTTGGGGAAATTGATGGGATTGAAGGCTGATAACTCCTCTATTTAAAAAGGGACGTAGAGAGAAAAAAGGGAATTTTCGACCAGTAAGACTAACATCGGTAGTGGGGAAAGTTCTGGAATCCGTTAACAAAGATTTTACAGCAGAGCACTTAGCAAACAGTGGCAGGATCGGATAGAGTCAGCATGGATTTATGAAGGGACATCATGCTTGACCAATCTACTGGAGTTCTTCGAGGATGTAACTAGTAGAGTTGACAAAGGGGTGTGTGGTATCTTTGTACTTTCAGAAGGTTTTTGACAAAGTTCCGCATAAGAGATTAGCATGTAAAATTAAAGCACATGGCATTGGGGGTAGTATATTGAGATGGATAGAAAACCGGTTGGCAGACAGGAAACAAAAAGTATGAATTAACAGGTCTTTTAAAAATTGGCAGACTAATGGGGTATCGCAGGGATCAATGCTGGGACCTCAGCTGCTCACAAAATAAATTAATGATTTAGATGAGGGAAATAATATCTCCAAATTTGCAGATGACACCAAGTTAGGTAGGAGGGTGAGCTGTGAGAAGGATGCAGAGATTCTTCAGTGTGATTTGAACAAGTTGAATGAGTGGGCAAATGAATGGCAGATGCAGTATAATTTGGATAAATGCGAGGTTATCCACTTTGGCAGCAAAACCGAGAAGGCAGACTATTATCTGAATGGCCATAAATTAGGAAAGGGGAATTTATAACATGACCTGGGTGTCCTCATACATCAGCCACTGAAGGTAAGCATGCAGGTACAATTTGCGGTAAAGAAGGCAAATGTTATGCCGGCCATCATTGCGAGAGGATTCGAGTACAGGTGCAGGGATGCCTTGCTGCAATTATACAGGGCCTTGGTGAGGCCAAACCTGGAATATTGTGTGCAGTTTTGGTGTCCTTATCTGAGGAAGGATGTTCTTGCTCCAGAGGGAGTGCAACAATGGTTTATCGGACTTGATTCCTGGGATGGCGGGACTGATGTATAAGGAGAGATTGAATCGGTTAGGATTGTATTCAGCCTGTTCAAATCCCGCTGAAGCATCTCTGCATCCTTCTCACAGTTTATCCTCCCGCCCAACTTTGTATCATCTGCAAATTTGGAAATACTACATTTAATTCCCTCGTCCAAATCATTAATATATAATGTGAACAGTTGGGGTCCTAGCACAGATCCTTGCTGTACTCCACTAGTCACTGCCTGCCAATCAGAAAAAGACCCATTTATTCCAACTTTTTGCTTCCTGTTTGCCAACCAGTTTTCTATCTATCTCAAGACGCTACCTTCAATCCCATGCGCCTAACTTTACATAATAATCTGCAATGAGCGACCTTGTTGAAAGCCTTCTGAAAGTCTAAATATACCACATCCTGGTCAACTCTACTAGTTACATCTTCAAAGAATTCTAGTAGATTTGTCAAGCCTGACTTCCTTTTCGTAAATCCATGCTGACTTTGGCTGATCATGCCACTGCTTTCTACCCATCTCAAGACACTACCCGCAATCCCATGCGCTTTAACTTTACATAATAATTTGCGATGTGAGATCTATTCGAAAGCCTTCTGAAAGTCTAAATAAACTGTATCCACCGTGTCTCCCTGGTCAACTCTACTAGGTATGTTTTCAAATAATTCCAATAGATTTGGCGACCATGATTTCCCTTTCATAAATTCATGCTGACTTTGTTTAATTATTCCACTGCTTTCCAAATACTGTGCTATGAAATCCTTGATAATGGACTCTAGCAACTCTAGTTCAGGAGAATGAGGGGGATCTCATAGAAACCTATAAAATTTTAACAGGACTAGACAGGGTAGGGTAGAAGCAGGAAGAATGTTTCCAATGGTGGGGGTATGTCCAGAACCAGGGGCCACAGTCTGAGGACACAGGGTAGACCATTTAGCACAGAGGTGAGGAGAAATATCTTCACCCAGATAGCGGTGAGCCTGTGAAATTCGTCAGCACAGGATGTAGTTGAGGCCAAAACATTATGTTTTCAAGAAGCAGTTAAATAAAGGACTTAGAGCGAAGGGGATCAAAGGATATGGGAAAAAGTGGGGTTAGGCTATTGGGTTGGATGATCAGCCATGATCATAATGAATGGTGGAGCAGGCTCGAAGGGCCGAATGGCCTCCTCCTCCTACTTTCTATGTTTCTATGATTTAGCGTCATGGCCTATATCTATCCCTCATCCACTCATTAATTGGCTGTCGTATTTACCTGCAAAACAACAGAAAATGTTTCTTTTAAATAATCACTGCCTGTAGAGTGATTTGCGATGTGACATGAAAATCACTAAATAATTGCAAGTTTGATTTTTTTTTTTTTTGAGTCTCTTTTCTTGCTTGAGGTCATACAAGCTGAAAATTATTTATTCAAGTAGGGTCATCGATATAAATTTTCTGCTGGAGCTTCACTTTCAATAAACAAGACTTGTAGTTTGTAGTCAAAGCCATTTAGTTTCATGGTGTTTACTTTTCCATCTGTTGAAGACTAATCCAGTCAATTTAGTAAAGCCCATTTTAGCAATGTGGGGAACATTTTGGTCAGCTGCAGGACAACACTATGTCAGCAAGATGGCAAGGCTCTACTGATTTAAATGCCATTATCTTTTTAGTCTGTTTTTAAAACAGCTGCTACCATCAGACAACAAAAATAAGAATATGCAAATATTTTGATCGCATCCACTTTAAAATAGATGGAGAAGCAGTGGTGTAGTAGTAATTTCACTGGGCGAATAATCCAGCGATCGAGGGTAATGCTCTGCGGATGCGGGTTTGAATTCCACCATGGTAGATGATGAAATTTGAACCCAGTAAAAATAAAGCTGGAATTAAAAGTCTAGAGATGACCACAAAACCATTATCAATTGTTGTAAAAACCCCATCTGGTTCACTAATGTCCTTTAGGGAAGGAAATCTGCCCTAAATATGATTCCCGACCCATAGTCATGTGGTTGACTCTTAACTGCCTTCTGAAATGGCACTCAGTTCAGGAGCAATTAGGGATGGAAGAATAAATGCTGGCTTTGCCAATGACACACACATTCAATGAATTGAAAAAATATATTTTTGAACCCTATTAAAAGTATGTACTTATCTCGTATTGCCTTTTGTTTTATTGCAATATGGAGCAAAGTTGAAGAACATGTTTGACCATAAGACAGGAGCAGAAGTCAGCCATTCGGCCCATCGAGTCTGCGCCGCCATTCAATGCGTTCATGACTGATCTGACAAGATAATTCTCAATTCCATTTTCCCACCTTATCCCCATGACCCTCGATTCCTTTACTGATTAAAAATCTGTCTGTCTCAATTTGAACATACTTAACCACCCAGCCTCTCCAGCACTCCGCAGTAAAGAATTCCACAGAGCCACTGCCCTCTGAGAGATTAAATTCCTCCTCATCTCTGTCTTAAACGCCAACACCTTACTCTGAGATTATGTCCCCAGTCCTAGATGCCCCACAAGGGGAAATAATTTCTCAGCGTCTACCCCACCAAGCCCCCTATGAATCCTATATGTCTCAACAAAGTGGCCTTTTGATTCTTCTTAACTTCAATGAGTGCAGGCCCAATTTACTCAACCTCTCATGAGAAAATCCCTCCATACCCAAGATCAACCTCGTGAACTTTTTCTGGACTGTCTCCAATTCAGTATATCTTTATAGGGGGCCAAAGCGGTTCACTGTATTCCATAGAATCATATAAATTACAGTGCAGAAGGAGGCCATTTGGCCCATCATGTCTGCACCAGCCCATGGAAAGAGCACCCTACTTAAGCCAATGCCTCCTCCCTATCACAGTAATCCGACCTCACATTTTGGACACTAATGGCAATTTAGCATGGCCTATCCACCTAACCTGCATATCTTTGGACTGTGGGAGGAAACTGGAGCACCCAGAGGAAACCCACAAAGACGTGGAGAATGTGCCATCTCCACACAGACAAATAAAAATAATTTTATTCTTCCATCCCTAATTGCCCCTGAACTGAATGCCATTTCAGAAGACAGTTAAGAGTAAGCAGATACCCTCCCCTCACCCTCCCCATCCCCCCAGCCCGTGAACACCAGTCCCGCCTCAAAAGAACGAAGAAGAAGACCGAGAGGAGAGCGATGGTCAGAGTACCCTAGTAATAGTATTAGAATACACAGCAATCAAACTAATAACACAATTCCCAACAACTCAGAACAATAACATTTTGACAATTTAACACATTTACAAGTTTCCAATCCCTTGGTCTCGAAGAAACTTATCCGCCTCCTCCGAGGTGTCCAAGAAGTATTCCTTTTTACGGAAGGTGATCCACAAGTGAGCCGTATACAACATATCAAATCTCACATATTCCTTGTGGAGAACTGCCTTGACTTTATTAAACCCGCACGGCATTTAGCCAGTTCCACACCCCAATCGGGGTATATCCTGATAACATTCCCCTGTCATGCTTGCTTGGCCCACCTCAGGTTTTTTTCCTTGACCAGGAATCTATGCAGATGCGCCACAATCGCCCTTGGTTGTTCACCTGCCTCCAGTTTCCATCTCAGCGCCCTGTACGTGCGGTCAACCTCTCGGGGACGATTAAAAACCTCCTCCCCTACCAGCTTCCGCAACATCTGTGCTACATTCTCCAATGGTTGCAAACCTTCCAGCCTTTCCGGAAGACCCACTATCTGGATGTTCAGCCGCCGCCCTCTGTTCTCCAGCCACCCTGTCCCGTACCTTTTTTTAAAAAATGTGTTTATTGGGTTTTGTTGTACATGGTATAAATACAAATGTGCACACACAAAAACAAAAGAAGAAAAAAACAAATAATGAGAGAGGTTTTCTTTTACAAAAACGATGGGGGTGGGGTGCACCTGGGTGGTGGCCCTAATGCTATTTACGTTTTGGTCAGCTTTTTATTACTATTCAATTGCGTGAGCTTCGGCCTTGGATTGTCCCTTTTTCCCATTATTTTTTCCTCTTTTCGCCTTGCTGTATTTGTTGTGGCCGTTGTCCTCCTCTGTGCTTTCTACCCCATTTGTGTTCCCTTTTCTTTTCTCCCTTCTGGTTCTCCTCTATTGTCCCCCCCGCCTGCCCCCTCCTTCCCTCTTCCCCCCCTTCTTCCCTGCTAACTCCTTTTTCTCTCGCTGGGTTTGGCTACCCCTTGTTTCCCTTGGTCTTCCCTCACTCCCTTCTCTTCTATCGGCTACCTCCTCCTAGCTCCTTGCTACTTAATTGTTGGCCACAAACCGGTCCCTGAAGAATCCAGTGAATGGCTCCCTTGTTTTGAGGAAGCCATCTTCTGACCCATGGATGGCGAATTTGATTTTCTCCATTTGGAGAAATTTTGATAGGTCGGACAGCCAGTCTGCAGCTTTAGGTGGTGCTGCCAGCCGAGAAGGATTCTACGGTGGGCGATCAGGGTGGCAAAGGCAAGGGCAATCCGCCCTCCTCCCCATGAACAGATCTGGCTGGTCTTATACCCTGAAGACTGCCACTTTTGGGTATGGCTCCACCCTTATTCCCACCACTTTGGACATTGCCTCGAAGAAGGCTGTCCAGTACCAGCAAATCTGGGGCAAGACCAGAACATGTGGACGTGGTTGGCTGGGTCCCCTTGGCACTATTCACATCTGTCCTCCACCTCTGTGAAGAACCAGCTTATTCGGGTTCTGGTTAAGTGGGCTCTATGTACCATTTTTAGTTGCATTAGGTTGTCTTGCGCATGTGGAAGTGGAGTTGACCTTGTGTCGTGCTTCGCTCCAGAGTCCCCACCCTATTTCAAACCCCAGTTCTCCCTCCCATTTCCTCCTCGTCGCGTCCAATTCGGTGTCGGCCCTCTTTAACAGTCGTCCGTACATGTTGCTACAATGTGCTCCTCGCCAATGAGTCTGTGAACATCTGCTGCGTCCATTAGTTCTTCTAATAGTGTCTGTCTCGGTGGCCGTGGGTTTTTAAGCTGCAGGTACCTTGCGTTCGGTGCCCCCTGCTAGTTGAAACCTCTCTGTCAGTTCGTCCAGTGTTGTGACCCTACCGTTGGTGTATAGGTCTCTAACTGTCAATGTCTCCATGTCCTGTCTCCATCTTTTAAAGATGGCATTAGTGAGTGCCAGCGTGAACCTGTGGTTATTGCTGATGAAGCCTTGTCGAACATTTCGGTCAGGCCGAATTGCTGTTGTAATTGGTTCCAGGGCTGGAGTGTAGCTACCACTACTGGGCTCCTTGAGTGTATTTTGAGTGGGGCTGGGAGTCCTGCTGTGGCGAGGGCCCAGAGCGAGGTCCCCTTGCAAGAGGCCTCCTCCGTGCGCACGCACTTGGCTTCTGGCTCCTTTATCCATCCCATCACTCTTTCCGCTGTCGCTTCCCAGTGGCAGTATTGTAGGTTTGAGAGGGCTAGCCCCCCCCTGAAGTAGACCCCCCCCCCTACAAACACCATGATTAGTTTGTCCAGTGAGTTGAATAAGACCTTGGGGATATTGATCGGGATGGATTTTAGTCAGAAGAGGTACCTGGGCAGCACATTCATTTTGATCGTCTGCACTCTCCCCGCAAGGGAGAGTGGGAGTGTGTTCCACCTCTGCAGGTCTTTTTTTACATCCTCTCTCAGACTGGTTAGCTTACAATTGTTAACCCTGTTCAGTCATGAGCGATTTGAATCCCCAGGTAGCAGAATTTGTTTAAACGGCAGTCCCACCAGTGCTGCTCCTCCCCCTTGCGGGTTCACCGAGAAGATCTCACTTTTGCTCATGTTGAGTTTGTAGGCCGAGAAAGCACCAGACTCTTTCAGGAGCGCGATAATTCCTACCATGCTGCTTTGTGGGTCCGAGATGTAGAGGAGCAGGCCATCTGCATAGAGCAAGACTCTGTGCTCTCTACCTCCTCTTTGGATTCCCCTCCCGTTCTTTGCTGCTCTGAGTGCGATCGCTAGTTGTTCGATCACTAGGGGGAACACCAGTGGGGACAACGGGCATCCCTGCCTGGTGCCCCTGTTCAGCTGGAAGTACTGGCAGCTGGTGGTATTAGTCTGAACGCTCGCCATGGGAGCGTTGTACAATAGTTTCACCCTGGCGGTGAAACCTGTTCCGAGCCCGAATCAATGAGGTACTTCCACTCGACTCTGTTGAAGTCCTTTTCTGCGTCTAGGGAGATGATCACCTCAGGTGCTCTTTCCCCAGATGGGGGTCATGATCACATTCAGCTGGTGCCTGATGTTCGATGTTCACTGTCTACCTTTGACAAAGCCGTTTGATCTTCTGCGACTATGTCTGGCAAGCAGTTCTCCAGCATCTTGGCTAGGATCTTGGCCAATATTTTGGCGTCTAAAGTTTAGTTGCGAGATGTGTCTGTATGAACCGCATTCAGTTGGGTCTTTGTCTTTTTTAGGTATTAGCGAGATTGAGGCTTGTGCCAGTGTAGGTGGCAGTGTGCTCCTCGCCAATGAGTCTGTGAACATCTGCTGCAGGTGCGGGACCAGTGCTGTTGCAAATTTTCTTGAAAGGTCCACTGGGAAACCGTCCGGTCCCAGTGCATGGAACTAATACTCTCCATGACCTCTCCCAGTTCCAGCAGTGATTCCTCCCCCACTACTAGTATGTCCAGTCCATCGAGGAACTGTTTCATCCCCCAGTCCCCCTGCTGGGGGCTCCAAGGTGTACATTTCCTGGTAAAAGGCCTCAAAGGTTTTGTAGACCTTGTCTGGGTCTGTTTCTAATGTGCTTCTGCTGTCTCTAATTTGCGTGATTTCTCTTGTGGCTGCCTGCTTTCTCAGCTGGTGTGCCAGCAGGCAGCTGGCTTTGTCACCATATTCATATAGGGTCCCCCGTGCCTGGCGAAGTTGGTGCACTGCTTTCCTCATGGAAAAGTCCATTTTAGCTTTTCCCTCTCTGTCAGGAGCTCTACGGTCGGGGCCTCGGAGTATTTACTGTCTACCTCTGTCTGCTACATGCTCCATGCTAGCTTTCCCGCAAGTGTGGTGACCCCACCCTCCTGGGAGTTACTGTCCCATTTTTTCCTCGCCCGCTCTCTGTATTTTCTGCTGTTCTTTCGCCGTCTTATCCTACACTTTTCCCGATTGCCACTCTGCCCTCCTTCTGCCGCTACTCTTGTTTTCTTGAACGAGGCCACGTTCTCCTGCGTGGAGTGGTCTCTCAGGTGGTGACTTGCTGCTGCTTGTCTCTCAGGATGTGTTTGGGGGGGAGAGGTATCTCTCTCATCTCCCCCCCCCCCCCCCTCCGTGTCAGCTTGCTGTCGTTCCTTGCCTTGCGCTCTTTATCGCTTCCCCTGTTGTCGCTGCTCCAGTCCGCATTCTGCGACAAACTTGTCCGCTTCAGCAGGGGCTGTGAAGAAATGTTCCTTGCCCTGGTATGTGACCCAGAGCTTGGCTGGCTACAGCATTCCAAAGCGTACGCCATTCTTGTACAGCGCGGCTATCGCCCTGTTAAATTCCGCCCTGCTCTTGGCCAGGTCAGCCCCAATGTCCTGATAGATTCTGATTCTGTGTCCTTCCCAGCTGCAGTTCTTGGTCTGCCTGGCCCAGCGCAAGATTCTTTCCCAGTCCTGGAACCAATGCAGTTTTGTTATTACTGCCCGTGGTTGGGCCCCCGGTTTTGGATTTCGGTCGCACAACCGGTGAACCCTGTCAATTTCTGGTGGGTTGGGGAAAGTCTCCCTTCCCAGCAGGTTACCCAGCATCTGGGCCACATAGTTTGTGGGGTCCCTACCCTTGATTCCCTCCAGTAGGCCCACAATCCGCAGGTCTTGCCTTCTTGAGCAGTTCTGCAGATCCTCAACTTTTCCCCTCAGACTGCCCTGCATCGCGACCAACCTCGCCACCTCTTTCTCCAGTGCCTGTTAGCTCTGGTCAGTTGAGGCTTTCTCCAAGTCTTTGATTGTTGCTTCTTGGGCTTCCGGACTCTTTTCCGCTCTGCTCAGGGTGAGCTGTATCTGTGCCAGGGTTTCAGCTACCACATCTTTCACTGCAGCCTGGATATCTGTTTTTAGCTCCTGCCGATGTTACCTCAGTGCTTCTGAGAGGGTCACCATCCAGTTCCCCTCCGGTGAGGGAGGGCTTTGTGCGTGGCTGGTCTGCCCTTCTCGCTCCAGCGAAACTTGCCCTCCGCCGCCTCGTGCGCTGATCGGCTCATCTGACTGTCTCCGTTCCACTCCTGGCCTCTGTTCGGACCCTGGACTGGCTTTTTCCGGGCAATTTTCTCCTCTCTTTCTTCCCCTGTTTTACTAAGGTTTAGGGAACGAGTTGCCGAGTTTTCTGGCGAGTTTTCACTAAAAAGTGAAGGAGCAGTGCTCCGAAAGCTAGTGATTTGAAACAACCTTGTTGGACTTCAACCTGGTGTTGTAAGACTTCTTACTGTGTGATGTACGATCAATTGCACAAATACAACTGAGGCTTTCTTGCTCTAAGATGAGTGGCCTCCCACAGCAGCTGGCGAAATGGCTGCTACACGGAAGACACACACATTTATACTCCACCTACTGGGCGAAGCCAGCAGGCAGGGACTACCGTCGTACCTGTAGTACAGGTCCTACCAGACATCACCTAATATAGGTGCAACAGTGGTTTACCACATTCACCCCCTGTTAAAATTGAGTCCGGCGGGGGTGGTGGAGAATTATATACAACAACTCAATTTTACATGTACAATTTTTGTGAGAAAAAAAATGTCTTTTGAAGTCCAGTGGACCAGTTAGAGATTCAACCGGTCCGGGGCCTTGATGTGCCGCTGGGAGCGACGCAGTGGTGGCAGCGATGCCGATGCTGGTCTGGTCTTCGGTGACTCCGGGAGCGTGCCAAAATCCTCTTCATCCTCCGGTGTAGGCAGGGGGAAGACGGATGGTCCTGGGGGGATTGCTGCTGGGAGCGCCGGGGGAGGGGTGTGTGTGTGTGGGGAACATGCTGGTGCCAGGTCCCTGAGGGAGACAGTATCCTGGCGGCCGTCGGGGTACACCATGTAGGCATACTGGGGGTTTGCATGGAGCAACTGCACCCTCTCCACCAACGGGTCCGTCTTGTGGATTCGGACGTGCCTACGGAGAAGGACGGGTCCTGGAGCTGCGAGCCAAGTCGGGAGCGCCACCCCGGATGTGGACTTCCTGGGGAAGGCAAAGTGACGTTCATGGGGTGTGTTGTAAGTAGCGGTGCACAGTATTGACCGAATGGAGTGTAGTGCATCAGGGAGGACCTCCTGCCAGCGGGAGGCCGGGAGGTTCCTGGACCATAGGGCCAGTTGGACGGCCCTCCATACCGTCCCGTTCTCCCTCTCTACCTGCCTATTTCCCCGGGGGTTATAGGTTGTCGTCCTGAGCAGGAACTGACGCAGCTCATCACTCGTGAATGAGGATCCGCTGTCACTGTGGATGTAGGCGGGGAAACCGAACAGAGCGAAGATTGTGTTGAGGGCTTTGATGACGGTCATGTCGGGGCATGGGATGGTGAAGGGGAATCTGGAGTACTCATCGACCACACTGAGAAAATACTTATTACGGTCGGTGGAGAGGAGGGGCCCTTTGAAATCCACGCTGAGGCGCTCAAAGGGGTGGGAGGCCTTCACCAGGCACGCACGGTCCGGCTGGTAGAAGCGTGGCTTGCACTCCGCACAGACCTGGCAGTCCCTGGTGATTGTCCGTACTTCCTCGACGGAGTAGGATAGATTGTGGGCCTTTATAAAATGGTACAACCGTGTGACTCCCGGGTGACAAAGGCTGTCATGCAGGGCACGGAGTCGGTCTACTTGTGCGCTGGCACATGTACCTCGGGATAGGGCGAATGGGGGCTCGTTGAGCTTGTCGGGGCCTCCACCTCAAGATCTTATCATTCTTGATCTTGCCCGGCTGTGTGTTATTGAACATGAAGGCTACCGACCGTTGGTCAGTGACGAGAGTGAATCTCCTACCGGCCAGGTAATGCCTCCAATGCAGCACAGCTTCAACGATAGTTTGGGCCTCTTTTTCGACGGATGAGTGCCGAATTTCTGGGGCATGAAGGGTGCGGGAAAAGAATGCCACGGGTCTGCCTGCCTGATTGAGCGTGGCGGTTAGGGCGACGTCTGATGCGTCGCTCTCCACTTGAAAGGGCAGCGTCTCATCTACTGCATGCATCCCGGCCTTGGCGATATCGGCTCTGATATGGACGAAGGCCTGTTGAGCCTCGGCCGTCAGGGGAAAATGGGTGGACTGTATGAGTGGGCGGGCCTTGTCCGCATAGCTTGGGACCCACTGGGCGTAGTATGAAAAGAACCCCAGACAGCATTTGAGGGCCTTGGGGCAGTGGGGGAGGGGGAGCTCCATGAGGGGGCGCACGCGGTTGGGATCGGGCCCGAGAACTCCATTCTGGACCACATAGCCGAGGATGGCTATGCGGTTCATGCTGAACACGCACATCTCCTAGTTGTAGGTGAGGTTTAGGAGAGTGGCGGTGTGGAGAAATTTGGCACGGTTCGCATCGTGGTCCTGCTGATCATGGCCGCAGATGGTGACGTTGTCTAGGTACGGAAAGGTGGCCCGTAAACTGTACCGGGCGACCATTCGGTTCATCTCCCTTTGGAAGACCGATACCCCGTTGGTGACGCCGAAGGGAACCCTGAGGAAGTGATCGAGGCGACCGTCTACCTCGAAGGCAGTGTATGGGCGGTCCTTTACGGATGGGGAGCTGGTGGTAGGCGGATTTGAGGTCGACCGTTGAGAAGACCCGGTACTGTGCAATCTGATTGACCAAATCAGATATGCGTGGGAGGGGGTACGCGTCGAGCTGCGTGTACCGATTGATGGTCTGGCTGTAGTCCACGACCATTCTGTGTTTCTCCCCAGTTTTAACTACTACCACTTGGGCTCTCCAGGGGCTGTTGCTGGCCTCAATGATGCCTTCCCGAAGCAGCCGCTGGACCTCGGACCTGATGAAGGTCCTGTCCTGGGTGCTGTACCGTCTGCTCCTGGTGGCGACGGGTTTGCAATCCGGGGTTAGATTTGCGAAGAGGGAAGGTGGATCGGCCTTTAGGGTCGCGAGGCCGCACACGGTAAAGGGTGGTAGGAGCCTGCCGAATTTCAGGGTTAGGCTCTGAAGGTTACACTGGAAGTCCAGGCCGAGTAGTAGGGCAGCGCAGAGATTAGGGAGGACGTAGAGGCGGAAGCCACTGAATTCTACGCCCTGGACCGTGAGTGTGACAGGACCCCCGGATCGCCACGGAATGGGATCCGGAGGCCAGGGAGATTCTTTGATTGGCGGGGTGTACCACAAGGGAGCAGCGCCTTACCGTATCCAAGTGGATAAAGCTTTCGGTGCTCCCGGAGTCCAGCAGGCAAGAGGTCACCTGTCCATCGATTTTAACACTGGTCGATGCGGTAGCCAGGTTGTGCGGAAGAGACTGGTCGATGGTTACTGAGGCGAGTCGTGGTTGGTCGTCGCTGGTGTCGGATGATGGGGTGCCCGGGGGGCATGGATCCTGGAACGCTGGTGGTGCCCATGTGCCGTGGGGGAGACAAGATTGCGGTGCCTGAAGATCTTGGGGAGGCCAAAATGGCAGTGCCCATGGGCCGCACATGGCAGGGTTGAAAAAGATGGTGGCGCCCATGGGCCGCGCGTGTTGCGCAGAGGGGAAGATGGCTAGCGCCCACTGGCCACGCTTGGTCTGAGGGGGAGAAGATGGCGGCGCCCACTGGCCACGTGTGGTCTGAGGGGGAGAAGATGGCGGCGCCCACTGTCCGCACGTGGTCTGGGGAGGTGAAGATGGCAGCTCCCATTGTCCGTAAATGAGGGGGGTGGGGGGACGATAGCAACGACTGCGCGGGCCTGGCACACCGCGGCGAAGTGCCCCTTCTTACCGCAAGCCTTACAAAGGGCAGTGCGGGCCGGGCAGCATTGGCGGGGGTGTTTCTGCTGGCCGCAAAAGTAACATCGGGGACCCCCCGGGGTTCCCTGGCTGGCGCGTGGCGCAGGCGTATTGGCTGGGTAAGGGCCCCGCTGGGACGGCCATCTGTGGGGTCCACAATGCGTAGGAGGGGTGGGCCGCGCGGCTGGGGGTGTAGGCCTGGATATTGCGCGAGGCAACCGTCATAGAGAGCGCTAGCTTCTTTGTCTCTGTGAGATCGAGCGTGGCCCCCTCTAGAAGTCGCTGGCATATGAGGTCCGACCCAATCCCCGTAACAAAAGCGTCCCGCATAAGGAGGTTTGAATGTTCCGTGGCCATAACGGCCTGACAGTCACAGTCCTGGACTAGTGGGATTAGGGCCCGCCAGAAGGCTTCTATGGACTCACGAGGGAGTTGAGAGCGAGTGGCGAGTACGTGCCTGGTGAAGAGCGTGTTCATCTTCTAGGCGTAATTTTCATTTTTTTAAAAATATATTTTATTGAAATTTTTCAAACAGAAATTTTCCGTTTTTACAACTTAATAAAGAAATATACATTAAACGTTATTTAAATAATATATTAAACTAACAACAAATGAAAAAAGAGATAAACCAAAAAGCAAATATCAACAACTGGCAAAAAACAAAAATACGGGATAATACCCCTCTTCTTCGTACCCCCGCCCCCCGGGTTGCTGCTGCTGTCTTTTCTGTTTTTCCATTATCGTTCCGCGAGATAGTCAAGGAACGGTTGCCACCGCCTGGTGAACCCCTGAGCCGATCCTCTTAACGCATATTTTATTCGTTCCAGTCTTATGAACTCTGCCATGTCGTTTATCCAGGCCTCCACGCCCGGGGGCTTCGCTTCCTTCCACATAAGTAGAATCCTTCGCCGGGCTACTAGGGACGCAAAGGCCAAGACGTCGGCCTCTTTCGCCTTCTGCACTCCCGGTTCTTCTGCAACCCCAAATATAGCTAACCCCCAGCCTGGTTTGACCCGGACCACCACCACCTTTGAAATCACTCTTGCCACACCCTCCCAGAACTCATGCAGTGTCGGACATGACCAGAACATGTGAGTGTGGTTCGCCGGGCTTCCTGAGCACCTTCCACATCTATCCTCCACCCCGAAAAACCTGCTCAGTCTTGCTCCCGTCATATGCGCTCTGTGTAGAACCTTAAATTGAATCAGGCTAAGCCTGGCACACGAGGACGAAGAATTTACCCTACTTAGGGCATCTGCCCACAGCCCCTCCTCGATCTCTTCCCCCAGCTCCTCTTCCCATTTTCCCTTCAGCTCCTCTACCATCACCTCCCCCTCGTCTCTCATCTCCCTGTATATTTCGGACACTTTACCTTCTCCAACCCATGCTCCCGAAATCACTCTATCCTGGATCCCTTGCGTCGGGAGCTGCGGAAATTCCCTCACCTGTTGCCTCGTAAATGCCCTCACTTGCATGTATCGGAAAGCGTTCCCTGGTGGCAACTTATATTTTTCTTCCAATGCTCCCAGACTTGCAAATGTCCCGTCTACAAACAGATCCGTCAGCTTCCTAATTCCTGCTCGCTGCCAACATTGAAATCCCCCATCTATCCTCCCCGGGACGAACCTGTGGTTATTCCTTATCAGGGACCACACCGAGGCACCCGTCACTCCCCTGTGTCGTCTCCACTGCCCCCAGATCTTCAAGGTCGCCACCACCACTGGGTTTGTGGTGTACCTTTTCGGGGAGAACGGCAGCGACGCCGTCACCAGCGCTTTTAGGCTCGTTCCCTTACAGGACGCCGTCTCCAACCTTTTCCACGCCGCACCTTCTTCTTCCCTCATCCACTTACAGACCATCGACACATTAGCGGCCCAATAGTAGTCACTCAGACTCGGCAGTGCCAATCCCCCTCTGTTCCTACTGCGCTGCAGGAACCCCCTCTTTACCCTCGGGGTCTTTCCCGCCCACACAAAGCCCATAATACTCCTGTCTATTTTTTTGAAAAAGGCCTTTGTAATCAGGATGGGAGGCACTGAAACACGAAAAGAAACCTCGGGAGGACCACCATTTTAACCGCCTGTACTCTGCCCGCCAATGACAGGGGCACCATATCCCACCTCTTAAAGTCCTCCTCCATCTGCTCTACCAGTCGCGTCAGGTTAAGTTTATGTAGGGTTCTCCAGTTCCTGGCCACCTGAATCCCCAGGTATCGGAAGTTCCTTGCCACTCTCCTCAGCGGCAGAGCATCTATCCCCCTGCCCTGTTCCCCGGGGTGCATCACAAAAAGCTCACTCTTTCCCATATTTAATTTGTATCCCGAGAACTCTCCAAACTCTCTGAGTATCTGCATTACCTCTGGCATCCCCTCTACCGGGTACGCCACATATAGCAGTAAGTCATCTGCATATAGTGACACTCGATGTTCCTCTCCCCCTCTAAGCACCCCCCTCCACCTCTAAGCACCCCCCTCCAGCTCTTAGAGTCCCTCAGCGCTATGGCCAATGGTTCAATTGCCGACGCGAACAGTAACAGGGACAGGGGGCACCCTTGTCTTGTACCCCTATGTAATCGAATGTATCCCGATCTTTGCCTGTTTGTAATGACGCTTGCCACCGGGGCCCCGTACAAGAGCTAACCCATCTAATGAACCCCTCCCCGAACCCAAATCTCTTCAGCACCTCCCACAGATAGTCCCACTCCACCCTATCGAATGCCTTCTCTGCATCCATCGCCACCACTATCTCTGCCTCCCCCTCCAGTGAGGGCATCATCATCACCCCCAGCAGCCTTCGTACATTGGCATTCAATTGTCTCCCCTTTACAAACCCTGTCTGGTCGTCATGTACCACCCCTGGGACACAATCCTCTATCCTTGTCGCCATCACTTTGGCCAGCAGTTTGGCGTCTACGTTTAGGAGGGAGATGGGCCTGTATGACACGCACTGCAGCGGGTCTTTGTCTCGTTTCAGAATTAGCGATATCGTCGCCTCCGACATTGTCGGGTGTATTATCCCCCTTTCCTTAGTCTCATTAAAGGTTCTCGCCGAGAGCGGGGCCAGCAGGTCCATATACTTCCTATAAAATTCCACCGGGAACCCGTCTGGTCCCGGGGCCTTCCCTGCTTGCATGTTCCCTATTCCTTCGATCACCTCATCCACCTCAATCTGCGCCCCCAGACCTGCCACCTCCTGCCCCTCTAGCTGATCCAAAAAGTGTATCATTCCTTCTTTCCCCTCCGGGGGTTGGGACTTGTACAGCCTCTCATTAAATGTCTTGAACACCTCGTTCACTTTCCCTACTCTCTGCTCCATCTTTCCCGTTTCGTCCCTAACTCCTCCGATCTCTCTCGCCGCTCCCCTCTTCCGAAGTTGTTGGGCCAGCAGCCGGCTCGCCTTTTCCCCATATTCATACTGTATCCCCTGTGCCTTCCTCCACTGTGTCTCTGCCTCTCCCGTGGTCAGCAGGTCAAACTCCGTCTGTAATCTTCGTCTCTCCCTGTATAGCCCTTCGTCTGGGGCCTCCGCATACTTCTTATCCACCCTCAAAATTTCCCCCACTAATCTCTCTCTTTCTTTACCCTCTTGTTTCCCCTTGTGGGCTCTGATGGAAATCAGCTCTCCTCTAACCACCGCCTTCAGCGCTTCCCATACTACCCCCACCTGGACCTCCCCATCGTCATTGACCTCCAGGTATCTTTCGATACATCCCCTCACCCTTCCGCATACCCCCTCGTCCGCCAGTAGTCCCATGTCCAATCGCCAGAGTGGGCGCTGCTCCCTTTCCTCTCCCAGTTCCAGATCCACCCAATGCGGGGCGTGATCTGACACGGCTATAGCCGAGTACTCCATTCCTGCCACCTTCGGGATCAGTGCCCGTCCCAAAACAAAAAAGTCTATCCAGGAGTATACCTTATGGACATGGGAGAAAAAGGAAAACTCTTTACCCATCGGTCTGGCGAATCTCCACGGATCTACTCCCCACATTTGTTCCATAAATCCCTTAAGCACCTTGGCCGCTGCCGGCTTTCTCCCGGTCCTGGATCTGGACCGGTCCAGCCCTGGGTCCAGCACTGTGTTGAAGTCCCCCCCCCTCATTAACAAGTTTCCCACTTCCTGGTCCGGGATACGTCCCAGCATTTGCTTCATGAATCCCGCATCATCCCATTTCGGGGCATATACGTTCACCAGCACAACCGCCTCACCCTGCAATCTGCCACTCACCATCACATATCTGCCCCACTATCCACCACTATGGTCTTAGCTTCGAACGATACACGTTTCCCCACCAATATTGCCACCCCTCTGTTTTTCGCGTCCAACCCTGAGTGGAATACCTGTCCCACCCATCCTTTCCTTAGTCTAACCTGATCCACCAACTTCAGGTGCGTCTCCTGGAGCATAACTACGTCCGCCTTCAGTCTCTTTAAGTGTGCAAACACCCTTGCCCTCTTAATCGGCCCATTTAAACCTCTCACATTCCACGTGATCAGCCGAATTGGGGGGCCATTTACCCCCCCCCCCCTCGTCGACTAGCCAACCCCTTTTTTAAGCCATCTCCTCACCCAGGTCTCACGCACCCGTCTATCCCCCAGACGGCGCCCTCCCGTCCCGACCACCTCGTCTCGTATCAGCTCCCCCTTACCCTCAGCAGCAGCAACCCAGTTAATCCCCTTCCCCCCCCCGCTAGATCCCCCTCTAGCTTCATTACTCCCCCCATATTGCTTCCGGAAGTCAGCTGACTCTGGCTGACCTCGGCTTCCCCCGTTCATTCTTTGACCTCCCTGCGTGTGAGGCTCCCTTCCTTCCTGCGCTCCTTTTCCCGCTATAATTTCCATAGCGTGGGAAAATACCCGCGCTTTCCTCTCGGCCCCACCCCTAATGGCGCAGTTCCCTCATTCCCTTTCCTTGTCCCCTTTTCCACCGGCGCCCACATTTCTTCGTGTCCCCCCCATCGAGGGGAGAAATATTCCCCGTCCAACATTAGTATACAGTAGCCCTCCCCTCTCCCCACTTTACATTTCTGTGCCACCACCTCGCTACCTCCCTCCGGACATCAATTTCTCAAGTCTAGTCCAATTTCTCATCCTGAATAAATGTCCATGCCTCCTCCGCCGTCTCAAAGTAGTGGTGTTTGCCCTGATGCGTGACCCACAGTCTCGCCGGCTGCAGCATCCCAAATTTGACTTTCTTCCTATGGAGCACCGCCTTGGCCCGGTTGAAACTCGCCCTCCTTCTCGCCACCTCCGCACTCCAGTCTTGATACACGCGTATCACCGCTTTCTCTCATTTGCTACTCCGTGTCTTCTTAGCCCAGCTCAGGACCATCTCTCTATCCCTGTAGTGATGGAACTTCACCGCCATTGCTCTTGGTGTTTCCCCTGCCTTTGGTCTTCTCACGAGGACTCGGTACGCTCCCTCCACTTCCAGGGGGCCCATTGGGGCCTCAGCTCCCATTAGAGTATGGAGCATCGTACTCCCATACGCCCCAGCATCAGCTCCCTCTGTTCCTTCGGGGAGACCTAAAATCCTTAGATTCTTCCTCCTCGAGCTGTTCTCCAGGGCTTCCAGCCTTTCTATGCACCTCTTATGTAGTGCCTCGTGCATCTCCGTTTTTACCACCAGGCCCTGTATATCATCTTCGTTCTCGGCTGCCTTTGCCTTCACTCCACGGAGCTCCATCGCCTGGACCTTTTGTGTTTCCTTTAGTCCCTCGATTGCCAGTAACATCGGCGCCAGCACCTCTTTCTTGAGGTCCTCCACACATCGTCGGAGGAACTCCTGCTGTTCCGGGCCCCATACTATCTGGGCTCCCTTGGCCGCCATCTTGCTTCTCCCTTCTCTTCTCTGCCGCTGCTCCAAAGGATCCTCCGTAATCTGGCCGCTACTGCCGCTCCTTTCCATCCACCCCCGGGGGGACTGCTTCCTTTGTCACCTCACAGTGGGTTTGGCCAAAAAAAGTTCCCGTTGGGGCTCCCGATAAGAGCCCAAAAGTCCGTTGAAACTGGAGGTGCCGAAACGTGCGGCTTAGCGATGCATCACCGCAACCGGAAACCAGGCGTAATTTTCTTTGAGTAGCATCATGGCTTCGGCGTAGTTTGGCGCGTCCTGGATCAGCGGAAAGACGTTGGAGCTCAACCTCGAGTACAGTATCTGTATTTTCTGAGCCTCCTGAACAGGGCTTGGCACCGAGTTGATGTACGCCTCAAAACAAGCTAGCCAGTGCTGAAAGTCCTTTTTGGTGTCGCTTGATTGCGGATCCTGCAGGCGATCTGGCTTGATACGGAGGTCCATCTTCTGAAAATCTTAGAGCAATAAATTAATGCATGATCAATTGCACAAAGACGAGAGTTGAATACAACTGAGGCTTTATTGCTCTAAGATGTGTGGCCTCCCACAGCAGCTGGCGAAATGGCTGCTGCACGGAGGTCACACATATTTATACTCCGCCTACTGGGCGGAGCCAGTAGTACAGGTCCTACCATACATCACCTAATATAGATGCAACAGTGGTTTACCACACTGCTCACCACAATCCAACGCCGGCATCTCCACATCACTGTGCATTCACATTGGGTTTATTTACTTTACCCCTTATACTGCTGTTGATCTATCAAACTCTCTAAGTATTCTAATTGCCTTGATACTACTCGCAGATACATCCTCCTTATCAGTCAATATTTCTCTACCAGTTTTTCCCCTTCTCCGAATTTCGCTTTAGGAAATCCCATGCCAACCTAGTTTCAACCCTGCCCAACAACACTCGAAAACCCTTCCGCACAGATTGCATAGTGTCACAGCAGAAGCAGTCAAGAGATTGCATGCAGCAAATGGCATCCCAAACATCATCATGTCTGACAGTGGGCTGCAATTTGCTAATCAGCTATTCCATAATTTCCCAAATGAATGTGGCTTAGTTTATGTAACCAGTTCATTTCACTATCCTCAAAAAAATGGAGAAGCTGAGGGAGGGGAAGAACCGTCCAAAGTTAGTGAAGAAAAACAAAGATTTTAATTTAGCCCTTCTGAGTTGTCGAACGTCACCAATACAAAATGTTTCACACCATCAGAGTTACATATGGGTGGAAGATGAAGAACACAACTTCCATCTCTAACACAGAGACTCAAACCCAATTATCACCACAAATGTCCGCAAGAGGATAATAAAGCATGAGTAGGAGCAGAGAAGCAACTAGGCTCAGAACTTTAATCACTGTGGGCCAAATGCAGGCAAATGGGGTTAGCTTAGATGGGCCTTTTGATTGGCGTGGACCAGTTTGGGCCAAAGGGCCTGTCTCTGTGCCATTGATTCTATGATTCACAGGCATAGAGCATGGAGGTTACCAGTGCTGAAGCCCAGGGAGAGAGTCTGGGTCTGAGATCAACAGAAGGAAGGTGCGATTATTGAAGAACATCCATAACAAAGGTCATACTGGATTGAGACAGACTAGGGCATCATAAGGAGAAACTGCAGAGCATTAGTATCCTTGGAGTGAAAAACAATCAAAACTTGGGTTTAATACTCAGATCTGGATAAGAAGAAAGACTTAAAAGATGCTCGACAGCCACGTAGAGGAAGAACACTAGGACCCACAGAATATCCTCAAAAGGAAATTAGAATGAGATCAGAGAGATTGGTGAAAGCACCTTCGAGACTTATCCTGTGAAGGCTGAGATACGGGGAGGACCAGGAGGAGAATGTAAAAATGATAGGGATAAAGACTTGGGGTGGGTAGTTTGCGGGAATGAAGAGTAAAGGATTAACATTAGAAGCAAACAATGGGCAGCACGGTGGCGCAGTGGTTAGCACTGCTGCCTCACGGCACTGAGGTCCCATGCTTCATCCCGACTCTGGGTCACTGTCCGTGTGGAGTTTGCACATTCTTACTGTGTTTGCATGGGTTTCACCCCCACAACCCAAAGATGAGATTGGTTAGCACAGTTGCTTCATAGCTCCAGGGTCCCAGGTTCGATTCCCGGCTTGGGTCACTGTCTATGCGGAGTCTGCATGTTCTCCCCGCGCCTGCGTGGGTTTCCTCCCACAATCCAAAGATGTGCAGGTTAGGTGGATTGGCTATGCTAAATTGTCCTGAGTGTCCAAAAAGGTTAGGTGAGGTTACTGGGTTGCAGGTATAAGGTGGAGGTGTGTGCTTAAGTGGGGTGCTCTTTCCAAAGGCCGGTGCAGACTCGATGGGCCTGAATGTCCTCCTTCTGCACTGCAGTTTCTATGATTCCATGTGCAGGGTAGGTGGATTGGCCACGCTAAATTGCCCCTTAATTGGAAAAAATGAATTGGGTACTCTAAATTTTTTTTTAAAAATAAGCAAACATGATGGTGATGTAATAACGATGTCAGATCACATGACTGAAAAGTAAGAGCAATCTGGAAGAAGGAGAGGCTCTGGCCTTGTGTCGATGTTCAAATGTGTAAATAGTTGCTGGAAGTTTAGGGTAATGGTTTTGTAAAACTACAGACTCGAGCAGCATACTTTGGGAGAATAGACAATCCACAAAACCTTTCCATGCACACCCCAGCCACACAACAAAACACTTTAAAGTTTCATTAACAACTTACAACTTTGAAAGACCAAAAATGGCCCTTGCATATTTCTCCAAAGTAGTTTTATCTAGTTTTGTACAGTCATGTTGTTTTTATTTTTCTAATTTATTGCCTGTTATGCAGCAGTTTCAACTTTATATCCTTGTAAAGTGGAGCTTTGATTCTCGTTTTAAAGTGAGACATTTTGGAGAGTTTTATTTATTTGATGTTGGCAATGATCTGGAACCAAACTGAGCTCACTTTATATTCTGGCAGACAGGGAAGCCATATTGGAAAATCGTTAAGTGGGAAGAGGTAGAATTTCTCAGCCATATATCCTGTGATATTTATAATATTTCAGAAACCAACGGAACTGGCACTTTTCCCAGTGCCTGAAATATTATTTTGCTTTAAGAGCCCATAGCATGTGCATTCATTGTTGAAAGTAATGGTTGGCTCGGCCTTTATTAATGCAGCATGAGCAGGAATTGGAGGGCTCAAGTTTTCTGTGGCAGTTTGTGAAGTAGTAAAGAAATGAAAATATTGGGACCATAGACATTCAGATACCTTGTTTTTGTGCCTATGTTGACTTCATTAGTTTCATTGTAATAAATTCATTTTACTTTCCCCTCTTTTATATTGTATCATGTGTGCAGCAATTATTTTCTGGTTTTCATAAGAGGACAGGGAGACATTGGTCACTTCAGTCTCATTGACTAGTTGATCATTGGTATGTGTATACAAGGATTTAATGAGTTAGAAACAACGTTCACTATTTCCTCTTCCAGCTTAGTTGGTTTGTAAGAACTGTAGTTAGTTGCCAGCGAGCTGCTTTCTGCCTTTAACTTGTTGGAATTGGGTTGTTGAGAATGCTGTTTAGACACATGATTGGGTTTGCCAGTACTGCCCAATCATAGTCTGTTAGGTTTTCCTGGGAAGGGACCAAAATATGTCCAGGCCCATGGAAGCAACCCATTCATGAAAAGAGAATTGAAAAAATTGACGAGGGAAAGAAGAACATGTAATTAACTGACTGATTAAACCAAGAAGAAAACACAGTAAAATGTTTTCTTATCAAGCTCTGTAAATTTGTTCATCAACATTGTAAAAAAATCTGTTGCCGTGAAAAATTTGAGAAGTTGTATGAAGCAGCTTGATCCTGTTTGAGACACTTAATATGAGTTTAAAGCATTTACCTGCAGTAAAAAATTGTGTTTTAATGTGTGCTGTTTATTGCTGAGGTTGAAAACTGTATTGTTTATTTTGTTAGTCCCATAACAAATGGTGCAAAAACCTGCATGAAAGTAGCAATGGCCCCACCCATTTATTTTCCTGTAAATCAGTACTTCAAATTCTTATCCACTGCAGTGAAGAAAGGACCTGCTGTCAAAATGAACGTTCTGCATAGGTTCCTCTTCCTATTCCGATCACTCCCAATCTTAATCCCAAATCTTTCTTCACGATGGTCAACAAGTTAATCATGGCCTTCGTCTGGGCTCCCTAGGATACGCAAGACCATCTTATAGCAAGGGTAACATATGCGAGGCCAGGCCCAACGGAACCTCCTATTCTATCACTGGGTGGCAAACATGGAGAGGGTAAGGGGGTGGTTAAGGGAACCAGAGGTGGACGGAGTCTGGATGGAGGATGGCCACCGCACCATTCCCGGGGCCCCCACGCACATACTCCAGAGGCCGGGTGGTAGTGGCCATATTAAGGACATGGAACTAGTTCAGGCACCATTGCAGGCTTGGCAAGATGTCTGAAGCGACCCCATCTGCAACAACCGTAGGTTCACACCGACGGGGATAGATGCCACATTTGGGACATGAAGGGAGGACATGGACATAGAACATAGAAAAATACAGCACAGAACTGGCCCTTCGGCACACAATTACGTGGACGATAGACTGGCAACTCTGGGGGAACTCTCAGGGAGGCTCCTACTCCCAAAAGGGAACAAGTTCAGATACCTGCAGCTGCATGACTTTCTCCTCAAGGAGACAAAAACATTCCCCCAGAGACTCACGTGCACATTTCTGGTAGGGCTGGACGGGTTAGGGGACGCCAAATGTGGCAACATATACGGATGACTTATTGAAAACGTCAGAACCCTACTGGACGATACCAGACAAAAATGGGAGGAGGAGCTGGCCATGGAGATAGGGGAAGATCTGGATCGAGGTGCTGCACAGAATCAATTCCACCTCCTCCTGCGCCGGGCTAAGCCTGATGCAACTCAAGGTGGTGCACAGAGCACACCTTACTAAGAGATGTATGAGCGGGTTCTTCCTGGAGGTGGAGGAATAAGTGTGAGTGGTGTCAGGGGGCCCGGCCAACCACACACACATGTGATACTTGTGTTGGTGTTGTTATGGATTTGGTTATTGTTTCTATTTTGTTCTGCAAAGTTTTGATATTAAATGCCAAAAATTCCAATTTAAAAAAAAAAAAAAAAAAATATATATATTTTTTTTTAAAGATGTTGGGGTGGACAAAGCTGTCCGGTCCTTTGGGGGGCAGTCGGTCATTTCTCCTGCTGTGGGTCTCCCTCCTTGTTTGTACTCCTTTCAGAGCTCTTGTGAAGGAGACCAGTCAAGTATCCTCTATCTGGTGCTAAGTAATGTCATTAATGGGGTAGTCCCTCCCATGAGGGTTTCGTTTTTCTCTTAGCCTGTTGCGGCGTGAGTTGCTGGTATGTGTATTTAACATTTTGAGGGGGAACAGAGATGTCATGTCCTGTTGGGGACTAAATTGACTTGGCTTCAGAGGGATGTTGGGACTGGGGTGTGAAGGGAGTCCTTGGAGCCAATTCTCCGAACCTTCTTTTTTCCTTGTGGCAGTGTTGGGCTAGGCCAGGCTCGGCATCACAGTTAGTATCCTGTTGCTCCTTGGGTGGACGTTTCTCCTTCGGGGATGTAATAGGGAAGTCCGGTGTGGCTAGGCCCTACTCCAGAGAGGTGTTGGTTGGGGAAGGGTACGAAAGCTATGTCCAGCACTTATCCTTATTCCTCTGGGGTGTTGGATTGGACCCATTTGGTGGTTTATTGGGCGGGTCTCATCTAGTACTAATATTTTAGGAGGTAGTTTGTGGATCCGAGGGGTTAGTTATAACAGTTCCTGCTCTTCTCTTTAGTAACATGGACATTCAGTTACAAATCTATTTTTATCTTTGGTGGCTGGTTGTGGGCAGGGGGTTTGTGGTTCGGGGAGGGCAGCTCAGCCCTCCCTCCCAGGGCGCTCCCCAGTTTGTTCTGACGGCACTTGCGTCCTGGAGTGGGTCTCTCCCTGTCTTCTGATTGGGACTAGTTCATATTCCTTTTGTTTCTTGGCCCCAAAATATCCTGTTGTCCTGTTAAGGTAGTACTGGTGCTGGTGATTTGGTGATCTGTTTTGTCCTTTGATCCGGTGATGGGTGAGGGGATTGTGGAAGTGCGGTCCTTGCTCTTGGCTTCTATGCCTGCCCTTTGTTTTTGCTTCTTCTATGGGAGACCTTAGGCTGAGTATTAAAGTTCAGTTCTGCCCGGACCTCTTTTTGACTTTGTTATTACAATTTTGCCATCTCGACGGTGTAGAATTGTCGCCTGTCCAGGTCTGGATCTGGAGAAGAGTTTAAATTGTGCAGTAACAGTTAGTTGATTGCTCTTGGCACTGGGGTTCTTGGGGTATTTTTTTCCTCCTTCTGTCATTTTGTTTGTAGCTATGGGTGAGATATCGGTCTATCCGTGGAAGGAACATGGTGGGGATTTTGTCCCTGGATTATACGGTCTTAATCGTTCCCTATGATGTAATGATATTTTGTTCTGGGTCAACTACTAATTCTTTGTTCCTTTAACGTAACAGTCTTCCTGAAACATACATTTGTTCCCACTCCCAGGTTTTTGGAACTTTCTTTTGGGTAATCTACTCTCTGCAGTTCCCTTGTCCCGTGCCCAGCTTCTTCTGGCACTCACAAATAGCTCAAAAGTTCTTTCTGTCCCAGAGTCACCCCTGGATGCTAAGCAACAGCCTAATCTTTCTTGAAACCCTATTTGCTTTCGTATTGTAATTCCTCATTACCATGCAGGCATCTGACCAACCCTTTCAAATGCAGATACACAAAACTAAACTTACTCAAAGCTACAGTTTATTCCTAATACCCACAAAAACAATGTGTTTCTTGACATCATGAAATTCGCACAGGCTAATCATGCAGATCAATCCTGCCTTAATGTTTGGGGACTGTCTAATTTGATCCCTTAATGCTTTTTAATTATATTATCTGCTTTTTGGCCTTCCAATCCCACACAATCAATTGACAATTAAGTCAGCCACTACTCCCACCCCACATGGTATTCTGTGATCAGTTTCTAGGAAGTGAGTGAAAGGTGGACGAATCACAGTGCAAATTTGTAAACATGGGTACGATATGATTGCGATTACAGAGACATGATTGCACGGTTACCAAACTTGGGAACTGAATATCCAAGAGTATTGATATTTAGGAAGGACAAGCAAAAAGGAAAAGGATATGGTGTCACGTTATTAGTTTGGGATGAGGCTTCCGCTGGCGACATGAAGAAGGAGTTCACACGCAAGATAGCTCCTGCTAGAGTCCTTGGTTTTTGGTCCTTTTCACTCGGTTCTCGGGGGTAATTGGTGGACAGATTCCGCCCATTTTGAGAGTGTTTTGTGAGAGGATATCAAAAGCGTAAGAAAAGTGTGAGCGATAGCCCTTCTGAGCAGCTGAGCAAGTGGGGAGTCCTGTGGGATCGAAGATGGTGGAAGCAAGCTTGTCGAGTGGGGCCACACCTGTTATGGTGGATAAGCTGACAGAATGGCTGTCGAATTTGAAAGGCATTTTGGCAAGCATTTAGAAATGCACGGGAAGGAGTTCCTGGAAACCGTGGAGGACACATTGGTCCTGATAAAGGAGGCATTGAGAAAGATGTTGGAGACAGTGCAGGAGCATGGAGAGGTGTTGAAGAGGGTGGAGAATACACTGTTGTGGCACAGTGATCAGTTGGCATCGGAATGCTGAGCTGCGGAGGATGGAGGACAGAAACAAGAACCAGAGAGCTAATATCGAGGACCCGGAGAATAGTTCAAGGTGACAGAACTTCAGGATTGTGGGGTTGCCTGAGCGGGTGGAGGGTGCTCCAGGAAAAACCATCAGCGAATGAGCCACCACGAGCGGAGACGGTATATTTTTATAGCTATCGGACAAAGGAGAGGGTCCTGAAGTGGGCCAAGGGAAATCGGGTGGTTGGGTGGGAAGGCAGTATTCGTATATGCCAGGATATCGCAGCAGAATTGGCAAAGAAGCCGGCGGCGTTTAACAGGGGAAAATCAGCACTTTTCAAGAGTGCCGTGCGTTTTGGTTTGGTGTACCTGGCAGGGCTGAGAGTTACATATAATGCCAAAGACCATTTCTTCGAGACAGCGGAGGAAATTGAGGCTTTTATTAAAGCCAAAAGACTTGGACTGAACTCAGGGGGTTTGAATGGGAATTTGCTGGTGGTTAGGACGGGTTTGTATGGGGACGTTGTTGTAAAGGACGACACAGTAGTTAGCACTGTTGTCTCACAGCGCCAGGGACCCGGGTTCAATTCTGGCCTTGGATGACTGTGTGGAGTTTGCACCTTCTCCCCGTATCTGTGTGTTTCCTCCGGGTGCTCCGGTTTCCTCCCACAGTCCAAAGATGTGCAGGTTAGGTGGATTGCCATGATAAATTGCCCCTTAGGGTCCGAAGGTTAGGTGGAATTGCAGGGATAGGGCAGGGGAGTGTGCCTAGGAAGGGTGCTTTTTCAGAGGATCGATGCAGATTCAATGGGCCGAGTGGCCTCCTTCTGCACTGTAGGGATTCTATGATTCTAATGTTGTGCTTTTTTTCTTAGTTCTTTTTCCCCTTCCACTTTTTTTGTACAGAGTTATTTGAAATTTGTGTGTTTTGTTTTTTTCTTTTTTGTGTTCTCTCTTTTTGGTTGGTGTTTTTGGTTTGGAGGGAGTTGCGGCTTGGGGGAGGGGAAGGGTGTTGGTTAGTTTCAGGGTTGAAGAAGGGGTGGGGGGAGTTTTTGCTCTTTGATGTGGTGGATTGGGTTCTGGTTTCTGTGGTGATATTCATCACTGTAAATACACAAGGGGTTAATGTAAATACACTACAACTAAGTAAACACTAGAGGGAGCACCAGAGACATCATGACATGCAGACATACAGCTAATGAATACATAGAATAGGACACGACCAATGGGCAGTCAAGCCACCCAGAGGTGACACTACCACAAGGGGGCAACCCATATAAAAGGACAGGGCACACATGCTCTTTCTCTTTCAACAAGCGACACAGGGGCAGATCAGAAGCATCACACCCACCGCATGGCTTAGAGCAGACTGGTTAGTTAGACTGAGTTACTATAGCAAGATTAGCAGGAGAGTCGAACTCAAGTAGGAGAATTGTTAACTGTTCAATAAATGTGTGAAACCTATCTCCAAGTCTGAACCTTCCTTTGTCAGAGCATACATCAAGGAAGCAGCTTATGCTACATGAAGAAGCATAACATAACATATTTCTTTGGTTGTTCACTTGTCTTATGTGGGTTCTGGCGGGGCTACCTCACTAGCAGGCTGAGGTTGCCTCGTGATTTTGATGAGCCTAGGAGGTGTGAATGGTGGGGTAGGGGGTGGAGGACAGAAGTGTTGGTTCGAGAAGAAGGTGCCGGGGAATTTCTGCGATGGGGAGGGAGGGAGATAGGTTACGATTGCTGACAGTGACTGGGGTGTGGTATTATCAGGTATTACAGTACCCAAGAGGCCGAAGACCATTGGTTAAACCTAGGAGTTTACCATTGGCTGTTGGTATGTAGCTCCGCCTTGACAGGCGGGGTATAAGAACCAGAGCCGTCCCAGCAGCCCTTACTTTCTGTACCGAAGCTGCTGGGGAACAGTTCTAGTCGATTAAAGCCTTCAGTTATGTTACAACCTCGTCTTTGAGTGTAATTGATCGTGCATCAATTTAATCGACTACACTTAAGCTGAAAGGATGGATCTCCGAATCAAGCCGGAGTGTCTACAACTCAGCCCCCACGCGGAGAACTCGGCGGCGATATTTAACCACTGGCTGGTGTGCTTTAAAGGCTACCTCGAGACGGCCGGAGGCACCCCCTCAGGAGAACAGAAACTGCATCTCCTGCACTCGAGAGTAAGCCCTGGGATCTTCACCCTCATCGAGGAGGCGGAGGACTTCGATGCTGCGATCGAACTGTTAAAAGGACGTTATATCCGCCCTGTAAACCAGGTCTATGCGCGTCACCTGCTTGCAACTAGATGGCAAAGCCCCGGGGAATCGTTGGAGGACTTCTACCGTGCGCTACTGGTGCTGGGCAGAAACTGTGGCTGCCCGCAAGTTTCGGGGAGCGAGCACACGGAATTTCTAATCCAGGTTGCCTTTGTAGCAGGTATGAGCTCCTCAGAGATCCGCCAAAGACTCTTGGAAAAAGACACCCTGGGACTGAGAGAGGCACGGGCCCTGGCAGGGTCCATGGATGTTGCCTCCAGAAACGCACAGTCCTATGCACACAACCGCGCGGCGGCCCCCTGGGCGGCGTGGCAGCCCCACTGACCTTCCCCGTGTCCCCGCAGGCCTGCGCTGTAAGACGGCCCGCTAACTCCGTCGGGCCCCGCTGTTTCTTCGGCGGGCAGGCGAAGCATCCCCGCATGCGCTGCCCGGCCCGCACCTCCACCTGCAAAGGGTGCGGCAAGAAGGGCCATTTTGTGGGGGTCTGCCAGGCACGAGTCATGGCCGCGGTCTCCAGCGACTCCGGACCGCCGCGGCAACCTTCCCTTCGGGCCCCAGGCGGCCAGCACTCACCGCCACCCCCCTATCCTAGGGCCTCGCGACCCTTAAGGTCGACCCCGCCTTCCCTGTTTGCGAACCTCACCCCGGATTGTAAACCAGTCGCCACCAGGAGCAGACAATACAGTGCCCAGGACCAGACCTTCATCGGGTCAGAGGTCCAAAGGCTACTGAGGGAAGGGGTCATTGAAGCTAGCAACAGTCCCTGGAGAGCTCAAGTAGTGGTGGTAAAGACCGGGGAGAAACATAGGATGGTCATTGACTACAGTCAGACTATCAACAGGTTTACGCAGCTGGATGCGTACCCTCTCTCCCGCATATCCGACCTGGTGAACAGGATCGCGCAATACAAGGTCTTCTCCACGGTGGATCTCAAGTCCGCGTACCATCAGCTACATCTCCGCACTAGTGACCGCAAGTACACTGCCTTCGAAGCAGATGGGCGGCGCTACCAATTTTTAAGGATTCCCTTTGGTGTCACTAATGGGGTCTCGGTCTTCCAACGCGAGATGGACCGAATGGTTGACCGGTACGGCTTACGCGCAACGTTCCCATATCTTGATAACGTCACCATCTGCGGCCATGACCAGCAGGACCACGACACCAACCTCTGGAAATTTCTCCAGACCGCGAAAATCCTTAACTTAACGTATAATAAGGATAAATGCGTATTTAGCACCGACCACCTAGCCATCCTCGGCTACGTGGTGCGAAATGGAGTTATAGGCCCCGACCCTGAACGCATGTGCCCCTTATGGAATTCCCCCTCCCTCACTGCCCCAAGGCCCTGAAGCGCTGCCTCGGGTTTTTCAGTTATTACGCACAATGGGTCCCTAACTACGCAGACAAAGCCCAACCCCTAATCCAGTCCACAACCTTCCCCCTGTCGACAGAGGCCCGTCAGGCCTTCTGCCGCATCAAAGCAGACATTGCAAAGGCCACGCCATCGACGAGACCCTCCCCTTCCAGGTCGAGAGCGATGCATCCGACGTAGCTCTGGCCGCCACCCTCAACCAAGCGGGCAGACCCATGACCTTCTCCCGTACCCTCCATGCTTCAGAAATTCGCCATTCCGCGGTCGAAAAAGAGGCACAAGCCATAGTAGAAGCTGTGCGACATTGGAGGCATTACCTGGCCGGCAGGAGATTCACTCTCCTCACTGACCAACGGTCGGTGGCGTTCATGTTGGATAATGCACAGCGGGGCAAGATAAAGAACGACAAGATCTTACGGTGGAGGATAGAACTCTCCACCTACAACTATGAGATCTTGTACCGTCCTGGGAAGCTAAACAAGCCTTCCGATGCCCTGTCCCGCGGCACATGTGCCACCACACAAGTGGACCGCCTCCGAGCCCTCCACGAGGACCTCTGCCACCCGGGGGTCACTCGTTTTTTCCACTTCTTAGGACCTGCAACCTGCCCTACTCCATCGAGGAGGTCAGGAACAGTCACCAGGGGCTGCCAAATCTGCACGGAGTGCAAACCGCACTTCTACCGGCCAGAGAGGGCGCACCTGATAAAGGCTTCCTGTCCCTTTGAACGCCTCAGCATGGACTTCAAAGGCCCCCTCCCCTCCACCGACCGCAACACATATTTCCTGAACGTGATTGACGAATATTCCCGGTTCCCATTCGCCATCCCCTGCCCAGACATGACCGCCAACACCGTCATCAAGGTCCTCCAGGGTATCTTTACACTGTTCGGGTTCCCCGCGTACATACACAGTGATAGGGGGTCCTCCTTTATGAGTGATGAACTGCGTCAATTCCTGCTCATCAGGGGCATTGCCTCAAGCAGGACGACCAGTTACAACCCCTGGGGAAACGGGCAGGTAGAGAGGGAGAACGGAACGGTCTGGAAGACCGTCCTGCTGGCCCTACGGTCCAGGAATCTCCCAGTCTCCCGCTGGCAGGAAGTCCTCCCGGAGGCCCTCCACGCCATTCGGTCTCTGCTCTGTACAACTACCAATCAGACACCTCATGAACGTCTCCTTGTCTTCCCCAGGAAGTCCTCCGGGACCTTGCTCCCAACCTGGCTAGCAACACCCGGACCCATCCTGCTTCGGAAGCACGTGCGGGCGCACAAGTCGGACCCGTTGGTCGAGAGGGTCCACCTGCTGCACGCTAACCCCCAGTACGCCGACGTGGCGTTCCCGGCCGGCCGGCAAGATACGGTCTCATTCGTGTCCTGGCGCCCGCCGGAACCCCACGCGCACCCGAACCATTACCCCCACCCCCCACAGCACCTCACTGGAGGGTCAGTCCTCCCGCCACTCCTGCCTAGGCCCTCCCACCCACCGGTGCCCCCTACAGGCGCCCTCCCCTCGGGCCAACCGTTTGCCCCAACAGCACCGTCTAGGGGTGACAAAGCTGCCATGGAGGCCGACGCCACGCTCCCGGAGTCGCAGACGCCCGGACCCCCACCAGAATCACCACCCAAGCCCAGGCGATCCAGGAGGACGACCAGGCCACCCGACTGACTGATTGTTTCACTGTAACTGCAACTGTAAACGAACACTGACTGTATTTATCTTCCACGCTATAAATATTCTCGACAACTCTGTAAGGAGGTATCACGGTACCTCCGTATCTGATCATACCATGTTAAGTGCAGTTGTAACCACTGGCCACCACCCCCGCGAGATTATTTTTTTAACAGGGGGTGAATGTGGTATTATCAGGTATTACAGTACCCAAGAGGCCGAAGACCATTGGTTAAACCTAGGAGTTTGCCATTGGCTGTTGGTATGTAGCTCCGCCTAGACAGGCGGGGTATAAGAACCGGTGCCGTCCCAGCAGCCCTCACTTTCTGTACCGAAGCTGCTGGGCAACAGTTCTAGTCGATTAAAGCCTTCAGTTATATTACAACCTCGTCTTTGAGTGTAATTGATCGTGCATCATGGGGGTTCCTCTTTGTCCCATCTGGTGTGTGGCGCTGGCTGCCATCTTGGGTGGGCTCTGGTTTCAGGAATATGGGGGATGGAGGGGAGAATCCCTCGCCGTGGAAATGGCTGACTTAGGGGAAGGGGGTTGAGAGACCCCCAATTCGACTGGTTACATGGAATGTGCTGTGTTTGGGGGTCCCAGTGAAGCGTGCAAGAGTTTTCTCTCATTTGAAAAGTTTGAGGGCCGATGTGACATTTTTGCAGGAGAACCACTAGCAGGTGAGGGACCAGATAGGCTTCGTAAGGGTTGGGTAAGTCAGGTGTTCTACTCTGGCTTTGACAGCAGGGCCGGGGGGCTGGCGATACTAATTAAGAAAAGAGTTTGGTTTCAGATGGGGAAGGTAGTAGCAGACCAGAGCGGTAGATATGTCACAGTAACAGGGAAGTTGAATACTAAGTTGGTGGTTTTAGCGAGTGTGGGGCGGCACCGTGTCACGTGGTTAGCACTGCTACCTCACAGCTCCAGAGACCCGGGTTCAATTCCAGCCTCAGATCACTGTCTGTGTGGAGTTTGCGCTTTCTCCGGTTTCCTCCCACAGTCCCAAGATGTGCAGGTTTGGTGGATTGGCCACGCTAAATTGCCCCTTAGTGTCCAAAGATTAGGTGGGGTTACTGGGTTATGGGGTTAGGGTGGAGGTGTGGACTTAAGTAGGGTACTCTTTCAAGGGTCGGTGTAGACTCGATGGGCCGAATGACCTCCTTCTGCACTGTAAATTCTATGATTTTATGATGGCACGAAACAGAAAAATAGAGACACATGTAAGGGTGCTGCAGTAATCATATAGAACGACAAACCAAATTAGCATATTAAAGTGACGGATAAATTCCTGTAGTATGTACAAGATTTTTTTTAAACCAGTATATCGAGGATCAAACAAGGGAACATGCTATTCTAGATTTGGTAATATGCAATGAGAATGGGTTAATAAACAGTCTTGTTTTGTCGGGTCCTTTAGAGAACAGTGACGATAACATGATAAGAATAGTTCATTCAGATGAAAAGTGAAGAAGTCCAATCTGAAACTAGGATCATAAATCTAAACAAGAAAACTACAAAGATATGAGAGGCGAGTTTGCTAAAATAGATTGGGGAACTTCATGAAAAGGCATAACGGTTGATAGACAATTTCTAATATTTAAGGAACTTAAGTATCATTGTAACAGTTATACATTCCTTTCTGGTGCAAGAACACAATAAGAAAAATAACCCAAACTATGGTTAACAAAAGAAATTAAGGATAGTATTTGATCCAAAGATGAGTCATATAAAGTTGGTAGAAAAAGTAGCAAGTGTGAGGATTGGGAGCAGTTCAGAATTCAGCAAAGGAGGACCAAGGGATTGATCAAGAGGGGCGGGGGTGGGAAGCATGAGAGTGAACTTGCAAGTAGACACTAGAAGCTTCTATAAGTAAATAATAAGAAAAAGATTAGTGATGATAAATGCAGGTCCCTTACAATCCAAGATGGGAGAATCTATAATAGAGAACAAGGAAATGTCAGAGCAATTAAACAATAACTTTCGTTAAGTCTTCATGGAGGAAAATATAAATAACTTCCCAGAAATGCGAGGGAACCAGGAGTTCAGTGAAAAGGAAGAATTGAAGGAAATTAATATTGCTAAAAAAAATAGTGCTGGAGAAATTATTGAGACTGAAAACCATAAATCCCCAGGACCTGATAATCCACATCCCGAGTAATAAAGGAGGTGGCCATGGAAATAGTGATTGCGTTTGTTGTCATTTTCCAAAATCTTGTAGATTCTGGAACAGTCTGAAAGATTGGAGGATGGAAAATGTAGAACATAGAGCATTACAGCGCAGTACAGGCCCTTCGGCCCTCGATGTTGCGCCGACCTTTGGAACCACTCTAAAGCCCATCTACACTATTCCCTTATCATCCATATGTTTATCCAATGACCATTTAAATGCCCTTAATGTTGGCAAGTCCACTATTGTTACAGGCAGGGCATTCCACGCCCTTACTACTCTGTATTTTCTGCAATAGCCTACCGTGGGGAACCTTATCAAACGCTTTACTGAAATCCATATACACCACATCAACTGCTTTACCCTCGTCCACCTGTTTAGTCACCTTCTCAAAGAACTCAATAAGGTTTGTGAGGCATGACCTACCCTTCACAAAACCTTGTTGACTATCTCTAATTAAATTATTCCTTTCCAGGTGATTGTACATCCTATCTCTTATCAACCTTTCCAAGACTTTGCCCACAACAGAAGTAAGGCTCACTGGTCTATAGTTACCGGGGATGTCTTTACTCCCCTTCTTGAACAAGGGGACAACATTTGCTCTCCTCCAGTCTTCTGGCACTATTTCTGTAGACAATGATGACATAAAGATCAAAGCCAAAGGCTCAGCAATCTCCTCCCTAGCTTCCCATAGAATCCTAGGATAAATCCCATCCGGCTCAGGGGACGTATCTATTTTCACACTTTCCAGAATTGCTAACACCTCCTCCTTATGAACCTCAAGCCCTTCTAGTCTAGTAGCATGTATCTCCGTGTTCTCCTCAATAACATTGTCTTTTTCCTGTGTGAATACTGACAAAAAATATTCATTTAACACCTCTCCTATCTCCTCGGACTCCACACACAACTTCCCTTGACTGGCCCCACTCTTACCCTTGTCATTCTTTTATTCCTGACATATCTATAGAAAGCTTTAGGGTTATCCTTGATCCTACCTGCCAAATACCTACCTGCCATGTCCCCTCCTGGCTCTTCTTAACTCTCTCTTTAGGTCCTTCCTAGCTAACTTGTAACTCTCGAGCGCCTTAATCGAACCTTCACGTCTCATCTTTTTCCTCTTAACAAGTGATTCAACTATTTTAGTAAACCATGGTTCCCTCGCTCGACCACTTCCACCCTGCCTGACAGGGACATACTTATCAAGGACACGCAGTAGCTGTTCCTTGAACCAGCTCCACATTTCAATTGTGCCCATCCCCTGCAGTTTCCCTCCCCATCCTATGCATCCTAAATCTTGCCTTTTCGCATCATAATTGCCTTTCCCCCAGATATAACTCTTGCCCTGCGGTATATACCTATCCTTTTCCAGCGCTAAAGTAAACGTAATCGAATTAGTGGTCACTATCACCAAAGTGCTCACCTACCTCCAAATCTAACACCTGTCCAGGTTCATTTCCCAGTACCAAATCCAATATGGCCTCGCCTCTCGTTGACCTATCTACATACTGTGTCAGGAAACCCTCCTGCACACATTGGACAAAAAGGGACCCATCTAATGTGCTCGAACTATAGCATTTCCAGTCAATATTTGGAAAGTTAAAGTCCCCCATAACAACTACCCTGTTACTTTCGCTCCTATCCAGAATCATCTTTGCAATCCTTTCCTCTACATCTCTGGAACTTTTCGGAGGTCTATAGAAAATTCCCAGCAGGATGACCTCTCCTTTCCTGTTTCTGACCTCAGCCCATACCACCTCAGTAGACGAGTCCTCATCGAACGTCCTTTCTGCCACCGTAATACTGTCCTTGACTAACAATGCCACCCCTCCCCCTCTTATTCCACCTTCTCTGAGCTTACTGAAATACCGTGCTGCCCTCTGGTACAGCTCACACTGCTTTGGATCCTTGTCCTTTTTCAATATCAGGGAGATGGAAGCTTGCAATAGTGTAGAGGGCCTAGCCTCGTTGTATGCCCAAACCAACAGTGGCCCCAGGTCCCCCCCCCCCCCAAGTTTTTTCTAAAACTCCGCCGGAAACCCATCCGAACCTGGGCCCTTCCTGCCTGCATGGGCCTCATGCTGTCCATCACCTCCCTCAAGCCGATTGGAGCCCCCAACCCCCGCACCAACTCCTCGTCCATCCTTGGGGAACTCTGGGCTCTGACTCATATAATCTCCCACAAAATGTCTCAAACACACTGTTCATCCCCTCAGGGTCCAACACCACCCTTCCCATCTGGCACTTTACTCTGCCAATCCCCCTGGTCCCCTCTTGCTTCCTCAACTGGTGGGCCAGCACCCTGCTCGCCTTCACACCCTATTCATGTACTGTCCCTCTGGCCGTCCGTAGCTGCGCCACCACCTTCCCCGAGGACACTAACCCGAACATCCATGTGGAGCCTCTGCCTCTCCGCCCGTTCTGCCTTCTCCCTATGCGCCCAATTGAGATAAACTCCCTCCTGACCACCGCCTTGAGCGCCTCCCACAGTTTGGCAGCCGTGACCTCACCTGTATCATTTAGCCCCATATACTGCCGGATGGATGACTTTACCCGCTCGGATACCTCCTTTCTGCCAAAAAACCCACATCCAGCCTCCACTGCGGGGTGCTCCCCACTTCCCCCCCTCTGCCGATCAACCATATCCCTTTTTGGGCCAGCCCCCAGACCGTGTCACGCGACTCTCCAGACCTACCCTCGGATGTCCACCATCATCAATCCTTTTCCAACAGTGCCACATCAACCACACCCTTGTCAGCAACTGTCCCCCTAAACAAATCATCAACCCCTTCCTCAATCCCCTCCCTTGCGCCTACCTCCTGACAACCCTCCATTAACTAGCCCACCCAGCTAGCATGGTGGCCCCTGCCCAAGGGCTCCAACCTCCCAGCCCCCCCTGATTCCCCTCACTCACTGTCCGCACTCCCCCAGAAAGCAGCAAAAGATGCACTCACCCTTGATGTTCCCCCATGAAAGGCCTGCCCTCCAAAAGCCTCGCTATCAAAACAAAAGAAACACTTCAATGAGAAAAGTTTTCAGAGAACAAAGAAACACTTGCACAAACTCCTCCAAAGTTTAATGTCCTCACTCTCCTGCCAGTCCATTGTCCCTCATGAACTCCATCGCCTCTTCTGGGCTGCCAAAATAATACTCATGCTTCTGGAAAGTCACTCGGAGGCGGGCCAGGTACAGCACCCTAAACTTCACCCCCTTCTTAAAGACGGCAGCCTTGACGGTTATACCCAGCTCTCCTCTTCGCCAATTCTGCATCCAAGTGCTGATACACCCGCAGCTCGTTCCCTTCCCAGGTGCACTTCCCCGTCTGCCTCGCTCACCAAAGGACCTTCTCCTTATCCAGAAAGTAGTGCAGTTCGCCCGCTTGCAGCCTCTTCATCAGCATCCTGTGCATTCGGTCGACCTCCAGGGGCCAATCAAAGGTCCCCTCCCCCATCAACTGCTCCAACATTTTTTTTAGAAAATATTTTATTGAGGCATTTAAAATTTTAACTATTTTAAACATCGAATTTCAACAAGAGCAAAAACACAGCAATATAACAACAAACCCCCCCCCGTGCCCACATGCCAGCCAACATAGCTTACATACACAGTGCCACCTTCCCCAGCCCCACCTCCCTAGGTTCTCCTGCACTCACTTACCTCTCCCACGCCACCCCTTCCATCCCCTCCCCTCCCCTCTGCTGACAGCTTAATTTTTCTCAAATAAATCGATGAACGGCTGCCTCTTCCAAGTGACCCCCTCAAGGCAAATTTAATTTGCCCAAGCCTGAGAAACCCGGCCAAGTCGCTAACCCACACCCCCGACTTCCTTGTAGAATCCATCTCCGGACCATCTCTCACTCCCTGGGCTCCCGGGTCGCTCTACAGACCAAAGATAGCCACCTCTGGACTCATTTCTAAGACCTCTGACATGACATCAGCAACCCCCCCCCCCCCCCCCCCCCCCCACGGCATCGTGCCCACTTGAATTGTATCAGGCTGAGCCTGATGCACGACATGGAAGCGTTAACTCTCCTCAGGGCTTCCTCCCATAATCCGGTCTTCAACTCCGCCCCCTCTCCCCCAGCTCTTCCCACTTTCTCTTCACCTGCCCTATTAGGGCTCCCTCCCACTCCAACTCCTTATAGATCTCTGAGACCTTCCCCTCTCCTACTCCTGTTCTCGTCACCACCTTATCCTGCAGTCCCCGGTGCGGCAGGGGCAGGAAGGTCGAAACTGCCTCCGCCCAATATCCCTCACTTATACCGGGACCCATTCCCACCTATCAACTCAAACTCCTCCTCCAGCTCCTCCAAGCTTGGGAAACCCTCATCAATAAAGAGATCTCCAAATCTCTCGATCCCTGCCCGCTGCCACGTCCGAAACACCCCATCCAGCCACCCCGGAACGAACCAGTGGTTATCACATGTCGGTGCCCACACCGACGCCCCCTCTAACCCCATGTGTTGCCTCCACTGTCCCCACACCCTCAGGGCTGCCACTATTACCCGGCTTGTGGAGTACCGAGCCGGCGAGAATGGCAGAGGTGCAATGCCCCCAAACTCGTATTCTTACATGAGGCCGCTTCCACCCGTTCCCAAACCGACCCCACCCCCACTACCCGCTCCCTGACCATCACAATATATGCCTCCCAGTAATAATTAATGAAGTTCGGAAGAGCCAACCCCCCCCCCCCCAACTCCCCCGCTCCAGCAGCACCTTCTTCATCCGCGGGGTTTTATCCGCTCAGACAAATCCCTTTTTTGAAGAACGCCTTGGGGTTAAAAATTGGGAGGCTCTGAAAAACAAACAAAAACCTTGGGAGGACTGTCATTTTAACCATCTTAACCTGCCCCGCCAATGACAACGGGAGCGCATCCCTCCTCCAAAAGTCCCCCCTCATCTGATCTATCAACCGACCCAAATTGAGTTTATGCAGCTGCTCCCAATCCGTGCCACCTGGATACCCAAATACCAAAAGCTCCCTCCCGCCACCTTGAATGGCATCTCACCCAATCTCTTCCCCTGCCCCGTTGGCTGGATTGGAAAGACCTCACTCTTACCCATGTTCAATTTGTATCCTGAGAACCGGCCCGATTCCTCTAATATCCCCATAATCCCTCCAATCCACCCCAGATTGTCCGATATGTACAAAAGTAAATTGTCCGCGTAAAGCAAGACCCTGTGCTCCACACTCCCTCCCCCCACCCCTTGACAGACCCTCGACGTTCTTAATGTCATTACCAACGGCTCTATAGCCAATTCAAACAGCATTAGGGAAAGTGAACATTCCTGCCTCGTCTCCCAGTGGAACCTGAAGTAGTTTGATCTCGCCCGATTTGTCCGCACACTCGCCACCGGTGCCGGGTATTGCAACCGGACCCAGTCCACAAAGACCTGTCCAAATCCAAACCGCCCCAGGACCTCCCATAAGTGTTCCCACTCCACCCGATCTGCGTCCATGGCCACCGCCACCTCAACCTCGCGCCCCTCTGGAGGCATCATAATTACATTAAGCAACCTCCTAATGTTGGTCGCCAAATGCTGCCCCTCAATGAACTCCATCTGATCTTCCCCTATTACCTCTGGGACACAGTCTTCGATCCTTGTGGCCAGTATTTTCGCCAGCAGTTTGGCATCCACATTTAATGGGAGATCGGTCTCTGTGTCTCAGTTTTCCAGGTCCTTATTTCGCTTTAAGGGAGATTGACGCCTGTGACAACATCGGGGGGAGCACTGCCAACTCCTTTGCTTCATTGAAGGCCCTTACCAACAGTGGTCCCAAAACCCCCAAGAACTTCTTTTAGAATTCCACCGGGTGCCCGTCCGGTCCCGGTGCCTTGCCCGATTGCATCGCCTCCAGCCCCTCTACTATTTACTTCTACAAGCCCACTTAGGGCCTCCAGGCCCTGCACCAGCTTCTCATCAACCTTTGGGAACTCCAACCCTCCCAGAAACCGCATCACCCCCTCTTCCCCGGCTGGGAGTTCCAACTCATACAATTTGCGATAAAACTTCCCAAACACACCATTCGCCTCCGCTGGGTCCAAGACTTGTGTCCTTCACTTTCCCAATCTCTTTTGCCACCTCTTGTTTCCTCAGCTGGTGCGCTAAAATCCTGCTCACTTTCTCTCCAAACTCATATACCGCCCCTCTTGCTCTTAACTGCCCTACCGCCTTACCCGTGGATAACAGCCCGAATTCCATTTGTAGCCTCTGGCATTCCTTTAGCGGCCCTTCCTCCGGGGTCTCTGCATATCTCCCGTCCACCTGCAGGATTTCTTCCACTTGCCTTCCACTTCTCTACCCGCTCTGCCTTCTCCCGATGCACCCAAATCAAAATAAGCTCCCCCCTGACCACTGCCTCCCAAACCGTACCTGCCGACACCTCCCCCGTATCATTAATCTCTACATACCCCCGGAAGGTCTTCCTCACCCCCTCACACACCTCTTCCTCCGCTAACAGTCCCACATCCAGCCTCCATTGCGGACTCTGAGCCCCCGCTTTGTTCACTCATAAGTCCGCCCAGTGCAGGCATGGTCTGACACCACTATTGCCGAATACTCGACATCCACCACCCCTGCCAACAACGTCTTATCCAACATGAAGAAATCTATGCAGGGGAGTACACCTTGTGCACATGGGAGCAAAACAAATATTCTTTCGCCCTTGGCCTCCCAAATCTCCGCGGATCCACCCCCCCCCCCCCCCCCCGCGCCCCCCTCCCCCCCATGTGCTCCATGAACCCCCGAAACTCCTTAGCTATAACCGATACCCTTCGCAACCTTGAGCGGTCCAGTCTTGGATCCAGGACTGTATTAAAGTCCCCCCGCATAATCAGCCGGTGAGAGTCCAGAAGCTGGGGTCTCCGTTGTGGGTCTACCTCTGCGGTCTGAATCTGCCATGGAGCACGCGCAGCCGCTGGAGACCGCCGGCTTGCGCATGCGCGGCCTCTGACCCGGAAGTGCAGGGGGCCCTAATCTGCAGCAAAAGCTGCGAGATTTACTCGGGGTCCCTGCTAGCCCTCTGCAGGGCTATGAATTTGTTTCACTTTTTTAACAGGATTTTCAGGAGTAAAACTCCACTGTTTTGACGCCGGCGTGGAGACATAGTCTCAATGATGGAAAATCCAGCTCCAGGTCCCCGCCTCATAAATTCCACATCGTCCCAGTTTGGGGCATAGATGTTCATCAACGCCACCGGTGCTCACCGTCATCAATCCTCCTCCCCTTCCACTTTAAAAGCTCTACCCTTGTCAGCAGTACTTCCCCCCCCCCCCCCCCACTCCTAATCCCCCAGCAACAACCTCTACCCCCCCCCCCCCATCTCCCCACTAACCTTCCACTCACCCCCCACTGCGCTTCTGTACACTAGCCCGCCCAGTTAGCCTGGCAGCCCCCCGCCCATGGCACCTAGCATCCTACAGATCCCCCCCCCCCCCCCCGCTCGAACATTAGTGCAAACAAACCAAAACAGTCCCTCCCCAAGCCCAAACAAAGAGACCAACCCTCCCATCCTCGAACAAAGAGCAACCCTGAAGCCGAAAAGGAAAGAAGTGGCCCCAAACCCACAATTTAACAGCAGCAGCATCACAGCATCTCCGCCAAAGTTCAAAGTCCACCTCCTCCTGCCAGTCCATTGTCTCTGACAAATTCTACCACCTCCTCTGCTGATCCAAAGTACAATTCCCGGCCTTCGTAGGTCATCCACAGACATGCCGGGTACAGTAGCACAAACTTCACCCCCTTTTGTAGATGGCCGCCTTGACCTTATTGCAACTCGCTCTCCTCTTGGCCAGCTCTGCACCCAGGTCCTGGTGCACTCGGATTTCACTGCCCTCCCAGGTGCAGCGCCTCGTCTGCCTGGCCCACCTCATAATTTGCTCCTTGTCCAGGAAACGGTACAACCGCACCACCATCGCCCTCCGCGGCTCTTTCCCTTGCGGCTTCCTCATTAGTGCCCTGTGCGCTCGATCCACCTCCAAAGGTTGTGCAAATGCACCCTCTCTGAGCAGCTTCTACAGTATCCTCCCCACATATACGCCAGCATCTGCTCCTTCACTCCCTTCCGGCAGGCCCACAATCCTTATGTTCTGCCTGCCTGACCAGTTCTCCAGGTCTTCAACCTTCTCCTGGAGCCGCCTCTGCTGATCCCGCATCAGCCCCATCTCCGCTGCCATCGAGGCAAACTAACTGCTCCTCGTGCTCCCCCACCACCTCCTCCATCTTCTGGATCGCTTGACCCTGGGCCGCCAGCTTCGTTTCCATGCGGTCGACCACCGCCTTGATCGAATCCACCGCCCGGGCCAGTGTAGCCACCTGAGTTGGCCACTTCCCGACTTAAAATGGAGAACCGCAAAGGCTGAAGGGAAATTCAGCCAACACAGGCAAAGACTAGCAAATACAGAAATCATGTGTATTGAAACCTGTAAGGAACCAGGCAGCACTGAAACCAGCAGCCATCTGCATAGTAATGCAGCAGCCATCTACATAGTAATGTGCGATTCCCAGGCACAATGGCAACAGTTAAGGTAAATAAAGCCAAGCCAGACGCCTCGGCGCCAGCAGGAGCCAAGACAAAGGAAGGCCAACGAACATTTAGGGACCGCCTAGCGATCAGGGAACCGCTCCAGCATTGTAGAAATCGATCCAAGTGATTGGAAAGTAGTCCAATCACTTGGAACCAGGAACGGGGTCTGCCCTGAAGGGCGGGAAGCCCCTGGGGACTATAAAGTAAAGCCTCCAAGTTCAAATCGTCCTTTTTTGGTAGGGTCACTCAGCAACTTGAATCAACCCATGAGAGTGACCTGTCCAAGCTGCCACATCAACCAAGTAAATCTCCAGTCAATGCTCGCTATGAGACAGACGCTCCTAGCTACCAGTCCATACCAGCTTTTGAATCCTGCAGACTCAGGATCTGAATGAAAGGCCATTTGTTCCCCTGACCTGGTGGGCCAGTCCGAAGCTAACTATAGGCCTTTTAGTGATAGGAATAGCCTAGAAAGTAGAGTTTATGCATGAGTAGGGATTTACTGTGTATAATAAATGTGTTTTGATTTGAATCTTACTAATTGGTGTGTTGAGTTATTGATCATTACTTGAACTTGAACCTCGTGGCGGTATCATAAAGATACCTGGCGACTCTAGAGCAAAGGTTATAAAACAGAGCCAATTGAACCAACCAAAAGTTAGCAACACCAGGTCCTCCAGACTCTCCTTGCATTGCTGGGTGAACTTCCTGTTAAGGAAGCCAGTTCAATTGAACTGGCTTGGCCGTTCCCTGCCCCTCCGCCATCTCCATGTGCGTCACAGGCGCCACACCAGCTGTAACAACTGATTACCTCTTTTTCGACCGCTTCTGGCCCTCCGCTCCATACACCAGAGGATCAGTCTCTTCCACTCACTCTCCTGCACCTTTTTTCCACCTCACATCCACCTGTTAACCGGGGAAAAGGTCTGAAAACAAAGCCACGAGCGGGAGCCACCAAATGTGCGACTACTCACTCCTTGGCCGCCACCAGAAGTCCTGCTCCAACATTTTGACCACATACATGCTGGCCACCGCACCTTCGATGCCTTCAGGCATTTCCATGATCCTCAGATTTTGTCTTCTGGAGTGATTCTCCAGATCCTCCACCTTTTCCTTCAATATCTTCTTCTCCCGCATCACTCCCACCTCGGCCACCAACAATGCCAACTGCTCCTCATGCTCCCCACCGCCTCTTCCACTTTCTGGATCGTGTGGCCCTGGGACTCCAGCCTCTGCTCTACTCTCTCGATCGCTGCTTTGATCGGCTCCATCACTTTGGTCAGGTCTTTCAGGGCCTCCTTCCGCTGCTGGCTGAACTTTGCATTCAAAAACTCCATCAGCTGCTCTGTTGACCACTGGGCTGGCAGAACAGCCGCCTTGCCCTCTGCCATCTTATCCTATGGCGCACCCCGAAGACTCTCCTGTTCCAGCAGCTCTTTTCTTCTCGCCCCACTCCTAGTTCGTGGATCCATCCACCAGCCACACCAGAGGAGTAACACCTTCTACAGATACTCTTGCACCTCTTGCCATCAAAACCTTCGCCCTTCGGATGGGGGAAAAGACCAGCAAGTAGCGCCTTAAGTGGAGGCCACCAAATATGCAACCCTCACTCCATGTCCACCACCGGAAGTCTCGGGACCTGGGTGTCCTTGTACACCAGTTACTGAAAGCAAGCTAGCAGCTATGTCCCCCTGCTGTTTGCACTTGCGATTGAGCCGTTGGCCATCGCATTAAGAAGTTTGTGAGCATGGAAAGGAATAGTGCGGGGGGATAGAACATAGGGTGTCCTTGTATGCCGACGACTTGCTGTTATATGTGTCGGAACCAAGTGTGTCGATAGGGGGAATATTGGAGCTACTGCGGGTGTTTGGATCTTTCTCGGGGTACAAGCTGAACCTAGACAAGAGTGAGTATTTTGTGGTGTCTCAGCCGGGGGTGGGGGCAGGGGTGGGGGAGCTGCCATTCGGTAGGGCAGGGACTCACTTAAGGTATCTAGGGGTGCAGGTTGCCCGGGAGTGGGGAGGCTTCGCAGGTACAACATCTCTCGTTTGGTGGGGAGTGTGAAAGCCAATCTGGCAAGGTGGGATGGTCTCCCTCTGTCACTGGCGGGTCGGGTACAGGCGGTTAAAATGAATGTGTTGCCGCGATTTCTGTTTATTTTTCAATGCCTACCGATTTTCCTGCCAAAGGCTTTTTTCAGGGAGATTGAGGGAAGGTGGCCAGAGTTAGAAAGGTGCTGCTACAGAGGGGAAGACAGGCAGGGGGTTTGGGTCTTCCGAACCTGATGTACTACTACTGGGCGGCGAATGTGGAGAAGGTGCGGAGCTGGGTCAGAGGGGTTGATTCCCAGTGGGTCAGAATGGAGGAGAGTTTGTTCAGGGAGTCGGGATTGAAAGCACTAGCAACAGCGCCGCTCCCGATAGCTCCGGGGAAATACTCAGGGAGTCCGGTAATAATAGCTTCATTGAAAATCTGGAGGCAGTTTCACCAACACTTCGGGTTGGGGGCAGGGTCAAGGGAAATTCCGATTCGGAGGAACCACAGATTTGAGCCAGGGAGGTGGGATAGAAATTTCCAGACATGGGAAGAGAAGGGGATTAAGACGCTAAAAGATTTGTTTCTTAAGGGTCGTTTTTGCAGGATTGAAGGAGCTGGAAGCGAAGTATGGGCTGGAGCAGGGAGAAATGTTTAGATCCATGCAGGTTCGAGATTTTGCCAGAAAGGAGATACAGAGCTTCCCGGAGGAACCGTCCTCCACATTGCTGGAGGAGGTGCTGACGACAAGGGGACTGGAGAAGAGGGTAGTGTCAGCGGTGTACGGAGCTATTTTGGAAGAGGAAAAGGCACCACTGCAAGGGATCAAAGCAAAGTGGAAGGAAGAGTTGGGGGAGGTCATAGAGGAGGGGGTCTGGTGTGAGGTGCTCCGGAGAGTAAAATGCCTCCACCTCATGTGCGAGGTTGGGCTGATACAACTGAAGGTGGTATACAGAGCACACCTCACGAGGGCGAGGATGAGCCGATTCTTTGAAGGAGTAGAAGATGTGTGTGAATGTTGCAGGGGGCCCCCGCTAATCACATTCATGTGTTTTGGTCCTGTCCAAAGCTAGAGGATTACTGGAAGGAGATTTTAGGGTAATTTCCAAGGTGGTGCATGTGAAACTGGACCCGGGTCCCCGGGAGGCCATATTCGGGGTATCGGACCAGCCAGGGTTGGAAACGGGTGCTGAGGCAGATATCGTAGCCTTCGCCTCTTTTATCGCCCGAAGGCAGATCCTGTTGGGATGGAGAGCAGCCTCTCCACCCTGTGCCCTGGCGTGGCGGGGGGACCTGTTGGAATTCTGGACTCTTAAGAAGGTTAAGTTTGAACTGAGGGGAAGGACGGAGGGGTTCTCCAAGTCATGGGCATTATCATTATGCACTTTCAAGAACTGGATAACATCGAACATTAGTTGGGGGGGATGGGTGGGAGGGTTGGGGGGAGAGGGGCTGTGTGTATTAAGGGTGACTATGGGTAATCCCTAATTCCTTTTTGTCATTTGTTTGTGTAAACATGCGGGCTAATGTTTGGGGGTGGTGGGAGGATGGGATCGTTGTTATTGTTATGGGGATTGACATATTTGTTGCTGATTATTGTTTATTGTTAGCGTAAATTTGGGAGAAAATGTGAAAAAGGAGGAGAATAAAAATATTTTTTTTAAAATAAAGCAAGCATGCAGGTGCAACAATCAGTCAGCAAGGCAAATGGTATGTTGGCCTTCATTGCAAGAGGGGTTGAGTACAGGAGCAAGGATGTCTTACTGCAGCCATACAGGGCATTGGTGAGACCACATCTGGAGTATTGTATGCAGTTTTGGTCTCGTTCTATAAGAAAGGATGTATTTGCCATAGCGGGAGTGCAGCAGAGGTTCACCATACTGATGCCTGGGATGGCAGGACTTTCATATGAGGAGAGATTGGGTAAACTGGGCCTGTATTCACTGGAATTTAGAAGGATGCGAGGAGATCTCAAATGAATAAAACTGACAGAGCTGGACAGACTGGATGCAGGGATGTTGCTTCCTCTGGCTGGAGGTCTAGAGCAAGGGATCACAGTGTCAGGATACAGGATAGGCCATTTAGGAGTGAAATGAGAAGAAACCTCTTTACTCAGAGGGTGGTGAACCTGTGGAATTGTCTACCATGGTCGGCTGTGAAGGTCAATTCACGGAATATGTTTAAGAAGGAAATTTCTTGACAATAAAGACATCACGGTGTATGGGGAGAGCATGGGAGTATGGCATTGAGATAGAGGATCAATTATTATCATATTGACTGATGGAATAGGCTTGAACTGCTTATTGGTTCTGTGTTTCTATGGAAGTAATTTCGGAGTCGCTTTGTTGTCCTTTTTTGGGGGAATCTGTCTCCACTTTATTTTTCTTGAATGGAATTGAGAACATTGTGAATTGCCTTTGAGTCTATTGTTCTGGTAACCTATAGAACTATTTCCTGGTTTTCGATCACTAACATGGGTGTGATAATGACTTGACTGACAGTATAGGACTGACAACCCAGTCATCTGTTCAGTTGCACAAGGCTGATTGTGAAAATAAATTCAATAAATGAAACAATTGCAATAAAATTGCTGTGTAATCTGTAAAACAATAGATTGTTTTAACAGCCAAACTAATTCATTAGTGTTCTTTCAGAGAAATAAACTTGGCACGTCCACCTCGCCATATTACTGTCAACAGTTAACTTCCTATAAAATTACCTTGCAAACTTGCTGTATTGTTTAGCCGATTGTTTCCAGAAGGCTACCACCATCATCTACCATCATGGGTAATAAATCCAACCCCACAAGTATCTCCTCTATCTTTAAAAAATGATTCAGTCAGTCAGTGAAGAAAATTTGACCATGCAATCATCTTTTGGTGCCAAGTGCTGCAAGGAAGTTCACAGAATCACAGAATTGTTGCAGCGCAGAGGGAGGCCATTCAGCCCATCGAGTCTGCACCGACCCTCCAAATGAGCATTATGACTTAGTGCCATTCCCCTGCCTTTTCCCTATAACCCTGCACATTGTTTGTATTCAAATAATCATCTAATGCCCTCTTGAATGCTTTGATTGAACCTACCTCCACCATTCTTCCAGCTGGAGCATTTCAGACCTGAACCACTCGCTGTGTGAACAAGTTTTTTCGCACATCATATTTGCTTCTTTTGCAAACCACTTTAAATCTGTCCCTCCGTTTTTTTTATTCCTGTACAAGCGGGGCCAGTTTTTCTCTATCTACCCTGTCCATTCCCCTCATGATTTTGCAAATCTCTATCAAATCTTCTCTTAGCCGCCTTCTGTCCAAGGAGAACAGTCCCAACCTCTCCAATCTATCTTCATAACTGAAGTTTCTCATCCCTGGAACCATTTGTGTGCACCTCTTCTGCACTCAGTCAAATGCATTCACATGCTTCCTACGGTGTAATGCACAGAACTGTGATGATCGGGTATTTAGATATTTCAAAATAGTTACTGAAGAAGTCTTCCAATGCATAAAATGTGTAGTTTTTCACCAGTCTATTTTGAACTGTAATATTTTACTTTGTATATGAATCAATTCCCTAATTTTTGCAACATTTCATTCTTTTAAAGATATCACAATTTTTAGATCATCATGCTTTTCTTTTATCTTTTATGTTTTACAGGCATTTATTTGTCTGACTTGACGTACATTGACTCAGCATACCCATCCACACACAGCATCATTGAGAGTGAACAAAGATCAAATCTAATGAACAATATTTTGAGAATCATTTCAGATCTTCAGCAGTCCTGTGATTATGGTAAGTAAACATAGTCCTAATTTTAATCCCCTCAAATAGATACTAAACTAGATGAATATTCCCTCTTTGATGCAATTTATTTTCTTTAGATATTCCTCTGCTTCCTCATGTTCAGAAATATTTGAACTCGGCGAGATATATTGAAGAACTTCAGAAATTTGTTGAAGATGATAATTACAAGTAGGTTTCCTTTTTTAAAAATCTTTTTCCATAAGTTCTTAACACAATTACATGTGATGGTGCTTTTTGTGTTCAATAGAATTAAAATATTTTAAAACAAATCTTTCTGACTTCACTCTGTAGCTTGCAATGAAATACTTGAATGCTCAAATTCTTCTTGAACAGAGTAGAAATTGAACACTGAAGCATTAAATCCAACTAACGCAGCCAGCATTATCCAATGCACATACATTCTGCCAACTGCATTTAAGGCCATATATCTTCTTACAGTTGTCAAGCTGCACAGCTTTCTGCTGCATATTCGTTTTTTCTGATCAACAAACATGCCATCCTACACAGGGAAACGCCTAAGCCACAGTTCCTTTGAAAACTTGGTCCCATGTAAATGGGATGCTTTCCCTCTTCTTTTGGTTACAAACTAGGTGTTAGTCTTGGTTCAGTTTATAACACCCATCTCCAAATGATTGTAGCTCAAGCCCCATTTCAGAATTTTTAGCACATCTGTGCAGTACTAAGGCAGTGTTGGAGGTGCAGTCTTTTGGATGAGACATTAAAACAAGGCCCCAGATGCTCTCAAATGATCATGAAGGATGCCTTGGCAGCATTTGAAGCAAAGCAACAGATTTTTCCCACTGTCGTGCTAAACATTTAATCTCCAACCAACAACTAAAGCAGATGACTGTCATTTATCTAATTGCTGTCTGTAGAAGCTTACTGTGTGCAAATTGTCTGCTGTGTTTCCTACATTACAAAACAGTGATGACACTTACTTCACTGACTCTAAAACATTTAGGGATATCCTCAGCTTGCAAAATGTGCTATATAAATGGAAATTTTTCTTTCTTTATCCTCACAGGAAAAAGGTTTCTGTTGTCATTTGCCATTGAGACCTAGCACGTAAGAAGATCTTTCTTCTGTCCAGTCACATTCAGGTTCTGATGATAGCATTGACCAGATTTGAGATCTGCAACAATTGTAGTTGGATCATTTCTGATGATTAACATTCATATTTTATTTGCATTGTTTAGCAAGGCCTCACTATTTATAGATCACTAAACTCTGCTGCAATTGTGCATTGTGGAGTTTAGGATCATGGAGTGTTGACTTCAGTCCGTTAATCATCCCTCGCATTTCGCACAGATGCCTGGAACAGTCACCTGACTAAAGATATTCCTTTGAGAATTTAACTGAAGAAAGGCTCTGCTCCATTTCCTCAGATAAGCAAGATCTAACTTTGCATTTGTAAGGACTTGTACAATTTACTACAGTGATTATATTTTTTAGTAGCCAAAGTAAGTGGGACCTCTGTTGAGGCCCAAGGCAAATTCTCAGAGACTTTGAAGAGGATGGATACACCAAGACACATTTGATGGATGCTATTACTGTATCATCTTACAGTTAAAATGGAACACACTAAGAATTGTGACACAAAGAGATTGTTTCTTTGGCTTAGATTAGTCTGTGTTCAAATATTTATGTGTGTGCACCTTTTTTGAAGTTCTGATCATCTTTCCTCCCCCAACCCGGAATGGACCATCATGAACCATTATTGTGGTTGACTCTCTAATGCACTCTGAATGGGCAATTAGAGATGGGCAATAAATGCCCAGTGATGGCCACATCTAATGAATGAATAAAAAAAACTAAAATGGGGTTGGGAAAGTTCCGATTTGTTTAATTTTCTCACAACAAAGTATGAACATTTGAGGTAAAATCTATTCATATCCATAATTGTAAAATCAAAGTATTTGTCAAATAATTATTAATCACCCGAATCTGAGCTTGCTAAATAATACCAGATTCATTTGAATCTTGTGCCAAATTTAATTAATCTTAGATTATTGCTGTCTTGCTCTTATCTCAGCTTGGAAAAGTACTATTTGATGGTAGCTGCACCCTTCTCATCCACTCCATCTTAAAATGCTGCCATCATTGATTCTATACCCTAAGCTGGCTGGAGTGGCTGGCTGGCGAGAATAGAAGAAGTGCCAATGACAGCGCCCTTAAACTCGTTCCTCGACACGAGGCTTCCTCCATCCACTCCACACCGACCTCTTCCCCCACTGCCCACTTCTTGACCTTCTCAACGTTTGACGTCCAGTAATAATCGAGCCGAACCGCAACTTCATCTGCCCCTCTCCAAAACGCCCTCCTGATCCCTGCCAGAAAAACTCCGAGGTAATCCTATTGATCCGACCAGAAAGAAATTTGGTCATGAAAATCGGGAGATTTTGGAAGACAAACAGAAGCTTCGGCAGCACCTTGACTGTCTGGACCCTTCCAGCCAATGACAGTGGCAAACATCCCACCTCTTAAAATTCTCCTTCACCCCCTCCACCAGATTCGCCAATTTCAGCTTATGCATCACACATATCCCCAGATATCGGAAACTCGTCCCGACCAGCCAAAACAGCAACTTCTCCAAACCCTTCCCCCACATCCACGCATTGACCGGGAATACCTCGCTTTTCCCCATGCTGAGTTTATACCCCAAGTACGAGCCAAACTTCCACAATATTCCCATGACATTATCGAAGCTCGCAACCGGGTTGGTAATATATAGCAAAAGGTCATCCACATATAGGATGCTCCACACTAACCTGCACATCTTTGGACTGTGGGAGGAAACCGGAACACCCGGAGGAAACCCACGCACACATGGGGAGAACGTGCAGACTCCGCACAGACAGTGACCCAAGCCGGGAATCGAACCTGGGACCCTGGAGCTGTGAAGCAATTGTGCTAACCACTATTCTTCTTATTATCCTTATTCTTTTTTAAAATGAGCGAAATTGAAGCCTGAGATAACATGGGCGGCAGCTCCCTTCCAACCAACTGACTCATTATACATCTCTACCAGTAGGGGTCCCAATTCCATGATGAACTTTTTATAAAACTCTGCTAGGAACCCATCCGGACCCAGGGCCTTCCGGACTGCATCAACCCGTGCATCCCATTACTTCCTCCAACCCAATCGGGGCACCCAACCCTTGCACCTTCCATTCCTCGACCACCGGTAACTACAATCCATCCAAAAACCCACCTCATACCTTTGTCCTCCACCAGAGGCTCCAAGCTGTACAGCTTACGGTAAAATACCTTAAATACCCCGTTTACCTCCCCTGACTCAGTGATCACATTATCACCCCCCCCACCCCCCAATATTTCATCCAACAAGTCTCTCTCGCCGCCACCTGTCGCTTCAACTGATACTCAAGCATCCTGCTGGCTTTTCCCCCCCATGTTCATACATCACCCCCTGCCTGACCAATATATAGCAAAAGGTCATCCGCATATAGGATGCTCCATTCCCCCCCCCCCCCCCCCCCCCAACCCCTTTCCACATGCAAGTCCACCAGATGCGGCACATGGGCAGAGACCACGATCCCAACCACCCCCGCCAGCAACCTCTTATCCAGCACAAAAAAATTGATCAGGGAATACACCCGATGAACTTGCGAAAAGAACAAGAATTCCTTTGCTGTCGGCCTCCCAAATCGCCATGGCTCCTCCCATTTGCTCCATAAATCCCAAAGTTCCCTCGCTATTGCCGACACCTTCAGGGATCTGGGACACAGCCGATCTAACTTTAGATCCAAAACAGTACTGAAATCCACACTACCCCCCACCACCACCAACACCACGGGTTCCCCCTCCAGCCTCCCGCTCACCATCACAAATCTGCCCCCTAGGATCCCTAACAATACTACCAGCCAAAAACAACATCCTCCTACTCACCAGCACCGCTACCTCCTCATCTTCATATCCAACCTGAATGAAACACCTGCCCCACCCATCCTTTCCTCAACCTCATTTGATCTGCAACTTTTAAATGAGTCTCTTGCATGAACACCATGTCCGCCTTCAAGCTCTTTAATTGCGCAATGACGCAGTATCTCTTGATTGGTCCATTCAGGGCCCTGACATTCCAGATGATCAGCCTGTTGGAGGGCTCCAGGCCCCCCCACCCCGTTCAGCCATTTCCACTAATTAATGAGCTCCTCCAGGTCTATGTCCCACCCATCTCCCGGGCCTCCTCAAGACGATTGTCACCATTCCCCTTACCCAACTGCACCACACCAACACCTTCCACATCAGCAACCCATCCGTTCTCCCAACTCATCCCCCAAACCAAACACTAAATGTCCCACTATCCCCCCCACAGCCACAAACAAAGAAAGTAAGAAGTCTTACAACACCAGGTTAAAGTCCAACAGGTTTGTTTCAAATCACTAGCTTTCGGAGCACTGCTCCTTCCTCAGGTGAATGAAGAGGAAGGAGCAGTTGTCCAAAAGCTAGTGTTTGAAACAAACCTGTTGGACTTTAACCTGGTGTTGTAAGACGTCTTTTTACTGTGCTCACCCCAGTCCAACGCCGGCATCTCCATATCATGACAAACAAAGAAAACCATCCCCTCCCAAGCATCCCGGCCCTCTTCCACTTCTATCCACCACTCTACCCCGCACTTTGCTTCCATTAACTATCCTACCTGCTAGCAGGGTGACCCCCTCGGCGACCGCTTCTTCCCCACCAAAACCTCGTGTGTCTCTCTTTCCCCCCCCCCACCTCCAAAATGTTGCCCACCAAAACCCCACATGTTAATATACATCAAACATTGCTTCCAACGCTGGGAGGATAAGAAGTTACAATAATTCACAGTTCTACCTTAACATAGATAACTAACTAAACCCAGTGGGTATTATAAACAAAGCCAAACATAATAACCCAACACAAACATAAACAGTTCCCCTCCCTCCCTGAGTACAGCACCTTCAATCTGCTTCACAGGTGTATCCACCCAATTCCCAATGTTCTCATAAGTCTTCCAATCCATGGTCCCTACGGAACTTGTTCGCCTCTTCCGGCGTGCCAAAATAATGTCCCTGTCCCTCAAATGTGACCCACAAAAGAGCAGGATACAGTACCCCGGACCACACTTTATTCATGAATATGGCTGCCTTGACCCTATTGAACATGGCCTGCCGCTTGGCCAGCTCTGCGCCCAAGTCCTGGTAGACACAAAAAGGTCTAGCAGCACAATGATTGCCCTCGGCAGATTTCCAGAGTTTGGTTTTCTCCTCAGCAACCTGTCCACTTCAGGAGGTCAGTCAAAGATCACCAGCTCATTGAACATCGGAGCTACGTATTTCGTGGCCTGCATCCCTTAGATCCCTCCAGGCAGCCCTACAATCCTGATATTCTGCTTCCTGGAGCGATTCTCCAAGTCGTCCACCTTCTCCCACAACTTCTTCTGGCCCTCCGCCATCATCAGCATTTCAGTCTCTAGTGAGGCCAAATAGTCCTCGTGGTCAGCCATTGATTCCTCCACTTTCAGGAGCGACGCATTCTATGCCTCTAGCCTTGCTCTATTCACTCTAGGGTAGCCCAGATCGGCTCTGCCACCTTAGCCAAGTCTTCTGAGGCCACCTTCCTCTTTTGCTGGAATTTAGCAGTCAGAAACTCCACCCGTTGCTCTGGTGTCCATTGTGTGGGCAACAACGCCACAGAGCTCTCCCCATCCTTTTCTCTGTCGCACCTTGAGAGTCCTCCTGGTTTGACTGTTGCCCTTTACTCTTTGCACTCCTCGTTTGGTTGGGCTTAGACATTGCCTGCCGAAGGAGACTCACTAGTTCTCACTGTTCCTTCATTTTCAACCTGCATAACACCCCGCAAAACGGGCAAAAAGGACCGAAAAATCAAACCTCGGGCAGGAGCCACCTAAAGTGCGACCACTCACTCCACCACCGGAAATCCCCTATTTGGCTCATTTTAATCGGGGGCTGATTGGCTAGGACATGAAAGCATTTGACAGACTATCACGTAAAAGGCTGGTAAACAAAACTGAAGCTCGTGGAATAGAAAGGTCAGTGTCAGCTTGGATACAAAGTTGCCTGAAGGACAGAAAACAGTGAGTCGTGGTAAATATATATATTTTTTAATACTGTAGAGCTTTTGCATTCTTTCAAGGGATGATGGCATCCCTGGCAAGGCTAACATTTGTTGCCCAAACCTTAATTGCCTTTGAGTAGGTGCTGGTAAGCCACCTTGTTGAACTCCCTCTTGGGGCAATGTTTCCTGAGGTTCAGTGTTAGGACCACTGCTTTTTTGATTTATAATTTACTTGAATGATGGAATACTGACTAAAATTTTAAAATTTGCCGATTGTACAAAACTTGTAGGAATGCCAATAAGTGAGGTGATGCCAATTGACAGGACATAAATCGGTTAACAGAATGGGCAGACAAGATGGAACTTAATACAGAGAAGGTGATGTATTTTGGCAGAAGTAAGAGGGAGAGGCAATATAGACTTAATGGCATATTTAAAAATATTGTGCAGGGACAAACCACCCTGTGGGTTCGTGTGCACAGATCTTTGGAGGTGATGGGACATCTAGGACAGTAGTTAATAAATCAGATGGGATCTTGGGCTTAATAAATAAGAGTTGTTGAGCATAAAAGCAAGGAGCATATGCTGAATCTTTATAAAGCTCTGGTCAGGCCAAATCGAGTATTGCATCCAGTTTTAGTCATTTATTCCAGGAGGGATGTGGAGGTTGTTTCAAAAGTATGGAGGAGATTTATGGAATTTAGTCACAAGGTTGGGCTGGAGAAGCCGGGTTGGTTTTTCTATCCCATTTAGCACGGTAATAGTGCCACACAATGTGATAGAGGGTATCCTCAATGTGAAGACAGGACTTTTATCTCCACAAGGACTGTGCGGTGGTCACTTCTACCGATACTGTTATGGACTGGATGTACAAGATTATGACAACTTTGGATAAAGTAAACAAAGTTGCTTCTATTAACTTAATCGTACAAGGGCCAGGGAACAAGGATTTAAGGTTTTGAGCTAAATATACAATATGCGAGGAAGAACATTTTTTAGCAGCAATTGGGTAATGACCTGGAACACACTGCCTATAAAGGTGATGGAAGCAGAGACTATGGCCGAAATTCTCCGGCCGTTAGGATTCTCTTTTCCCACTGGCAGTGCACCCCTGGAAATCCCATTGACAGGCGGCGGGAAGAGAGAATCCTGCCGCCAGCAAACGGCACACTGCTGAGAAGCACATGGAAATTGAACGACACTTGAAGGAAAGAAACATGACGGGTTGCATGAATAGACTAAGGGACTGGAACTGACAAAATTGTTGTACAGAGAGCTGGCACGATCTCAAAGGGCTGATTGGCCTCCTTTTGTGCCATTGTAATGCTATGATAACTCCTGCTGCTCTTTGAAATAGTGCCTTAGGATCTTTTACGTCCACCAGAGAGTGCAATGTTTAATGTCTCATTAATCAGCACTCTCTCCATTTTCCTTTCCACATCGTCTCCAAACAGTAAAAACTCAAGGAATCCTTTGTCGCTAAATTTGAGAGCATTCATTCAGCTGCCTCCGTCTCACGTATAGAAAGAATGTTACATTGGCTGCTTTTTATATAAATTATCTTTGCTTGAGCAAAGGTTTTTTGACTACCATCCTCGTGTTCTTTTTTTGACTCAGTGAAATGTAAAGGTTGTGTTCCGATTTCTTACTGTTATTCAGTATCAACCTTTATCAAGCAAAAGTGTGGTTCAGAAAAAATGGTTCAGAATTAAGCACTTTATACTTGGGACTTGGGGGGAAATAATTTAATGCGGTGACCCTAGCCTGCTGCAAAATTGTTGAAGGAACAATGCGGCTGGTGTTTTTGTCCTTTTTCTTTCCCATATATTCAGTTAAATGTGGATAATGAATTGCTGTTTAAGAATTTGTAAGAGTACACTACTCCAAATTTTTATCTATGGGGTGATGGCGGCAAGTTAGAAAATTGTGAAGATATATTTTCAGCAGATCTGTTTCTTAACTTTCCTGTGGAGGTGACAGATTCCTTTGGACTATCTGAGTGACAGACCTAAATTGTGAAATGATTGAATAAAGGGCTGCAGGGTTGGAAGGTTCCAATCTGTGCTAGTCTATCAGTGGAGTAGATGCCTACCACCTAAGTACACATCTCTTCACATGAAGACCTAGATTAACCAGTTGTTATATGCACATCTTCTACATGATAATGGATTTGAATATGTAGAATGTCAAATTACTGGCATAATGGATATGACTGGGACTTTGGACAGTAGCTACCAGAAAGCTTTGCTTCAAGGCCAGATGTGAAAACAGACATTCTTATTTCAAGCTTCCTGCTTTGGTTGACCAGGTGCCGGTGCCATTCTGAAACTCTGCTCCAATGAATTGTGAATATTGAGGGAGAGATTTACTGGCTGTTCACACTGGCGGGAATTTCTGGTCCCACGCTGACGCACGGGTTTCCCGGTGACGAGGGGTGCTGTCAATAGGAATGTTGACAATGACCGGATCGGTAGATCCGCCTCCGCCACTGAAAAACACGTGGCGGGGTGGTCGGTCAATTCTGCCCTGAGTGTCAGTGCTGCAGTCAGGAGGATAAAAATACAGGAAGACAAAACTCTCGCATTTTGTGCTCATGAGGACCAGCTGGTATCATAAATTAACCTGCTGAGAGGTTTACTAATGAACAACTTTTGATTTGATTTGATTTATTATTGTCACATGTATTGGCATACAGTGAAAAGTATTGTTTCTTGCATGCTATACAGACAATGCATACCGTACATAGGGAAGGAAGGAGAGACTGCAGAATGTAATGTTACAGTTATAGCAAGGTGTAGAGAAAAGATCAATTTCGTACAAGGTAGGTCCATTCAAAAGTGATGGCAGTAGGGAAGAATCTGTTCTTGAGTCGGTTGGTACGTGACCTCAAACTTTGGTATCTTTTTCCTGATGGAAGAAGGTGGAAGAGAGTATGTCCGGGGTGCGTGGGGTCCTTAATTATGCTGGCTGCCTTTCCGAAGTAGCGAGAATTGTAGACAGAGTCGATGGATGAGAGGCTGGTTTGTGTGATGGATTGGGCTACATTCACAACCTTTTGTAATTTCCTGCAGTCTTGGGCAGAGCAGGCTCCATACCAAGCTGTGATACAACCAGAAAGAATGCTTTCTATGGTGCATCTGTAGAAGTTGGTGAGAGTCGTAGGTGACATGCCAAATTTCCTTAGTCTTCTGAGAAAGTAGTCGGTGGTGGGCTTTCGTAACTATAGTGTCAGCATGGGGGGACCAGGATAGGTTGTTGGTGATCTGGACACCTAAAAACCTGAAGCTTTCGACCCTTTCTACTTCGTTCCCATTGATGTAGACAGGGGCATGTTCTCCACTACGCTTCCTGAAGTCGATGACAATATCCTTCATTTTGTTGACATTGAGGGAGAGATTATTGTTGTTGCACCAGTTCACCAGATTCCCTAGCTCATTCCTGTACTCTGTCTCGTCATTGTTTGAAATCCGACCCACTACTGTGGTGTCATCAGCAAATTTGAAAATCGAGTTGGAGGGGAATTTGGCCACACAGTCATAGGTGTACAAGGAGTAGGGGGCTGAGGACACAGCCTTGTGGGGCACCAGTGTTGAGGATGATCGTGGAGGAGGTGTTGTTGCCTATCCTTACTGATTGTGGCCTGTGGGTTAGAAAGTTCAGGATCCAGTCGCAGAGGGAGGAGCCAAGGCCAAGGCCAAGGAGTTTGGAGATGAGTTTCGTATGATAGTGTTGAATGCTGAGCTATAGGAGTCTGACATAGGTGTCTTTGTATCTATGTGTTCCAGGGTAGAGTGCAGGGCCAAGGAGATGGCGTCTGCTGTGGACCTTTTGCAGCGGTAGGCGAACTGTAGTGGATCAAGGCAATCCATGAGGCTGGGGTTGATTCGTGCCATGACTAACCTTTCAAAGCACTTCATGATGATGGATGTCAGAACCACTGGACGATAGTCATTAAGGCACGCTGCTTGGCTTTTTTTTGGTACAGGGATGTTGGTCGTCTTCTTGAAGCAGATAGGGACCTAAGATTGTTGTAAAGAGAGGTCGAAGATGTCTGCGAATATCCCCGCCAGCGGATCCGCGCAAGACCTGAGTGCCCGTCCGTGTACCCCAACCGGGCCAGTGACTTTCCGAGGGTTGACCTTCGAGAAGGCTGCTCTGACATCTGCAATGGTGATCTCAGATACAAGTTCATCCGAGGCTTCTGGGGTGGAGGGCTTACTCTCGCTGACCTTGTGTTCAAAGCGTGCAGAGAATGTGTTCTCATCAGGGAGGGGTGCATTGGAGCCGGTGATTTTACATGCCTTCATCTTGTAGCCCGTTATGTCTTGCAGACCTTGCCATAGTCGGCGGGTGTCCGTGTGGCTAGCCTGGGACTCGAGCTTGTTCCGGTACTGTCTTTTGGCATCTTTGATGAATCTCCTTAGATCATATCTGGCTTTCTTGTATAGGTCAGAGTCGCCTGACTTGAATGCCTGAGACCTAGACTTCAGCAAGCAGTGGATATCCCTGTTCATCCAGGGTTTCCGGTTGGGAAACACGCGGATTTGTTTCTTTGGCACACAGTCTTCTACACACTTACTGATGAAGTCAGTTACTGTAGCGTACTCGTTCAGGCTTGTCACAGTGTTTTTAAATACTGACCAGTCCACTGCTCTAAGCAGCCCCATAGGAGATCATGCGATTCCTCAGATCAACAATGCACAACTTTGTTTGACGGATTCTCCCGCTTCAGTTTTTGCTACTAGGCCGGGAGCAGGAGCACAGCCTTGTGGTCAGATTTGCCAAAGTGTGGGCGGGCGATAGAGAGGTAGGCATGTTTGATATTTGTGTAGCAGTGGTCCAGGATGTTTGGGCCTCTGGTGGAACAGTTGACGTGTTGGTGGTAATTTGGTAGTACGCTCTTGAGCTTGGCCTGATTGAAGTCACCAGCTACAATGAACAAGGCCTTGAGATGTTTCGTTTCAAGGTTATTTGTGGTGGTGAATATTTTGTCCAGTGCGATTTTCACGTTCGCATAGGTGGGATGTAAACTGCCGACAGGATAACGGAGCTGAACTCCCGCGGAATTCCCGCTACCTCGGAAAGGCAGCCAGCATAATTAAGGACCGCATGCACCCCGGACATACTCTCTTCCACCTTCTTCCGTCAGGAAAAAGGGGCGGCATTTTAGTGTCAGGTATTCTGGTCTGGGAGCAAAAACTCGCCAGTGTTGCGACATCTAGGCACCAGGAGGTGTTGATTAGGAGGCAGACCCCACCTCCCCTAACCTTGCCTGAGGCCGCCGTACAGTCCGTTTGGTGGATTGAGAAGCCCTCTGGTTGTAGGGCACAGTCAGGTGAAGAAGGAATGAGCCATGTCTCCGTGAAACAGAGCGCACAGCCGTCCTTCAGTTCTCTTTGAAAAGTGAGTCTGGCTTTAAGTTCGTCTAGTTTGTTTTCTAGAGATTGGACATTAGCAAGGAATAAGCTAGGCAGAGGGGCTTTGGGGCCGCGTTGTTTCACTCTCACCTGCAGGCCTGCACATTTCCCACGCTTCCTGGAGTTACGGCTTTTTAAGCCAAGGAGACTGTGAGAGTATGCGGTGTTAAGGGTATAGTTGTGTCCAATGAGGTTCTTCACTCTGGTCGTTGTGTGGATCAAGGATTTGTTGCCTTGCATGTGGTTCCTGCCTCTGAAAATTTTTGGGTTAGGATTAAGAGGCATCCCTTTGCGATCCAAGTGGCTCAAATAATATATGTGGTTCTGACATGAGAATTAGGAGAAATAATAAGATCACACCCACATGTATGAATTAAATATTATTAGATCAGACATACAAATCAAAATCCTATTCTGCTATGCACTCTGTAGTACCTACAATAAATGTTCTGAGCAGATTCAAAGAAAAGCCACAGTAGTTTAACACTTATGCACAAACACCTACCAATTTCCTTCTGACAAGGGGAAGGATCCCTTAAATATTCTTTTGAAGATGTGTCGGGTCACCTTAAATACTCTTTTGAAGATAAATTGGCCTTCCTTAACTATTCTTCTGATGATGGTTGGGATCCCTTTGAATGTCTAGTTCTGAGCATGGACAGATATTTTTCTGCAGGTTGAGTTTTGTTTCCTCTGTGAATGCCATTTTCCTTCCGATAATCGGTTCCCTTGGCTGAAACTCTCCTTCTATTAGCAGTCGTAATGTCTCCTAGTTGACTGCAGTTTTTGTTCTGGCTCCTTGACCACAGTTCTCACTGTGATTCTTGCCTGCAGTGGCAAAGTTACCTTTTCAGCTCCTTTTATATCTTTCTGCTTTCAATGCTGGACATTGTTACATCTCAATGGCCTCATTGACCTATCGTTAGCGTTGGATCATGATAACCAATGATAGATCACATTTTTGTTTAAAACTTATAATTAAAGCCGCATGGGACTATCCCTCTTAGACTTCCTGATAGTAAATTTCATCATGCGATGACTATGTTAAGAATTGATTGGTTGGACAAACCAAATCTCAACTGTCGAACTGCCATAATTTCTGGTAAAGATTGTTTATTGATGAAGTCCATTGAATTCGACATATCCTCATCAAGGTCTTATTTAAATAGGTATCTCTTTTAACTACACAATGACCTGCGTTTTCCACCTCTGTTTTCGGTGGGCGAGGATGGCAGCGAAAGTGGAAAATCCAGCGGCAAATCCCAAATGGCTTTCATGCTGGTTTGTCTCCGCCCCGTGCCAATGACATAATGGGGTTCCTGCTAGACAGTGACGGGAATCCCATTGCCATATGTTTTAATATTATTTGCAGGCATCCCTGATCATTACATTAGGATGATCGGTGAGGTTTACAACAGCTTTGTAAAATGGGAACCTGACAAACTGCGGTGCACCGAAACGTACAGCCCCAGGAAGGAGAGAATCCTGCCTAGGCAGTAACTGGGCACTGCCATCTGGCTGCTTCCGTTGGGAGATTTGGGGTTGGAGGGGGTTCTGGCAGTGGGGGGGGGGGGTGGGATTCCATGTCCTTTGGGGGGATTCTTTCAGTTATTTTTTAAAAGGTAACTGCCAACATAACATCATGGGACTCGCCTCCAGAATTTTCATTTTCAAAGCATTTAAAAATTTGTTGGAAAAAGCCAGCAGCGCAGCCGGCAGTCTGCATACCGCTTTACCCGCCAGAGACAATACTTTGACCATAAAACAGAAGACTTTGCCCAATGTCTATTGTTGCTTCTTGATAGTACCATCTGGTTATGCTCCTTTTAAACAGCCCAACAGATTTTTGATTTTTAAAATAAGCTTCCCCTTATCAACACTTGCCAAAGCATGCTGTTTGAATATCCACCTTGGGAAATTGTGTGCAAGAAATCGTACCTTCCTTATACGGGTACATGACTTAGTAGTTCAATATCTATACCATTCAGGTTTGAGTACTCTGGAATATTGGCAGATCTGTCTCTGGATAACCCACTTAGCTTCAGATAATATTGTAAACCAAGTGCCCTAGGAAATAAGGATCATCAAGCTGCAGGAATCTCCCAAATGGTTTGTACTGGTAGGCTTCTTGATTTTAACATTTCACTTTCAGCCAAAACCAGTGTCCAATTGAGGCCTTGCTGCACAAACCTGTACCTATATTCTCTGCACAGCGAAGGAGGACATTTCTCTATAAGTGGGGAATATGTAATCCATACTAGACAAACAAAACTTCTTATTTTGCAATTAACTTAGATGGAATTCTCGCAAGCATCCATTGGCAGGTTTGATGGTGAGTGTGGGGGGAGAATATGTAATATGTCGGGAAGTCCAGAAAGCGGTTCCATACCGGCGAGAATTTGCAGCGGGATTTGCAGCTGGTGCCCGCCATGTTGGAAAACCCGTCAGATGCCAGGGTGAACCTCATTTGCATCTCGGTGTGATGGAGAGGAAGGCCCAATTCTCTCTCTCTCTCCCCCCCCCCCCCCCCCCCCCCCCGCCACCGTCCCGTCCGAACCGACCAAGGCAGCCAGTTTCTCTGCAGTGCTAGCGGGGAAACACACCGGTACGTGGCATGCAGATGTCAGGACTCATCTGAATCTAGATGCTTATGGAATTTTGGATGGAAGCAGCCTGCAACCCTGGACTCTGGAACACCACAACAGTGGTTTGGGTATGCACCTGCAGGTGGACCTTCCAGATTCCATGTCCTTAGAGTGTTCTTCGATGTCCATCTTGGTTCTTGGGTGGTCCATCTTCCGGTTTCAGAGTATTCCAGAAGATCTATCCTCATTTTCCGGTGGTCCACTTTCTTTCTTCAATAGTGCATCAGTGATGTTGGGCACTGTTTCAATATGGCACTTGGACACGATGGCGGACTATGCCCCTCAAGGCCTGCCCCGCCACTGAAGACAACGTAAAATATCTGGGTGCATAACTAATGAGGTTGGGTCAGCCTCCACAGTGGGAAACACTTCATGTTGTTTTGTGCCATTGTCCATAATAATTGTGAAGATATACTGAACATAATGCAAATCAGTTGAATGATGAGACTGCCCATGACATCTAAAAGTAATAGTCATCAAAATAACAGGGATAAGCTAGATTTTTAGAGACTTATCTCCATTCTCTTCCCCTATATCTTATCCATCTTTTTCCTACAGACTCTCATTAAGAATTGAGCCTGGTACCAGCACACCTCAGTCCACTGCCTCAAGGGAGGATCTCGCAGGTAAGTGACCATCAGATAATTTGGCCTTTTAAGCATATTTCATCGAGTGTATTAAAAACTAATAGATCATGAATTTCAGTTTCCAAGGCTGCACAAGATTAAACCTTATCCTTCATCGTGTCGGTGTAAAACATATGCAGATACAATATAATAATTATTTATGAAAACTCACTATGAGGTGTTGGGTTCTGCATGGATCTGCAATTTGGATTTGCTGAGGCCATTCAAGGTAATGTTAACATTTTGTCACTCCCAGTATTCTGTGTCAGCATCTAACCTTGGGAAGCAAACCTAAGTTACCAACCTCTACAAAACAGTAAGCTACCGCATGGTGAGGATCTTTAATTTTATTTTCTCACTTGAATGATCAGTTGTCAGAATGTATTTTGACATTCAAATGCTTGAAACAGAAGTCTGTTGCAGAGCCTATTATTGGGTTAGTTCTTCAATGCCTCTTGAAAGACAAGTTTGTTTTACAGGTAGGACTTTATAATTTTGTGAATCAGCAAATTGGGCAACTAATGCCACACTTTGGGCGAAATTCTCCGTTATCGGCGGAAAGTCCGCCGATCGGCGCAAAAAACGGCGCAAATCCCACTTGCGCCACGTCATAAAAGTGGGCCGATAGTCTCCGGCCCGAAATGGGCTAGCAGCGACGTGACGGGATCCGCGCTTGCGCAGTGGTTCACGCCGTGCAGCATCATACGCGCTGCACGGCGTGACGGCTCATAAGGCCGCGCAGCTCCCCCCCCCCACCCGACCGGAACACCCGACCGCAACACCCGACTGGATGGCTGGCCGTCGCTCAACCCCGAGGTTCGAGTCACGCGATGTGGAGGCGCTCCTGGACGCGGTGGAGCAGAGGAGGGACGCCCTGTATCCCGGGCACGGCCGCAGAGTTGCCCCACGCCACAGCCGCGTCTGTGGAGGGAAGTGGCAGAGGCCGTCACCGCTGTGGCCCTAACACCACGGACAGGCACCCAGTGCCACAAGAAGGTGAACGACCTCGTCAGAGCAGGCAGGGTGAGCCTCCCCCATATCCCCCATATCCCCCCCTCCCCATATCCCCCCTCCCCCATATCCCCCATATCCCCCCTCCCCCATATCCCCCCTCCCCCATATCCCCCATATCTCCCCCTCCCCCATATCCCCCCTCCCCCATATCCCCCCCTCCCCCATATCCCCCCCTCCCCCATATCCCCCCTCCCCCATACCCCCCTCCCCCATATCCCCCCTCCCCCATATCCCCCCTCCCCCATATCCCACTCCCCCATATCCCCACTCCCCCATATCCCCACTCCCCCATATCCCCCCTCCCCCATATCCCCCCTCCCCCATATCCCCCCTCCCCCATATCCCCCCTCCCCCATATCCCCCCTCCCCCATATCCCCCCTCCCCCATATCCCCCCTCCCCCATATCCCCCCTCCCCCATATCCCCCCTCCCCCATATCCCCCCTCCCCATATCCCCCCTCCCCCATATCCCCCCCTCCCCCATATCCCCCCTCCCCCATATCCCCCCTCCCCCATATCCCCCCTCCCCCATATCCCCCCCTCCCCCATATCCCCCCTCCCCCATATCCCCCCTCCCCCATATCCCCCCTCCCCCATATCCCCCCTCCCCATATCCCCCTCCCCCATATCCCCCCTCCCCCATATCCCCAAGTGAATCCAGCCCTAACCTTAACCTCTGCAATGCACGCGGAACCGATGGCGTGCATTCATATACCTGCCTAACACTGTTGCCTTTTACCCCTGCCACCACACCCCCCCCCCCCCCCCCCCCCCACAGGAGAAGCGCGCACACAACAATAGGGAGCATGTGAGGACTGGAGGAGGGCCCGCTGATGAGAGGCCACTGACCGTACACGAGGAAAGGGCCCTGGAACTGGCTGGCGGACCTGAGGACCGGGAGGTTGCTGATGCAGAGGTCGGGGCCCCACGAGCAAGTGAGCCATCAACAGCCCGTCCCCATATCCCCCCTCCCCTATATCCCCCTCCCCCGTATCACCTGATCACTGCCTGATGTCTAACCATGCATGCTTCATTGTGTATCGCAGGACCAAACGTCCAGGCACCCATCCCCGCAGATGCACACCGCCCGCAGGATGCCCCTCGGAGACCACGGGAGACGGAGGGACCCGGACCCTCCAGCATGCGACGCCCGCAGGATGCCCCTCGCACACCACGGGAGACGGAGAGACCCGGACCCTCCAGCATGCGACGCCCGCAGGATGCCCCTCGGAGACCACGGGAGACGGAGAGACCTGGAGCAACAGGGAGACGACACCCCCGTCACGTGCGGGAGCGACCACCCAGCGATGAGGGGGGCAGCCACAGGCCCCCGTCACATCCGAGCCAGGACACCACTACCCAGGACACCACTATCCAGGACACCCCTACCCGGGACACCACTACCCAGGACACCCCTACCCGGGACACCACTACCCAGGACACCCCTACCCGGGACAGCACTACCCGGGACAGCACTACCCAGGACAGCACTACCCGGGACAGCACTACCCGGGACAGCACTACCCGGGACAGCACTACCCAGGACAGCACTACCCGGGACAGCCCTACCCGGGACAGCACTACCCGGGACAGCACTACCCAGGACAGCACTACCCGGGACAGCCCTACCCGGGACAGCACTACCCGGGACAGCACTACCCAGGACACCCCTACCCGGGAAGACGAAATACCGGACAGTGACTCAGAGTGGATGGGTGGAGACGAACCCCCACCCCAAAGTGCCATGGACTCAGAGTGGGACGAAGAGCACGACACAACGCCACTGCTGTCACCAACACCCTCCACCATCGCAGAAACACTCACCACGGTTGGGCACTTTAGTGATGAGGCGTCTGGTACACTCACTGGTGCGCACAACACAGCCGTCCCGGTACAGCAGGTGGAGGTAGGAGCAGCAGAGGGACCGGGCGGTCGGAGGGCAGCCCAGGCCAAGCGAACATCTGCCGCCCAGATGGATCCCGGGTTCCTGCAGTTACCACACCCACACATAGATCCGATGCAACCACCGACACGGAGACGAGCGAATAGGGTGACGGGTGGCTTGCGGCGGCTGCGGTCGCAGGTGGAGGAGTCCACCCGCGTCCAGGAGCTGGGAGTGGTCCCGGTCATGCGTGCCACCCAGGCTGACACCGCACGGGTGGCGTCCGCGGTGGAGGCAATGGGTGCGACGGTGTCAGACATGGGGAACGGTTTGCGAGGCCTGGGGCCTTCCGTGCAGGCGACGTCTGTGGCCCAGGAAATGGCTGCCCTCTCACAGGAGGCCATGAGCCAGTGCCAGCGCCAGATGGCAGAGGCGCTCAACGCCATAGCCCAGTCTCAGCAGGCCATGGCCCAGTCTCAGCAGGCCATAGCCCAGTCTCTGCAGGCCATGGCCCAGTCTCTGCAGGCCATGGCCCAGTCTCTGCAGGCCATGGCCCAGTCTCAGAAGGCCATCGCTGAGGGCATCGGCGCCAGTGGCCATGTGCGAGCCGGCGTCGCACTGTCACAGACAGGGTTCGACAACCCCCTGGGCTCCATGGCTGCAAACCTGCAGACCCCTGTCGATACCAGCACGGGCCTCCAGGACTGGCAGCGCCAGATGTCGGGGGCGCGTCGGATGGCCAGTCCGTTCGCATCCCCCACCCATGTAGAGGCCTGGGGGCCATCGGGCACCCCGAGGGAGGAGGAGGTGGTGTGGTCCGTCCCGGCTCCCTCTGTAGGGGAGGTCCCGGTACACCGCGACACCTCGGACTCCCCCCCTTCCGTCCCAGGTGCATCGGGTGGGCAACGGGCAGGACAGGCTGGCAGCTCGCCATCCCAGTCGCCCGGGCCGCAGCCTGGCCCATCTAGGCCAGGACGCCCCAGGAAACGGCCGCCAAAGGGATCCAGTGTCAGAGGGCAGGAATCACAGGAGTCCACCTCCAGTTCTGCTGTACCGTCTGGGGAACCACGTAGACGTAGTCAAAGGGCCCGTAAGGCCAAACAATTAGACACTGAGTAAGTTGGCACGGGTGCAGGGCACAGATGAGGTTTAGGGGCTAGGGCACGTGCATGAACTCCTTTGGTTATTAAAGTCAATGTTACACCTACCGAAGCTGCCTTTGTGCTCTGTCCAAAGTGTGCGGGCGTGTCATGTACGTTGAGCGCAAGTGTGTGTGTGACGGGTGGTCTTACCTCAGCCCCAGGTGAGTCTGCCCCCTTCCCCCTGGGCCGCCATCAACATCCCCCGGGCAGAGGACGGGACCGTGCGCTGCAGTGTCACAGCCGCATGCAGGGATGGTCCGGGTGGATGGTGGTACTGTGGCCATGGGTCAGACATAGTCCAACGATGTAGAGCCAGGAGCTCATCGGAGGCGGGTTGTCATCATCCTCCATGGCCTGCAATAGACACGCGTCCACCCGCAACTGGGTGAGCCCGGCCCGTTGTGCCGCCGGTGGATCGGCAATTGGGGGGGGGGGGGGTGGTGTGCATGCGGGTGGGGTGTGTGGGGTTGGGGAGGGGGGTGAGGGTGCTGGGTGGGTGGATGGGTGGGGGGTGGGGGTGGTCGGCTGTTGTCATGGTGTGCGGTCTGTGGCCATACTACCCGATTCCCACGCCCATCTAGTCAGTGAAGCGGGCATCTATCAGTCTGTCCCGTGCCCGCTGGGCCAGCTGGTAACGGTGGACAGCCACCCGCCTGTGTCTACCCCGTCTGCCCTGACCATTGCCCCCATCCCCCTCATCTGGGGAGGACTGGGCCTCTTCCTGCTGCTCCTCCACTCCGCCCTCCTCTGCCTGCGGCACATCGCCCCTCTGCTGGGCTATGTTGTGCAGGACGCAGCACACCACAATGATGCGGCCGACACTATCTGACCGATACTGGAGGGCGCCCCCAGAGAGGTCCAGGCACCTGAAACGCATCTTCAGCACGCCAAAGCACCTCTCGATCACTCCCCTTGTCGCTACATGGGCATCATTGTAGCGGTTCTCCGCCTCATTGCGTGGCCTCCGTATAGGCGTCATCAGCCACGATCGCAATGGGTAGCCCCTGTCGCCCAGCAACCAGCCCCTCAGCCGGGGATGGCGTCCCTCGTACATGCCGGGGATGGATGACCGCGACAACACGAATGAGTCGTGTACACTGCCTGGGTGACGGGCGCAGACGTGCAGGATCATCATGCGGTGGTCGCAGACCACCTGTACGTTCATTGAATAGGTCCCCTTCCTATTAGTGAACACGGCCCTGTTCTCTGCAGGTGGCCGCACGGCGACGTGCATCCCATCGATCGCGCCCTGGACCATGGGGAACCCGGCAACGGCAGAGAAGCCCACGGCCCGGGCATCTTGGCTGGCCCGGTCCACGGGGAAGCGGATGTAGCGGTGCGCCATGGCATAAAGGGCATCTGTCACTGCCCGGATGCACCGATGCACCGATGTCTGCGATATGCCGGACAGGTCCCCACTCGGTGCCTGGAATGACCCCGTTGCATAAAAGTTCAGGGCCACCGTAACCTTGACGGACACGGGGAGAGGGTGTCCCCCGCCAGTGCCACGCGGTGACAGGTGTGCCAGCAGGTGGCAGATGTGTGCCACGGTTTCCCGGCTCATCCGGAGTCTCCTCCTGCATTCCCGGTCCGTGAGGTCCTGGTATGACTGCCGGGGCCGGTACACACGGGGCGCCCTCGGGTGCCTCCGTTGCCATGGGGCCGCGACGTCCTCCTCCCCCTCCTCGTCCTGTCGGTCAGGTGTCCCTCCAGCATGGGCGGCTGCCGCCTGCCCCTCTGCGGCAGCCTGCGCTGCCTCTCTGGCACGCTCCTCCTCCTCCTCCTCCTCCTCATCCAGGGCAACATAGACATGAGCGGCTGCCACCACGGCGGCCAACATCGCTGGATGGTCTGAAAACATGACGGCCTGGTGGGGGGGAGGGGGAACGACGACATGTCATCATTGCCCATATCCCCTCCTCCCCCCAGCCAGGTGGCATGGACCGCATGGGTCCAACTGTTGGAGGCTGGCACCTGGCCAGGTGGACCAACTCATTTGCCCTCCCATCACCCACCCCGGCACGGACCCCCTCCCCAACCTCCACCCCAGCACGGACCCCCCCCCAACCTCCACCCCGGCACGGACCCCCCCCCCAACCTCCACCCCGGCACGGACCCCCTCCCCAACCTCCACCCCAGCACGGACCCCTCCCAACCTCCACCCCGGCACGGACCCCCCCCCCCAACCTCCACCCCAGCACGGACCCCCTCCCCAACCTCCACCCCAGCACGGACCCCCCCCAACCCCCAACCTCCACCCCAGCACGGACCCCCCCCCCCCAACCTCCACCCCGGCACGGACCCCCTCCCCAACCCCCAACCTCCACCCCAGCACGGACCCCCTCCCCAACCTCCACCCCAGCACGGACCCCCCCCAACCTCCACCCCAGCACGGACCCCACCCCCAACCTCCACCCCGGCACGGACCCCCTCCCCAACTCCCAACCTCCACCCCAGCACGGACCCCCTCCCCAACCTCCACCCCAGCACGGACCCCCTCCCCAACCTCCACCCCAGCACGGACCCCCTCCCCAACCTCCACCCCAGCACGGACCCCCTCCCCAACCCCCAACCTCCACCCCAGCACGGACCCCCCCAACCTCCACCCCGGCACGGACCCCCTCCCCAACCCCCAACCTCCACCCCAGCATGGACCCCCTCCCCAACCTCCACCCCAACACGGACCCCCCCCCAACCCCCAACCTCCACCCCAGCACGGACCCCCCCCCTCCACCCCGGCACGGACCCCCTCCCCAACCCCCAACCTCCACCCCAGCACGGACCCCCTCCCCAACCTCCACCACAGCACGGACCCCCCCCCAACCCCCAACCTCCACCCCAGCACGGACCCCCCCCCCAACCTCCACCCCGGCACGGACCACCCCCCCAACCCCCAACCTCCACCCCAGCACGGACCCCCTCCCCAACCTCCACCCCAGCACGGACCCAACCCCCAACCTCCACCCCGGCACGGACCCCCCCCCAACCTCCACCCCAGCACGGACCTCCTCCCCAACCTCCACCCCAGCACGGACCCAACCCCCAACCTCCACCCCGGCACGGACCCCCCCCCCAACCTCCACCCCAGCACGGACCCCCTCCCGGCACTCCCCCGGAGCCCAGCCTACTCTAACCCCCCCCCCCCGCCGCACACACACACACACAAGCCGAGACACACCTCTCCTCACGCAATCAGTCTGCGGCCACGCCATTTTCTACCCAGAGCCAACCCCCCAGGCCGTCACTCACCTCCTCGCTGGTCGGCGTGAGCCTGGAGCACCGGGTCACGCCGATGAAAAGGAGGTTTGATTCACGTCGACGTGAACGGTCATCACGTCGACGGGACTTCGGCCCATCCGGAAGGGAGAATATCGGCAGGCCGAAAATCGGCTGCCCTGCGCAGACCCGTGACATTCTCCGTGGCAGCGGCGCCATTAACGCCCCGCCGACTTTTCTCCCTTCGGAGACTTCGGCGGGGGCGCGGGCGGGATTCACGGCGGCCAACGGCCATTCTCCGACCCGGCGGGGGGTCGGAGAATGACGCCCATGGTAACTGAAGTAATCCACTGAAAGCAGTCAGCTATTCAACCCATTTTAAAAATGTCTTTACAATGGAGGTTAATTTTCTCTTATTTTCACAGATGGAGTTGAACAGTTGTCCGTGACATTTGTAGAGGGGGGTATTTGTTTGGTGAAAGGTTTTTATTTCCATTGATAACTGTTTATGCGTAAGAGGACAACATCTCCCACTAATTTCAGCTAATTACACTTTGCTCCCTTTGTACCATAAGGGGCCAGCCATTTAGAACAGAGATGAGGCGAAACCTTTTCTTTGAGGGTTGTGTGTTTTTGGAACTCTCTTCCTGAAAAGATTGTGGAAACAGAGTCTTCGAATATTTTTAAGGCAGAGGTGGATATATTCTTGGTAATCTTCCAAAATTCCTATTTGAGGCATTAACAAGGTGAAGATTAGATTGGATAAGAGAATAAAGGAAAGGATTATGAAAACAGGCAAATATGGATCAGAACTATTTGCTTGCATAAATGTTGATGTGGACAAATGGCTTATTTCTGTGCAAACTTGTAAGGACTTCAATTGCAGTTTTGTAATGTATCTGGAATCAAATATTTCCAAGCAATACAAATACTGAAGGTTCAAGATGGAGTTCAAGATCGAGGTTCCTTACTTTCAATCATTCCCACATAGTATAAACATAGTGCAGTCCATGAAAAAGTAGACCACACCAAAAATGTATAACTTATTTTTTGTATAGTACGTGGTAGGTTCTTGCTTTCAATTAGTAAGAGATCAGTCATTTGTTTTTCTTTCTATTCCTATAAACGGCTATTATCATCAGTCTGTCAAGCAAAATTGTAACTTGGTGTGGATGTTCATAATGACTTCAAGGTCAATTGTGTAGTTTAAGCATTTGCCAATTAATCATTCAAGTAATTCACATGCTTTATAGGCCACAAACGAGTCGAACCGAGTTGGTAAAAAGAAAACTAGGTTTATTGCAAAACAATTATTTACAATATATGTCAGATCCCAGCCAGGTCTGCCATGTCGTTTCCATACCTGGCCAACATTAAATAGAACTCAATTCTGAACGTCCTCAGGCTCCCCGCCCCCTTAGTGGGGGATTTCGTACTCAGCGAGACTCACAGGGAGACTGATTGCTCCAACTCTGGAGGTAACATGAAGATTATAACACATGTACTTCGTTTTGTAGATATTACGTAAGTTTTCCGACTCAGGACTTTGTCTCCAGGAGAGTTGGTGGGAAATCACCACTCATTAAGACTTCTGTTCACCTGTCAGAACATTTCTGAATATTTTGATTTGTTGCCTTAAAGCCATATTATTTCTTGTGAGTAAATCTTGGAGTAAGAAAGTTATGAGTTGAATCTCCACCTTGGGGATTCAGGAGAAGAGCCCGGCTCACTTTTAAGTGCCGTACTGAAGGAGTTCTGCATTGTCAGAGCTGATCAGTGAGAGAGTAAAGCAAGATTCTGTCAATCTATTCTGGTGCCTTAGCTTTTGTGAATTCTGAATTTGAAAGTTTCCAGATTAATGCCTAAAGAAGAACAAGGATTTACTCCAGTGTCTTGATCAACAGTCGTCTTTGAAAAAACATCACAAAAGCATTTAATCATTTATTCAATGTAGTTTGATAAATATTCAGATGCGAGAAATGGCTGTGAGGTTTGTGTCCATAATTCAGTAGATTTTAAGGTACTGTTGGATAAAGATAAGAATAGTCCTCGGGTGAAGGTGCTAAATTGGGGAAAGGCTGATTATAACAATATTTGGCAGGAAATTAAAAATCTAGATTGGAGGTAGATTTTTGAGGGTGAATCAGCATCTGGCATGTGGGAGGCTTTCGAATGTCAGTTGGTAGGAATTCAGGACCGGCATATTCCTGTGATGAAGAAGGATAAGTATGGCACATTTCGGGAACCTTGGATAATGAGCGATATTGTGAGCCTAGGCCAAAAGAAAAAGGAAGCATCGATGAGGGCTAGAAGGCTGGGAACAGACTATCCCTGTGAGGAATATAAGGAAAGTAGGAAGGAACTTAAGCAAGGAGTTAGGAGGACTAAAGGTAGTCACGAAAAACCAGTGGCAAATAGGATTAAGGGAAAACCAAAACTTTTTACACGTATATAAAGAGCAAGAGGGTAGCCAGGGAAAGGGTTGGCCCACTCAAGGATAGGGGAGGAAATTTATGCGTGGAACCAGAGGAAATGGGCGAGATACTGAATGAGTACTTTGCATCAGTATTCACCAAAGAGAAGGACTTGGTGGATGATGAGCCTGGGGAAGGGTGAGTAGATAGTCTGGGTCACATTGAGGTCAAAAAGTAGGAGGTGTTGGGCGTCTTGAAAAACATTAAGGTAGATAAGTCCCCAGGGACTGATGGGATCTACCCCAGTATACTGAGGGAGGCAAGGGAAGAAATTGCTGGGTATTTGACAGAAATCTTTGTATCCTCACTGATGACAGGTGAGGTCCCAGAAGACTGGAGAATGTTCCTTTGTTTAAGAAGGGTAGCAAGGAATATCCAGGAAATTACAGGCCAGTGAGCCTTACATCAATGGCAGGAAAATTATTCGAGATGATTCTTTGAGACAGGATTTACTCCCATTTGGAAGCAAATGGGCCTATTAGCGATAGGCAGCATGGTTTTGTGAATGGGAGGTCGTGTCTCACTAACTTGATCGAGTTTTTTGAGGAAGTGATGAAGATGGTTGATGAAGGTAGGGCAGTGGATGTTGTCTACATGGACTTCAGTAAGGCCTTTGACAAGGTCCTTCATGGCAAACTGGTACAGAAGGTGAAGTCACACAGGATCAGATGTGAGCTGACAAGATGAATACAGAACTGGCTCGGCCATAGAAGACAAGGGTAGCAGTGGAAGGGTGCTTTTCTGAATAGAGGCTGTGACTAGTGGTGTTCCGAAGGGATCAATGCTGGAACCTTTGTTGTTTGTAGTATATATAAATGATTTGAAGGAAAATGCAACTGGTCTGATTAGTATGTTTGTGGACGACACAAAGGTTGGTGGAATTGAGAATAATGATGAGGACTGTCAGCGGATACAACAGGATATAGATCAGATGGAAACTTGTGCAGATAGATGGCAGATAGATGCATTTTGGAAGGCCTAATACAGGTGGGAAATATACAGTAAATGGTAGAACCGTTAAGAGTGTTGACAGGCAGAGGGATCTGGGAATACAGGTCCACAGGTCACTAAATGCGTCAACGCTGGTGGAAAAGGTAGTCAAGAAGGCATACGGCATGCTTGCCTTCATCAGCCGGGCATGGAGTTTAAAAATTGGCAAGTCATGCTGCAGCAGTATAGAACCTTAGTTAGGCCACACTTGGAGTATAGTGTTCAATTCTAGTTGCCACACTACCAGAAGGATATGGAGGCTTTGGAGAGGGTACAGAAGAGATTTATCAGGATGTTGCCTAATATGGAGGGCATTAGCTACGAGGAGAGTTTGGATAAACTCAGGTTGTTCTCACTGGAACGACGGAGGTTGCGGTTGACCTGATAGAAGTATACAAAATGATGAACGGCATGAACAGAGTGGATAGTCAGAAGCTTTTTCCCAGAGAGGAAGAGTCAAGTACTAGGGGACATAGGTTTAAGGTGCGAAGGGCAAAGTTTAGAGGAAATGTGCGAGGGATTTTTTTTTTTTACACGGATGGTAGTGGGTGCCTGGAACTTGCTGCCGGAGGAGGTTGTGGAAGCAGATACGATAGAGACGTTTAAGGGCCGTCTTGACAAATACACGAATAGGATGGGAATAGAGGGATTCGGACTCCAGAAGAGTAGGTGGTTTTAGGTTAGATGGGCAGCATGGGCAGCGCAGGCTTGGAGGGCAGTAGGGCCTGTTCCTGTGCTGTACTTTCCTTGGTTCATCTATATATGACAATGCATACTAAAGTGTGAAGCAATTCCGAAATGCAGGCTGTTAATTTAAAAAAATATTTGCTGCAGGAAAAACCTTGTGGACACCTGGCGATGTTTTTAGAAGTTAGGACATACAAGTTACTGAGACTGCAGTAATATTTCAAAGGCGTCCTAGGGTTCATGGCAATACTTAGAGGGAATACTCACAAAAAAAATTTTGAAAACTGATTGACTGGATTTTGCTCTCAGCAGCTAAGGAATGAATGGCACATGTTTTGAGTGCCATCTCGATGTATTTGGAGATTATTTCCAGCATGATGCCCTCTGCAGGGGGTCTGTGGTGTATGTGAGCAAGGGAAACAACCCGGTGACTCTTCACACAATCCAACTGTAGAATCCTTGCTGAGACACGCAGGGTGTCTAAACCAGGAAGTAATAAATTAGATTTTATTAATTGTAAAATCAAGTACTGAAGATGAAAATAGGGATGAAATGAAAAGTGTGATTAAGAGAGATAGATTAAAACAAGATTTTTTTTTTTAAAGATCTAACAATAATTAAAATCTAAACAAAAACTCCATATTTGTAAAATTGCATCTAGCACCACATCATCAAATGAATTTCACCACCAAGTCTAATCGCAAGGTATCAGTATGGCAAAACCCGTGGATGAGTAGGATCACTTGAATGGCAATCTATAGGTTTCTCTGATTAACTCCTCATGTGTGAAGGCCAGAAGTTGATGTCTGATTTATTCCATAACATGGATGAGTACTAGTATCCTCACTATTATTCTAAAAGAAAATTTCAGGCCAATTGCATGCTAATCAGTCTTTAAGCTGTAATGTGGGTCAGATCCAATGTTACAGAGCACTGACAAATTCAAAATATGCCTTTCGTGTTGCTAGCTTGTAAATGCAAAGTCAACCAAAGAGTCAAATCCACCCTCTTGTGTGCAAAATTCCAGTGGCATTTCATTATTCACTGTCCTTCAATGCTTCTTAAAAATGTGGTGAAATATTTTAAACATTTTTCAGCTACTGATGACTAAATGTTTTTCAAAAAGATCATGTAATGTAATCCTGACATCCTAGCTCCCAACTCCAGATTTGGATTTTGGAATAGCAACAATTTTTTCATAAACTTCAAACATGTGCTAATGGTTCAGGATTAATCAGAAGAATAACAATGTAATGCCCCCATAGTGAGGGATATAGACTATTAGTAAAATGCGTCAGAGCACTTGCCTTTCATTTCCAGGTGTTCAAGTTGAATTGAAAATGGATTAATGGATCAATGTCCTCTTCCTCCCCTTCTCTCCCTACTCTCTGCATTCACTGCTTTTCTCTTCAATTTCTCAATGATCCTCCTTCAACTTTCCACCCTCCTTCCTTCCCAATTCCTCTGCCTTCCATCCTCGCTCTCTTCCCCTGCACTCTTATTGTCCATCTTTCCTTCACCCTCTGCCTCTTATGCTCCCATCTCATGTTCTCCCTCCGCCTCTCTCAGTCCTCCCCTCACCCACTTCCCCCTCCTCGTTCCCCTCCCTCCCTTGTTCCACCCTCCTTCCTTCCCAATTCCTCTGCCTCCCATCCTCGCTCTCTTCCCCTGCACTCTTATTGTCCATCTTTCCTTCACCCTCTGCCTCTTATGCCCTCCATCTCATGTTCTCCCTCCGCCTCTCTCAGTCCTCCCCTCACCCACTTCCCCCTCCTCATTCCCCTCCCTCCCTTGTTCCCCTCCCTCCCTCGTTCCCCTCCCTCCCTCCACCCCTCCCACTCGTGTACCCATCCCACTCGTGTACCCCTCCCATTCGCGTACCCCTCCCACTCACGTACCCCACCCACTCGCGTACCCCTCCCACTCGCGTACCCCTCCCACTCGCGTACCCCTCCCACTCGCGTACCCCTCCCACTCGCGTCCCCCCCCCACTCCCGTATCCCTCCCACTCCCGTACCCCTCCCACTCCCATACCCCTCCCATCCTCATATTCCAGCCTCCCTCATTCCCTCCCTGCCTCGTTCCCTCCCTCCCTCATTCCCCTGCCTCCCTCGTTTCCCTCCCTCCCTCGTTCCCCTGCCTCCCTCGTTCCCCTGCCTCCCTCGTTCCCCTCCCTCCCTTGTTGCCCTCAGTCCCTATGCCCTATCTTCCCTCTTTTTCAACTCCCTCTTTCAAATTACGCCTTTTTCTCTCCCTCTTTTTTTCTCCCACCCTCTTTTTTCTCCCATCCTCTTTTCTCTTCCTCCCTCTTTTCTTTTCCTCCCTCTTTATCTCACTCCTTCATTTATCCACTTCCTCTTCACACTCCCACCTTCCTTTCACACCCTCCGTCTTATCTCCCTCCCTCTCTTTTCTCTCCCTCCTTCTTTCCTTCCCCTCCCTCTTTTCTCCCCCTCTTTTTAGTCCCTCCTTCTTTTCAGTCCCTCCCTCTTTCCAGTCCCTCCGTCTTTTCTCCCCGTCCCTCTTTTCTCTCCTTCCCTCTTTTCTCTCCCTCACTCTTTTCACTCGATCCCACTTGTCCCGTTTCCCCTCTTCCCCACTGTTTTCCTTTCTTGGACTTTCCCCTCCCACCCCCCCCCCCCTCTCTCTCCCTTCCCGTCAATCCCCACCCTCCCCCGCACTTGCCCACCGTCGCTCCTCTTCCCCCTCCCTCCGCCCTCGCCCTCCCCACTCCCATGCCTACCCTCTCTCCCCCACCCCCCTTTCCCCTCTCTCCCTCCCACCCACCCTCTTCACCCCCCCCCAGCTGCTCTACCCCTTCCCGCCGCTTTCTTCTCACCCTCCCGCCCGTCCTCTCCCCCTCACCCGCCCGCCCTCTCCACCCGCCCCCTCTCCCACCGCACCGCCCACCCTCTGCCCGCCACCCCTTCCCCCACATCCCTGCCCACCATGCCCCTTCTCCCCTCAAACCTCCCCCTCTCCCCACTGCCCACCCTCTCTCCCCCCGCCCACCCTCCCCTGCCCACCCTCCCCTCTCCCGCCCATCCCCCCTATCTCGCCCTCCCGCTCTCCCGCCCTCCCCCTCTCCCGCCTGCCCACCCTCCCCCTCTCATGCCCGCCCACCCTCCCCTCTCCCGCCCGCCCACCCTACCCTCTCCCGCCCACCCACCCTCCCCCTCTCCCTCCCGCCCTCCCCCCTCTCCCGCCCGCCCACCCTCCCCCTCTCCCGCCCGCCCACCCTCCCCCTCTCCCGCCCGCCCACCCTCCCCCCTCTCCCGCCCAGCCACCCTTCCCCCTCTCCCGCCCAGCCACCCTTCCCCTCTCCCGCCCAGCCACCCTCTCCCGCCCGGCCACCCTCTCCCGCCCACCCACCCTCTCCTGCCCGTCCACCCTCTCCCGCCCGCCCACCCTGCCCCCTCTCCCGCCCGCCCACCCTCCCAGTTATGCTGGTACTATAAATTGATGATCTGTGCTTTTGTTTACGGTGGTACTTGTGGATCTCTTTAATCTCTTGAATAATATTTTAAATATATCTGTAAAATGGCTACTGAAGCCCTTTGTGAGGAGTTATAACATAAACAGTACAGTACTGTACAGGCCCTTCAGCCCATGATGTTGTGTCGACCATTTATCCTAATCTAAGATCAACCTAACCTACACCCCTTCAATTTACTGCGGTCCATGTGCCTGTCTAAGAGTTGCTTACATGTCCCTAATGTCTCTGACTCCACCACCTCTGCTGGCAGTGCATTCCACACACCCACCACTCTCTGTGTAAAGAACCTACCTCTGACATCGCCCCTATACCTTCCTCCAATCACCTTAAAATTATGTCCCCTCGTGACAGCCATTTCCACCTTCGGGAAAAGTCTCTGGCTATCCACTCTATCCATGGCTTTCATCACCTTGTACACCTCTATCAAGTCACCTCTCTGGCTTCTTCGCTCCAGTGAGAAAAGCCCTAGCTCCCTCAACCTTGCTTCATAAGACATGCTCTCCAGTCCAGGCAGCATCCCAGTAAATCTCCTCTGTACCCTCACCAAAGCATCCATATTCTTCCTATAATGAGGCGACCAGAACTGGACACAATATTCCAAGTGTGGTCTAACTAGAGTTTTAAAAAGCTGCAGCAAAATTTCGCCGCTCTTAAACTCAATCCCCCTGTTAATGAAAGCCAACACACCATACGCCTTCTTAACAACCCTATCAACCTGGGTGGCAACTTTGAGGGATCTATGTACGTGGTCCCCAAGATCCCTCTGTTCCTCCACACTTCCAAGAATCCTGCCTTTAACCCTGTGTTCAACATTCAAATTCGACTTTCCAAAATGAATCACTTCACATTTATCAAGGTTGAACTCCATCTGCCACTTCTCAGCCCAGCTCTGCATCCTGTCAATGTCCTGTTGTAACTGAAACAACCCTCAACACTATCTACAACTCCACCAACCTTTGTGTCATCGGCAAACTTACTAACCCACCCTTCCACTTCCTCATCCAAATCATTTAAACCACAAAGAGCAGACGTCCCAGAACAGGTCCTTGCGGGACACCATTGGTCACCGACCTCCAGGAGATATACTTTCCATCCACTACTACTCGCTGTCTTCTTTCGGCCAGCCAATTCTGTATCCAGACAGACAAATTTCCCTGTATCCCATGCCCCCTAACTTTCTGAATGAGCCTACCATGGGGAACCTTATCAAATGCCTGACTGAAATCCATATACACCACATCCACTGCCCGACCTTCATCAGTGTGTCTCGTCACATCCTCAAAGAATTCAATGAGGCTTGTGAGGCATGACCTGCCCCTCACAAAGCCATGCTAACCATCTTTAATCAAACTGTGTTTTTCCAAATAATCATAAATCCTATCTCTCAGAATCCTTTCCAATATTTTGCTCACCATAGACGTAAGACTGATGGATCTGTAATTCCCAGGGATTTCCCTATTCCCTTCCTTGAATAGGGGAACAACATTTGCCTTCCTCCAATCATCCGGTACTACTCCAGTGGAGAGTGAGGACGCAATGATCATTGCCAACGGCGCAGCAATTTCCTCCCTCGCTTCCTGTAGTAACCTTGGGTATATCCCGTCAGGCCCAGGGGACTTATCTATCCTGATGCTTTTCAAAATTTCCAGCACATCCTCCTACTTAATATCAACCTGTTTGAGTCTATTAACCTGGTTCACACGGTTCTCATGGCAACGAGGTCCCTCCCTCTAGTGAATACTGAAGCAAAGTATTCATTTAGGGCCTCCCCCATCTCTTCAGACTCTAGGCACAAGTTCCCTCCACTATCCCTGATCGGTCTTACTCTCATTCTGATCATCCTCTTATTTCTCACATAAGTGTAGAGAGCATTGGGGTTTTCCCTAAGCCTTCCCGCCGGGGCTTTATCATGCCCCCTGCTTGCTCTCCTCAGTCCATTTTTGAGTTCCTTCCTGGCTACTTTGTAACCCTCTGGAGCCGAGTCAGATCCATGCTTCCTCAACCTTACGTAAGCTTCCTTCTTCCTCTTGACTAGAAGCTCCACTTCGCTTGTCATCCAAGGCTCCTTCACCTTACCATTCCTTTCTCGTCTCAGTGGGACAAAACTATTCAGCACTCGCAGCAAGTGCTCCTTAAACAATCCCCACATTACTGTTGTGCATTTCCCCAAGAACAATTGTTCCCACTTTATGCTCCTCAGCTCCTGTCTAATAGCAGTATAATTTCCCCTCCCCCAGTTGAATACCTTCCCATACTGTGTGTTCCTATCCCTCTCCATGACTATGGTAAAGGTCAAGGAGTTGTGGTCACTGTCACCGGAATGCTCTCCCACCGAGACATCTGACACCTGGCCTGGTTCGTTGCCGAGCACCAAGTCCAATATGGCCTCCCCCCGAGTCAGGAATCCTTCCTGTACACACCTGACAAAATCTGCTCCATCCAAACCATTTGCACTAAGGAGGTTCCAGTCAATATTAGGAAAGTTGAAGTCACCCATGACAACAACTCTGTTACTTCTGCACTTTTCCAAGATCTGCCACCCAATCTGTTCCTCTATCTCTCTGCTGCTATTGGGGGTTCTATAGAAAACTCCCAATAAAGTGACTGCTCCTTTCTTTTTTCTGACTTCCACCCATACTGACTCAGTAGACAAACCCTCCTCAACTACCTCCTTTTCTGCAGCTGTGGTGCACTCGCTAATTAACAGTGCCACTCCCCCTCCTCTTTTACCTCTCTCCCTATTCTTCTTTAAACCCCGGAACATCTAACAACCATTCCTGCCCCTGTGAAATCCATGTCTCCGTAATGGCCACAACATCGTAGTTCCAAATACTGATCCATGCTTTAAGTTCATCTCCCTTATTCCTGATGCTAGTTACCTATCAGTTATTAGCTCTAATTACAAAAAATATAGAGATGTCATTGAGTAATTTGTGTGTGTTTTTTATATCTCAGGACCTGATGCAGCGCCGTCCCCACAAAGTAGCAGGCGATATATGGCAGCAGAGGCAGCCCTAATGAATGTACCACCAACTCCACCTTCTTCCAGGCACCTGCTGACACATGGACATAGGAAGTCCCACAGCCTAGGATACAAGTCAGTTATCTGTTTGTTTATCTGTTATTAGTTCATCATCACATATTGATTTTTCAGTCTGTAAGCTTAAAAAACACAATCACATCTGTGAGAAATGCAATTTCGAGCCATTGGGAAATTATATATTTTAGCAGGCCATTTTCTGTCATTTATTTCACTTGGTTTTTGATTATTTTCCCAGCTTTGGGGCACTTTCAGTTCTTTAAGGTACATTAAAAACAATACTATTTATGAAGTCAAATCTTCTTCAGTCATTGTAATTAAGTGATGATCTGCTTCCTCGTCTGGAAAATAAATTGTGCCATGAGTCATGTTTTCTTTTCTTTGATGGGTGTTTCTCTGAAAGCTCCAGAATGTCAAGAAGATGACTTGCCATGTTTACAGCTGAACCAGATAAAGTATACCTCTTGACCACAAGTGCATGTAACACCTTTTTAATTGGTTTTGTGCTACTGGCTCTCCCATTTGGCCAACTGTACATTGGGGTTCTTGTCAGCTTCATAAGTCTGCACATCAGGAGCCAGCAACATGAAAAGTGCTAATCACCAGCATAGGTAAATTGAAAGTTGTGTTGAGTGAAGCAAATAAATAAAGGCCGCAAATAGAAATCAAAGAAAAAGTCATGGGTATTTAAAAAACACAAAGACGAAAAGCCTGAAGAAAAAAAGTATTAAAAAGAAAACTTAAAATACAATATTGGAGCAATTAGGATAAATGAATCAAGATTACGGGGACAATTAGCTGAATTGTGCACTCCACAGTACTCTCAAAGGTTCATGGATAAATGCTCCCACTGGTATGCTGCTGAGGCATATGAAACCAGGAAGTCTGCAATAAAGCTAAATAATCCCACAGGCAATAGATCAGATTGAAATCCTGCAGTCTTGCCACAACCAATCGTGAATGGCAGTGAACGATTGATTAACTAACCAGAGGAGGAGGCTCCACAAATATGCTCATCCTCAATGATGGGGAGCCAAGCACATCAGTGCAAAAGACAAGTTTCAAGCATTTGCTAAATATTCAGCAAAATGTGCCACGTGAATGGTTCACCTTGGCTTCCTCCTGTGGTCCTCAGCATCATTGGTCTTCAGTCAATTTTATTTTCTCCACATGATATCAAGAAATGTTTGAAGACACTGGATGCAGCAAAGGTTGTGGGACCGAACAACATCCAAACAGTAGTACTAAAGACTTGTACTCCAGAAATAGCCACACCCCTAGCCAAGTTGTTCCAGTACTGCTTCCAAGAATGGCATCTACGCAGCAATGTGAAAAATTGTCCACAAATGCACTGTCCACAAAAAGGAGGACAAATCTAATTGGGCAAATTGCTGTCCCATCAATCTACTCTTTTTTTTTTAACAAACAATTTTAATGAGGTATTTTTGTCATTACAAACAGCAACAGCATAAAGGTATAAAGACAATGTACAAAGAGCAACAAACATAGTACAATCACCGACTCCCATCCCTCCAAGACCCACCTATTTGATCCCCTATTCTACGCTACCCTAACCCCCCCCCCCCTCTCACGCAACCCCCACCCTGCTGACGATTAATTCTCCACGAAGAAGACAATGAATGGTTGCCACCACCGGGCGAACCTTAGCAGTGACCCTCTCAAGGCGAACTTGATTTTCTCTAAGCCGAGAAAGCTCGCCATGTCAGTTAACCAGGTCTCCGACTTCGGGGGCTTTGAGTCCCTCCAAGCTAGCAGTATTCGCCTCCGGGCTACCAGGGAAGCAAAGGCCAGAACATCTGCCTCTTTCTCCTCCTGGATTCCCGGGTCTTCCAACACCCCGAAAATCACCACCTCTGGACTCAGCGCCACCCTTGTTTTCAATACTCTGGACATGATGTCCGCAAACCCCCTAAGTTTTGGATACGCCCAGAACATGTGGACATGGTTCGCTGGTCCTCCCGCACATTTTACACCCCTGTCCTCCACCCCAAAGAATCTACTCATTCGGGCCACTGTCAAATGGGCCCGGTGGACCACCTTGAATTGGATCAAGCTGAGCCTAGTGCATGTTGCGGTCGCGTTGACTCTGCTCAACGCGTCCACCCATAAGCCATCCTCCATCTCACCACCAAGCTCCTCCTCCCACTTACGCTTCAGCTCCTCGGTCTGCGTCTCCTCCGCCCCCATAAGTTCTTTGTAGATGTCCGAGACGCTCCCCTCTCCCACCCATCCCCTAGACGCTACCCTATCCTGGATCCCCCTTAGTGGCAGGAGTGGGAAGGATGATACCTGCCTGCGCAGAAAGTCCCACACCTGTAAATATCTAAATTTATTCCCCCTTGCCAACCCAAACTTCTCCTCCAGCGCCCTCAAACTAGGGAAGCTCCCCTCTAAGAACAGGTCCCCCATCTTCACAATTCCCGCCCTTTGCCATACTCGAAACCCCCCATCCAAGCACCCCGGGGCAAACCGGTGGTTGTCACATATTGGGAACCAGACTGATGCTCCCACTGCTCCAACGTACCTCCTCCACTGACCCCAGATCCTCCAGGCCGCCACCACCACAAGGCTGGTGGAGTACCTCGCCGGCGGGAATGGCAGAGGTGCCGTTATCTACTATCCCAAGCTGGTGCCCCTACATGAAGCTGCCTCCATCCACTCCCAAACCGACCCTGCCCCCACCACCCACTTCCTTATCATGGCAATGTTAGCCACCCAATAGTAATTACTGAAATTTGGCAGGGCAACCCCCCCCGCCCCCCTATTCCTCTCGAGCATCACCTTCTTCACTCACGGGGACTTACCCGCCCACACAAAGCCCAGGATAATTTTGTTAACCCTCTTAAAAAAGGACCGCGGGATAAAAATTGGGAGACATTGAAATACAAATAAAAATCTCGGTAGGACCGTCATTTTAACCATCTGCACCCTCCCAGCCAGCGTCAGAGGCAGCGCATCCCATCTCCGAAACTCGCTCCTCATCTGCTCAACCAACCGGGACAAGTTCAACTTGTGTAACCGGCCCCAGTCGTGCGCCACTTGTATCCCTTGGTACTTGAAACTATCCCCCACTAACCTAAACAGCAGCTCCCCCAGCCGACCCTCCTGACCCCTCGCCTGGACTACAAACATCTCGCCCATTGTCATATTCAATTTATAGCCTGAAAACCGGCCAAATTCCCCCCAAATCGGCATAATATTACCCATCCCTGCCTCTGGATCCGATACGTATAAGAGCAGGTCGTCCACGTACAGCGAGACTCTATGCTCCTCCACCCCCCCACCCCCACCCTCACCCCCCCCGAACCAGCCCCTTCCAGCCCCTTGAAACTCTCAGAGCAATTGCCAGCGGCTCTATAGCTAACGCAAACAGCAGTGGGGAGAGGGGGCACCCCTGTCTTGTCCCCCGGTGCAGTCTAAAATAGTACGAGGTCGACTTATTCGTCCTTACACTAGCCTCCGGGGCCTGGTACAACAGCTTAACCCAGTCGATAAAGCCCCTACCGAGCCCAAATCGTCCCAGCACCTCCCATAAATAGTCCCAACTCCACCCGGTCGAACGCCTTCTCCGCATCCATTGCCACAACTACCTCAACCTCTCTACTCTCCGGGGGCAACATTAAGCAGCCTTCTTATATTGGCCACCAACTGCCTGCCCTTGACAAACCCGGTTTGATCCTCCATAATCACATCCGGCACACAATCTTCAATCCTGGAGGCCAAAACTTTGGCCAGCAACTTGGCGTCCACATTAAGCAGTGAGATCGGCCTATATGACCCACATAGCTCAGGGTTCTTGTCCCGCTTCAAAATTAATGAAATAATGGCCTGCGACATTGTCGGTGACAGCACTCCTCTATCCCTTGCCTCATTAAAAACCTTGACCAGCAACGGCCCTAAAATCCCCGAAAATTTCTTGTAGAATTCCACCAGATAGCCGTCCGGCCCTGGGGCTTTACCCGACTGCATTGCCTTCAAGCCCTCAACTATTTCTTCGGCCCTAATCGGGGCCTCCAGCCCATCCGCCAGCTCCCTGCCCACCCTTGGGATGGTCAGTCCGTCCAGAAAGCGTCTCATCCCCTCAGGCCCCGTGGGGGGTTCTGAGCAATAGAGCCTACTGTAAAAGTCCCTGAACGCCCTGTTTAGCCCTGCTGAATCCCCTACCAAGTTCCCATCCCCGTCAACCACCCTCTCTATTTCCCTGGCCGCCTCCCTCTTCCTAAGCTACTGTGCCAGCATTCTGCTGGCCTTCTCCCCGTGTTCGTAGAACGCACCCCTCGCCTTCCTAAGCTGCTCCACTGCCTTAACTGTGACAGCACCCCGAACTCTGCCTGCAGTCTCCGGCGTTCCCTTAAAAGCTCCACCCTCGGGGTCGCCGCATACCTCCTATCTATCTGTAGAATCTCCTTAACCAGTCGGTCCGTCTCTGCCCTATCTGTCCTGTCCCTATAAGCCCGGATCGAAATCAGCACCCCTCTCACCACTGCATTCAGCGCCCCCCAGACCACCGCTGCTGAAACTTCCCCCATGTCATTAACCTGCAGGTAGTTCTGCATGTACTTCCTCAGCTTCTCGCACACCGCCTTGTTCGCCAACACGCCCACGTCCAACCTCCATTGCCGGCGCTGGATGTTCTCCTCACCAACCTGCAGTTCCACCCAGTGTGGGGCATGGTCCGAAATAGTGATAGTCGAATACCCCGTGTCCACCACCCCCGCCAGCAAATCCCTGCTCAACATGAAAAAGTCAATCCGGGAATAAACCTTATAAACATGCGAATAAAAAGAAAACTCCTTCCCCGTCGGCTGCCTAAACCCCATGGGTCGACCCCCCCATCTGTTCCACCATCAATCTACTCTTAATCATCATCAAAGTGATGGAAGGTGTTTTTGACAGTGCTACCACATGGCACTTAAACAGTAAAAACATGGGTTAAAATCTGTTAATTCAGCTCATTTACTTCCAGTCAAAGCATAAATAAATGGACACACACAAATACCAAAACTTGCATTGTGATTCTTTTTCTGAATAATGTTAATTTGAAGGAGTAGCTTTCAAGCATTCATGTTATTTTCAGAAATTTCAGTATAAGTTCTAGTCCATGGGTACAAAGCCTTGTTATATTGCAGATCATTTGTGTGAATTGGGTTACAGTGTAAACATTGATATTGTATACATCATGATGGTGATTAATTATAAATTCCACTTTAGGACTGGAAATCAATTTGCTTATGTACACTTTTTTAATCAACTCGTAATACGCATTCCTATAATATAAAGTGACATGTTTTGGGGGCAAAAAGTGACAAATTCTCAAATCACACATGAACACTTAAACTATATTGCCGAAATGAGAAGAACTCAAGTTAATGTCTTTTTCCACAGCTTTATACACAAGATGAACACAGTAGAGTTTAAGAGTGCTACATTTCCCAATGGAAGACCTCGTCACCTACTAGATGACAGTGTAATGGAAAACTATACCCCTTCGAGAGTTCAGGCAGAAAGTTCCACCATTTCCAGTGGAATATCAATAGGTGTGTGAATAGATTCTGATTTTTTACATCAAGAGAGCTTGGGATGAAATTTAGAATGGATATGATAACAATGTTGGATTTCATTACATGGTCGACAAAAGAGTTTTAGGTTCATATTGAATTAACTATTGCATCAGACAAGGGAGAAAAAATTTGAATCAGATTCATCATGTAATGTTATATGCAATCAGTCCCACAACATTTACAGGGTACCAATGGACACTGTACCTTTGAAGTCTTGAGATGACACACTGTCCATAATATTTAATAGATATACTCATGACCAGTGGGAATTGACTGAAAACACCAATTTTTAATTCAGGCCCTTAAAATTAACTGAAAGATGAGATGTTCATCTTATATTGTTTTGAAGCCTTGATCCTGGAGTTAAAAGGACAGTGTGCAAACTAGGTGCAAAGGACAGGAATTAAAAGATAGCATTGAAAATGTTGTTAGTTTTCTTCTTTGTATGTTATTGCACTTCCCTGACAAATGATTGTGTACTTGGCAGCACAGTAGCACAGTGGTTAACACTGTTGCTTCACAGCACCAGGGTCCCAGGTTCGATTCCCAGCTTGGATCACTGTCTGTGCAGAGTCTGCATGTTCTCCATGTCTACATGGGTTTCCTCCGGGTGCTCCGGTTTCCTCCCACAAGTCCTGAAAGACGTGCTATTTGGTGATTTGGACATTCTGAATTCTCCCTCAGTGCATCCGAATTGGCGCCGGAATGTGGTGACTAGGGGCTTTTCACAGTAACTTCATTGTAATGTTAATGTAAGCCTACTTGTGACAATAATAAAGATTATTATTATTATTTTCCTGCTTTGGAGTAGGTAAAGAGAAATATTAATTGGTTGATACACCAACTTTGTAAAAGATACTTAACTTTAAATTGTCAGAAGAACAAGTTACAATGTGATAGTCCTCGACATTTTTTTTTTCAGGTAGCAGTGAGGGTTCAGAACTCAGTGAAGAGGTGTCATGGCCCGCATTTGAAAGGTAAGAGACTTTAAGAAAGCAGATGGAGATGGAGAATGCCTTCTGCTCCATCGAAAGAACAATGAGCACCTAACTGTGGCTTGTCTTATGGAGATATAGTGGCCTAAACCTTCCAATTCCGCCCACTGTGGGAACAGTTGTCAGTGTGATGGTAAATATGACAGATAAGCTAAAGATCCGTTGACTTTGGACGAGAATTTCTGCTCCTGGGGAAGGTGGAACCAAAAGGTTCTGCCCAATGGTTCCAAAGACCCATCAGTTCCAGGTATTTCCCTCAAGATGGATGGATCAATCTTTCTTCTGTACAGGATGGTTTGTGACCTGGATCATTCAAAGATTTACTGGCAGTGACAAAACTTCTCAAGAATATTATTTTTCTTCAGTCATATGCTTTTTAAAAATGTTGTGCTTTTCTGGGCATCCCAGTGCAAATGTGCTTGTGAAAGTAATATGTGTTACTTTTGCAACATTAGTGGCAATGAATTGCCACTGTTATCAAGTCTTGTTTGTTTTTTTACATAACTGAATGGCATTGAAGTACAAATATAATGATGCTGGAAAGTAGATGTTCAGTGAGATGAGCATTTAAATGGATAGGTAATGTCTTCCCCTGTTCTTAAAAAAAAAAATCAATGTAATGCATTGATAACCATTCCCAGTTTAAGAAATTTAAAAAGTTTTAAGACACCAATTTCCATTACCTAAATTAAACATCTTTGGTGCAGTAACATGATTCCGCTTTTATTTAGCTGGAAAAATGTCTGGTGATGGAAAGAGTGCGTCTTTGTTCAAAGTATGTAGCCATTTTAATGGGGAAAGCTTTTAATTTAGTAAAACGTCAATGTTGAAACCCTAAAGTCAGATTACACTCCACATGTCCAGTGACATAATGGAGCCACATAACATGTATTTTGGAACGATCTCCTCAAAATTGGCAGTGGCTACAGCTTCAGATTGACCCAAGACTGATCTGCACTGTCAGGCTTTTGAGTAAATAAATTTGAAAGCTGTTTGATGGGTTTTCTACAAGCAAAGTAAATTCTGATAGCATTAATTCTGACCCCCTGTGCATCCTTGATGTTAATTCTCCACTATTGATGACCATGCCTTCTGTTGTCAAAGCCTCCCTACCACTTTTCTCCTTTTTGAGTCATCGAACCTGATATCTTCTGATGTGGCTTGGTGTCATATTTAGTTCTATAATGCTTGTCTGCAGTGCCTTGTGACATTCTATTAGGGTGGGTGGTTAGCATTGTTGCTTCACAGCGCCAGGGTCCCAGGTTCGATTCCCGGCTTGGGTCACTGTCTGTGCAGACTCTACACGTTCTACCTGTGTCTGCGTGGGTTTCCTCCGGGTGCTCCGGTTTCCTCCCACAAGTCCCGAAAGACTTACTGTTAGATAATTTGGACATTCTGAATTCTCCCTTGTGTATGAACAGGTGCCGGAATGTGGCATCTCGGGGCTTTTCACAGTAACCTCTTTGCAGTGTTAATGTAAGCCGACTTGACAAGATTATTATAAGATTATTATATTATGTTACATTAAAGGCAATATGTAAATATAGATTGTTTTAACACTTAACATTGTCCCGTGTCAAAACGATGCAAAACTGTAATTAATACTATACTATGAATACACAATGCCACATATTCAAACATTGTCATACCTCAGATGCAGTTAATGAATAAAAACAGTGAAACAAATCTAATTGCTAACTAAGTAGTAATTCTAAAAAAGTTAAGAGTCCTCAGAATATAATAATGCATTTGAAGTTAATGCATGAGTATTTTATTAATGACCACAAAAATGTAGCATCATTTCAATTTCTACTAACTTTAGTTTAATTACTTGTTGTCGACATAAGACCATAAGACATAGGAGCAGAATTAGGCCACTCAGCCCATCGAGTCTGCTCCGCCATTCAATCATGGCTGATATTTTTCTCATCCCCATTCTCCTGCCTTCTCCCCATAACCCCTGATCCCCTTATTAATCAAGAACCTATCTATCTCTGTCTTAAAGACACTCAGTGATTTGGCCTCCACAGCCTTCTGCAGCAGAGTTGGCTTAAGGAATTCCTCCTCATCTCTGTTTTGAAGGATCGTCCCTTTAGTTTGAGATTGTGTCCTCTGCTTCTAGTTGTTGCTACAAGTGGAAACATCCTATCCACGACCACTCTCTCCAAGCCTCGCAGTATCCTGTAAGTTTCAATAAGATCCCCCCTCATCCTTTTAATCTCCAACGAGTACAGACCCAGAGTCCTCAACCGTTCCTCATATGACAAGCTCTTCATTTGAGGGATCATTCTTGTGAACCTCCTCTGGACCCTTTCCAAGGCCAGCACATCCTTCCTTAGATATGGAGCCCAAAACTGCTCACAATACTCCAAATGGGGTCTGACCAGAGCCTTATACAGCCTCAGAAGTATATCCGTGATTTTGTATTCTAGCCTTCTCGACATGAATGCTAACATTGCATTTGCATTCCTAACTGCCAACTGAACCTTAAGAGAATCTTGAACAAGGACTCCTAAGTCCCTTTGTGCTTCTGATTTCCTAAACATTTCCCCATTTAGGAAATAGTCTATGCCTCCATTCCTCCTTCCAAAGTGCATAGCCTCACTTTTCCACATTTTACTCCATCTGCCAGTTCTTTGTCCACTCTCCTAGCCTGTCCAAGTCCTTCTGCAGCCCCTCTGCTTCCTTAATACTACCTGTCCCTCTACAGATCTTTGTTTCATCTGCAAACTTAGCAACATTGTCTTCAGTTCCTTCTTCCAGATCATTAATGTATATTGTGAAAAGTTGTGGTTCCAACACCGACCCCCAAGGCACATCACCAGTCACCGGCTGCCATCCTGAAAAAGACCTCTTTTTCCCCACTCTCTGGCTTCTGCCAGTCAGCCACTCCTCTATCCATGCCAGGATCTTACCCTTAACACCATGGGGACACATACAATTAGTATTACTGTGATATGTTTCTCATGAATATGTGTGTCTATCAAGGGAATGGATATTATCACGGGGGAATGTTCCCGCCGTTGAGCACTCCAAATTGAGGCACTGCAGAACCAGCTGCAAACTATCCTGTGACCAATGGTCTGGGAACGGTGTCCTGCAGGCAGCATGCAGTGAAGCAGTTTGAACGGTGCCCTGCAGTTAGTTCTAGTTGAAAAAAATTAACCGAGAGGTACCAGGGATAAGTAAAAGTCAGAGCCAGCATAATAAAGTAAAGTGATGAGTCATTGTGATAAATAATACAAGGATTGATCAGCCAAAATAGAATTAGACAAAGAGGCTAAGTTAAGGTAAGAGGTGAATCTTTTAAAACTAAATAATTTGGAAAGTTAGCAAGTAAGACAAAGTATGTTTAAATTTAAGACATGGCAGGTGAGGTCAGCTGGTGGAATGTGTGACCGGTCATATGTGGGAAGTCATCCTTGATGACCACGTGCAGAAAGTGCTCCCAACTGCAGAAACTTGTATTTTGTGTTTCGGAGCTCAGGCAACGGCTGGAGACACTGTGGTGTATCCATGAGGCTGAGAGTTACGTGGATAAGACATTTAGAGAGGTGATCAGCCCGCAGCTCAAGGGACTGGAGGAAAGACGGGTAACAACCATGAGTCCAAGAGAAACAGGACAGCAGGGTCCCCTGGGGTCCCGCTCTCAATTCGGTTTTCCATTTTGGTCACAGTAAGAAGTCATACAACACCAGGCTAAAGCCCAACACGTTTCTTTTGAATCACTTGCTTTCAGAGCGTTGCTCCTTCATCAGGTGAGTGAAGTCCAACGCCGGCATCTCCACATCATTCCATTTTGGAAGCTGATGAGGGTGATGATTCCTCAAGGTGCAGTCAGCACCAAGATTCTGGCTCCACAACCAGCCTGCCTGTATAGGAGGGAAGGAAGAAGGCATGAAGAGCAATAGTGATAGGGGATTCATTAGGTAGGGGAACAGACAGGCGTTTCTGCAGCCGCAGATGTGACTGCAGGATGGTGTATTGCCTCCCTGAGATCAGGGTGATGGATTTCAGTGAACAGCTTCAGAGCATCCTAATGGGGAAAGATGATACCAACGATATAGGGAGAATGAAGGATGAGTTCTTGTATCAAGAATTCAGGGAGTTAGGCAGCAGATTAAAAAGCAGGATCTCTAGAGGTTCTAATCTCTGTCTTACTGCTGGTGCCATGTGTTGGCGAATACAGGAATAGGAGAATAGAGCAGATGAATCCAAAGAGAAAATGCTGGAAAATCTCAGCAGGTCTGGCAGCATCTGTAGGGAGAGAAAAGAGCTAATGTTTCGAGTGGGTCATCTGGACTCAAAACGTTAGCGCTTTTCTCTCCCTACAGATGCTGCCAAACCTGCTGAGATTTTCCAGCATTTTATCTTTAGTTTCAGATTCCAGCATCCGCAGTAATTTGCTTTTATCCAGAGCAGATGAATGCTTGACTCGTGCTATTGGGAGGAGTTTGAACTAGTTCGGCAGGGGAAAGGATACACAGAGCATCAGTACAATAGGGACACGTCATACAACAGTAAAAGAACCAAGACAGGGGGAGTTCAGCCATGTTGAGTTCCAAGGGAGTAAAGCCAGACTAGATGGCTACTTTAATGCTAGGTGTATTATACTAAGACTGATGAGTTAAGTGCATGAATTGACACATTGAATTGTGATATTGTTACCATCCCAGAGATGTGGTTGAGTGAGGGGTAGGACTAGCAACTCAACATTCGGAGTATAGGATCTTCAGGGGAGGGTGTAAAAGAGGAGGTGATGTTGTATTATTAATTAAGGAGTCAGTTACTGCAGTAAGGAGGAACGATATCTTGGAAGGGTCTTCAAATAAGCTTTGTGGGTAAAGCTTAGGAATAAAAAGGGAGCAGTAACATTGCCCCTAAACAGTCAGCAGGCAATAGAAGAACAGATATGTAGACAATTCACTAAGATGTGCAAAAATAATAATAATTGGGTAGTTATCTGAGGGATTCAACTTCCCCAATATGAATTGGGATAGTTTAAAAGATTTAGAGGGAGTGGATTTCTTGAAATGTATTCAGGAGAGCTTTTTGTGTAATGTGTAGAAGGGCCAACAAGGGACAACGCAGGTGTTTGGGGTGGCATTGGGAACATTTTAGTGATTGCGACCACAACATAGTACAATTTAACTTTGTTATGGAAAAGGAGAAAGATGGTCTCCAAAAACCAGTTTTTGATTGGGTGAAGGCAGATTTTATTAGAATATGGCAGGATCTGGCCAAAGTGCACTGGGAACAGCTTGTGGGGAAAATCTGCAGCAGAGCAGACGGAGGGCGGGGGTGGGGGGGGCAGCATTCAAAAAGGAAATGGGGAGAGTACAGGCACAACATGTTCTCTTTCGGGTGAAATTTAGGAACAACAAGCCCAGAGAACTGTGGATGACTCAGAATATTCAGGACTGGATAAGAAATAAAAGAGGGGCATTTAGCAAATCAATGGAGGCCTTAGTCGGGTATAGAAAGTGCAGAGGGGATCTTAAGGAGAGCAAAGAGAGACTATGAAAAAGCATTGGAGGGTAGAATTAGGGATAATCCCAAGATATCCTATCAGTATATTAAGGGGAAGAGGCTAACCAGGGGAAGAGGAAGGCCCATTAGAGACAAGCGGGGAGCTGGATGACATTGGTCGGATATTAAGCAAATACTTCACATCTGTGTTAACATGGGAGAAGGAGGATATAGGTACAGAATTTGAGGAGACGGACTGTGAGTTTCTTGAACGGTTTGACATAGGGAGTGAGGAGGTTGTGGTACTATCATAACTATCAGCATTACAAAGGTTAATGTAGTGTCGAGAGTAGTGTTATGGGCCAGGCTTTAGAGAACCTGAAGTGCATCATGGAGTTCACCTGACCCACAACTTTTACTCGATTGTGGTCTGGGGAGCACAATCTACAGGTGTGGTGTAGCGGAAATTTAAAAGTAATTTTTAAAGCAAAACAATGTTTATTCTATGAACTCAGTTAACCTTTTTAAAACATACAGTGAACATCTTAGAAACCATCAATTCAAATACACCCCCCAAAGAATACAACATTCTAAGTAATCATTAAACTTTCCTTTTAACATCCATAAGACAGAAATCCTTTTTACAGAAGCACATCAGGTTTAAATTATCTACTGAGAGCAGTTATCACTCTGAATTCACCAAATGAGAAAGAGATAGTCTTTAGATGGCAGCGAGATCGAAATTACACCTTTGGCTGGCTTCATCTCCAACACTAAAACGAAACCATAAAACACAGACACACCCAAGCTTTTTCTCAAAGCGAAACTAAAAAGCAGAGCCAGAGCTCAGCTCCACCCACACTCTGACATCACTGCAGCCACTTGAGCAGACAAACATTTCTTAAAGTGACATTCCTATGACACCTCCCCCCAAGAAGAAAAAATAAACCATCAAGTTCAAGATGGTTTCATTTTTCACCTTTCCGCTTTCCTTGAAGAAATGAAGACAGTAAATATACTTTATCGTTTAAAAAAACAACACACGCAAACAGGCATCATAACATAGTCCATTTTAGTAGTTCTTCCTCCAACTGGAATCCTTCTCGATTGACAGTCTCTTTGAACAAGAAGGTCTTTGCACGATCCATCCATTTCTCTACGCCTCGGCATTTCTCTTCAAAGTCAGATACTTTCGTTCAATCTGATCACAGAGTCCCTTGTAATTCTCCAACACAGCAGAATTGGTTATCACAGCTTTCAGGCAGTCAAATGCCTGTTCAAAACTCCGCTGTCCACTGGAATTTGTTACGCTTCATGAGCAAGTCCATCAGTGGAGCAACCATGCTGCAGAAATTTGGCCCAAATGTTCGATTAAAGCCACTCATGCCAAGAAATCGTAGTATTTCCCGTCATGTCGAGGGAATTAGAAACTCCCCAATAACTTTTGTTTTCACATCCCGTGGGACCATTCGACCCTGTCCAATTGTATGGCCAAGGAAAGTGACTTGGGCTTTTCCAAATTCACTTTTGGCTAGGTTTATCATCAAACCCGCCTCTTGAAGTCGATCGAAGAACTCCATCAAATGCTTCAAATGTTCTGTCCATGTCTAGCTAAAAAGAATCAGATCCTCGATGTATACCGCACAATTGGGTAATCCTGAAACAACTTTGTAAGTTAACCGTTGAAATGTGGCTGGGGCTTTTTCATGCAAAATGGCATAACTTTGAATTGGTATATACCATCTGGAGTCACAAAAGCTGAAATCTCCTTCGCCCTTTTGGATAAAGGTGCCTGCCAGTAACCTTTAAGTAAATCCAATTTAGAAATAAAAGCGGATTGTCCCACCTTCTCAATGCAATCCTCCAAGCGTGGGATAGGATAAGAGTCCGTTCTTGTAACTGCATTAACCTTTCTGTAGTCCACACACAACCATTGGGTATCGTCCGGTTGTGATACCATCACTATGGGTGAGCTCTATTGGCTGCAACCCACTTCAGTTATGCCATTTTTAAGCATACTTTCAATCTTCTTGTTAACCTGTACCAATTTTAAAGGGTTAAGTCTATATGGATATTGTCTAATTGGAACAGCATTTCCCACATCTACATCATGTATAGCGATTTTAGTACTTCCCAATTTATGTCCACAAACTTGCCTATGTGATATCAATAACTCTTTCAGGTCAGTCCGTTTTTTTCTCCGGAAGGTAAGTCAACAATGTATCCCAATTTTTAAGAACATCCTCGTTTTCCAATTCAATTTGAGGTATGTCAAATTCACAGTCATCTGGATTTGGTTCGTCACTTTGAGTTAGAATCATTAAAACCTCCTCCTTTTTCTCCTTCCCTTTCAAAGTACCTTTTAAGCATATTCACATGACACACTCGGTGAGTTTGCCTTCGATCTGGCGTTCTTACCACAGAATTCACATCACTTAATTTCCTTTCAATCTGATACGGTCCTCAAAACCTTGCTTTTACAGGTTCACCTACCACTGGTAACAATACTAAAACTTTATCTCCACAGGCAAAACTACGAGCTTTGGATTTCTTGTCCGCTACCCGTTTCATCACAGGTTGTGCAACTGTTAAATGTTGTCTCGCCAATTCCCCTGCTCTGTTTAATCATTCCCTGAAATTTGACATGTAATCCAATAATGTAAGTTCTGATTTCTCACTCACCAATTTTTGCTGAATCAATTTAAGTGGTCCTCTTACCTCATGACCAAAAATTAGTTCAAATGGACTGAATTTGGTTGACTCATTAGGTGCATCCCTAATTGCAAACAGTACGAATGGAATTCCTTTATCCCAATCCTCTGGCTAATCTTGACAATAAGCCCTCAACACTGTCTTTAATGTCTGATGCCACCTTTCTAATGCTCCCTGCGATTCTGGATGGTATGCAGTTGATTTAAATTGTTTTATTCCTAAACTATCCGTAACTTCTTTGAATGACCTTGAGGTAAAATTTGATCCTTGATTCGATTGTATTTCTGTGGGTAGTCCCTATCTAGTAAAGAATTTAAGTAACTCTTCCATAATCTTTTTAGCTGTAATATTACGTACTGGAAGAGCCTCTGGAAACCTAGTAGACACATCCATTATAGTCAAAGGATATTGATTCCCACTTTTTGTTTTAGGAAGCGGTCCTACGCAATCAATTAGGACCCTTGTAAAAGGTTCCTCAAATGCTGGAATGGGTATTAAGGGTGCTGGTTTTATCACTGCTTGAGGTTTCCCTATCACTTGACATGTGACACGATCAACAAAATTTAACTACATCTGTTTGATAAGGTTCCCCACGGTAGGCTACTGCAGAAAATACGGAGGCATGGAATTCAGGGTGATTTAGCAGTTTGGATCAGAAATTGGCTAGCTGGAAGAAGACAAAGGGCGGTGGTTGATGGGAAATGTTCAGACTGGAGTCCAGTTACTAGTGGTGTACCACAAGGATCTGTTTTGGGGCCACTGCTGTTTGTCATTTTTATAAATGACCTGGAGGAGGACGTAGAAGGATGGGCGAGTAAATTTGCAGATGACACTAAAGTCGGTGGAGTTGTGGACACTGTGGAAGTATGTTACAAGTTACAGAGGGACATAGATAAGCTGCAGCGCTGGGCTGAGAGGTGGCAAATGGAGTTTAATGCAGAAAAGTGTGAGGTGATTCATTTTGGAAGGAATAACAGGAAGACAGAATACTCAGCTAATGGTAAGATTCTTTTTTTTTTAAATAAATATATTATTGAAAATTTTTGGTCAACCAACACAGTACATTGTGCATCCTTTACACAATATTATAACAACACAAATAACAATGACCTATTTTATAAACAAAAAATGAATAAATAATAAATAACAAAAATGAAAACTAGCCCTAATTGGCAACTGCCTTGTCACAAGTAACACTCTCCAAAAATATAATTTAACAGTCCAATATATAATTATCTGTAGCAACGACCTATACATATTATACAGTATATATTAACAACCCTGAGAGTCCTTCTGGTTCCTCCTCCTCCTCCCCCCCCCCCCCCCCCCGATCCTGGGCTGCTGCTGCTGCCTTCTTTTTCCCATTCCGTCTATCTTTCTGCGAGGTATTCGACGAACGGTTGCCACCGCCTGGTGAACCCTTGAGCCGACCCCCTTAGGACGAACTTAATCCGCTCTAGCTTTATAAACCCCGCCATGTCATTTATCCAGGTCTCCACCCCCGGGGGCTTGGCTTCTTTCCACATTAGCAATATCCTGCGCCGGGCTACTAGGGACGCAAAGGCCAAAACATCGGCCTCTCTCGCCTCCTGCACTCCCGGCTCTTGTGCAACCCCAAATATAGCCAACCCCCAGCTTGGTTCGACCCGGACTCCTACTACTTTTGAAAGCACCTTTGTCACCCCCATCCAAAACCCCTGTAGTGTCGGGCATGACCAAAACATATGAGTATGATTCGCTGGGCTTCTCGAGCACCTCGCACACCTATCCTCCACCCCAAAAAATTTACTGAGCCGTGCTCCAGTCATATGCGCCCTGTGTAATACCTTAAACTGAATCAGGCTTAGCCTGGCACATGAGGACGACGAGTTTACCCTGCTTAGGGCATCTGCCCACAGCCCCTCCTCGATCTCCTCCCCCAGCTCTTCTTCCCATTTCCCTTTTAGTTCATCTACCATAGTCTCCCCTTCGTCCCTCATTTCCCTATATATATCTGACACCTTACCATCCCCCACCCATGTCTTTGAGATCACTCTGTCCTGCACCTCTTGTGTCGGGAGCTGCGGGAATTCCCTCACCTGTTGCCTCGCAAAAGCCCTCAGTTGCATATACCTGAATGCATTCCCTTGGGGCAACCCATATTTCTCGGTCAGCGCTCCCAGACTCGCGAACTTCCCATCCACAAACAGATCTTTCAGTTGCGTTATTCCTGCTCTTTGCCACATTCCATATCCCCCATCCATTCCCCCCGGGGCAAACCTATGATTGTTTCTTATCGGGGACCCCCCCAAGGCTCCAGTCTTTCCCCTATGCCGTCTCCACTGTCCCCAAATCTTCAGTGTAGCCACCACCACCGGGCTTGTGGTGTAGTTCCTCGGTGAGAACGGCAATGGGGCTGTCACCATAGCCTGTAGGCTAGTCCCCCTACAGGACGCCCTCTCTAATCTCTTCCACGCCGCTCCCTCCTCCTCTCCCATCCACTTACTCACCATTGAAATATTAGCGGCCCAATAATACTCAGGCTCGGTAGTGCCAGCCCCCCCCTATCCCTGCTACGCTGTAAGAATCCCTTCCTCACTCTCGGGGTCTTCCCGGCCCACACAAAACCCATGATGCTCTTTTCAATCCTTTTAAAAAAAGCCTTCATGATCACCACCGGGAGGCACTGAAACACAAAGAGGAATCTCGGGAGGACCACCATCTTAACCGCCTGCACCCTCCCTGCCAGTGACAGGGATACCATATCCCATCTCTTCAAATCCTCCTCCATCTGTTCCACCAACCGCGTTAAATTTAACCTATGCAATGTGCCCCAATTCTTAGCTAACTGGATCCCCAGGTAACGAAAGTCCCTTGTTACCTTCCTCAACGGTAGGTCCTCTATTTCTCTACTCTGCTCCCCTGGATGCACCACAAACAACTCACTTTTCCCCATGTTCAATTTATACCCTGAAAAATCCCCAAACTCCCCAAGTATCTGCATTATTTCTGGCATCCCCTCCGCCGGGTCCGCCACGTATAGTAGCAAATCGTCCGCATACAAAGATACCCGGTGTTCTTCTCCTCCCCTAAGTACTCCCCTCCACTTCTTGGAACCCCTCAACGCTATCGCCAGGGGCTCAATCGCCAGTGCAAACAATAATGGGGACAGAGGGCATCCCTGCCTTGTCCCTCTATGGAGCCAAAAATATGCAGATCCCCGTCCATTCGTGACCACGCTCGCCACTGGGGCCCTATACAACAACTGCACCCATCTAACATACCCCTCTCCAAAACCAAATCTCCTCAACACCTCCCACAAATAATCCCACTCCACTCTATCAAATGCTTTCTCGGCATCCATCGCCACTACTATCTCCGTTTCTCCCTCTGGTGGGGCCATCATCATTACCCCTAACAACCTCCGTATATTCGTGTTCAGCTGTCTCCCCTTCACAAACCCAGTTTGGTCCTCGTGGACCACCCCCGGGACACATTCCTCTATTCTCATTGCCATTACCTTGGCCAGGATCTTGGCATCTACATTTAGGAGGGAAATAGGTCTATAGGACCCGCATTGTAGCGGGTCCTTTTCCTTCTTTAAGAGAAGCGATATCGTTGCTTCAGACATAGTCGGGGGCAGTTGTCCCCTTTCCTTTGCCTCATTAAAGGTCCTCGTCAGTACCGGGGCGAGAAAGTCCACATATTTTCTATAGAATTCGACTGGGAATCCATCCGGTCCCGGGGCCTTTCCCGCCTGCATGCTCCTAATTCCTTTCACCACTTCTTCTACCTCGATCTGTGCTCCCAGTCCCACCCTTTCCTGCTCTTCCACCTTGGGAAATTCCAGCCGATCCAAGAAGCCCATCATTCTCTCCCTCCCATCCGGGGGTTGAGCTTCATATAATTTTTTATAAAATGTCTTGAACACTCCATTCACTCTCTCTGCTCCCCGCTCCATCTCTCCTTCCTCATCCCTCACTCCCCCTATTTCCCTCGCTGCTCCCCTTTTCTTCAATTGGTGTGCCAGCAACCTGCTCGCCTTCTCCCCATATTCGTACTGTACACCCTGTGCCTTCCTCCATTGTGCCTCTGCAGTGCCCGTAGTCAGCAAGTCAAATTCTACATGTAACCTTTGCCTTTCCCTGTACAGTCCCTCCTCCGGTGCTTCCGCATATTGTCTGTCCACCCTCAAAAGTTCTTGCAGCAACCGCTCCCGTTCCTTACTCTCCTGCTTCCCTTTATGTGCCCTTATTGATATCAGCTCCCCTCTAACCACCGCCTTCAACGCCTCCCAGACCACTCCCACCTGGACCTCCCCATTATCATTGAGTTCCAAGAACTTTTCAATGCACCCCCTCACCCTTAGACACACCCCCTCATCTGCCATTAGTCCCATGTCCATTGTCCAGGGTGGGCGCCCTCCTGTTTCCTCCCCTATCTCCAAGTCCACCCAGTGTGGAGCGTGATCCGAAATGGCTATAGCCGTATACTCCGTTCCCCTCACCTTCGGGATCAACGCCCTTCCCAGCACAAAAAAGTCTATTCGCGAGTAGACTTTATGGACATAGGAGAAAAACGAGAACTCCTTACTCCTAGGTCTGCTAAATCTCCACGGGTCTACACCTCCCATCTGCTCCATAAAATCTTTAAGTACCTTGGCTGCTGCCGGCCTCCTTCCAGTCCTGGACTTCGACCTATCCAGCCCTGGTTCCAACACCGTATTAAAATCTCCCCCCATTATCAGCTTTCCCATCTCTAGGTCCGGAATGCGTCCTAGCATCCGCCTCATAAAATTGGCATCATCCCAGTTCGGGGCATATACGTTTACCAAAACCACCGTCTCCCCCTGTAGTTTGCCACTCACCATCACGTATCTGCCCCCGTTATCCGCCACTATAGTCTTTGCCTCGAACATTACCCGCTTCCCCACTAATATAACCACCCCCCTGTTTTTCGCATCTAGCCCCGAATGGAACACCTGCCCCACCCATCCTTTGCGTAGCCTAACCTGGTCTATCAGTTTCAGGTGCGTTTCCTGTAACATAACCACATCTGCCTTAAGTTTCTTAAGGTGTGCGAGTACCCGTGCCCTCTTTATCGGCCCGTTCAGCCCTCTCACGTTCCACGTGATCAGCCGAGTTGGGGGGCTTCCTACCCCCCCCCACCCCCCCCTTGTCGATTAGCCATCACCTTTTTCCAGCTCCTCACCCGGTTCCCACGCAGCTGTATCTCCCCCAGGCGGTGCCCCCCCGCCCATCCTCTCCCATACCAGCTCCCCCCTCTCCCCAGCAGCAGCAACCCAGTAATTCCCCCCTCCCACCCCCCCCCCCCCCCCGCTAGATCCCCCGCTAGCGTAATTACTCCCCCCATGTTGCTCCCAGAAGTCAGCAAACTCTGGCCGACCTCGGCTTCCCCCCGTGACCTCGGCTCGCACCGTGCGACGCCCCCTCCTTCCTGCTTCTCTATTCCCGCCATGATTATCATAGCGCGGGAACCAAGCCCGCGCTTCTCCCTTGGCCCCGCCCCCAATGGCCAACGCCCCATCTCCTCCACCTCCCCTCCTCCCCCCATCACCACCTGTGGGAGAGAGAAAAGTTACCACATCGCAGGATTAGTACATAAAACCCTTTCCCCCCTTTTTAACCTCCCTCTTTGCCCCCCACTTTCGCCCCACCACTTTGTTCAAACGTTCTTTTTAATAACCCGCTCATTCCAGTTTTTCTTCCACAATAAAAGTCCACGCTTCATCCGCCGTCTCAAAGTAGTGGTGCCTCCCTCGATATGTGACCCACAGTCTTGCCGGTTGCAGCATTCCAAATTTTATCTTTTTATGAGGCACCGCCTTGGCCCGATTAAAGCTCGCCCTCCTTCTCGCCACCTCTGCACTCCAGTCTTGATAAACGCGGATCACCGCGTTCTCCCATTTACTGCTCCGAGTTTTCTTTGCCCATCTAAGGACCATTTCTCTATCCTTAAAACGGAGGAATCTCACCACTATGGCTCTGGGAATTTCTCCTGCTCTCGGTCCTCGCGCCGTCACTCGGTATGCTCACTCCACCTCCAACGGACCCGCCGGGGTCTCCGCTCCCATTAACGAGTGCAGCATCGTGCTCACATATGCCCCGACGTCCGCTCCCTCCACACCTTCAGGAAGACCAAGAATCCTCAGGTTGTTCCTCCTTGCGTTGTTTTCCAGTGTCTCCAACCTTTCCACACATCGTTTCTGATGTGCCTCCTGCGTCTCCGTCTTCACCACCAGGCCCTGTATGTCGTCCTCATTCTCGGCTGCCTTTGCCTTCACGACCCGAAGCTCCCGCTCCTGGGTCTTTTGTTCCTCCTTTAGCCCTTCGATCGCCTGTAGTATCGGGGCCAACAGCTCTCTCTTCATTTCCTTTTTGATCTCTTCCACACAGCATTTCAAGAACTCTTGTTGTTCAGGGCCCCATGTTAAACTGCCACCTTCCGACGCCATCTTGGTTTTTGCTTGCCTTCCTTGCCGCTGTTCTAAAGGATCCACTGCAATCCGGCCACTTTCTCCTCCTTTTTCCATCCGTATCCAGGGGGGATTCCCTTCTGGTTTACCGCACAGTGTTTTAAGCCGTCAAAATTGCCGTTGGGGCTCCTATCAAGAGCCCAAAAGTCCGTTTCACCGGGAGCTGCCGAAACGTGCGACTCAGCTGGTCATCGCCGCACCCGGAAGTCAATGGTAAGATTCTTGACAGTGTGGATGAGCAGAGAGATCACGGTGTCCATTTACATAGATCCCTGAAAGTTGCCACCCAGGTTGAGAGGGTTGTTAAGAAGGCGTAAGGTGTGTCAGCTTTTATTGGTAGACGGATTGACTTTCGGAGCCATGAGGTCATGTTGCAGCTGTACAAAACTCTGGTGCAGCCGCATTTGGAGTATTGCGTGCAATTCTGGTCGCCGCATTATAGGATGTGAAGCATTGGAAAGGGTGCAGAGGAGATTTACCAGAATGTTGCCTGGTATGGAGGGAAGATCTTTTGAGGAAAGGCTGAGGGACTTGAGGCTGTTTTTCTTAGAGAGAAGAAGGTTAAGAGGTGACTTAATTGAGGCATACAAGATGATCAGAGGATTGCATAGGATGGACAGTGAGAGCCTTTTTCCTCGGATGGTGATGTCTAGCACGAGGGGACATAGCTTTAAATTGAGGAGAGATAGATATAAGACAGATGTCAGAGGTAGGTTCTTTACTCAGAGAGTAGTAAGGGCATGGAATGCCCTGCCTGCAATAGTAGTGGACTCGCCAACACTAAGGGCATTCAAATGGTCATTGGATAGACATTTGGACGATAAGGGCATAGTGTAGATGGGCTTTAGAATGGTTTCACAGGTCGGCGCAAAATCGAGAGCCGAAGGGCCTGTACTGCGCTGTAATGTTCTATGTTCTATGTATGTAGTCCAGGCCAATAAAAATGTTTTTGGATATTAGCTTGAGTTTTCTTTACTCCCAAATGACCTCCCACTGGCACTTTATGTGCAACTCGCAACACCTCCTTTCTATACCCTACTGGAAATACTATTTGATGAACTTCTGCCCACTTTTCATCCGCCTGCGTATGTTGTTAAGTAATGGGTTAAGAGACATTGCAATTAGTTGTCTCATTTATGTTACAGTAAGAAGTCTTACAACACCAGGTTAAAGTCCAACAGGTTTGTTTCGATGTCACTAGCTTTCGGAGCGCTGCTCCTTCCTCGGGTGATTCACCTGAGGAAGGAGCAGCGCTCCGAAAGCTAGTGACATCGAAACAAACCTGTTGGACTTTAACCTGGTGTTGAAAGACTTCTTACTGTGCTCACCCCAGTCCAACACCGGCATCTCCACATCGTTTATGTTAAGTATCCATTAATTGACACCGATATGTAAAGGGGCTTTAGGTGGCCTCTGTCAGGTGGTGTGTTAAGAGTTTTGTGCAGAGGCTGTGGAACTGAAATAAATGGTGTTTGGTGAAAAGGAACAAGAACTTTAGACTCTTCATATCACAGCAACTAAAACGGCTAACAATTGGTAGCAGAGGATGATTGCTGTGTAAATGTGAAGGGTTGAAGATACAACTTTTCCAGATCAAACCAAGGAGTGAGTGAGAAAAGAAAAAAAAAAGAGATATATGGCTGAACCGAGGATAAAGACGGCTGGATATGACTATCCTCCCTTATTTTCTGAAAGGGAATTGTACGACCAATGGAGAAGTGCAGTAGTTATGTGGACTAAGGTAACTGCTTTGGGAAAGAGAAAACAAGGTATGGCATTGGCTCTTTCTCTACCATATGGCAGTAAAATCCGAAACAAAGTGCTTTCTGAGCTGGAATTGGAAGTGTTAGACTCAGAAGAAGGTCTGGAGACTGTATTACATTGTATGGATAAGATTTATAAGAAAGATGACTTGTTAAGTGTGTATGAAGCATGGTCGGATTTTGATAAGTTACGGAAAATGGAGGATATCTCCATGGAAGACTATATAATGGAATTTGGCAGACTATATAAAAGGCTGCAGAAACACAATCTGGAATTTCCACAGTCTGTGTTGGCCTTTAAATTACTTGACTGTGCTAAAGTGAGCAACATGGATAGGCTCCTTGTTTTGACAGGAGTTCAGTTTACTGATAAGGATACCTTATTCGAACAGATGACAAAAGCTTTACAAAAGTTTCTGGGGAAACATTTGATTCCGATGGCTCTGATGACCCAAATAGGTCAGCCTGCAATAAGGCAGAATATGGAAGATCCACTAGTAACAGGATGGCGAAATCGTATGGCTACGAACAGGGCTCAAGACTATAGACGGAGACCGAGACAAGGAAATTATGAAGACAGAAACCCAGTTAGAACCTACAATAGGAAGATGAACCCCAGAAATGCACGGGGCGTGATAAATCGATGTTTTCGATGTGACTCTCAATACCATTATGCTTTCAACTGTCCAACTCGTTATGATAGAATGTTTGAAGCGACACATGACACGGAAGAGTCAGAAGAGGAAAAAGATAATAACCAGAAAGAAGGCATTGTCCTATTGACAAGCAGTTTTACGCCGGTAATGAGGGTGTTGGTTGCAGAATCCTTCAACTGTGCTGTATTGGACAGTGGCTGTGCACACCTACTGTGTGTGGAATTGACTGGTTAAAATGTTACCTGGACTCTTTGAATGCTGAAAATCGTAACAAGGTTAAGGAATTTGAAAGTTCCACAAGTTTCAGGTTTGGGGATGATAATACTCTGAAGTCGCTGAAAAGAGTGGTGATCCCTTGCAATATTGCCGGAGTGAATCATTTCATTAGCACGGATGTTGTATCAAGTGAGATACCTTTGCTTGTGAGCAGACCGTTAATGAAAAAAGCACACATGAAACTGGATATGGAACAGGATAAGGCAACAGTTTTTGGAAAGACGGTGGACTTACAATTTACACAGTCGGGACACTATTGTATTCCATTACTGACAAATAATTTTTCAAGTAGAGTGGTTAAGGATGTGTTAATGGCAGTTGAAAATGCGACTTTAGCTGATAAAAGCTTGTGGTATTAAAACTGCATAGGCAATTTGCACATCCGTCTCCTCGGAGGCTGAAAAATTTATTAAAGGATGCAGGGGTACGGGATGACGACTATACTAAACTGATAGAACAGGTTAGTGACCGCTGTGAAGTTTGTAGGAAGTACAGAAGGACACCAGCATGACCGATAGTAACCCTACCTTCGGCCAGGGATTTTCACGACATTGTGGCCATGGACCTTAAGATCTGGGATAAAGCACATAATATATTTATTTTGCATTTTGTAGATTTAGCAACCAGATTTAGTCAATCAACGATTGTATGAAGTAAAGAAAAGAGAGTAATTCTGGATCAAATCGTGGAAAAATGGATAGGGACAGGAATGGGTCCACCGGCAAAATTCCTTACGGACAATGGGGGAGAATTTGCTAATGATGATTTAGGGATATGTGTGAAAACATGAATATCAGAGTTATGAATACGGCTGCAGAAAGCCCATTTAGTAATGGGGTCTGTGAAAGAAATCATGCTGTCATCAATGACATGCTTCGGAAAATTTTGGCAGATCGACCAAATTGCCGGCTAAATTCAGCTTTAGCATGGGCAGTACATGCAAAGAATTCATTGCAGATGGTTGGGGGCTACAGTCCTTATCAATTAGTGTTTGGTACAAATCCTAACATTCCGTCCATTTTGGATGACCAGCCTCCAGCTTGGGAGGGGACTACAATTAGCTCTGGTTTTGCTGAACATTTAAATGCATTACATAGCAGTAGAAAAGCTTTTTTGGAAGCAGAAGTCTCTGAAAGAATTCGCAGGAGCTTTAAGATATAACGTACGGCCATCAGATGCCGCGTTTCAGCAAGGAGGCATGGTATACTATAAGAGAGACAATTCTAATGAATGGAAAGGTCCAGGGAAGATCATAGGCATAGATGGCAAAACAATTATTTTGCAACATGGTAATCAAACTGTTAGGGTACATTCATCAAGGATAATGGGTACAGATTACAAATTTTCAAATTTAGACAGAGCAGACAGACATGACAAGGAACCAGAGTCATCTGGTACACATGTGTTACAGAACTATGAAGACCAATTAACTGATATAGACAGGGTTTCTGTGGAGGAACACAACACTTCTGGTGAATTAGAACAGGCCATTTTTCCGAAAGGGCAACTGCCAAAAGTTGGTACAAAAGTGACATACTTGACTGAAGGGTCTAGTCAATGGAAGGATGCAACTGTTATTAGTAGAGCAGGGAAGGCCACTGGAAAGTATAAACATTGGTTGAATGTACAGCATTCAGGGGAAGGAGTCAAGACAATGGATTGGGAAAGCGAAGTTCAAAAATGGTGGGCACAGAAACGCAGTGCTAGTTCAGATAGTACATCGGATAGTGAACAGGTCCGCAGGAAAAGGTTGAGAACTATTGAAAGGACATCCCACAGCAGAAGGGAAAGATCAAGCAGTAGCAGTACAGAACGCGATATCAGGCGGGAGAGGGGACGTAGTTTGTCAAGATCTCGGAACATGAGTAAGACGACGAATACTAATAGGAGTAGAAGCCCATATGAACGTGAGATTTTGGTGGCTTCAAATAAATTTGATGAAAAAGTTATTAAAGAAGCTAAACAGCAAGGATTGCATAGTTGGAGTGAATTTGGGGTATACACGGAAGTACCAGATAGGGGACAAAGAGCTCTATCCCACAGATGGATTTGCACGGAAAAGGTTCTTCCGGATGGAACTTATAAGGCAAAGGCCAGGCTTGTGGCAAGGAGATTTGAAGAAAACTCAGAAGATCAGGATATAAGGGTAGATTCACCTACAGCAGGAAAGGTTATTTTCAAGATCTTCTTGGCTCTATTAGCCACAAAGGCATGGGAATGCAAATCTATAGATATAAAAGCTGCCTTTTTGCAGGGGCATCAGCTCCAGAGAGACATTTTTCTCCGTCCTCCTAAAGAAGCAGCTAACACAGAAGGGGTACTCTGGAAGTTGAACAAATGTGTATATGGATTAAATGATGCATCTAACGTCTGGTATTTTTCGGTAAGGTCAGTTTTGTTAAAGTTAGGCTGTTGCCAGTTGAAAGCAGATCTGTAATGTTTTACTGGCACTATAAAGGAAATCTTTCTGGCATTTTTATGATGCATGTCGATGATTTTTTGTGGGGTGGGACTAGTGATTTTGAAGCTATTGTAATCTCTGGTTTGAGGAAAGAATTCAGGGTTGGAAGTCAAGCTTCCGGTGCATTTAAATATATTAGACTGGAAATTGGACAGACTAAGTTAGGGGCAACTTTATGTCAGCAATCTTATTTGGAAAGCATCAGCCCAATAGCAATTAGTCGTGGCCGAGTTTCACAAAAAGACGCAATGGTTTCAAAGATAGAAAAAGAGCAACTGCGAAGTTTAATTGGGCAACTGAACTGGTTAGGTAGACAGACTAGACCGGACGTGAGTTTTGATGTCTTAGTGTTGAGTACAAAAATGAATGATCCCAAAGTGGAAGACATAATAAGAGCAAATAAAGCGTTGGCCAAACTAAAAATGCAGGAGTGTGTTTTGAAGTTCCCGGTTTTAGGTGACCTTCAGCACTTGAAACTCATAGTTTATAGTGATGCGTCCTACGCAAATTTATGTGATGGGGTTTCAAGCGCAGGAGGTTTTATAATTTTCCTTTTGGGGAACAATGGTAAATGTTGCCCGCTTGTGTGAGAAACAAAGAAAATAAGGAGAGTGGTCAAAAGCACTTTGGCTGCTGAGATGTTACGCCTTGTAGAGGCGGTGGATATGGCCTTTTATATAAGTACGATATTGACAGAAATTTTGGGATTAGGGGATTTGGGTAAAATCCCTATTGACTGTCACATTGACAAATCCCTGTGGGAAGATGTGCACTCTACAAAAAGTGTCAATGAAAAGAGATTACGGATAGACATCGCAAGTTTGAAGCAGATGTTGGACAGAGGGGAAATAACAAAAATTAAATGGGTCGACAGGAGCTATCAACTGTCAGACTGTTTTACGAAAAGAGGGGCAAGTTCACAGAAACGTTTGGATATTGTTAATGAAGGGCGATTGTTTCTGTGACTGTTTTTTTTCTTTCTCGTCCAAACAAAAAAAAAGGGAGGGAGCCATGTGTGTTTTTGAGTTTCTCAATTTTGTTTTCACCTAATTTTTTTTTTTCTCCAAGGAAGGGGAGACTGTTAAGTAATGGGTGAAGAGATATTGCAATTCGTTGTCTCATTTATGTTAAGTATCCATTAATTGACACTGATATGTAAAGGGGCTTCAGGTGGCCTCTGTCAGGTGGTGTGTTAAGAGTTCTGTGCAGAGGCTGTGGAAGTGAAATAAATGGCGTTTGGTGAAAAGGAACAAGAACTTTAGACTCTTCATATCACAGCAACTAAAACGGCTAACATATGTAAAAGTCTCCATTTTCTCACCAATACATCACTTTTACGGTAATAACACCCTGGTACACACTCCGATTCCTCTTCCATGTATGCCTTCTGATACATCAGGTTTATTTCTACATCTTTCTGTTGTAACTCCGCCAATTTTCCTGAACTAAAAATATCCACCTCATCCTCCACCTGTTCTTGTTCTTTTTCAACCATCTGATCAAAAATCATTTCTGATAATTGCACTTCAACTTTATCTTCACTCTTTGATTTCTCCTCTTGTCTCAACCTGTGACTTTGTGAACTTGTTACTACACAATCCGGAGAAATCCCAGGATACTCGTCCTTCAACACTTCAGTTGTCTGATTTTCCACTGGCTTATCAACCACAGTAGGCATCACTCCCACCTGCGATCCAGCTATATCATTACCCAAGATAAACTGTATTCCTGGACAAGATAATTTCTCTATTACTCCTACTACCACTTCACCACTCTTCACTGGACTTTCCAACCTTACCTTATATAATGGAACACTACTCTTCTCACCCTGAATTCCACATATTACCACCTTTTCTGGCCATATTCCTCCCAAACTGCATAGCTCCTCATCCCTTACCATTAAAGATTGACTAGCTCCCGTATCTCTTAAAATTGTGACTGCTTTACCTGCTCCTCCTGATACACATGAGTAAACTTTACCCACACAAGTAAATTCTTTAAAGAGACCTGGCACCTTATCAATCACCTCTTTATCAGGCTGTACAATCTTTTGCACCTCCTTTGCTTCACTTGGGCTTTATTTTACACTTTAACAAACCCCACTGTCTTACCCTGTTTTACCCATATCAGCCTTCCCAGTGTTTTCTTCCAACCCCAACACTGTGACTTTACATGGCCTAGTTTATTCCAATGAAAACATTTGAAACTTTTCATGTCCTTCCACCCTCCTGGATTTCCTTTTTAATCTGAGGTACACTCCTTATTATCTCCCATCAGATCACCTTTGCCTCTACCACTTGAATGTCCCAGTTTCTATCCCTCACAGGCTGAAACTGATGTCGGAAACCAAGCTTTGATTTATGAACGAATTCATCATCGTCTTCCATCTCTGCTGCTATCCTCGCAGTTTTAACCCTCTGCTCTTCCACACGAGTTCTCACTACATCAGGAATTGTTGAATTTGTAAACTCCACAAAAGTATAATTTCTCTGAGAGCTTTCATAAGTTTGGTCTATTTTCAAAGCTCTTATCCACCTATCAAAATTACTCTGTTTGATCCTTTCAAACTCCATGTATGTTTGACCAAATTCTTTCCTTAAATTTCTAAACCTTTGTCTGTAGGCTTCAGGCACTAGTTCATATGCACCTAAGATGGATTTTTTCACCTCCTCATATGTCCCAGATACCTCCTCCAAAAGTGATGCAAACACTTCACTAGCCCTACCTACCAGCTTTGTCTGAATCAGTAATACCCACATGTCTTGTGCCCATTTCATTTGTTTAGCTACCTTCTCAAATGAAATGAAAAAGGCTTCCATCTGGTCTAGCACAGGGCTAAATCACTAGCTTTGAAAGCAGACCAAGGCAGGCCAGCAGCACGGTCCAATTCCCGTACCAGCCTCCCCGAACAGGCGCCAGAATCATAGAATCGTAGAATTTACAGTGCAGAAGGAGGCCATTCGGCCCATCGAGTCTGCACCGGCTCTTGGAGAAGAGCACCCTACCCAAGGATGTTGCGACTAGGGACTATTCACAGTAACTTCATTTGAAGCCTACTTCTGACAAGTGATTTTCATTTCATTACCTCCTTCTCATCAAACCTTGGCACTGCTTGGACCTTTTAAATAGATCCCCATCAAGCCTTCGACTATGATGCTCTTTCTCACTATCCTCATCACTATCCTCCAACTGTACGTTTCCCTTTACGTCCGCCAATTTTTTTATTTTAGAACATAGAACATTGAAAAATACAGCACAGAACAGGCCCTTCGGCCCACGATGTTGTGCCGAACCTTTGTCCTAAATTAATCATAGATTTTCATAGAATTTACAGTGCAGAAGGAGGCCACCCGGCCCATCGAGTCTGCACCGGCTCCTGGAAAGAGCACCCTACCCAAGGTCAACACCTCCACCCTATCCCCACAACCCAGCAACCCCACCCAACACGAAGGGCAATTTTGGACACTTAAGTGCAATTTATCACGGCCAATCCACCTAACCTGCACATTTTTGGACTGTGGGAGGAAACCGGAGCACCCGGGGGAAACCCACGCACACACGGGGAGGACGTGCAGACTCCGCCCAGACAGTGACCCAAGTTGGAATCGAACCTGGGACCCTGGAGCTGTGAAGCAATGTGCTATCCACAATGCAACCGTGCTGCCCTTAAGAACAAATTAATCTACACTATATCATTCTACTGTAATCCATGTACCTATTCAAAAGCTGCTTGAAGGTCCCTAATGTTTCCGACTCAACTACTTCCACAGGCAGGTGCATTCCATGCCCCCACTACTCTCTGGGTAAAGAACCTACCTCTGACATCCCCCCTATATCTTCCACCATTCACCTTAAATTTATGTCCCCTTGTAATGGTTTGTTCCACCCGGGGAAAATGTCTCTGACTGTCTACTCTATCTATTCCCCTGATCACCTTATAAACCTCTATCAAGTCGCCCCTCATCCTTCTCCGTTCTAATGAGAAAAGGCCTAGCACCCTCAACGTTTCCTCGTAAGACCTACTCTCCATTCCAGGCAACATCCTGGTAAATCTCCTTTGCACCTTTTCCAAAGCTTCCACATCCTTCCTAAAATGAGGCGACCAGAACTGTACACAGTACTCCAAATGTGGCCTTACCAAAGTTTTGTACAGCTGCACCATCACCTCACGGCTCTTAAATTCAGTCCCTCTGTTATTGAACGCTAGCACACCATAGGCCTTCTTCACAGCTCTATCCACTTGAGTGGCAACTTTCAAAGATGTATGAACATAGACCCCAAGATCTCTCTGCTCCTCCACATTGGCAAGAACTCTACCGTTAACCCTATATTCCGCATTCATATTTGTCCTTCCAAAATGGACAACCTCATACTTTTCAGGGTTAAACTCCATCTGCCACTTCTCAGCCGAGCTCTGCATCCTATCTGTGTCTCTTTGCAGCCGACAACAGCCCTCCTCACTATCCACAACTCCACCAATCTTCGTATCATCTGCAAATTTACTGACCCACCCTTCAACTCACTCATCCAAGTCATTAATGAAAATCATAAACAGCAGAGGACCCAGAACTGATCCCTGCGGTACGCCACTGGTAACTGGGCTCCTGGCTGAATACTTGCCATCCACCACCACTCTCTGACTTCTATCGGTTAGCCAGTTCGTTAACCAACTGGCCAAATGTCCCACTATCCAAAGCCTCCTTACTTTCTGCATAAGCCTACCATGGGGAACCTTATCAAATGCCTTACTAAAATCCATGTACACTACATCCACTGCTTTACCTTCATCCACATGCTTGGTCACCTCCTCAAAGAATTCAATAAGACTTGTAAGGCAAGACCTACCCCTCACAAATCCGTGCTGAATATCCCTAATCAAGAAGTGTCTTTCCAGATGCTCAGAAATCCTATCCTTCAGTACCCTTTCCAATACTTTGCCTACCACCGAAGTAAGACTAGCTGGCCCGTAATTCCCAGGGTTATCCCTAGTCCCTTTTTTGAACAGGGGCACGACATTCGCCACTCTCCAATCCCCTGGTACAACCCCTGTTGACAGTGAGGACGAAAAGATCATTGCCAACGGCTCTGCAATTTCATCTCTTGCTTCCCATAGAACCCTTGGATATATCCTGTCAGGCCCGGGGGACTTGTCTATCCTCAAGTTTTTCAAAATGCTCAACACATCTTCCTTCCTAACAAGTATTTCCTCGAGCTTACCAGTCTGTTTCACACTGTCCTCTCCAACAATATGGCCCCTCTCATTTGTAAATACAGAAGAAAAGTACACGTTCAAGACCTCTCCTACCTCTTCAGACTCAATACACAATCTCCTGCTACTGTCCTTGATCGGACCTACCCTCGCTCTAGTCATTCTCATATTTGTCACGTATGTGTAAATTAGGCCTTGGGGTTTTCCTTGATCCTACCCGCCAAAGATTGTTCATGCCCTCTCTTAGCTCTCCTAATCCCTTTCTTCAGTTCCCTCCTGGCTATCTTGTATCCCTCCAGCGCCCTGTCTGAACCTTGTGTCCTCAGCCTAACATAAGTCTCCTTCTTCCTCTTAACAAGACATTCAACCTCTCTTGTCAACCATGGTTCCCTCACTCGACCATCTCTTCCCTGCCTGACAGGGACATACATATCAAGGACACGTAGTACCTGTTCCTTGAACAAGTTTCACATTTCTCTTGTGTCCTTCCCTGACAGCCTATGTTCCCAACTTATGCACTTCAATTCTTGTCTGACAACATCGTATTTACCCTTCCCCCAATTGTAAACCTTGCCCTGTTGCACGCACCTATCCCTCTCCATTACTAAAGTGAAAGTCACAGAATTGTGGTCACTATCTCCAAAATGCTCCTCCACTAACAAATCTATCACTTGCCCTGGTTCATTACCAAGAACCAAATCCAATATGGCCTCCCCTCTGGTCGGACAATCTACATACTGTGTTAGAAAAGCTTCCTGGACACACTGCACAAACACCACCCCATCCAAACTATTTGATCTAAAGAGTTTCCACTCAATATTTGGGAAGTTGAAGTCACCCATGACTACTACCCTGTGACTTCTGCACCTTTCCAAAATCTGTTTCACAATCTGTTCCTCCACATCTCCTATTTCTGATTTCAACCCATACTACCTCAGTAGGCAGATACTCCTCGAACTGCCTTTCTGCAGCTGTTATACTATCTCTAATTAACAATGCCACGCCCCCCCCCCCCACCTCTTTTACCACCCTCCCTAATCTTATTGAAACATCTATAACCAGGGACCTCCAATAACCATTTCTGCCCCTCTTCTATCCAGGTTTCCGTGATGGCCACCACATCGTAGTCCCAAGTACCGATCCATGAATTAAGTTCACCCACCTTATTCCTGATGCTCCTTGCGTTGATGTGTACACATTCAACCCATCTCCGTGCCTGCAAGTACTCTCCTTTGTCAGTGTTCCCTTCCCCACTGCCTCACTACACGCTTTGGGGTCCTGAATATCGGCTACCTTAGTTGCTGGACTACAAATCCAGTTCCCATTCCCCTGCCAAATTGGTTTAAACCCTCCCGAAGAGTACTAGAAAACCTCCCTCCCAGGATATTGGTGCCCCTCTGGTTCAGATGCAACCCGTCCTGCTTGTACTGGTCCCACCTTCCCCAGAATGCGCTCCAATTATCCAAATACCTGAAGCCCTCCCTCCTACACCATTCCTGCAGCCACGTGTTCAACTGCACTCTCTCCCTATTCCTAGCCTCGCTATCACGTGGCAGCGGCAACAAACCAGAGATGACAACTCTGTCTGTCCTGGCTTTTAACTTCCAGCCTAACTCCCTAAACTCGTTTATTACCTCCACACCCCTTTTCCTACCTACGTCGTTGGTACCAATGTGCACTATGACTTCTGGCTGCTCCCCCTCCCCCTTAAGGATCCTGAAGACACGATCCGAGACATCCCTGGCCCTGGCACCCAGGAGGCAACATACCTTCCGGGAGTCTCGCTCACGACCACAGAACCTCCTATCTATTCCCCTAACCATTGAATCTCCTACTACTATTGCTTTTCTATTCTCCCCCCTTCCCTTCTGAGCCCCAGAGCCAGACTCAGTGCCAGAGACCTGGCCGCTAGGGCCTTCCCCCGGTAGGTCACCCCCCCCCCCCCCAAACAGCATCCAAAATGGTATACTTGTTTTGAAGGGGAACGGCCACGAGGGATCCCTGCACTGTCTGCCTGTTTGTTTTCTTTCCCCTAACTGTAACCCAGCTACTCTTGTCCTGTGACGTGGGTGTGGTTACCTCCATGTAACTCCTCTCTATCACCCCCTCTGCCTCCCGGATGATCCGAAGTTCATCCAGCTCCAGTTCCCTAACACGGTCTCTTGAGGAGCTGGAGTTGGTGCACTTCCCGCAGGTATAGTCAGCGGGGACACTGGTGGTATCCTTCACCACCCACATCCTACAGGAGGAGCATGCAACTGGCCTAGCCTCCACCCCCTCTTACCTTACAGAATATAACTGCCCTGTGGACCAACTGGACCTCCGCCCTTCGACTCTGCTCCCAGTCAGCTGCACTCTCTGTAAACTCCTGGCTCCCTTCTCGCTCTTTGAGGAAATGTAGGAAATGAAATAAACGGAGCACCTTACTCCCTCCTCACCTAACTCCCTCAGTCACCAAACTCTCACTATAGCACTCAAATGCACCAAATTCAGCCTTCCCTCAGTCACCAAACGTGCACTATAGCACTCAAATGCACCCAAATTCAGCACTCCCTCAGTCACCAAACTCTCACTATAGCACTCAAATGCACCAAATTCAGCTCTCAGTGCAAACAAAGTCTGCACTGTAGTGGATCACTTTTAGACTGTGAATCTAGCCTCTGAAAACTGACCTAATCCAATTAACTAATTAGCAAGCTCCAGCTGCAAGTACCTAGAAGTAGAACCTTTGTTTAACTCTCTCTCTTTATCTTTTTCCCTGATCTGTATCTCCCTTTCTCTTTATTTTTGTTCTGCTAGAGCTATTCTTTCTGTTTTCCTTTCTTCTCTCTCTTTTTCTTTTTCCTCTCTATATCTTTTTCCTCTCTCTCTTTCATATTCAAGCTGCTTTAATTCTTTCTCATGTTCCCTTTGTTTAATTTGTAACTGAATTTTTGCTATTTCCAATGAGTCAAACTGTGCCTCAGGCAATTTAAAATGTTTAGCCACCGCCATAATTACCCCATCTTTTCGCATTTTGTCAGGTAATGTTAACTGCAATGTTTTTGCCAACTCTTAAAGCCTGTTTTTAGTCTCTGTCCATAGGGTACTGCGTGTGACCGTCTCCACCCCAAAAAACTTCAAAGCCTCTGAAAGAGCCATTGTCCACAACACACTCCCTATTTAAACTGAAATACCACCCCTGAAAAGCAACCACAATATGCTCACCCCTCACTGTCTTTAAGTTCACTAAGCCAATCCAATAGATAGACTTTTATCCCCCTCGAACCCCCAATTTGTTATGGGCCAGGGTTTAGAGAACCCCAAAGTGTATCATGGAGTTCACCTGACCCACGACTTTTACTAGGTTGTGGTATGGGGACCACACGGCCCACTCTACAGGTGTGGTGTAGTGGAAATTTAAAAGTAATTTTTAAAGCAAAACAATGTTTATTCTATGAACTCAGTTAACCTTTTTAAAACATGCAGTGAAAATCTTAGCAACCATCAATTGAAATGCACCCCCCAAAGAATACAATATTTTAAGTAATCCTTAAACTTTCCTTTTAACATTCATAAGACAAAAATCCTTTTTACAGAAGCACATCAGGTTTAAATTCTCTACTGAGAGCAGTTATCACTCTGAATTCACCAAATGATCTAGAGATAGTCTTTAGATGGCAGAGAGATCGAAATTACACCTTCTTTGGCTGGCTTCATCTCCAACACTAAAACGAAACCAAAAAACACAGACACACCCAAACTTTTTCTCAAAACGAAACTAAAAAGCAGAGCCAGAGCTCAGCTCCACCCACACTCTGACATCACTGCAGCCACTTGAGCAGACAAACATTTTTTAAAGTGACATTCCCATGACAGTAGCACTAGCGGGAGCTGTAGATACAACTATATAAGGCAGTGATGCTAGACCTTAGGGGAGGCGTGTATGCAGGAGATAGCTTGTGAAGGTCAGAAGAGCAGATAGTGTGAGTGAGGTTAGATTATAGTGTACGCCAGTAATGAGATTAGTAGTATATGAGTGGAGTTAGATGTTATTGATCAGTTGTGTATTCTTAAGGACTAAGTATCGTATCCCTGTTTAGTGGTGTAAATAAAAGCATTGCTTTGTTTAAATTGAAAGTTATTCTGTGGTCTTTGTGAACACTACACCAACCATCCTGAAATAAGCAACACAAAAAACACCACAGAGGTATTGGAAGTTTTAGTGGGCTTAAAAGTGGATAAATCCCAAGGTCCGGATGAATTATATCCCAGGCTCCTATGGGAGGTAGGGATGCAAATTTTCAATTCCTGTCTGGCCACAGGGGGGTTCCAGAGGATTGGAGGAAAGCTAATGTTGTTCCATTTTTCAAGAAGGGTGGGAGAGCTCAGCGGCACGGCGGCACAGTGGTTAGCACTACTGACTCCCGGCGCCGAGATCCCTGGTTCGATCCCAGCTCTGGGTCACTGTTCGTGTGGAGTTTGCACATTCTCCCCGTGCCTGGTTGGGTTTCACTCCCACAACCCAAAGATGTGCAGGGTAGGTGGATTGGCCATGCTAAATTGCCCCTTAATTGGAAAAAATGAATTGTGTACTCTAAATTTATTTTTAAAGAAAGAAGGGTGGTAGATCTAAACCAGGGAATTACAGACCAGTGAGTCTCACATCAGTGGTAGGGAAACTATTGGATGAAATTTCTCAAGGAGAGAATTAATCCCCACTTGGATAGGCAAGGTTTAATCAGGGATAGTCAGCATGGCTTTTTCAGAAGGAGGTCATGCCTAACAAATTCAATTGAATTTTTCGAGGTGGCGATCGGGTGTGTAGATGAGAGTAATGCAGGAGGTAGTTTATATGGATTGCAGCAAAACCTTTGAGAAGGTCCCACGTGAGATACTGACAAAGAAAGTAAAAGCAGCATGGGATCCAGGGTAACTTGGCAAGTTGATTCCAAAGCTGGCTTAGTGGTAGGAGACAGAGAGTGGTGGTAGAAGGCTGTTTGTATGACTGGAGGCCAGTGTCCAGAGCCATACCACAGGGATCATTGCTTGGTCCTTTATTGTTTGTGATATTTAGAAACAATATAGATGAGAACGCGGCAGGGTGGGGGTGGGGGGTGGGGGGGGGGGGCGGAGGGATGATAAGTAAGTTTTTTTTAAAGAAATTCTGATTATGGGGCAGTTTAACATGGCAATCCACCTACCCTGCACATCTTTGGGTTGTGGAGGTGAGACCCTCGCAGACACAGGGAGAAGGTGCAAACTCCACACGGAAAGTGATCTGGGGGCGGGATCGAACCCAGGCCCTCGGCGTCGTGAGGCAACAGTGCCAACCACTGCACCATTGTGACGATTCGGTGATAACTAGGTTTATGGATGACAAAAAGATTCACCTGAGGAAGGAGCAGTGTCCCGAAAGCTAGTGATTCGAACCAAACCTGTTGGACTTTAACCTGGTGTAGTAAGACTTCTTACTGTGCTCACCCCAGTCCAACGCCGGCATCTCCACATCATGACAAAAAGATTGGCAGGGTGGTTGATAGTGAGGAAGAAGATCTTGGGTCGCAGAAAGATATAGACAGGTTGGTCAGATGGGCAGATCAGTGACAGATGTAATTTAATCCTGAAAAGTGCATTTTTGTTTTCTTTGGAAAGAGTATCAAGATAAGGGAGTACTCAAAGAATGGCAGGACACATGGAACCTCAGAGGAACAGAGGGATCTTTGGATGTTTGTCCACAGATCCCTGAAGGTGGCAGGACAGGTTAACAGAGTAGTTAAGAAGGAGTGGAGGACACTTCCCTTTATCAATCGTGGCATAGGTTATAAGTACGAGATTATGCTGGAGCTGTCCAAAACTTTGGTTATGCCACAGCTGGAGTACTGTGTGTAGCCCTAGTCGCCACAGTATAGGAAGAATGTTATTGCACTGGAGAGGGTGCAGAGGAGATTCTTCAGGATGCTGCCAGGGATGGAGCATTTGAGTCATGAAGATAGGCTGGATAGGCTTGGGTTGTGTTCTTTAGAGTCGAGAAGGCTGAGGAGGAATCTGTGGTGCATACGATTATGAGGGGTAAGGAAAGGGTGGATAGGGAGCAGCTGGTCCCCTTAATCGAAGGGTCAATAACGAGAGGGCATAATTTTAAGATGAGGAGCAGGAGGTTTAGAGAGGATTTGAGGAAAAGTCTTTTCATCCAGAAGGTCGTGGGAGTCTGGAATGCACTACCTGGGAGGGTAGTAGAGGCAGGAAACCTCACAACTTTTAAAAGTACGTTGATGAGCACTTGAAGTGTCATAACATTCAAGACTGTAGGCCAAATGTTGGGAAGTCGGATTGTAGTTTTGTTCAATTGGCCAAAGGGCTGCTTCTGTAATGTGTGATCCTATGTGCGTGACCGTCTGGACGCATTGCGCTCAAGTGCGGTGCAGCCGGTAAATGCCGGAGAGGTCTCCCGTGGGTTCCCAAGCAGCCTTCACGCCTCGTGGAATCTACCCAATTCCTGCAAGGCGTCAGAGTCAGAATCCCGCCCAAAAGGGGCAGGACCAAAAGGCATGCCGTGAAGTCAGTTTTAAACCGACTTTGCCGAACTTACCCGGGATCTACCAGCCTCCTGGGATGTACCAGCCTCCCCAGCGAGGCCGCAGCCGGGCACCGTTCAGCACTGGTCCACACAAACGTGGACCAGGTGGAACCGCACCCGGGGTGTTTCCCGGGCTATTGGAGACACCTGGGTGGTCAGGATCAGTGCATGGCACCCCCCCCCCCCCCCCCCCCCGGACCCTTCCCCTGGAACGTGAGCTGGCACTGCCATCCTGGCACTGCCAAAGTGCCCAGGTGGCACGGCTTCCCATCCACCACCTTAAACATTCATTCCCTACCTCAATGGGCGAGGAGCTGTGGAAGGTGGCAGAGATCAACAGAGGTCTGAGGGCCAAAGTAGAAAACCTGGAGAATATTCACGAAGGCAAAGTCTGAGGATCGTAGATGTACTTGAGGGGGTGGAGGACTGGAGGCCTACAGAGCACTTCCCTGACATGCTGGCCAAGTTGGGGACTGGGAGTATCCATCCCAGTACGAATTGGGACAGGGCCCACCCATCGCTCTGGCCAAAATCAACATAGAACAGTACAGCACAGAACAGGCCCTTCGGCCCTCAATGTTGTGCCGAGCACTGTCCGAAACCAAGGTCAAGCTATCCCACTCCCTGTCATTCTGGTGTGCTCCATGTGCCCTTCCAATAACTGCTTGAAAGTTCCTCAAGTGTCCGACTCCACTATCACAGCAGGCAGTCCATTCCACACCCTAACCCCTCTCTTGAGTAAAGAACCTATCTCGGATATCCCTCCTATATCTCCCACCCTGAATCTTATAGTTATGCCCCCTTGTAACAGCTACATCCACCCGAGGAAATAGTCTCTGAATGTCCACTCTATCTATCCCCCTCATTATCTTATAAACCTCTATCAAGTCGCCTCTCACCCTCCTCCGCTCCAAAGAGAAAAGCCCAAGCTCCATCAACTTTTCTTCATAAGACCTATCCTGCAAACTAGGCAACTTCCTGGTAAATCTCCTTTGCACCCTTCCCAATGCTTCCACATCCTTCCTATAATGAGGTGACCAGAACTGCACACAATACTCCAAATGTGGTCTCACCAGGGTTATGTATAGTTGCAGCATAACCCCGCGGCTCTTAAACTCAAGTCCCCTGTTAATAAATGCTAACACACTATAAGCCTTCTTCACAGCTCTATCCACTTCGAGTGGCAACCTTCAGAGATCTGTGGACATGAACCCCAAGATCTCTCTGTTCCTCCACATTCCTCAGAACCCTGCCGTTGACCCTGTAATCCGCATTCAAATTTTTTCTACCAAAATGAATCACCTCGCACTTATCAGGGTTAAACGCCATCTGCCATTTTTCGGCCCAGCTCTGCATCCTATCAATGTCTCTTTGCAGCCTACAACATCCCTCCACCTCATCCACTACTCCACCAATCTTGGTGTCATCAGCAAATTTACTGACCCACCCTTCAACCCCCTCCTCCAAGTCATTGATAAAAATCACAAATAGCAGAGGACCCAGCACTGATCCCTGTGGTACACCGCTGGTAACTGGTCTCCCGTCTGAAAATTTTCCATCCACCACCACCCTCTGTCTTCTATGTGATAACCAGTTACTTATCCAATTGGCCAAATTTCCCTCTATCCCACACCTCCTTACTTTCTTCATGAGCCGACCATGGGGAACCTTATCAAACGCCTTACTAAAATCCATGGAAACGACATCAACTGCTCTACCTTCATCTACACACTTAGTTACCTCCTCAAAGAATTCAATCAAATTTGTGAGGCAAGACCTACCCTTCACGAATCCGTGTTGACTATCCCGGATTAAGCTGCATCTTTCCACATGGTCATAAATCCTATCCTTCAGGACCTTTTCCATTATCTTCCCGACCACCGAAGTAAGACTAACTGGCCTATAATTATCTGAGTCATTCCTATTCCCTTTCTTGAACAGAGGTACAACATTCGCCACTCTCCAGTCCTCTGGCACTATCCCCGTGGACAGCGAGGACCCAAAGATCAAAGCCAAAGGCTCTGCAATCTCATCCCTTGCCTCCCAAAGAATCCTTGGGTATATCGCATCTGGCCCAGGGGACTTGTCGACCCTCAGGTTTTTCAAAATTGCTAATACTTCCTTCCTCAGAACATCTACTTCCTTCAGCCTACCTGCCTGAATCACACTCTCATCCTCAAAAACATGGCCCCCTCCTTTGTGAACACTGAAGAAAAGTATTCATTCAACGCCTCTCCTATTTCTTCTGACTCCGTGCACAAGTTCCCACTACTGTCCTTGACTGGCCCTACCCTCACCCTGGTCATTCTTTTATTTCTCACATAAGAGTAAAAAGCCTTGGGGTTTTCCTTGATCCGACCCGCCAAGGACTTCTCATGCCCCCTCCTAGCTCTCCTAAGCCCTTTTTTCAGCTCATTCCTTGCTACCTTGTAACCCTCAAGCGACCCTACTGAACCTTGTTTTCTCATCCTTACATGCTCTTCCTTTTTCCTCTTGACAAGACATTCAACCTCTTTTGTGAACCATGGTTCCCTCACATGGCCATTTCCTCCCTGCCTGACAGGGACATGCCTACCAAGGACACGCAGTATTTGTTCCTTGAACAAGCTCCACTTTTCATTTGTGCCTTTCCCTGATAGTTTCTGTTTCCATCCTATGCTCCCTAATTCTTGTCTAATCACATCATAATTACCCCTCCCCCAATTATAAACCTTGCCCTGCCGTATGGCCCTATCCCTCTCCATTGCAATAGTGAAAGACACCAAATTGTGGTCACTATCTCCAAAGTGCTCTCCCACAAACAAATCTAACAGTTGGCCCGGTTCATTACCCAGTACCAAATCCAATGTGGCCCCCCCTCTTGTTGGCCTATCCACATATTGTGTCAGGAAACCCTCCTGCACACACTGTACAAAAACTGCCCCATCCAAACTGTTTGACCGAAAGAGGTTCCAATCAATATTTGGATAGTTAAAGTCACCCATGACAACTACCCTGAGACCTCCACACCTATCCATAATCTGTTTTGCAATTTCTTCCTCCACATCTCTATTATTATTTGGGGGCCTATAGAAATCTCCTAACAATGTGACCGCTCCTTTCCTATTTCTAACTTCACCCCATATTACCTCAGTAGGTAGATCCCCTTCAAACTGCCTTTCTGCAGCCGTCAAACTATCCTTGATTAACAATGCTATTCCTCCACCTCTTTTACCACCTTCCCTACTCTTACTGAAACATCTATACCCCGGAACTTCCAACAACCATTCCTGTCCCTGTTCCAACCATGTCTCCGTAATGGCCACAACATCGTAGTCCCAAGTACCAATCCACGCTCCAAGTTCACCTACCTTATTCCGGACGCTCCTTGCATTGAAGTAGACACACTTCAACCCACCTTTCTGTCTGCCGGTACACTCCTGCGACCTTGATACCCTCCTCAGTACCTCACTACTCTCGACACTGGCTTCTGGAACATAGCTCTTTTTCCTAGCCCCCTGACATATTAGTTTAAACCCCCCCGAAGAGCCGTAGCAAATTTCCCTCCCAGTATTGGTGCCCCTCTGTTTCAGGTGCAAACCGTCCTGTCTGTACAGGACCCACTTTCCCCAGAATGTGCTCCAATTACCCACGTACCTGAAACCCTCCCTCCTACACCATCCCTGCAGCCACATGTTTATCTGCACTCTCTCCCTGTTCCTCACCTCACTAGCACGTGGCACTGGCAACAGACCAGAGGTGACAACATGGTTTGTCCTGGCTCTCAGCTTCCACCCTAGCTCCCGAAATTCCTATTTTAAATCCCCGTCCCTTCTCTTACCTATGTCGTTGGTACCGATGTGCACCACGACTTGTGACTGCTCCCCCTCCCCTTTAAGGATTCTGAACACATGGTCCGAGACGTCACGGACCCTGGCACCCGGGAGGCAACATACCATCCGTGAGTCTCTTTCGCTGCCACAGAACCGTCTATCTGTCCCTCTAACTATCGAGTCCCCATAACTATTGCTCTCGTGCTCTCCCTCCGTCCCTTCTGAGCCACAGGGACGGACTCAGCACTGGTGATCCGTTCACCGTTGCTTACCCCTGGTAGGTCGTCCCCCTCAACAGTATCCAAAACGGTATACTTGTTACTGAGGGGAACGACCACAGAGTATCCCTGCACTGACTGCTTCCTCCCAGCCTCTCTCACCGTCACCCATCTACCTTGATTCTTCGGAGTAACTACATCCCTGAAGCTACTATCTATGACCACCTCTGCCTCCCGAATGATCCAAAATTCATCCAGATCCAGCTCCAGTTCCCTAACTCAGTTTCTGAGGAGCTGGAGATGGGTGCACTTCTCACAGGTGAAATCAGCAGGGACACTCCTCACCTCAAACATTCTGCAGGAGGAACATTGCACTACTTTCCCTGCCATCCCCTCTAGATAAAAGAAGAAAAAGAAAGAAAGAGCTTACCTGTTATTCACTCTACCCCTTAGGTTAAAGGAGGTGGAAGGGTGGGGGACACTACAAGTATAGTGTCTAGGGTTTAGAAACTGCCCAACTTAAATATAGGTAAAAATAAAACACTTAACCAGCAACCACTGCGCCCCACACGAGAACAGCAATCAGCTGTTATGGACCTGCGCAAACAATTTAAATCTTTACTACTTACCCAGCAGTCACTCTGTCCTCACTCCGACCGGATTCGGCTGGAAACTCCCAACAGTAAGTTTTTTTGAAAATTTACTCCACTTCTCAGCAAGGACTCACTCAGCAACCACTGCGCCCCGCACGATAACACCTCAGGGAAAAGAAAAACTACTTACCAGTCACCAGCCAATCACTTAACTGCAGGCTGTGACGTCACGGTTCAACATCTTTCTACTTCTACCTGCCCTCGAGTCTCCCTCTTGATCTTTACTCGGCTGGGATCCTTACAGTGATTGTCTTTTTTTTTTGGTTAGAGGAGGAGGTAGGGAGGGAAACACTGAAGAAGTGTTTCGGGTTTAACTGTCACTTGATAACAGCTCCTCCACAAACCACCTTCAAGATACGGTGAACGCAATGCACTGATGCAGATTTTCCCCGCAACAGCCAATCAGCAGTTCCGCTCTACTGCCCTCTGCTGGATGCTTGCCTTCACTTGAACACCTAGGGAGTCTTGCTCAAGTACAAATCAAGGACGAATGGACGGCCAAGAGCTGTGATTGCCTGTTTTTACAATTTTCAAGTGCAGGAGATGGTGCTGAGGTGGTCAAGCAGAAGTGGGAGGTGGAGTCGGACAGAAATGGTGTACGGATATACCAGGACTTAACAAAGGAGCTAACAAGGAGACGGGCCTTTGGTCGAGCTAAGGTGGTGTTGTATAAACGCAGCATGCGTGATTTTTTTTGTGTGGTCTAACCAGCGAAGCTGAGGGTTAAGCACAACTACTACTTTGAGGCAGAGGCGTTCGTGAAGGCAGAAGTCCTGCGACTGGACTGAATTTGGACTTTGATGGTTTTTGACTGGGTTTTTCCTTTATGCTGATCTTTCCCGTTGTGAATGTTATGGGTAACTGTTTTGTGAAATATATGTTTGGGCTGGGGTGGTTTGGCCGTTGGGATTTACGGATGTTTGGGTTTTATGGTTTGTTTGGGCGTAAGGTGTTGGAAGTTTCGAAGAGGTGGGTATGGGGGACTTTGGAGTGGGTGTGTTTTTCGGTGTGGGGAAGGGGCTCTGGCAGGCGCCTCTGTGTTAGCAAACGTATTGTTGGCTAGTGAATGGGAGTGAGGTGTGGGGAGGAGCCACTGTCATTGGAACCTGTATGGGCAGGTTTCGATGGGCCTGCGAGGTGTAAATGGTGGGGGATGGGGGACGATACTGGGTGAGGTCTTTTCAAGAGGAGGGGGGGGGCGGTGGTGATGGTGACTAGGTCTTGGGCTGGGTCTCGCCTGCTCGGCGGGGCCTGGGATGATGGTCATGGCCGGGGGGGATGTGGAGTGTGTGAGGGTTGGGGGGACCAGTGAAGAGAGTGCGAGTTTTCTCGCACTTAAAAGGTCTGAAAGCTTCGTAGAGCTGTTACAGGAGACCCATCTGAGAGTAAAGGACCAGATGAGGCTGAGGAAATCTAGTGGTAAGCTGGAGGTTTGGGAGAAGATTCAGGTAACCGGTCTATAGTTTTCTACTTTTTCTCTCCCTTTCAACTAAAGATTCAGCAAAAGGGCACTAAAAATCAAACAAAAGAGGAAAGATAAACTATTGAAGGAAACTAGCAGGAAATATAAACACTGATACCAAAAGCTGCTATTTGTTCATAAAGAGGAAGAGAATAGCAAAAGTAAATATTGGCCCTTTAGAGGATGACACTGGTGAGGAAATAATAGGGAACACAGAGATGGCAGAGGCCCTGAACCAATATTTTGCCTCTGTCTTCATGGTAGAAAATAATAAAAAATGTCAAAAACTACAGTTAATACAGAGGAACTTGGTACAATAACCATCACTATGGAGTCGTTATTGAATAAACAGATGGGATTAAAGGCAGATAAATCCCTGAGACCTGATGGCCTGCACCCTAGGGAATTAAGGGAGGTGGGAGCGGAGGTGCAGGGGTGGGAATGGAAGGGTTGCCATTCCAGGTAGCGACAACTCATTTTAGGTATTGGGGGTGCAGATGGCGTGGGACTGGGCACGACTCCGCAAACTTAATTTCACAAGCCTGGTGGGGAGGGTGAAGGAGAACTTGGTGAGATGGGATAGTCTCCCCTTAGAACATAGAACATTACAGCGCAGTACAGGCCCTTCGGCCCTCGATGTTGCACCGACCTGTGAAACCACTCTAAAGCCCATCTACACTATTCCCTTATCGTCAATATGTCTATCCAATGACCATTTGAATACCCTTAGTTCTGGCGAGTCCACTACTGTTGCATGGAGGGCATTCCACACCCTTACTACTCTCTGAGTAAAGAACCGACCTCTGACATCTGTCTCATATCTATCTCCCCTCAATTTAAAGCTATGTCCCCTCATGCTAGACAACAAACAAACAAAGAACAAAGAAATGTACAGCACAGGAACAGGCCCTTCGGCCCTCCAAGCCCGTGCCGACCATACTGCCCGACTAAACTACAATCTTCTACACTTCCTGGGTCCGTATCCTTCTATTCCCATCCTATTCATATATTTGTCAAGATGCCCCTTAAATGTCCCTATCGTCCCTGCTTCCACTACCTCCTCCGGTAGCGAGTTCCAGGTACCCACTACCCTCTGCGTAAAAAACTTGCCTCGTACATCTACTCTAAACCTTGCCCCTCTCACCTTAAACCTATGCCCCCTAGTAATTGACCCCTCTACCCTGGGGAAAAGCCTCTGACTATCCACTCTGTCTATGCCCCTCATAATTTTGTATACCTCTATCAGGTCGCCCCTCAACCTCCTTCGTTCCAGTGAGAACAAACCGAGTTTATTCAACCGCTCCTCATAGCTTATGCCCTCCATACCAGGCAACATTCTGGTAAATCTCTTCTGCACCCTCTCTAAAGCCTCCACATCCTTCTGGTAGTGTGGCGACCAGAATTGAACACTATACTCCAAGTGTGGCCTAACTAAGGTTCTAGACATCGCCATCCGAGGAAAAAGGCTCTCACTGTCCACCCTATCCAATCCTCTGATCATCTTGTATGCCTCAATTAAGTCACCTCTTAACCTTCTTCTCTCTAATGAAAACAGCCTCAAGTCCCTCAGCCTTTCCTCATAAGATCTTCCCTCCAGACCAGACAACATTCTGGTAAATCTCCTCTGCACCCTTTCCAATGCTTCCACATCCTTCCTATAATGCGGCGACCAGAATTGCACACAATACTCCAAATGCAGCCGCACCAGAGTTTTGTACAGCTGCAACATGACCTCATGGCTCCGAAACTCAATCCCTCTACCAATAAAAGCTGACACACCTTACGCCTTCTTAACAACCCTCTCAACCTGGGTGGCAACTTTCAGGGATCTATGTACATGGTCACCGAGATCTCTCTGCTCATCCACACTGCCAAGAATCTTACCATTAGCCCAGTACTCTGTCTTCCTGTTATTCCTTCCAAAATGAATCACCTCACACTTTTCTGCATTAAACTCCATTTGCCACCTCTCAGCCCAGCGCTGCAGCTTATCTATGTCCCTCTGTAACTTGTAACATCCTTCCGCACTGTCCACAACTCCACCGACTTTAATGTCATCTGCAAATTTACTCACCCATCCTTCTACGCCCTCCTCCAGGTCATTTATAAAAAAGACAAACAGCAGTGGCCCCAAAACAGATGGTTGTGGTACACCACTAGTAACTGGACTCCAGTCTGAACACTTCCCATCAACCACCACCCTTTGTCTTCTTCCAACTAGCTAATTTCTGATCCAAACTGCTAAATCACCCTGAATCCCATGCCTCTGTATTTTCTGCAGTAGCCTACCGTGGGGAACCTTATCAAACGCTTACTGAAATCCATATGCACCACATCAACTGCTATACCCTCATCCACCTGTTTGGTCACCTTCTCAAAGAACTCAATAAGGTTTGTGAGGCACGACCTACCCTTCACGAAACCGTGTTGACTATGTCTAATCAAATTATTCCTTTCCAGATGATTATACACCCTGTCTCTTATAAACCTTTCCAAGATTTTGCCCACAACAGAAGTAAGGCTCACTGGTCTATAGTTACCGGGGTTGTCTCTACTCCCCTTCTTGAACAAGGGGACAACATTTGCTATCCTCCAGTCTTCTGGCTCTATTCCTGTAGACAAAGATGACTTAAAGATCAAAGCCAAAGGCTCAGCAATCACCTCCCTAGCTTCCCAGAGAATCCTAGGATAAATCCCATCCGGCCCAGGGGACCTATCTATTTTCACCCTTTCCAGAATTGTTAACACCTCCTCCCTATGAACCTCAAGCCCTTCTAGGCTAGTAGCCTGAATCTCAGTATTCTCCTCGACAACATTGTCTTTTTCCTGTGTGAATAGTGACGAAAAATATTCATTTAACACCTATCTCCTCGGACTCCAAGCACAACTTCCCACTACTGTCCTTGACTGGCCCTACTCTTACCCTCGTCATTCTTTTGTTCCTGACCTATCTATAGAAAGCTTTAGGGTTATCCTTGATCCTACCTACCAAAGACTTCTCATGTCCTCTCCTGGCCCTTCTTAGCTCTCTCTTTAGCTCCTTCCTAGCTAACTTGTAACTCTCGAGCGCCCTTACTGAACCTTCATGTCTCATCTTTACATAAGCCTCCTTCTTCCTCTTGACAAGTGTTTCGACTGCATTAGTAAACCACGGTTCCCTTGCTCGACCACTTCCTCCCTGCCTGACAGGTACATACTTATCATGGACACGCAGTAGCTGTTCCTTGAACAAGCTCCACATTTCCATTGTGCCCATCCCTTGCAGTTTTCCTCTCCATCCGATGCATCCTAAGTCTTGCCTAATCGCATCATAATTGCCTTTCCCCCAGATATAACTCTTGCCCTGTGGTATATGCCTATCCCTTTCCATCACTAAAGTAAACTTAATCGAATTGTGGTCACTATCACCAAAGTGCTCACCTACCTCCAAATCTAACACCTGTCCTGGTTCATTACCCAGTTCTAAATCCAATATGGCCTCGCCTCTCGTTGGCCTATCTACATACTGTGTCAGGAAACCCTCCTGCACACATTGGACAAAAACGGACCCATCTAAAGTACTCGAACTATAGCGTTTCCAGTCAATATTTGAAAAGTTAAAGTCCCCCATAACAACTACCCTGTTGCTTTCGCTCCTATCCAGAATCATCTTTGCAATTCTTTCCTCTACATCTCTGGAACTTTTCGGAGGCCTATAGAAAACCCCTAACAGGGTGACCTCTCCTTTCCTGTTTCTAACCTCAGCCCATACTACCTCAATCGACGAGTCCTCATCAAACGTCCTTTCTGCCACCGTAATACTGTCCTTGACTAACAATGCCACCCCTCCCCCTCTTTTACCACCTTCCCTGAGCTTACTGAAATATCTACACCCCGGCACCTGCAACAACCATTCCTGTCCCTGCTCTATCCATGTCTCCGAAATGGCCACAACATCAAAGTCCCAGGTACCAACCCATGCCGCAAGTTCACCCACCTTATTCCGGATGCTCCTGGCATTGAAGAAGACACACATTAAACCACCTTCCTGCCTGCCGGTACACTCCTGCAACTTTGAAACCATACTCACGACCTCACTTACTCTCAACCTCCTGTATACTGGAGCTACAATTCAGGTTCCTAAACCCCTGCTGAACTAGTTTAAACCCTCCCAAAGAGCATTAGCAAATTTCCCCCCCACGATATTGGTACCCCTCTGGTCCAGGTGTAGACCATCCCATTTGTAGAGGGCCCACCGACCCCAGAATGAGCCCCAATTATCCAGAAATCTGAAACCCTTCCTCCTGCATCATCCCTTAACGCTGTTGAAATACCTGAATCACATGAACAAAAGCAGTTCAAGAAAGCAGCCAACCATCACCTTCTCAAGGCCAATTACGAATGGCTTGCCATGCCAATACGTGTGAATGGTTATATCCTGTGAATGCTTTTGATTTCACAGTCTTTTTCTGTTTGTTGCTCTGAACCAGGAATTAGGGAGATACTGTAAATTGCAATTCAGATTGAACATTTGTAGCCAGCAGAATGTGCCAGTAGTTTTAGCCCATGTGCCTAGGTTACATTTGACCAAGGTGAAAGGACAGTGTTGACCCAACCACTAGGCCAATCGTGCTCCTTATGTTGTATTTATCACAAAATCGAGGCAAGTGTGTCTATAATGGATTAGTTTCAAAATCATAGATTTTTGTCTGATGACTCCAAAGAATGATTAATAATAATAATCTTTATTAGTGTCACAAATAAACTTACACTAACACCGCAATGAAGTTACTGTGAAAATCCCCTAGTCGCCACACTCCAGCGCCTGTTCAGGTACACAGAGGGAGAATTCCTAATGTCCAATTCACCTAACAGCACGTTCTTGTGTTTTTTTCAATGCTCACGATGTTATTTCCACTATTATTCTACTGATGTTTCCTGCTTTTAGAATGGCCTTTTTTAAGAGCTCTCAGTGGCAGTATATGTGAACACTAATGAGCAGCATTTTGTGATAACTCTTGGAAAGTTGCACGTGTATGCAATTGTACCATAAAGTAGTAGAATATGAAAACAATCCCAAGGTTACCCAGTCATGTCTGGTAGAAAATGCTGAACGCATATTGCAGGACTATCGTGAGGGAAAATTTGTTTCTACAGAGCCACTTGGTTGATTCAGAAATAAAAGCAAAATATTGTGGATGCTGGAAATCTAAAATACAAACACAAAATGCTGGATTAACTCAACAGGCCTGGCAGCATTTGTGGAGAGAGAAACACAGTTAACATTTTGAGTCCATTGACCCGTCTACGGAACTAAAAGGGATAGAAATGTGATGAATTATATACGGATAGAGGGAGGTGGGGCAGATTGTAAAGTCAGTGATAGGTTGGAGCTTTATTTTTTTAAAATTATCTTTATTGTCACAAGTAGACTTACATTACAATGAAGTTACTGTCGACACATTCCGGCGCCTGTTCGGGTACACAGAGGGAGAATTCCTAATGTCCAATTCACCTAACAGCATGTTTTTCGGACTTGTGGGAGGAAACCGGAGCTCCCAGAGGAAACCCACGAAGACACAGGGAGAACGTGCAGACGCCGCATGGACTGTGACCCAAGCCGGGAATCAAACCTGGAAACCTGGTGCTGTGAAGCAACAGTGCTAACCACTGTGCTACCTTGCTGTCCAAGGAATGATTGGCAGAAATGTAATGTACATGAGACATAGGGCTGTTAATGGTGCTATTAGGGACCAAAGAGTGTTAATAGTGGCACAGGTAGGATAACAGAATGTGTTACTAGGAAAGCAGAGGTCAGTGCTCAGTGAGGGCAAAATTGAACAAGAGATAGTGTCCATGTGGGGGAGGGGTGAGTAATATTGGACAAGCAAGGGAAACAATACAGAAAATCAAAGGGGGGGAGGTGGAGTTAGATGGATGGGTAACTTCACAGCTTAAAAGTGTTGAAGTCCATTTTGAGTCTAGAGGACCGTAACGTGCCTAATCTGAAGATGAAGCATTGTTATTCCAGTTTGAATTGTGTTCGCTGGAGCATTGCACCAGGTCGAGGACAAATATGTGGTCATGGGAGCAAGGTGTTGAGTTGAAATGGCAAAGGACTGGAAGGTGTGGTCATGCTTGGGAACAGGGAAGAATGGGGGACCTGTTCATCGACGGGACGTTTGCGAGCCTAGGGGCACTGGAGGAGAAGTTTGAGTTACCCCCGGGAAATGCCTTTAGATATATGCAGGTGAGGGCTTTTGTGAGGCGACAGGTGAGGGAATTCCCATTGCTCCCGGCACAAGAAGTTCAAGATAGGGTGATCTCGGGTGTATGGGTTGGGGAGGGCAAGGTGTCGGAAATACACCAGGAGTTGAAAGAAGAGGGGGAAGCGCTGGTAGAAGAGTTGACGGGTAAATGGGAGGAGGAGCTGGGGGAGGAGATCGAGGAAGGTCTGTGGGCTGATGCCCTAGATCGGGTTAATTCCTCCTCGTGTGCCAGGCTCAGCCTGATACAATTTAAGGTGGTGCACAGAGCGCACTTGATGGGGGCGAGGTTGAGTAGGTTCTTTGGGGTGGAGGACAGATGTGGAAGGTGCTCAGGGAGCCCGGCGAACCATGTCCATATGTTTTGGTCATGCCCGGCACTGGAGGGGTTCTGGAGAGGAGTGGCGGGAGCAATATCTCAGGTGGTGAAAGTCCGGGTCAAGCCAAGCTGGGGGCTAGCAATATTTGGAGTAATGGACGAACCGGGAGTGCAGGAGGCGAAAGAGTCCGGCATTCTGGCCTTTGCGTCCCTAGTAGCCCGGCGAAGGATCTTGCTAATGTGGAAGGAGGCGAAGCCCCCCAGCCTGGAGGCCTGGATAAATGATATGGCTGGGTTCATAAAGTTGGAGAGGATTAAGTTCGCCTTGAGAGGGTCTGCGCAGGGGTTCTACAGGCGGTGGCAACCGTTCCTAGACTATCTTGTGGAGCGTTAGAGGAAGGTCGGTCAGCAGCAGCAGCAACCTTGGGGGGGGGGGGGCGTCCTGGGAAGGGGGGGCTGCCTGGGAGGCTGGATGAGCAAGAGATAACATGAAGGGTTGGGGAAACTGGCACGTACGGGTGAGGGCCAGTGTACAAAGCTGTGTAATTATATCATTTTGCCATGTATATATCTTGCTCTGCGCGATTTCTCGTTTTTTTTTTGTTACGAGGTGGGGGGTTTATTGTTTGTAAGGGAGAAAAATTGTGTTTAAAAAAACTAATAAATATATTTTTTATAAAAATGCTTGGGAACGGGAAAAAGATGTTCTGCAAAGTGGTCAGTCTATGTTTACTCTCCCCGATGTAGAGGAGAATACATTGGGAACAGCGAATACAGTTGATTCAAAGTGTCACTTACAGAAGCCTCAAAGCTCTCTGCCCTCCACAGCCCCCCACCCCCCTCCCCCTCCACACCCCAACTTATCGGAATTAAGTGGAGAAGAGCCTCACAATAAGAATCTGTATACTGCCTCAAATATTGGAGTGGTTTCTTGCAACTCAAATGTTGAAAACCAAGAGAATATTTTGAGCATTGCCATTTTTTTCAAACTGATAATAAAATTCTGCAGGAACCGGCTTTATTATACTCTCTGCCCAGTGCCACGGGTTGGAAGGAATGGCTATCGAAGTCACTTGAAGGCGAACAGGTAGCAATTTATTTTATAAAGGAGTCAGATATCACTTCTCTTTCCAGGGTGTAAAATCAGGTGAAGGAAACAACACTAACCCAGATCATTGATTGTTTTCTCTCTCAAATCAGTTTACTAATGTGGAGATGGTTCTTAAAATTTGTGGTGCCTTCTTTCACTTTAATTTGATGTACATCTGATCCCAAGGTTTTGATTCTTTTTGATTTGCCTCACATTCTGATTTGTTTCTTGTGCCGAAAATAATATGTTACTGTTAAGAGTACAAGCAATTGATTTAGAAATATAATAACTCAGAGACATTCAATTCAGGGAAACTGTTATTGTAGATTCTACGATGATGAAGCACTTTTTCATATGAAATGTATAAAAAGTTTCCATTTAAATGCTCCTGCTTTGTCAGATTTTGCAATGGCACTGCATTGATAAAATCTTTATTTGGTGTACATCCGATCCCAAGGTTTTGATTGTACTTGATTTGCCTCACCAAGAGACACCAGAGATAACCTCCTTGTTACCCCACTTCTACACACATTTTCCAGAAGAGGTCACTGGATAAAGAACAGAAACTGATTCACCAAACTTACTTCAGTACTTCATTCATTTAAAGGATTTTCTGGCTCTGCCAGCAGCGACCATCATTGCTGCTCTCCAAATTTTCCTGTCCCGCTCACAATGATGCCCACCATTGGCGGGGACAGAAAATCCATGCCAATGAGCTCAATTGAGTCAGTCAGACTGAGAAGACCCCAGCTTCAGTTCCTCGATTATATTGAGGTACCTGATCTTAGCAGGGAGGTGCTGCAGATCCCTTCTGCACTCCAAGCTAGGGTTCCTTCTCCTAAACACGTTCCGGTGATCCCAACTGGAAAAAGCATGCATGTGGATTCAAGTGACAGGAATATGGGCTTGATGAAGTGATCCTAAAGTCGAATAACATGTTGACACCCACCAGGCTGGGTCACTTGGGCAAGCCACATAAGGGCTCTGATGCCCACAAAACGGTATCCCAGCCGGGGTCTGTGCTTTCAAGAAAGGATGAGACTGAATTGGAAAGGGAAACAAATGACTTGTTCTAGAATCAATTCTACTTTGTTAATAAAGAAATTATTCTAACTTCCAAACAATCAAACAGTCAAATAATTGTGTTTGGTACGGGCTATTATTGAAGTAAAATGTTTCCAGAAAGAGTCGAGGTAAATTTTAAAATATCTATATCACATATACCAACACCACACTGTTTACTTCATTGAAGGATTAATTGACTCTCATTAGTGGTGACTAATTCATGGTCAGTTCTGGTAGATTTACTTTCAGAGTGTTATGGGCCAGGACTTAGAAACTCCAAAGTGTATTATGGAGTTCACCTGGCCTACAACCTTTATGTTGAATTTGGCTAGGATGAGCACAAAAGCCTTCGCCTCAGGTGTGATTCATCAGACTCCCTAGACACTTTAATCAAAACAAGGTTTATTCTAAGAATATAGTTAACATATATATATCTATAAATACAGTAAACAGTTTTATCAATTACAAAAACATAAAGACACCACACAGCTACAGTAATCTACATATAACACTTAATGAATCCCCCCTTAACTGTTCCAATTCAATAACAAAATCCAATAAACCAAACTCCTATTCAAGGGCATGGGCCAGCACACTGCATTCTCACTTGAATGGGGCTGGCCCTTTCCTTAAAATTCTGATCCAGTCTCAACCAGCAGATTCAAACTCCTTCCGGAAAGCAAACTATATCTTTTAAGGTACCAAGACAGGTATCCACAACCAATGGTTTTTTTAACTAACAAATAGAGAGAAACAGGCAAAACACTTCTTTTCTTTTTCTGAGTCAAAACTGAAACTGAAACCAAAACTCCTCACAGCCACAGCCCAGCTCCACCCACAAAATGACATCACTGAAGCCATATGATGAGACAAAAACCTTTATTAAAGGGACACTCACATGACAAGAGGAAAAGGTGTTAAGCTTTTGCAGTGCTGTCCAAAGTCTTGTTAAAACACAGCGTAAAGTGAAGAGTGAATATATGACTTTTAAATTGGTAGGTAATCTTGAACGAGTGAACTACAATGTCACCTGATTTAGTGGGGCAGGTGATATAAAATGTCAATGGTTAAATTCAAACACAAATTATTCTGTGGCTTGTGCTGTGAACTGTGTAGAAAAGCAACTCGGCAAACTGAAACTTTCAAGTTTTTACAAATGTTAATTAAGGTGTGCAAAGCACCTTCCAGGCTGAAACATGTTGAATATCTTTAAAATCACGGTTTGCTGCAATGCCCCACTGTTTACCACCTTACCTTTGTCTTTATTTTTAGTTCTGTGGAATCTGAGGAGTTGGCAGTGAACCTCTTCCCAGGCACTGTTACAATTCAAGGAGTTCTGAGAAGAAAGACACTATTGAAAGAAGGCAAAAAGCCTACGGTAGGGAATGATTTCAATAAAGTTGTTTGGTGACAACAAAAGTGTAAAACTGATGCAGATTTGTGCAACAAAATACATGATCTAATACAGGAGCTGCATTATATCTGACTTACTTTCTCTCTGCTTAGAGATTGTTGAAGCCAAAGGTGTAAGTACATCACTGACTAGAAATTCCATGTTCAATTGCATTTATCCCTAAAGGAAAGCCGTAATCAGTGTATGACCTGTCATAGGATAGTTGTAAGACATGGATGAATTTTTTCTAGACATGGAAATTCAGGCAGTAAAAGAAAGTCAGTTTTATTATATCTCTTTGGAAGAGGTTGATTGCAGATGTGATTATTAACGGTGTTTATTATATGTTGAATTTGCATTTGTAAGGGCCTTCTTTTTCTGTTGAAGAAGCTAACATTTTCAAAGAGCATGACATAACAGAGTCATCACTTTAATTTCCATATTAGGTAAAGTAATGGAAATATCCATATGCAAATAACTGGTAAATATCAGCCAATATGAAATCTGAAGAGTAAGGTCCAACGTCGTTTATAATTTGGAAACATGTGGACTCTGAAAAACCTACAGTGCTTAAATTTTGAAACATATTTATTCAAGTTCCAGCAGGCAGATTTACAATGAAATACACCACGCTGAGACACAGGCTCCCCAACGACAAGGGAGCCGCCAAAATGAATGCGTTTCAAATTAACATTATTTACTGGTTGTCAAATGGCTAAGTGGATTGTCCAGCAGATTTCTAAGCTTTACAAACCAGGCAGTTCCAAGACTTGACACTTGGTCTGTTCTGAAATAGGTGACCTCAGCTAGTGTTAATGGGAACACTAGAAGTGGTCCCCGAATATTTGGGTTAAGGACATTAATCAATCAGCAGGATTGTCACTCCAGACCTCTTGATGATCACCGCCTTCTGAATCTTGTAGGCACTTTCAGCCTCTTCATCCCGATGATGAATCGGAGGGTCCCTGAGGTTTGCTGCTGCTCTTAGAGGATCGCTGCTGCTGACTGAAGGCTAGCCAACTCCGTGCGCCCCTGTCCTGGGTTGCTGCCGCACAATGCCCCCTAGGCTGATGCTGTGCATTTTGAGGGAATTATTGGCTTCCATTTCTCCCACAGGCAGACTATTTTTACCAGATCTGAAACCTGTCACCTCTTGATAGTCTAGAACACTTTTCTGTGCATATATGATAACATTTGGCCGGGTGACTTAACCTCAGAAATTGGCGGGATTCTTGTAAACCAAGCTGTTCTTCAGGACCATGGATAGTGCAAGCTCATAGCGCACAGCTGGCGAACCCTTTTACTGCAGCAGCATCTATTTCTCCTCATTAATGCTTTGAGGTATTTACATTTAACGCCAATTTCAAAAACATACACAGAGATATTACGATTCAGGCAACATTGGCTGGGAAAAGTTTGGGCATTTGCAGCAGTGCACCTCAGGTTAGAGGTAAACTGCTGTAAAACACCATCAACCTTTGTACGGTTAATCTTGGTCTTCGAGTAAAAGTGAAATCTACCAATGGTTTCATTTACTAGTTGAAGCAGCCTGAGGTCCTCTTTCGCGATGGATGGCAAACGTGAAAATGTACACGGCTCTACCCCCCCCGGATCAGGTTTAGATCTCCCGCATAAGCACATCGGTGATACTTTGACGACTGCCTGGATTCTGCAGCAGATTAGGTTATGGATGCTGCCATTTGCCTGAGGGCATGGCATCAGCCGTAATTATCTCTGAACGTGGAAAGTGGGTTGCCTTCCATGTTCAATCTTCTGGCTGAGGCTTTTCCATTTATTTTGCCAAACCAGTAACTTCTCTGCTGAGGGACAAGTTGCACTGAATGGGATATCCATGCTTGACATCTCTGATGTGTGTGGCTATTGAGGGCAGTCTGTTTGGAAATGCCCAACCCTGTTACAGTTCCAGCACTCCTTCGGAGTGCCCCTCAGTCGTGAGGCTTACTGGAAAGGTAGGACAGCTTGGATCTGATTTGTGCTTGCCCTGCAGCCATTCACCTGCCTCTTCGGCTTTGGTCTACATCACCTTCTGTGCTGACAGTCACCTCCCTGGTGGTAGCCTCTTTCCTGGTCTTAGGAGTCAAGTCTTCCCCCATGATCCAGATGATGTTAACTCGTGCATCAAAGAAGAACAGTCGGGATTTGTTACTGTTTAGTCACTCCCTCTGGACATCTTCATCCCTCACATCTTCAGTGAGGCAATATTTCAGCTACATGTCCCTGGTTGATCCAAAGGAGGGATCCAGGAGGATAATGTAGTCGAACAAGTTCACCAGCTCCAGAGATATGGAGACTCAGTTCTCTCCTTTGGCTTGCTTGTACTCATAAAACCTCTGCTGCATTTATGAAAAGTTACTGCTGTCCCCAAAACCTGGCAGGACTTCAAAGATATTCCATGGATTTCTTTGAAAGTTTGCACTTCTCTCCAGTATTTCCCAGTGAGCTTTCCAACACAGATGTTCTGTCATGAACACTGCCTGCTCCCTCTCATTGAGGCCCCAGATGCCGTGGACAGCTGTGCACCCTCGATCCACTCCTCGTAACCAGGTTGTTGGACATCTATGGTCTTCAGCCAAATCTGTTCAGCTTTCTATCCTAAGGCAAGTTGAATATCTGTGACAGGATATTCCACCCATCCCCTGCTGACTGAAAGAAAAGCACTCTGGAAACCGCTTTCTGGTCACTGTCAAAGCTTTGACTCCCAGCTTCATTTTGCGAAGTCTGGGCATCTGCTAGAGCTGCAAAAGGTGGAGTCCTTTGGGGAAAAAAGGTGACTTTTTCCTTCCCAACATGCTACAGCATGCCACATCTCAAAAAGCTCATGTATACTGTACCCAAAATTTTATTTTCTGAAATAAATCTTTCTTACCTGTGTTTGAATGTTGTAATAGCTTTGTTTCCTAAAACGTATTGCTTTCCGATATTAGCGGGCATGTGAATGGCAAGACTGCCACAAAAACTTTGTCAAGGCCAATAGTAAGAATTTAAAAACTCTTAAGAGCAACTTGCTACTCGCTTTGTGAATTTCTTTGAGTGCCTTCATTGCCAGGACCATAAAGCAGATCAGTACCAGAGTTCTCTACAAATTTACTCACTAGTTCGAAATAACTGCAGCAGGACACATTTGTGATAATGTCATAAATTCAACAATTTCACAATTGTCAGTCGGTAAGATTATTTAATGAGGAGTTTCAGAGTGAGAATGAACTTTTATCGGTTTTGATAAGGCTAATAGCGGAGCAGTACATTACAAATCAGCCAGCAATTTGTGGTTAATCAGAACTCCTGGCAACTCTTTTGTTCCACAAAGTGCTAGATTCTTTTCCTAATTAATAATGATGAACAATGTTAATGCATCATTGCAGTAATACAGCAATTTCTGCTCCAATGTTGGAAACAGGTTAAAGCTCAGATATGAATGCAATCTGAGATCAAATGGCTAAAGCCTCAGAGCATTTTTTTGTTTTACTCCTCCAACAGTCACCAGTTGCTGTCTTGTCTTCCAGGTGATACACATCAAGAGGTAAACACTTCCAGTGATAATATTCTGGAGTCAGGAAGAGCTGTTGGGACTTTGGGAAACATTTTATCTGTGTTTTGCACTTTACGGGTTTTCAAATATAAAGTAATTGCTGCTGTTGCCCACTGTTTTTAAGTTCTGTTTTTTGTTCTCTACAACCCTCCCTTTTAAGGTGCTGCTTTAGGGTTCTTCACAATCCAAGCTGATTTTCTGCATCCAGAATGGCAAGTTGCCTTGTGGGGATGATGTGTCATGCTGCCAGAATAACAATTCTGGCTGAGGTTTAGATCAATTTGAGTTCATGGGGACAATTGTAGGCCAGCCAGGAGACTAAAGATGAATGAAATAAGGGGGATATATGTTTAGATAACTACCTTTGTCCATATTCATGTGACCTTTGATGGCATATGTAAATAAAGGCTTTTGGGTTGTGGCCATTGTATACACCACATGGAACATGGTGTCAGAAATGTGCAGCTGGGTTTGAGTAGATTTTGTTAGCTGTAAGAAAGCCAACAGATGTGAAAACACAGCAGGGAATATTTAAACCTTTAGTCTGCAACGTTGAATGGGACATAACGGCTGTGTGAAACATTATGGCGTTGAGTTTTCCAGTACTTGCTCCTTTGTACATGAAGGGAGATTTGGAAAGAAATTGGCAATCCTTCCAGACTCAGTGGCAGAATTATGAAATGGCTATACAGGTTGAGCATGAAACCTGAACAAATAGAAGCAGCAATATTGTTAGCAGCGATGGGGAAGGCAATACGCCCTAGGTCTCACTGAGGAATAGAAAAGCCAGACTTGTTCAATTCTGGAGGCTTTAAGACTCACTTTGAATCCTATACTAATGTAGTTTATGAACACAATGTGTTTAACACTAGAGCTCAGGAAGAGAGGGAGAATATTGATCAGTAAGTCACTGTACTGATGTCTCGCTAAATCTTATGAGTTTCGGCAACTGAACGATATTCTCATCAGACACAGGACTTTCTTAGGGAGAAGAAATCTTGCCATATGATCATGTCCACTTAAAGAAGAGAAGCTTATTCTCACGATAGCTATTGACATGTGCAGAAGCTCTGCGGTGGCTAATCATCACTTGAAGTCATTGATGGGAAAAACATTGAGTCCTTTAACTGCATAGTCTTTCAAGCAAAAGTCAATGATGTAAAGGAAGGACAACTTGGAGAGACCAGCAGAAAGATCAGGACCAGAAGAGTGGATCGAAAATCTGTAGAGGACACCAATAGAAGTAAGAGGAAGCATGCCCCCCTCCCCCCACCCACCGGCAGCCCACCCAGGGCAACACCCACAGTAGCCCCTATGGGGGCCTGGGTGCATACCCCTGGCAAGACAGTGTCAGCCGACAGTACCCCTGGCATCAGAGATGAGTGCCAGGGCCAGAGAACACCATGGTGCCGGCCACGGACGGGGCCAGTGGTGCGGGGATGGGGGGGGGGACAGGGGACATGGGGGGGCAGAGCCTGCGGTGTCAACCATGGCTACTATGTAGCCGTTGGATCTGGTTTAGCATGGAGGGATATGCACCATGCTAACATGTCGGCCTTTCAACCCTTGCATACAATGGATATTGGAATTCAACCAGCAATGGTAGCCTTCCTATTAGTCGCCGCAGCCTTCGGGGTGCCCTGCGGCTGTACAAGAGGGCGCTGATATGGGTGCCGGCATGTGGTGCAGGGTGGGGTTCAGCCGCCTTCCAGGTTGGGGGGAGGGTAGGGTTATGGGTGTGCGACGGGGGTTGATACCAGGGGCACAGAGTTGCCTACTCACCCTGTCCACCCGGAGGAGGTCGTGCCGTTTTTTCTGCACTCTGGCCGGTCCGGACTACGTTGATCACGGCGCTGATACCTGCGCTCAAGCACGATGTTCATAGAATCATAGAATTTACAGTGCAGAAGGAGGCCATTCGGCCCATCGATTCTGCACTGGCTCTTTGAAAGAGCACCCTACCCAAGCCCACACCTCCACCCTAACCCCATAACCCAGTAACCCCACCCAACACTAAGGGCAATTTTAGACACTATGGGCAATTTAGCATAGCCAATCCACCTAACCTGCACATCTTTGGACTGTGGTAGGAAACCGGAGCACCCAGAGGAAACCCACGCACACACGGAGAGAACGTGCAGACTCCGCACAGACAGTGACCCAAGCCGGGAATCGGACCTGGGACCCTGGAGCTGTGAAGCAATTGTGCTAACCACCATGCTACCATGCTGCCCAAGGCTGGCAGGAAGCTGGCAGCCTCCTTCCTGGGCCGGGATACAGGGTCACCCTCCTCTCCTCCACGGCATCCAGGAGGGTCTCCAGTTTGGTGTCTGCGAAACGTGGGGCTGCGCGTCTTGCTGCCATCTTGTTGGCTCTGATGGTGTGTGTGGGAGTGAAGTGTCTATATGCAGCTGCAGCTTGTCAGCCTCCTGAGTGTCAATCGCGAAACCGGCGAATCCGGCACCATTTTTCATGAGAATTTATTGTGTTCTACGTGGCGCCAGTGCTAGCCCATTAACAGTAGCAGAATCAGTTCAGATGTGGCACCTGTTTTGCTGTCATGAAAGTCCATGGATGTTGTATTGGTGTCAACACTGTCTCAGAAACGGAGAATCCTGCGCATATCTTTTCTGGTACATGGAGGATTACCAATCCAAGCATTTGATTTATTTTTGCCGAGGTGAGGTGATTGGCTTTGTGCCCACATTCTGAAGATCTTTTTTCCCATTCAATTGGACCTCAGTTTAGTTTCTCCTCATGGGTGAGCATTGTTCCACCACAGAGAGGAGGGAGGACACAGAGCGGAGCAACTGCAGGCTGCTGGGCCGGACATTGGTTGGGCTGGCGGGGCACTGCGAGGGCCGTGGGGGATGGGGGCTGATGGGGAACAGACTGAGTGACTGGGGTGATCCCCCCCCCCCCCCCCCCCATAGGACTGAGGCGGTGCCCAGGCACGGACTGCCATTACCGTGGCACCTCGCTGCACACCCACTGACCAGCCACCTGGTTCAGCAGAGTGACACCAGCCGTATGGGTGTTCCCACCTGCCCATCTCCACACCACCCCCCTCCGCCAACTAAGCAAGGAACTGAACAACCATCTGTCCCAAAGGTCAACCATCTCCAACAAATTGCAATGGATCAGCAGCATCAATTATCTCAGCAGCAACACTTGCCGTTGCAAGAACATTCTCCAGAGAAGCAATGTCACCTCAGAAACCAGCAGATCCCTGATGCCAACAATTCTCACATGAATCATAAAAAGACATGACCCTTTAAAGGTTATGTGCAATGCATTTGTAGGGACAGTCAAATTTGAAACAGACGAGAAAGAACAAACCGTTTTGGTTTACACTTGATAATCTTGATTGTGGACTATGTATTTAGAGTAAGTTGTAAACAATAGTATGTGTAATTATTTTATGAAAAATGGGATGTTCAAATCCCTTTGTACATTGTTGCTTGCCATAATCATGAGACCACTGATGCCATGATAATGAATTTGATGTCATGATGTCATCGGGCACAGTGGTTGGCACTGCTGCCTCCCGTGACTGTGTGGCGCTTGCACATTCTCCCCGCGTCTGCGTGGGTTTCATCCGGGTGCTCCGGTATCCTCCCACAGTCCAAAGTGTGCAGGGTAGGTGGATTGGACATGCTGAATTGCCCCTTAATGTCCAAAAGTTTAGCTGGGGTTACGGGGATAAGGTGGAGCCATGGGCTTGAGTGGGGTACTCTTTCCAGGGGCTGGTGCTGATTCGATGGGCCGAATGGCCTCCTTCTGCACTGTAAATTCTATGATGATTTTTTTTAAAAAAGGCTTTAGAGCAGGACCCATTGCACACACCACACCACATGAAACAATATGGATTTTGGTGGCAGTGGGGCTGATGCAGGTAATATCAAGATGGAAATAGGTAATCTTGGTGGTAGATCAGATGTGGGATTTGAAATTTAGCTGTTAGATAAGACACTTAAGATTTTCCACAGTGAAGGACTTCCGGTTGCGCGATTTGGGGAAGTGCATGTGGTATTTCTCCTGACGATTCTTTTTTCAAGTTATTTCTTAAGGCGCTGCTATATTGTTATTTGCCACTACAAAAATTAATTCAAACACTCCAGGAACAAGTTTTTAAAAAACATGCCCAAAAATGTAAAACAGACAGGACGGAAAATATTAAGGGAGAAAGATACGGCTCACCCTCATCCCCACAACCTTAGACATCACCTCGAAGAAGGCTGTCCAGAACCCAACATGTCTGGGGCAGGCCCTGAACATGTGAGAGTGGTTGGCCAGGGCTCCCTGGCACCGTTCACATTTATCCTCCACCAACGGGAAGAACCTGTTCATTCGGGTTCTGGTTAGATGTGCTCTGTGCACCACTTTAAACTGCATGAGGAGTTGTGCAGGAGGAGGTGGAGTTGACCCTACTTAGTGCTTCGCTCCAGAGTCCGCACCCTACTTCCATCCCAAGTTCATCCTCCCATTTCTGTCTTGCCCCATCGAACGGTGTTCTTGCCCTTTCCAAAAGTCATCCATACATGTCCCCACAGTTCCTCTTCTCCCTACTGTCCGCGTCCAGCAGTTCCTCCACCAATGTGTCTCTCGGGGCCCTACGATACCTCGTCGTGGAGAATTCTTTTGATTAAGTGCTGGAGCTCCTGTCTGTTCGGTAGCTCTAGTACTTCTGTTAGTTCGTCCAGAGTTGCGAGTCTGTCCCCCATGTAAATGTCCCTAACCGCTAGTGCCCCCCAACCTGTCTCCACGTCTTAAAAGTGGCGTCTAGCATGGCTGTCGGGAATTTGTGGTGACTGAAGATGGCCATGGAGGGCATCTCGATTAAACCAAAATGTTATCTCAGAGGGCAGCACGGTAGCGCAGTGGGTTAGCCCTGCTACCTCACGGCACCGAGGTCCCAGGTTCGATCCCGACTCTGGGTCACTGTCCATGTGGAGTTTGCACATTCTCCCCGTGTTTGCGTGGGTTTTGCCCCCACAGCTCAAAGATGTGCAGGTTAGGTGGATTGGCCACGCTAAATTGCCACTTAATTGGAAAAGGAAATGAATTGGGTACGCAAAATTTTTTTTTTTTAAATGTTATCTTATTCGGCTCCATGTTCTCAACGTGGCTACCACCACTGGGCTGGATGTGTATTTTGCAAGGGGGGAATGGGAGCACTACCGTGGCGAGGGCTTGGAGGGTCGTTCCCTTGCAGGAGGACTCCTCCAGCATCACCCTTTCTGTATTTGTTTCTCTTACCCATCCCCTCACCCTCTCGGCTGTGGCTGCCCAGTGGTAGTATTGCATGTTTGGAAGGGCCAGGCCGCCCATGTTTCTTCGCCTCTGCAGTGTAATCTTGGAATTTCCCTTCCCTCACCCCCCCACACACAAACGGCATGATAATTCTGTTTATCTCTTGGGAAAAGGCCTTGGGGATGAAGATAGGCATGGATCTGAACAGGAAGAGGAACCTTGTCACTATGTTCTATGATTCTATGATATTTTCATCTTGATCATCTGCACCCTCCTGCCAGGTAAAGCGGGAGTGCATCCTATCTCTGTAGGTCCTTTTTAACTTCCTCCACCAGACTGGTCAGATTCCACTTGTGGATCCGTGTCCAGTCATGGGCTATCTGGATCCCCAGGTAGTGGAATTTGCTTTGAGCTAGTTTGAATGGTAGACCCCTCGCTCTGTTGCTCCCCTGTTCGGGTTTACCGGGAATGCCTTGCTCTTGCCCAGGTTGAGTTTATAGTCCGAGAAGACCCCAAACTCATCCAGGAGCTCCATGATTACTTTCAGGCTGTTCTGCGGGTCCGAGATGTAGAGGAGCCGCTTATCCGCATAGAGTGAGACTCTGTGCTCTCTGCCTCCTCTTTGGATGCCCTTCTAGCCTTTTGCATCTCGCAGAACAATCGGCAACGGTTCGATTGCGAACAGGAGTGGGGCAGTGGGCATCCCTGCCTTGTGGCTCTATGCAGCTGGAAGTACTGCGAGCTGATGGTGTTGGTCCGTATGCTTGCCTTGGGGGTGTTGTACAGGGGTTTCACTCATGAGGTGAACCCCGTCCCTAACCCAAACCGCCCCAGTACCTCTATGAGCTACTTCCATTCGACTCTGCTGAAGGCCTTTCTGTGTCCAAGGAGACGATCACCTCTCCAGATGGAGTCATTATCACATTTAGCAGCTGCCTGATGTTCATAGTTAGTTGTCTACACATGACAAAGCCCGCCTGGTCCTCTGCAACCACTTTTGGTACGCAGTTCTATAGCCAGGATTTTTGCAAGTATTTTTGGGTCAACGTTGAGCAGCAAATGGGTCTGTACGATTCACAATCCATCGGGTCTTTGTCTTTCTTCGATATCAGCGATATTGTGGCCTGTGTTAACTTTGGAGGCAGGGTCCCCCTCGCTGGGGAATCTGTGAACATTTCCCGTAGGTGCGGGGCCATGGTTGATCAGAAGTCTTTATGGAAGTCCTCCAGGAACCGATGGCTTCCCGCCTGCGTGGAGCTAATGCTCTCCATGATCTCTCCCAGTCCTATTGTGCTTCCTGCTCCCTCCGTCTGCCGTCCCCCACGACTGGCATGTCCAGTCTGTCGAGGAACCGTTTCATTCCCGAGCCCCATTGGGGTCTCTGAGGTGTACAGTCCCCAATAGAAGGCATCAAATGCTTGGTTGACCTTTTTTTAGTTTGGCTACCTCTACTATCCTTCACCTGTGCTATCTCCCTCGTTGCTGCCTGTTTTCTCAGCTGGTGAGCCAACAGGCGGCTCGCCTTCTCTCCGTGTTCATAAAAGGTCTCCTGGGTCTCTCGGAGTTGGTGCACTGCTTTCCTGGTGGATAGCAGGTTAAAGGCCATTTGTAGCTTTTTCCTCTCCGTCAGAAAGTAGCACAGTGGTTAGCACTGTTATTTCACAGCGCCAGGGACCCAGGTTCGATTCCCGGCTTGGGTCACTGTCTGCGCGGAGTCTGCATGTTCTCCTCGTGTCTGCGTGGATTCCTCCAGGTGCTCCGGTTTCCTCCCAAAGGTCCGGAAAGACGTGCTGTTAGATGAATTGGACATTCTGAATTCTCCCTCCATGTACCCGAACAAGCGCCGGATTGTGGCGACGAGGGGATTTTCACAGTAACTTCATTGCACTGTTAATGTAAGCCTACTTGTGACAATAATAAAGATAATTATTATTATTATCTACGGTCGGGGCCTCGGAGTATTTTCTGTCGACCTCCAGGATGGAGCCGATCAGTTGCTGCCTGGCTGCCCTCTCTTCCCTGTCTCTGCATGCCTTGTAGGCTATAATCTCTCCCCTAATCACTGCCTTCAGTGCCTCACAGAACATGGAAGGTGAGACTTCCCATTCTGGTTGTTAGTGATGCACTCGCCTATGGCCTGTGATGTTTTCTGGCTGAAGACCTTGTCAGCCAAGAGGTCCGTGTCCAGCCTCCACGTTGGGTGTTGGGCACGACCAGTCTCCAACCTCACATCCATGTAATGTGGAGCGTGGTCGGAGAGTATTCCGCTCTGACTATTTCTGGGAGCATCGATTTCCCCACTGTAAAGAAGTCGATACAGGTGTATACCTTGAGGTGAGAAGAACGAGAATTGCTTCTCACCAGGGTGTAGGAACCGGCTTGGGTTCACTGCCCACATCTGCTCCATGAACATTTCCAGTTTCCTGGCCATCCTTGTCTTTTTCCCCGTTTTGGGATTGGATCGGTCAGTCAATGGGTCCTGTACACATGAGTGCGGCATGTGGTGCAGTGGTTAGCACTGGGACTGTGGCGCTGAGGACCCGGGTTTGAATCCCGGCCCTGGGTCAATGTCTGTGTGGAGTTTGCACCCCATGTCTTCGCGGGTTTCACCCCCCGCCCAAGCCAGGCGCTCCCTCCTTGCCGGGAGGTGCGCCGCAGCCCGCCTTGCTACCATAATTCCTTATTTTGGAATGTGACCCAGCGCCTGACTGGGAACAGCATTCCATATTTTACTCTAATCCTGTACAGGGCCGATTTTTCCCTGTTTGAATTCAGCTCTATGTCTTGCCAAGTCCACTACAATATCTTGATGGACTTGGATTCTATGTCCTCCCCAGCTGCTTGCCTTCATCTATCTCGCTCACCTCAGCATTCTCTCATGATCCTAATACTGATGCAGTTTCACAATTATCACCTTTGGTTGTACCCCCGCCGTTAGCTTCGGCCGGAGCGCTTTGTGCGGAGAAGCTGCCCTTCCTGACTAGGTTTCCCAGCATTTGGGCCGCATAGCCTTTCGGGGCCCTGCCCTTGATCTCCTCCGGCAGGCACACAATCCGAATGTTCTGGCGTCGGGGCTTCAACTTTCCCCTTCAAGCTCCCCTAGGTCACCACCAACCTTTCTCTTACGGCCTCCAATGCGACAATCCTGTCGCTCTGGTCCACCGACGTCTTCTCCAGCTCAAGGATCATTTTCCCCTGCCTCTCCACCTTCTTCCCCAGTCCATCGATCATCGTTTGCATGGCGACCAACACCTCCCTTGCTGCCACCCTGACCACCACCTGGATTTCCACCTTTATTGCTCCCCTCTTCTCGGCCAGTTCCTTCATTAGGAATGTCTTCCATCCATCTCCAGGTTGGGTGTGGGGGGGGGGGGGGGGGGGGGTGATGCGCAAGGAGGCTGTTGCTCGGGTCGTCGGTCACCCTCTCACTGGGGTAGTTGGAGCCCCCTCACCTCGTGGGTCTGCCGACTCGCCCGCCTGTTATTCGTAGCCTTTTCCTCTGCTCCCGCCGTCTCTTCAACCTCTTTACTGGAATGCTGGGTGTGTTCCTTGTCTTTCTCAATTGAGAGTGAGATGCTACTGAATTTTCGGGCTAATTTCACCTAAGAGTGCATATTTGGCTATGTTCTGGAGCAGAGCCACCTGATCTGTGTCTGCTCAGCACATCACCATCACCGGAAGCCCCCCCCCCCCCCGCTATGTTGGTATGCCAGAAAGGACTCAATGCTGAGCCCCAACACAGTTTATGTGAGAATTATTCAAAAAGGTGGTGGGCAGAGATATATCCCCCAACTCCCAGAACTAAACCAAGCCCATCCTACCCTTGGGCCGAAACCTTGCCCTGGTGACACCCTGTGAGCCATTGTAGTCCAGTTTCATCGCTACAAAGATAAGGGGCTTGTTTTTCAGTGGGCCGAGGAGCACTACGATGTTACTTACCAGGGCCACTCAATCAGGATCTACTGAGACATGAGTGTGGACCTGACAGTGCGGCATGCAGCATTCAACAACATCAAGTCCATACTGTACAAGAAAGGAATTAGCTTTGGGCTGATTCACCCTGTCCATCTCCACATCACATTTTACAGAGAAAATAATTTATTTGATGCACCAGATGAGGCAGACATTTTCCTTCAATGGCACATACTTGATGGGCTTATTAAGTTTGTGGTTTTGTTTTTTGGTGTCTTATTTTGAATACCTGTGTAGGCCATAATGCGGCATGGTGGCACAGTGGTTAGCACTGCTGCCTCACAGCACCAGGGATCCGGGTTCGATTCCAATCTCAGGTGACCATCTACGTGGGCTTTCCTCCGGGTCCTCCAGTTTCCTCCCGCAGTCCAAAGACATGCAGGTTAGGTGGATTGGCCATGCTAAATTGCCCCTCTGGGTGGGGTTGCAGGAATTGGGTCTAGGTAGGGTGGGCTTTCAGACGGTTGGTGCAGACCTGATGGGCCAAATGGCCTCCTTCTGCACTGTAGGGATTCTATCATTTAAAATGCTAAAATTAAGGGCATGTCTAACTGTCTGTTTACATTAGAACTCTTTCTACGCGGGTAGAACAAGCAACTTTCCAATGGTGAATTATAAATAATGTAGCTCATGTGTTGGGGGTATGCCTATGAACTAGATTGGTTCATTACTGGATGTTATATCAAGCGGAATATCCACTGCTCATCTTGTTTATAATGGCAAGCTTAGGATTTGATTCATGGTTTTATTTAGTTAAACGTTTATTATCACAGTTTTGGGTTTTTGTTCCTGTGGTTTGGGGGTGTGATAATTGTTCTGGGGGTGAAGTGGGTGGGAGGGATTTCCTGCATGGACAGTAATCAAAGTCCTTTTTGTATTTGGCCATTTTCATTACGTAATGGATCCTCTTGGTTTTGTTTTCTTTTCCATTCAATTTACTGACCCTTTTGTAAAGTCTTCCTATAGGTATGACGAGCTCAGGCGGTCAGGGTGGTAGTAGACTCTCGATCAGATCAGTCACATGTGATGTTAGGCGGTTAAATGGCCCAGTAAAACATTCCAAAGTGTTTTCACATCTCGAGGGCTTTAACACTGATATTGCATTCCTTGAATGCATCTTTGTGCAAGAGGTTACATCAGATTGCGTAAAGCACGGGTTGGCCAAGTGTTTCACTCCAGCTTTGACAGCCAAGCTAGGGGGGTGGCAGTTTTGATTCACAAAAGAATACAGTTCTCCCCCTTAGATGTAATCTCAAATTCTGGTGAACGTTATACAATAGTTAGTGGCACACCTTTTCCCTAACTGGGTTGACACAAAATTTATCACTTTGCTTCTATCTTTCCTTCCTAATCCAGAGACCCACCATCTTACTTTCAGCGGGGAACTAAATTGTTATAGATCTGAAGCTGGATCACTCAAGTCCAAAGACTTTTGCCCTCTCCAGCATTTCCGATGCTTTTTCCACCTTTTCTTTAAATTTCGAGTACCCAATTATTTTTTTCCAATTAAGGGGCAATGTAGCACGGCTAATCCACCTATCCTGGACATCTTTGGGTTGTGCGGGTGAGACCCACGCAGACACGGGTAGAATGTGCAAACTTCACACGGACTGACCCGGGGCCAGGATTGAACCCGGGTCCTCGGTGCCGTGAGGCTGCAGTGCTAATCAATGCGCCGCCGTGCTGCCTCCAGCTCTTTCCACCTTTATTACTCAAATGGATTGCGTGGACCCTTGGCGTTTCCTCCACCCGGCCGCATAACTTTTGCTACTTATATCACCATGCTTCCTCTCGCATCAACGTTTTTGGAGAGAGCTCTTCTCTCAATTAAAACTGCGGAGTATTCTGCCGTTGTTATATCAGGCCACGCACCCCACTCCCTCGGACTAGCTCTTATGTCGAAAGCTAATAGTCAGCACAATGGAGATTTGATACAACCCTACTCTCTGACAAGGATTTTTGTATATCTATAGATGTTTTTATTAAAACAAACTAAAGCCCGAGTCATGAACACTGGCCAGTCCATCACACAAACCTGCCCCCACCCATTGACTCTGTCTACACCTCCCATACCTTGGGAAAGCGGGTAGCATAATCAAAGACCCCTCCCACCCAGGATACTCACTCTTCCAACTTCCCCGCTGTTACCAGATTCCTAAACAACTCTCTTATGGACTGATCTGATCTCTTCACACATCTTCTCTGCTGAGTAGTACTACACTCCTGTATGCTTCACCCGTGCCTGTGTCTGTGTACTTACATTGTGTATTTTATGTTTGCTCTATTATGTATTTTCTTTTAATGTACAGAATGATCTGTCTGAGCTGTACGCAGAACAACACTTTACCTTGGTACACTTGACAATAAACCAATCCAATCCAATCCAATTTGATTTACTTGCCAGAAATAAAGTTATGCACATGTTACAATGTTCAAGTGGGACTTTTTATGAATACGGGGACAAAGCTGGCTGCCTACTAGCCCACCACCTCAGGCGCCAATCTGCTTCTTGGTTTACCTCCCAGATCTATGACTTCTTCCATAATCTTACTACTGACCCTTCTGGTATTAATTTGACCTTCAGCTTCCTTTTATTGTAACCTCTATAAATCTGATCTCCCGTTGGATAGCATGGCAATGATTGACTTCCAAAATAATTTGGACATCCCATCGGTAGATGTCGACAGGAGCATAGACTTAGACGATCTTTTGTGCTTGGATGAGATACCAAATTGCATTAAGTTGATACAAAGTGGTAAGGCTCCAGGGACAGACGGCTTCCCTGTTGATTTTGAGAAAAGGTTCTCCACTCAATTTGCGCCCTTATTGATAGATATGTTTAATGACTTATTTTCTCATGGTTCTCTGCCCCCCTACATTGCCTCACGCTTCCATTTTTCATAGAATTTACAGTGCAGAAGAGGCCATTCGGCCCATCGAGTCTGCACCGGCATTTTGCTCATACTCATAAAGAACAGGGACCCTGAAGAATGTGGCTCATATCGGGCTATCTCTCTTTTAAACACAGATGTAAAGATGTTAGCTCAGGTACTGAGCCATGTCTTCCTGATATATCTGATGAGAAAACTGGCAATGTAAAGGGATGACAATCATCCTCAAATATACGTTGTATTCTTGACATATTTCCCCCAACTGCCTTGACCATCCCTGAAGTTTCTGTCTCTCGAGAAGGCTTTTGATCGGGTGGAGTGAGATTATCTGTTTGCAATTTTGAATAAATTTTGATTTGGTGCAAAATTTAATTCATGGATTTGCCTCTGTATACCTCTACCGCTGGTGTGCACAACTCTTATTACGATCCCGGACCAGACCCCAACCGTTGTTAGGATATCGGACAGAAACCGCAATATTTCATTTTATTCATTTATTTTTTTTTAATGTATTTTATTCCAAATGTTTATGAAAAGTTACAATACTGAAACAGTTCAGGAAACACACGCGCCGAACAACTCCTCAAACACGGTCACGAACATCCCCCAACTTGCCTTGAAACCCTCTGCTGAACCCCTTAACTCATACTTAATCTTTTCCAGCCGAAGAAAGTCATACAAATCACACAGCCAGGCCGCTACCTCCGGTGGCGTTGCTGACCGCCACTCCATTAAAATTTGTCGCCGGGCAATCAAAGAAGGGAAGACCACAACTTTGGCCTTCTGACTTGGCGGTGGCACATGCCTAGCCGTGCCACCCTGTTCCTGTGAATGCGCTGTTGTCGGGGGGGGGGGGGGGTGAACTCGGGAGAGCTGGTGATGCTGTTGTCACCCCATGGGAAGGCTCCAGGTCGGCCCCCTTCACTCCCTCCTCCAATCAATGCCGTAGGGCCCTGGGGGTCACCTCGGGATAGAAGGGCAGTGGATTGAGCTCTGAATAACCCTGTACTATCTGGCTCAGCCAGCCCTGATGGCTCCCCAATGTCCACACCGAGGTGTGCATATCTGCACTGGTGGAGATTGGGCCATGACCCATCAGTGGCCACATCCTCGGAGCTCTCCTCCGAGGCATTCTCTTGAACAGCAAGGGGGGGCCACCGCAGAAGGGCTGGTCGTGTGCTTCTTGCGGCACTGGGTGGCAGTCCTGCTGTTGACACTACCCAAGCTGATGGCAGCTGCCACTGCCTCCCAGGCGGCACTAGCTGACCTATGGTTGACCCTCCACCCTCGGGGGAACAGGGTATCAGTCTGGCCAGGTCGGCATCCCTGAATCATGGAGCTGGTCTGTGCGGTGGCGTGGTTGTGTGCTGTCTGGGGTTTTCTCTGCGGGATCGGTTTAAGTGCTCCTCCCCCTCATTAGCGGGGAGCCTCTGGGCATGGTCCCGAAGAATCAGCTGTTAGGACAATCATTTGCGGCATGCAGCTCGTGTGGCATCATTAAGTGCCTTAATTAACATTAAATACCAGTGACGGCCTCGCCGGGTTGGCGGTGAGAATCACCCAACGATTCTCTCTCGCTACCACACTTAGAACGAATTTGGTTAGATCGTGCCCAATGACTCTCATTATCTACTCCCCAGGAAGCCCTCTTTACATAAACAAAATTCCATTAGCCCAACTTTTACGATGCTTTAATGTGTCCAAAAAACATAATTGCAGCAGTGACATACTAATCCAGGCGTTTAACCCTCACTGCACCAACTACATATAATACAATATATCTGAAATTCCTACATTCATCACGCGCTCTGCACTCAGAATATTTCCCTTATCCAAGGAAACCCGTCAAGTGTGTCCTCTGTCACCGTTGTTCTTTGCCCTGGCAGTAGAACCCCTGTCAATAGTCTTAAAGTAATCCTCACTGTTAAAGGGTATCCTTCGAGCTGGTGTGGAGCACCACGTGTCCTTATATGCTCATGACCTCCAATTATATATTACTGACCCTATTGCCTGTGTTGATGGCATAATGAATATTTTCCGTGTCTTTGGTTCATTCTCTGGCTTTAAATTGAATATCAATAAAAGTGAGTTTTCCAATTTATACCCCCAAGAGCTTTGCCGCTTCATATATCTGGTGCTGGTATTCGCTACTTGGGTGCGAACATCATGCACTGCCTTGCGACTCTTCATAGAACAAATCTTACAAGCTTAGTCACCAAATTTAAAGTGGATTTGTAGTGCTGGACAATTTGCCTCTTTCCTTAGCTAGCAAAGTTCAATCCATAAAAATGAACATTCTGCCCAGATTCTTGTTTTTCTTTTCAATATCTCCCTATTTTTCTACCAAAACCATTTTTTGTTATCGTTAACAAGCTGATTTATCTGGGCAGTCTGTACTCCGAGAGTCTGTAGAGCGATACTTCAAAGAGGGAGACTGGTTGGTGGGGTAGCTCTTCCTAATCTTCTGTACTAATATTAGGCAGTCAATATTCAAAAGATCTTAGCACGGTGTCATGATCCAAGTTTAAACTGGTGTCTTATGGAAGCGAGCTCCTGCTGCTCATCCTCTCTTCCTGTTTTAATTTGTGCTCCGCCACCCTTTGCCCCCTCTAAATACAAGTCAAACCTGTTGTGATTTTTACTTTAAAAATATGGTAACAATTTCTTCAGCATTTTGAAATTTCCACTCCTTCCTTATTAGGTCCTATTTGTAATAACCACTTATTCTTGTCCACCATGCTCAACTCGACATTTGCCTTTTGGAGGAAGCTGAGACTCAAACGTTTTACCGACCTGTTTGCGGATGGGAACTTTGCCGGCTTTAGCGAGCTTGCAACCAAATTTAATTTAGCTGAATCTAATCTTTACCGCTATTTTCAAGCTGGTGGTTTTGTTCGCTCGCACTGTCCATCCTTTCCTCAACTACCTTCAAGTACATTGTTGAAAGGGATTTTGTCATTGCCTCAAACCAGCAGAAGTTCTATTTCAAGGTTGTATGGTCTCGTTATATCCTCTCGACCCTCCCATCTCTATAAGGTTAGAAATGTTTGGGAAGCGGAGCTTATGGTCAATTGGTGGGAGGAGGCCCTTTTTTAGGGTCAACTCCACATCCTTCTGTGCTCAGTTAAGCTTAATTCAGTTTAACATTCTGCACAGGATTCACTTTAACAAGGCCAGAATTAGTAAACTTGTCTACTACACAAGCAACAAATGCGACAGATTTTGGCTTGCCCCTGCAGACCATACCCACATGTTCTGGTTATGCCCGAAGTTAGCCAGTTTTTGGCCATCCGTCCATAACACTCTTTCCAAAGTTCAAGATATTGGCCCGCAGCCTTGTCCTTTGATAGCCGTATTTGGAGTCTCATCTGCACTGGTCAGTTTCACGAAGATTGAGGCAGACGTCATTGCATTTGCTTCATTAATAACCCGCAGTGGAATTTATTAACCTGCCAGTCCCCCAAGCCACCCAATGCTTCATCCTCGTTGAAATACTTAATGTCTTTTGTATATTTGGAGAAGATTAAGTATGCCATAAAAGAATCTACTGAGAGTTGTTTTTGTAGAGGGCAACCATTTCTCTCTTTGGAGAGTTATTTACAGTTGACTGTTAATTTTACATTTTTTGTACAGTTTTTGTCTGTCTATTGGAGGGGGGTTGCATAATGATACTGTATTGTACTTTGTTTACCTGCTCCTTTCCTCTTTTGGAAAATAAGAAGAAGAATTTTAAAAAATATTTTGTAGTCTGGTTCATCTTGAATGAGAATTGAGAAGGCAAGGTGGAGTAATTGATGGGGAAAGTTTGTGGCAGGTGCCAAATACCTTAGTGCATTTGGAGGAAATTTTGATTTAGCCACAACTTGGGCAGTTGCCTGGAGCTGAGAGGAGTGGTAGAAAGGTAGGGGTAGAGTGCCTTCAGCATATATGCGGTAATTGTTTGAGAAGCAATGTGAATGTAAGTTAGGGTACTGGTTTGATCTGCTGGATGGGTGAGCTACGATGATCTGTCTTGTGATTTTTGTGAATCAGAGTGATGGAATGAAGTGTTTAACATTGAGTCGAGCTTTCAGTTATTATGTAACAATTTATTTTGAGACTTTTTCAAGAGACTTTGAGGGAAATTCCAAATTGACAACGGAAAGTGGAAAGAATGCGGAGTAGTGTTGCCCTCGGTGGAGTTGATTGGTAATAGTTGTTGAAGTTGACATCAGCAACCTCCTGGGTTGATTGGCAGACATTGCTAAGGAAAATAAATTTTCAGTTTTTCCTGGAACGTGTGACTTTTTAAAAAAGGAACAAATTTTACTTAGAGGTAGGAGAGTACTTTGTATGAAAGGCATTGGGTGGGATTCTTTGGTACTCCAGCCGCGTGTTTCTCGGCCGCGCGCCATTCGCTGGTGGTGGGATTCCATCTTCCCATCACTTGTCAATGGGATTTCCAACTGAAACCATCCAAGCCACCTCGAAACCCACTGGCAGGGGTGTGCTGTCAGCGGGAAAAGTGAATCGTGATGACTGAAGAATTTCAGCCATTATTTTTCTTGCTTAATGTCTGTTATCTTCTGGATATGGAGATTGTTTCATAATGTATAAAACCTTCTGACTTTCTTATTGCAAGTGCATGTCTAGATGGCCGCCACCCTAGAGGACAGAAGGAAAATAAAAAGGCAAATTTTGTGTAAAAAGGAATTGAGGTTAAAGTGCAGGATTGGGGGGTTATCTAATGCATGCTGTGAGTGTCTATTAGGAAATGGGCTGACAGGAGAAATCTATGGGCCATGTTTGAGATCAGACTAACTGGTTGATCTGGAAGGCCAGAAAATGTGGCAGCTCCAATTCTCCAGTCATCCACTGCCTGCTGTTGGGTGGGTAGGAGGGGTTTGTCGAAAAGTTGTTGATTATGGTTAACAAAAGAAATTGCAACTGGATATTTGAGTCCTGGATACTAAACAGTTTTTAATTTATGAGCTGTGTCACATGGTATAATTGTTTATCCTTGATAAATTTGGTCCACTTCCTTATCCACTGGGAAACCTGTTTTTTTTTCAGAAAAATAGTGCAAATGGTGAAAATTTGAAATGAGGCAGAAAATGCCCAGCAAATCATGCACCATTGAGAGAAAGGGAAACAACCTTAATGTTTCACAGAATTTGCAGCGCCAAAGGAGGCTGTTCAGCCCATCGAGTCTGCACCGACCCACTGAAAGAGCACCCTAATTAAGCCCACGCCTCCACCCTATCCCCGTAACCCAGTAACCCCACCAAATCTTTTGGACACTAAGGTACAATTTATCATGGCCAATCCACCTAACCTGCACACTTTTGGACTGTGGCAGGAAACTGGAGCACCTGGAGGGAATCCACATAGACACAGGGAGAAAGTGCAAACTCCACACAGTCACCCGAGGCTGGAATTGAACCCGGTCTCTGGAGCTGTGAGTCAGCAGTGCTCACCACTGTGTCACCAACCATGAAAGGTCATTGAGAGCTGAAGAAAGTTAGATATGTAACAAGTTTTAAGCAAGTACAAAGCAAAGATAGGGGGGAAAGAGAGCAAAAAGACGATGGTAGTGTGGAGAGCAGGGGACATTATAAGACAAAGGTTGATGATGGGACAAGAAACAAAATGAGAGACCTAGAGGAGGTATAAGTAGTAATAGACTTATTACCAACGGCTGCTGTCCAAAAAAATGGGGGTGAAATTCTTGAACTTAATGTTGAAATCGGAAAGCTATGCAAGTCTTATTAAAAGCTGAGGTGCTGTTTGTTGAACTTCATTGGAACAGTATAGGAGGCTGTTGGTTAGTGTGGACAGGAGAATTAAAATGGCAGGCAAATCTTTTCATACCTTATGAGTGAAACGGGAAGGGAGAACGATGAGATGAACGTTCGGACTAACCTCAGAACTGATTTAATATTTCCTACCTTCAACATATATGCTCAGTGGGCTAGTCAGCTGGTTTGTGATGCAGAACAAGGCCAGCAGCGTGGGTTCAATTCCTGTACCAGCTGAGAATTCTGAATTCTTCCTCTGTGTACCCGAACAGGCGCTGGAATGTGACAACTAGGGGCTTTTCACAGTAACTTCATTGCAGTGTTAATGTAAGCCAACCTGTGACAATAAAGAATATTTATTTATTTATTTATATCGCCTGTTATTTTTAGTTTAAAAGGCCGTCATCTTTTCTGCATAACTCTCATTTCATAACGGGTAGTAAAAGATTGGCAATAATTGTTTAATGGGAGAGACCATTTCAGCTGGTCAAGGATATACGCGGGCACTTTTAATCACACAGTTGATGACCATTAATAAAATGGTGAGTTACCCGAGTGCTGCCAGCCACAACTCTTTTCTCCAGACCCAAACTCTGCAGATTTGGACTAAAACTCTGAATCCCAACTGGTCTCCCAACTCATGAGACAATGTTTGCAGATAATTGGCAATGTTGGTAATTGTGATCAGCTTCTGACACTGAATTCATTTTGTCTTTTCTCTTGTTAACCACTGTCCGCCTCGTCCACTCACTTCATCATAGATATTTGATTATTCCCTTTTATTAAAAATTCTATGTCATTTATTCATTCACTCACCTGTTTGGGATATTTTGTGTTTGTTCTAAAATGTAAAACTTGGGAATACTAATTATACATCACAAGATTCTGTTAATGACCTGAGAGCATCTCATTGTTTCACAACACTTCAGTGTCTTTTACCTGTTCGTTCAGAGAAAATCCTCTAAAAATGGCACACAAACCAGGGTGAACATTTCCATATGCACTTCATATGCAGTTTTCAGCAATTTTAAAAGCATATGGCACACAGTTAAATACTTCAAACTCAAATTTAATTTTTCCTATTGATTGGAGAATAATTGCTCCAAGAATGTTATTGGGTACTGTTATGGGCCAGGGTTTAGAGAACCCCAAAGTGTATCATGGATTTCACCTGACCCACAACTTTTAATAGATTGTGGGTATGGGGAGCACACTGTCCACTCTACAGGTATGGTGCAAACAGAGCTTTACAGTACTTTTAAATTAAAACAATGTTTATTCTATGAACTCAAGTTAACCTTTTTAAAACATACAGTGAACATCTTAGCAACCATCAATTCAAATACAACCCCCAAAGAATACAACACTAAGTAATCCTTAATAACTTCCCAAAAAACATCTAGAAGACAAAAGAAACACCTTTTAACAGAAGCACATTAGGTTTACATTCACTACTGAGAACATTTATAATTCTGAATTCACCAAATGGTCAAGAGATAGTCTTTTCATGGCAGAGAGATCAACAGTACACCTGCTCTGCCTAGCTTCAGCTCCAACACTGAAAACAAAACTAAAACACACCCTGCAGCAAACAGCCTAAAACGAATGTAAAAAGCTAACAGACAGCCCAGCTCCACCCACTCTCTGACATCACTGCAGTGGTAAACACCCATTTCTTAAAGGTACTCTCACTACAGATTTTTATATGACTACCCATTTATAAACACCCATTTCTTAAAGACACTCTCACATGACACCTCCCCCCAAGAACAAAAAATAAACCATCAACTTCAAGATGGTTTCATTTTTCACCTTTTCACTATCCTTTAAGAAATACACACAGTAAATATACTTTTTGTTTAAAAAACAACAACACACGCAAACAGGTATAATAATATAGTCCATTTTTTTTTTCATTCTTCCTGCAACTGGAATCCTTCTCGATTGACAGTCTCTTTGAACAAGAAGGTCTCTGCACGATCCATCCACTTCTCTACGCCTCGATATTTCTCTTTAAAGTCAGATACTTTAGTTCAATCTGATCACAGAGTCCCTTGTAATTCTCCAACACGTGAGCATTGGTTATCACAGCTTTCAGGCAGTCAAATGCCTGTTAAAACTCCGCTGTCCGTGGAAATTTTCGACGTTTTTTCAGCAAGTCCGTCAGTGGAGCAATCATGCTACAAAACTTTTGCACAAATGTTCGATCAAATCCACTCATGCCATGAAATCGCATTATTTCCCTTCGTCTTGAGGGTATTGAAAACTCCTCAATAACTGTTGGTTTCACATCCTGTGTGACCATTCGACCCTGTCCGATTGTATGGCCAAGGAAAGTGACTTGGGCTTTTCCAAATTCACTTTTGGCTAGGTTTATCACCAAACCAGCCTCCTGAAGTCGATCAAATAACGCTATCACATGTTTTAAATGTTCTTTCCATGTCTGGCTGAAAGTTACCAGATCGTCGATGTATACCGCACAATTGGGTAATCCTGAAACAACTTTGTTAGGTAACCGTTGAAATGTGGCTGGGGCGTTTTTTCATGCCAAATGGCATAACTTTGAATTGGTATATACCATCTGGAGTCACAAAAGCTGAAATCTCCTTCGCCCTTTCGGATAAAGGTACCTGCCAGTAACCTTTAAGTAAATCCAGTTTGGAAATAAAAGCTGATTGTCCCACTTTCTCAATGCAACCCTCCAAACGTGGGATAGGATAAGAGTCCGTTCTTGTAACTGCATTAACCTTTCTATAGTCCACACACAATAGTTGGGTACCGTCCGGTTTTGGTACCATCACTATGGGTGAGCTCCATTGGCTGCAACCCACCTCAATTATGCCATTTTTAAGCATACTCTCAATCTCTTTGTTAACCTGTGCCAATTTTAAAGGGTTAAGTCTATATGGGTGTTGTTTGATTGGAACAGCATTTCCCACATCTACATCACGTATAGCCATTTTAGTACTTCCCAATTTATCTCTACAAACTTGTCCACGTGATATCAATAACTCTTTCAGGACAGTTCGTTTTTCCTCTGGAAGGTAATTCAACAATTTTTCCCAATTTTTAAGAACATCCTCGTTTTCCAATTTAATTTGAGGTATGTCAAATTCCAAGTCACCTGGATTTGGTTCGTCACTTTGAGTTAGAATCATTAAAACCTCCTCCTTTTTCTTTCCTTCCGTTTCAAAGTACCTTTTAAGCATATTCACATGACACCCCCGGTGAGTTTTCCTTCTATCTGGCATTCTTACCACATATTTCACCTCACTTAATTTCCTTTCAATCTGATAAGGTCCACAAAACCTAGCTTTTAAAGGTTCACCTACCACTGGTAACAACACTAAAACTTTATCTCCACAGGCAAAACTACGAACTTTGGATTTTTTGTCCGCTACCCGTTTCATCACATTTTGTGCAACTTTTAAATGTTGTCTAGCCAATTCACCTGCTCTATTTAATCGTTCCCTCAAATTTGACACGTAATCCAATAATGTAATTTCCGATTTCTCACTCACCAATCTTTCCTTAATCAATTTAAGTGGTCCTCTTACCTCATGACCAAAAATTAGTTCAAAAGGACTAAATTTGGTTGACTCATTAGGTGCATCCCTAATTGCAAACAGTACGAATGGAATTCCTTTATCCCAATCCTCTGGCTAATCTTGACAATAAGCCCTCAACACTGTCTTTAATGTCTGATGCCTCCTGTCTAACGCTCCCTGCGATTCTGGATGGCACGCAGTTGACTTAAATTGTTTTATTCCTAAGCTATCCATAACTTCTTTGAATAACCTTGAGGTAAAATTTGAACCTTGATCCGATTGTATTTCTGTGGGTAGTCCATATCTAGTAAATAATTTAAATAACTCCTCCACAATCTTTTTAGCTGTAATATTACGTACTGGAATGGCCTCTGGAAACCTTGTAGATACAATCATTATCGTCAAACGATATTGATTCCTACTTTTCGTTTCGGAAGCGGTCCTACGCAATCAATTCGGACCCTTGTAAAAGGTTCCTGAAATGCTGGAATGGGTATTAAGGGCACTGGTTTTATCACTGCTTGAGGTTTCCCTATCACTTGACATGTGTGACATGATTGACAAAATTTAACTCCATCTTTATGTAGTCCAGGCCAATAAAAATGTTTCTGGATTTTAGCTTGAGTTTTCCTTATTCCCAAATGACCTCCCACTGGTACCTCATGTGCAACTCGCAACACCTCCTTTCTATACCCTACCGGCAATACTACTTGATGAACGTCTGCCCACTTTTCATCCGCCTGCATATGTAAAGGTCTCCATTTTCTCATCAAGACATTACTTTTACGGTAATAACACTCTGGTATACACGCAGATTCCTCTTCCGTGTATGCTTTCTGACACATCCATTTTATTCCTACATCTTTCTGTAGTAACACTGCCACTTTTCCTGAACTGAAAATATCCGCCTCATCCTCCACCTGTTCTTGTTCTTTTTCAACCAATTGGATCAAAAATTGTTTCTGCTAATTTCACTTCAACTTCACTCTTTGATTTCTCCTCTTGTCTTAACTTGTGACTTTGTGACCTTGTCACTACACAATCCGGAACAATCCCAGGATATTCGTCCTTCAATGCTTCAGTTGTCTGATTTTCCACTGGCTTATCCACCACAGTAGGCATCACTCCCACCTGCGATCCAGCTATATCATTCCCTAAGATAAACTGTATTCCTGGACAAGATAGTTTCTCTCTTACTCCTACTACCACTTCACCACTCTTAACTGGACTTTCCAACCTTACCTTATATAATGGAACACTACTCCTCTCACCCTGAATTCCACATATTACCTCCTTTTCTGGCAACATTCTTCCCAGACTACATAACTCCTCATCTCTTACCATTAAAGATTGACTAGCTCCCGTATCTTTTAAAATTGTGACTTCTTTACTTGCTCCTCCCGATACACATGAGTAAACTTTACCCACACAAGTAAATTCTTTAAAACGATCTGGCAGCTTCTGATCAATCACCTCTTGATCAGACTGTACAATATTTTGCACCTCCTTCGCTTCACTTGGGCTTTCCTTTACCACTTTAACAAACCCCACTGCCTTATCCTGTTTTACCACATCAGCCTTCCCAGTGATTTTCTTCAGTCACCAACTCTGTGACTTTACATGGCCTAGTTCATTCCAGTGAAAACATTTGAAACTTTTCATTTCTTTTCCACCCTCCTGTATTTTAAAAAAAATCTGAGGTACACTCTCCTTATTATCTCCCATCAGATCACCTTTACCTTTACCACTTGAGTATTTCTCATGTCCCCAGTTTCTATCCCTCACAGGCTGAAACTGATGTCGGAAACCAAGCTTTGATTTATGAACTAATTCATAATCATCTGCGATTTTTGCTGCTAACCTCGCAGTTTTAACCCTCTATTCTTCCACATGAGTTCTCACTACATCAAGAATTGAATTTTTGACCTCCTACAAAAGTATAATTTCTCTGAGAGCTTCATACGTTTGGTCTATTTTAAAAGCCCTTATCCACCTATCAAAATTACTCTGTTTGATCCTTTCAAACTCCATGTATGTTTGACCAAATTCTTTCCTTAAATTTCTAAACCTTTGTCTGTAGGCTTCAGGCACTAGTGCATATGCACCCAAGATGGATTTTTTCACCACCTCATTCGTCCCAGGTACCTCCTCCGGTCGTGATGCAAACACTTCACTAGCCCTACCTACCAGCTTTGTTTGAATCAGTCATACCCACATGTCCTGTGGCCATTTCATTGGTTTAGCCAACTTCTCAAATGAAATGAAAAAGGTTTCTACCTCCTTCTCGTCAAACCTTGGCAATGCTTGGACATATTTAAATAGATTCCCACCAAGCCTTCGACTTTGACGCTCTTTCTCACTATCCTCGTCATTATCATCCAACTGTACGTTTCCATTTTCGTCTGCCAATTTTAACTGACTGTCACGTTTCATGGCCATTTTCTCAAGTTCAAACTCTCTCTCTTTGGGGGTGATACTCCAAAATGGAGACAAAGTGTTTGCGCCGCCGTGAACGCCATCGTGTTTCACGAGGGCGCGAAACGGGCACGGGGACGACTGATTCTGTCCCCCACAGGGGGACTTAACTGAAATACCACACCTGAAAAGCAACCACAATACGCTCACCCCTCACTGTCTTTAAGTTCACTAAGCCAATCCAATAGATAGACTTTTATCCTCCTCGAGCCCCCAATTTGTTATGGGCCACGGTTTAGAGAACCCCAAAGTGTATCATGGAGTTCACCTGACCCACAACTTTTTTTTTTGATAAACAATTTTATTAAGACATTTTGGCACAATAAACAACAATATAAAACAGTGTGCAAAAAAACAATCATTATAGTGCAAGACAACCAGCTCCCCTCCTACAAGGACCAGCCGAACTACCCCCCTAATCTACGTTACCCTAACCCCCCCTCCCGCTGACGATTAATTTTCCGTGAAGAAGTTGATAAATGGTTGCCACCTCCGGACGAGCCCTGACAGTGACCCTCTCAAAGCAAACTTAATTTTCTCCAGACCTAGAAAGCTTGCCATATCCGATAGCCAGGCCTCCGACTTCGGAGGTTTTGAGTCCCTCCATGCCAACAGAATTCGTCGCCAGGCTACCAAAGGCCAAAATGTCAGCCTCTCTCTCCTCCTGGACTCCCAGGTCCTCCGAAACCCCCAAAATAGCCACCTCTGGACTCATCACCACCCCTGTTTTCAGTACCCGGGATATAACATCCGCGAACCCCTGCCAGTACCCGCTGAGTTTTGGGCATGCCCAAAACATGTGGACATGGTTCACCAGCCCTCCCAAACATCTGGCGCACCTGTCCTCCAATCCGAAAAAAAGTTGCTCATCCGGGCCACTGTCATGTGGGCCCGGTGGACGACTTTGAATTGAATCAGGCTGAGCCTGGCGCATGTTGCGGTCGCGTTTACCCTACTCAACGCCTCCGCCCATAAGCCCTTTTCCATCTCACCCCCGAGCTCCTCTTCCCACTTAAGCTTCAGCTCCTCGATCTGTGTCTCCTCTGCTCCCATAAATTCCTTATATATATCCGAGACTCTCCCCTCCCCTATCCATCCACTGGACACTATCTTGTTCTGGATTCCCCTAAGTGGCAGGCGTGGGAAGGATGGAATCTGTCTGCGTAGAAAGTCCCACACCTCCAAGTACCTGAACTCATTCCCTCTCGCCAGCCCAAATTTCTCCTCTAACGCCCTCGTGCTCGGGAAGCTCCCTTCCAAGAACAAATCCCCCATCCTCTCAATCCCAGCCCTCCGCCATGCTCGGAACCCACCATCCATATTCCCCTGGGGAAACCGGTGATGGTCACAAATTGGGTACCAAACCGATGCTCCCACTCCTCCCACGTGCCTTCTCCATTGGCCCCAGATCCGCAAAGTCACCACCACTATAGGGCTGGTGGAGTACCGTGCTGGCGGGAGCGGCAGGGGTGCCGTGACCAGGGCTGCCAAACTGGTGCCCCTGCACGAAGCGGCCTCCATTTGCCCCCAAACCGACCCCGCATCCCCCATCCACTTCCTTATCATAGCTATGTTGGCCGTCCCGTAGTAGTGACTAAAGTTTAACAGCGCCAGCCCCCCTTCCCTTCGGTTCCTCTCAAGCATCAATCTCCGCACCCGCGGTGACTTCCCCGCCCACACGAATCCCATAATCATTTTATTGACCTTCTTGAAAAAGGACCTCAGAATGAAAATGGGGAGACACTGAAAGACGAACAGGAATCACGGCAAGATTGTCGTTTTAACCGTCTGCACTCTCCCCGCTAGTGTCAGTGGGAGCGCATCCCACCTCCGGAACTCAGCCCTCATTTGCTCCTCCAACCGAGATAAGTTCAACTTGTGCAGACGGCCCCAGTCCCGCGCCACCTGTATCCCTAAGTATCTAAAGCTGTCCCCTGCTAGCCTGAACGGCAGCCCCCTCAGCCTACCCTCCTGGCTCCTCGTCTGGACTACAAACAACTCACTCTTTGCCATGTTCAGTTTGTACCCGAGAACCGGCCAAATTCCTTCAGGATCCCCATGATTTCATCCATCCCAGCCACTGGATCAGTGATGTATAAGAGCAGGTCGTCAGCGTACAATGAAACTCTGTGTTCCACTCTCTCCCTCTTCCCCCCCCCCCCCCCCACCCCGTACCAGCCCCTACCATCCCCTAGAAGCTCTCAGGGCAATTGCCAGCGGCTCTATTGCTGCGCAAACAGCAGTGGGGAGAGGGGACACCCCTGCCTTGTCCCACGGTACAGTCTAAAATAGTCAGATGTCGTCCTATTCATCCTCACACTCGCCTCTGGAGCCTGGTACAATAGTCTGACCCAGTCGATAAAGCCCTCCCCGAACCCAAATCGTCCCAGCATCTCCCATAGACAGTCCCACTCGACCCGGTCGAAAGCCTTCTCGGCATCCATTGCCACAACTACCTCTACCTCCCTACTCTCCGAGGGCATCATGATCACATTCAGCGGCCTTCTTAGGTTGGCCACCAGCTGCCTGCCCTTGCCGAACCCGGTTTGATCTTCCATAATGACGTCTGGCACACAGTCCTCAATCCTAGCCGCCAAGAGCTTGGCCCATATTTTAGCATCTACGTTGAGCAGAGAGATCGGCCTATAGGACCCACATGCCTCTGGATCTTTGTCCCGTTTCAATATCAGAGAGATGGTGGCCTGTGACATCGTCGGGGGTAAAACCCCTCTGTCTCTTGCCTCATTAAAAACCTAACCAGCACCGGCCCCACTATCTCGGAGAACTTTTTGTAAAACTCCACCGGATACTCATATGGCCCCGGGGCTTTACCCAATTGCATGGCCCTCTAGCCCCTCAATATTTCTTCGGTCCTGATCGGGGCCCCCAACCCGTCTACCAATCCCCTGCCCACTTTTGGGAAGGTCAGTCCATCCAGAAAGCGCCCCAGCCCCGGGGGCGGGGGTGGGGGGTGGAGGTTCCGAGATGTAAAGCTTACTATAGAAGTCCCTAAACACCTTGTTCAGCCCTGCCAGATCTCCTACCAAGTTTCCCCCACCCCCCCGTCAATTACCTTCCCTATTTCCCTGGCCGCCTCCCTCTTCTTCAGTTGCTGTGCCAGCATTCTACTGGCTTTCTCCCCGTGCTCGTAAATCGCACCCCTCGCCCTCCTAAGCTGCTCCACAGCCTTAACTGTGGACAACACCCCAAACTCAGTCTGTAGCCTTCGTCGTTCCCTTAATAGCTCTGCCCTCGGGGTCTCCGCATATCTCCTGTCTGTATGTAAGATCTCCCTTACCAGTCGGTCTATTTCTGCCCTCCTGTCCCTATGTGCTCTAATCAAAATCAGCTCCCCTCTCACCACTGCCTTCAGTTCCTCCCAAAGCACCGCAGCTGAGACTTCCCCTGTGTCATTGGCCTGCAGGTAGTTTTGCATACATTTCCTCACCCTCTCACACACCACCTCGTCCGCCAACAAACCGACTTTCAGCCTCCATTGAGGGCGCTGAAAATTTTCCTTGCAGATCCACCCAGTGCGGGGCATGGTCCGAAATAGCGATCGCGAATAGTCTACGTCTTGTCACCCCTGCTAGCAAATCCCTGCTCATGATGAAAAAATCAATTCAGGAATACACCTTATGGACATGTGAGTAGAACAAAAACTCCCTCCCCGTCAGCCGACTAGCCCTCCATGGATCAGCCCCCCCCATTTGCTTCATAAACCCCCTCAGCTCTTTTGACATTGCCTGCACCTTCCCGTTCTTGAACACGACCGGTCTAGGCTGGGGTCAAGGACTGTGTTAAAATCCCCTCCCATTAGCCTGTGCGAGTCGAGGTCCGGTATCTTCCCCAGCAGTCTCTTAATAAACTCCACATCATCCCAATTTGGGACATATACATTGACCAAGACTACCCTCATCCCCTCAATCTTGCCGCTCCCATCCAAGGTTGTGCTGCCCGCCTCAAATTGCACCCGTTTGTTGACCAAAATCGCAACCCCCTGGTTTTAGTGTCCAGCCCCGAGTGGAAGATCTGGCAAATCCAGCCCTTCCTTAATCTGACCTGGTCCGCCACTTTCAGATGGGTCTCCTGAAGCATTATTACGTCCGCCTTCAGCGCCCTCAGATGCGCGAACACACGTGCCCTCTTTACCAGCCCGTTTAACCCTCTGACGTTCCAGGTAATCAGCCTGGTTGAGGGGCACCATGCCCCCCCCCCCCGCCGATCAGCCATCTACTTTCTTGGGGCCGCCCCCAGCCCCTGTGTCGCGCTTCCCCCGGCCCGCCTTCTGGCAGCCCCCACCTCTGACCTCCTCCATGATCCCGCACCTAAGTCCCTCCCTCGTCTGCAGAATAACTACCCCCCCCCCCTTAGCAACAACACCCTGTAATCTAACCCCTGCCATAAACTAACTAAATACACCCCCCCCCCAACCTGGCTTCTGTAGACCAGCTCACCCAGCTAACCTGGTGACTCTCGACTCCAGCACCAACAAGTCTCCCACCTATTGTTCCCTCTGACCCATCCCCCCCCGCCTATTAACACCACTTCTTCAAACCAGCCATCCTCGAGCAATTGCTCTGAAAAGAAACAAACAAAACAAGAAACAACGAAAACCCCAACGCTAGTGCAAACCGAATAAAACAGAATAAGTAATAGGCACTTCCAACCACCCGATCCGAACACAAAAAGACCCCAGCACCATATACCTTAACTACCCTCTTTTTCCAACAAAAACTCAAGTACAAGAGAGAAAAAGAAAAACCAGGAAGAAAAAAAGAACATAGCACCAGATAAATGTGTAAACATCGCTCAGTGTCTTTTTAACACAAGTCCAAAATGTCCTCAGTTCGGCACCAGCGCCTCTCGGCGAAGTCCATCGCATCCTTGGGCTTCTCAAAGTAATGGTGACATCCCTCGTGTGTGACCCGCAGGCAGCCCAAACTTCACCTGCTTCTTAAACAGAATCTCTTTGACTTGTCTGTCGCCTGCCCTTCTTCTGGCCACCTCCATGCGCAGGTCTTGGTAAATGCACAAGACACTGTTATTCCAATGGCAGCTCCGCGTGCGCTTGGCCCACTGTAGCACCCGCTTCGTGTCCAGGAACCTGTGAAACCGGACCACCATCGCTCGGGGGGTCCGCCCGCTTGCGGCTGCCTTGCCAGCGCCCTGTGCGCCCTATCCACCTCCACCGGGCGAGGGAAGACATAATCTCCCAACAGCTTCTGGAACATGCCCGCCACATACGCTGCGGCATCCTCTCCCTCAGCCCCCTCCGGGAGGCCAACGATTCTCAAATTCTGCCGACGAGACCTATTTTCCAAGTCCTCCAGCTTTTCCAGGAGCCTTTTTTGTTGATTCTTCAGCATCTCCATCTTCGCCTCCACCACCGTTTGGTGATCCTCCTGCTCCTCCAGCGCCTTTTGCAGCTTCTGGATCATCCGATCCTGGGCATCTAGCCTATGCTCCAGGCACTCGATAGATTTCTGAATCGGGTCTAAACTGTCCCGCTTCAACGCTGTAAAGCCCTCTTGGATGACCTTCAACAGATGCTCCGTCGTTGGCTGGGCTGTCTGCACCGGTGTCCAGACATCGCCCATATTGTCCTCAGCAGCAGCTTCTACACTGCCCTTGTTTGCCCACTTCTTCAGCTATTTGCGATTCTTTCTGCTTAATTCCATACACCTATGTCTGGAGTCAGTGCCTGAGTGCCTATGCCTTGCGATCCAGCACTCAAAAGTACAAAAAAGTCAGGGGAAAAGGTCCAAAAGTCCGACCGGATCGAGAGCCACCAAATGTGCGACTTACTCCTCCATAGCTGCCACCGGAACCTAACCCACAACTTTTAATAGATTGTGGTTATGGAAGGTCACGGTCCACTCTGCAGGTATGATGCAAACAGAGCTTTACAGTACTTTTAAGTTAAAACAATGTTTATTCTATGAACTCAAGTTAACCTTTTTAAAACATACAGTGAACATCTTAGCAACCATCAATTCAAATACAATCCCCAAAGAATACAACACTAAGTAATCCTTAATAACTTCCCAAACAACATCCAGAAGACAAAAGAAACACCTTTTAACAGAAGCACATTAGGTTTACATTCACTACTGAGAACATTTATAATTCTGAATTCACCAAATGATCAAGAGATAGTCTTTTCATGGCATAGAGATCAACAGTACATCTGCTCTGTCTGGCTTCAGCTCCAACACTGAAAACAAAACTAAAACACACCCTGCAGCAAACAGCCTAAAACGAAAGTGAAAAGCTGACCAGACAGCCCAGCTCCATCCATTCTCTGACATCACTGCAGTGGTAAACACCCATTTCTTAAAGGTACTCTCACTACAGATATTTATATACATACCCATTTATAAACACCCATTTCTTAAAGGCACTCTCACATGACAGTACTTAAGTACTGTATTATGGTATTCACAAATGGAAACTTTTTTGACACCCTTCAGTTTTTTTTTAACATTACTCTTCAGATATTCACATAGCTTTTTGGGGGACTGCAGAGTGTACTGCAAGTTGTTCAGTCATAATTATCTTCATGTCAAAAGTCGTGCTCCCCACCCTCCCTTGATTTTTATATATAATCTTTTTATAATCTATTGTCACAAGTAGGCTTACACTAACACTTCAATGAAGTTACTGTGGAAAACCCCTAGTTGCCACATTCAGGCGCCTGTTCGTGTACACAGAGGAAGAATTTAGACTATCCAATTCACCTACCAGCACGTCTTTCAGGTCTTGTGGGAGGAAACCGGAGCACCTGGAGGAAACCCAGGCAAACACGGGGAGAACGTGCAGACTCCACACAGACAGTGACCCAAGCCGGGAATCGAACCTGGGACCCTGGAGCTGTGAAGCAGCAGTACTATCCACTGTGCGACCGTGCTTTGCCCCATTTTGGAAAGAGTGGAAGTTGAAGGCTTCAAGATATCTATGTCCATCAGCTGAAAATCAGGCTTTACCACCCTTAGACAAGTGACAGGGATTCAGCAGCAACTAAAGGATAAGTCACTTTTTTATTTTATGAGTTTGAGAAGTTAATGATCAAAAAGATTTCCACTTGCACAGAAACATTAGAAGTTACATATATTGCACTGAACAAAGTGGGGTTGTTGATCACTGCTCAGGAATGGAATGTTTTCCTACCCTGCCACTTACTGTTTGTATCAAATGGCCCAAACTCTTCCTATGCATGTAGAATATTAGTCTTTTGAAAAGTACCTGTGCCATAGACCTTGAAAGAGTATGATGTGAAATATTTTACATCTCAGAACAGCCAACTATATGGCCTTCCTCAGATACTGCTGCCTATTGGAATTAGTGAAATGGTCGGCAGTATCATTTCTGTGAGCAGAGACCTGAATTCTCAGACTAATTTGTCCAGTTAATCTTTTTTAAAAGTCATTTGTGATGCAATTTTGTCTAACAATTCCAATTTAGTGATTTTTTAAATTCCCGTGCGTTTTAATCATGATCTACAGATTCTGCCAATAGTGAGGAAATGAAAACAGTCCAGATATTTGATTATAATAATTAACAACAAAGCTGCTCCTTGTAGTCCAAGTTGAATCCATTTGGCAACTGGTTTTAAACATCAGAAAATGAAGTTGTGAGACTGCAGGAATTCAGTCTGCATCCTCTCTCGAGAATGATGAGATGGCTGTTTTGTGGTTTAAGTTTTCTTAACAGGAGAAGATTAATTAAATTGTACCAAATTGGTTGACAATATGAAACGTTTCAGCCCTTGCAAATATGAACTGTTAGAAAGCAGTTTTTATGGAATCCAGCTGCACAATACATCAATCAACTGTGGCATACTATTAGAAACCTGTCTCTGAATCCTCAAATTGGCTGACATTCCAGTTCCAAATGACAACGCAGAATGTGAAAGCAGGAGGATAGTGAAATGAAAGAATAGTTGTCAATTCTGTCTGACCAATCCAAATAGGCAAATATATGTGCAGATAACTACAGGTTATCTCTTTGTTACCTTTGTTATGGTATTAAGGGCAGACTAGGAAAAGAAAATGTAACAAAAAGCGAATTTATCAAAAAAAGAATCACTTTGGACCACTGTTGCATTTTGCCCATTAATTGTATCTTTCAATCCCACAGTGGTCTTGTGCCAATATTGGGCTATAACATCAGCCCAGCGGCATAATGTCATGGCCCTCCAGAATTACAGCAGTTTAAAGTGCAATTACGTGCTCTAGAAATGTGTTGAAACCTTTGCTGGCTGGAGCTGCTTGGTGCCTGCAGTAAAAGAATCGCTGAAGGCCGCAGTGCGGTGGAACTCCAGTGAACTCAGCGAGGCTAAACCCCTTTTTTACTCTCTGGCTGATGAGACGCAGATAGGTTAAAAGGGCCCAGTGGAGAGTCCGGAGTGTGGGGTGCTGGTAGGTGGGGTTTCCTGTGTGGTGTTTGGTCTGGGTGTTTAAACTAGTTGATGTGTTGGGTGCTCTGCTACACAGACGAACCAACACGGTTGCGAATGGTACAACTCAGTTTTATTACTAACATATATTTACAGTGGTAAACTGGTTACTGAGGTTCGATCATAACCCTTAAATCTGTGGACCTATTCCTATTACTACCTTGGAGTGGTACTCAGCACATGGTGGATGTCTGAGTGGCTTGCTGTGAGCTCCGTGCCCTGAGCTGTCTCCTGCTGCAATGAGCGGGAAGTGTCGTGTTCCCTGTTTTGTAGTGTGTATGCTCTTGCCTGTGATTGGCTGTGGTGTGTGTGTGTTGATTAGTCCGTTGATCTGTCCATCAGTATGTATGTCTGTTTGCACCATGATGTTTACCTGAATATCATGACATCCCTCCCTTTTTTTACCAGAACATGTGCCTATATGGTTATAAATAGAGATGTGTACTGAGTGCAGCTGACTGTGTGTGTGTGCAATATCTACAGCATGTATATGGGGCTAAACTATATACAAGGGGCGATGTCGGGTGCGACATAGCAACGAGGTTGTACCATAAACAAAGGACGGGGAAATGTTGAATGACAAAACAAACTCCTGTAACGACAAGGAAGAACAGAAACATATTAACACAGTGGTATTATGAGTTCAATGTACAAACAGGCTCATAAGTCCAGTCTAGGAGGTGGGCGACGAATTTGGGTTGACAGCCTCAAGGGTGGGTCAGGATCCACCGGCTGAGGAATGGGCCTGGCCACGGGCGACGACGGAAGGGGCATGGTAGCAGGAAGCTCCACAAAGTCGACATCAGGAACAACAGGAGAGCGTGGTACCGGTGTAAGTTCCTGTAGCGAGCGTGGAAGTAGGCGAAGAGCCCGGCGATTGCGCCTGCGAATGGATCCATCAGGCATGCGAACCAGGAACGAGCGGGGAGCCACGCATCGGAGAACTTCGGCAGGTGCTGACCAGCCACCTTCTGGTAGCTGGATGCGGACGTCGTCTCCAGGCGCCAGGGCGGGAAGATCAGTTGCCCGTGTGTCATATGCCATCTTCTGGCGAACACGCTGCTGTTGCATTCTGTGTAGTACCGGAGCATGGTTGGTTGTGGGTACCAGAATGGATGGCACAGTGGTCCTGAGGGCGCGACCCATCAACAGCTGGGCTGGTGAGAGGCCAGTGGCTAGTGGGGCCGAGCGATAGGCCAGCAGGGCTAGGCAGAAATCCGATCCGGCAGCAGCAGCCTTGCAGAGGAGCCGCTTGACCATGTGAACGCCCTTCTCCGCCTTTCCATTGGACTGGGGATGCAGAGGGCTGGATGTCACGTGTGTGAAGCCATACAAAGCAGCAAAGGACGACCATTCCTGGCTGGCAAAACAGGGCCCATTGTCCGACATGACAGTAATCGGAATGCCGTGGCGAGCGAAGGTGTCTTTGCAGGCCCTTATGACAGCGGACTATGTCAAATCGTGCAGGCGTATGACCTCTGGATAGTTTGAAAAGTAATCAATGACGATTACATAGTCCCTGCCGAGCGTGTGAAAAAGGTCCACACCCACGTTCGCCCAGGGGGACGTCACCAGCTCATGGGGCTGAAGTGTCTCAGGAGGTTGCGCCGGTTGAAACCTTTGGCAGGTGGGGCAGTTGAGCACCATGTTGGCAATGTCATCACTGATGCCCGGCCAGTATACCGCCTCTCGGGCCCTCCGTCTGCACTTCTCGACCCCAGATGGCCTTCGTGTAGTTGGTCGAGGACCAGCTTGTGCATGCTGTGCGGAATTACAATCCGGTCCAGCTTTAGGAGGACACCATCAATGACGGCCAAGTCGTCTCGGACATTGTAGAACTGCGGGCACTGTCCTTTGAGCCACCCTCCCGTCATGTGGCGCATCACCCGTTGTAGAAGGGGGTCAGCCGCAGTCTCCCGGCGAATACGGGCCAGACTGGAGTCGTCAGCTGGCAGATTTGCCGATGTGAAGGCCACCTGCGCTTCGACCTGACAGACGAACCCCTCCGAATCGGGCAGTGTGCTCACTGCTCTAGACAGGGCACCCGCAATGATAAGGTCCTTTCCCGGGGTGTTGACCAGTTGGAAGTCATACCTCCTGAGTTTAAGTAGGATGCGCTGGAGACGAGGGGTCATCTCGTTCAGGTCCTTATGTATGATGCTGACCAGGGGGCGATGGTCAGTCTCAACGGTAAACTGGGGGAGACCATACACGTAGTCATGGAACTTGTCTATTCCGGTTAGCAAACCCAGGCACTCCTTTTCGATCTGCGCGTAGCGCTGTTCTGTGGGGGTCATGGCCCGCGAGGCATAGGCGACCGGGGCCAATGACGCAGTGTCATCCCGCTGTAGGAGTACCACCCCAATGCCGGACTGGCTGGCATCAGTCAAAATTTTAGTGTCACGAGATGTGTCGAAAAACTCCAATACCGGGGCTGTGGTGAGCTTAATTTTGAGCTCCTCCCATTCCTTCTGGTGTGTGGGCAGCCACTGGAACTCCGTGGACTTCTTGACTAGGTGGCGCAGAGCCGTCGTGTGGGAGGCAAGGTTGGGAATGAACTTCCCCAGGAAGTTGACCATGCCTAGGAAGCGTAGCACTGCTTTCTTGTCTGCCGGCTGCGGCATGGCCGCAATGGCGCTCACCTTGTCTGCATCCGGACGGACTCCTGACCGGGATATGTGGTCCCCCAGAAACCTCAGCTCGGTTTGGCCGAAAGAACACTTGGCTCGGTTGAGGCGCAGGCCGTTTTCCCGTATGCGCGCAAAGACGCGCTGGAGACGATTGATGTGCTCCTGTGGTGTGGTGGACCAGATGATGACGTCGTCCACGTAGACGCGCACCCTTTCGATGCCTTCCATCATCTGTTCCATGATCCTGTGAAAGACCTCGGATGCCGAGATGATGCCAAATGGCATTCTGTTATAGCAGAACCTGCCGAAAGTGGTGTTGAAGGTGCACAGCTTTCGGCTGGACTGATCCAGTTGGATCTGCCAAAAACCCTTCGAGGCATCCAGTTTGTGAAGATTTTAGCCCGGGCCATTTCGCTCGTGATCTCTTCCCATTTGGGTATGGGGTAGTGTTCCCTCATTATGTTGTTGTTGAGGTCTTTGGATCAATGCAGATCCAGAGCTCGTCGGAGGGCTTCTTAACACACACCATGGAGCTGACCCATGGCGTGGGCTCTGTGACCCGGGATAGCACCCCTTGGTCCTGGAGATCCTGCAGCTGCTGCTTGAGGCGGTCTTTGAGTGGCGCTGGGACCCTGCGGGGTGTGTGAATGACCGGGGTGGCGTCCGGTTTGAGCCGTATTCTGTAGGTGTAGGGCAGTGTTCCATGCCCTCGAATGCCTCCTGGTTGTGGGCGAGGAGCGATTGGAGCTGTGCCCTGAATTCTGCATCCGGGAAGTCAGATGTGCCTTCTGGAGACAGAGCGTGGACCCGTTGCACGAGGTGGAGAACCTTGCATGCCTGTGCGCCTAGCAGGGAGTCCTTTGATGATCCGACTATTTCAAATGAGAGTGAAGCCGTGTGTGTGTTGTGTGTCAGCTGGAGCTGGCAGGATCCCATAGCCGGGATAACGTTTCCATTGTAGTCGACCATCTTGCAACGGGATGGCCGAATTGGTGGTCTGACCTTCATAGGTTAGACCATATGAAGGCTGAAGGCTGACCATGCTATGAGGTTGGCGGAGGCGCCAGTGTCCAGACGGAATGTTATCGGTGACCGGTTGACCGTTAGGGTGGCACACCATTCATCACCCGGATTGACAGTGTTCACTTGCAACGGCTGGTGGGTCCTAGCTGGAGACATCCGACTCCCATCAATGACCGCAACACGGAAGGGGTCCCGGTCGTCTGTGTCACTGGTCTGGATATCGTCTGGGCACGACTCGTAGTAAGAAGGCTCAATGGCCCGCACGTCCCTGCGAGGTTGTCATAATTGGGGAACATTGGCAAGTTGAGCTGCTCGACAGCAGGCAGCGTAGTGGCCCATCTTGCCACAGCGGAGGCATTGTCGGTTTCTTGCCGGACATTGCCGCTTTAAATGTGTGGCTCCACAGTTGCCGCATGTTGTGACGTCATGGCGTTCGTTGCACTACCGCGCATGCGCAGTTGGGTCTTGCGTCGAGTGCGCCTGTGCATCATGTCCCTCTGTGTCGACGTCTTTTTCGGCGCGCACAAACGCGGGAGGCCTCGGAAAGCGTGCGAAATGGCCGCCCTCGTCCGGGCCGCGGGCCGGGAGAAACTAGACGCCTGCCTCGCCGATCCGGCTGCGTAGGACCCCTGCCGCGCCGATTCGGCCGCTTGAAATTGGGAGTAGCGGTTTGTCGCATTTTCATGCAGGACACAGGCTTCAATTGCGGAGGCTAGGGTGATGCCTTTAATTTTTAGGAGCTGCTGGCGTAGGGTGCCCGAGGTGACCCCAAAAACAATCTGGTCCCGAATCATTGAATCGGAGGTGGTGTCGTAACCGCAGGACTGCGCGAGGATACGGAGGTGTGTGAGGAAGGATTGAAAGGGCTCATCCTTACCCTGCAGGCGCTGCTGGAAGAGACACCTCTCAAAACTCTCGTTGACCTCGACGTTGAAGTGTTGGTCGTGTTTGAGAAGGACCGCCTTGTACTTGGTCTTGTCCTCACCTTCCGCGAACACCAGGGAGTTGTAGACATGGATGGCGTGTTGACCTGCTATGGAGAGGAAGATGGCGATCTTTCTGGTGTCCGAAGCGCTCTCCTTTTCGTTGGCTTCCAGGAAGAGTTGGAAGTGCTGTTTGAACAGCTTCCAATTGACGCCTAGATTTCCAGCGACTTGTAGCGGCTGCGGCGTGCTGATGGTGTCCATGGTGCAGGATGGCAGATTCCTGAGGATTCGAAGGTAGGTCCCACAGTTACCGGGTTCCAATCCTGGTACTATGATGTATTGGGTGCTCTGCTACACAGACGAACCAACACGGTTGCGAATGGTACAACTCAGTTTTATTACTAACATATATTTACAGTGGTAAACTGGTTACTGAGGTTCGATCATAACCCTTGAATCTGTGGACCTATTCCTATTACTATCTTGGAGTGGTACTCAGCACATGGTGGATGTCTGAGTGGCTTGCTGTGAGCTCCGTGCCCTGAGCTGTCTCCTGCTGCAATGAGCGGGAAGTGTCGTGTTCCGTTGATCTGTCCATCAGTATGTATGTCTGTTTGCATCATGATGTTTACCTGAATATCATGAAACTAGTTACACTAAACTTAAAGTGGTTTTATTTCTTCCAGCTCTTTCAGAGGACTATTGGGCGAAAAACTGGTAGAACCATCTGAAGTTCGCGATTTAAATCACTTTGTGGATGCTTTCCAGCGCAGCACAGTTGTTCAGGGGAAGTTGATGCTTCTGGACAATTGCCGCGTAAACCTTCAACTGGGAACTCCCCAGAGGGATCCCTTAGTGCATCTTTAGGGTACCCCCCCAAAAAATATCTGACACTTGATATTTTTTCCCCCCTTGATGAGGGGGGATGGGAGCGCTGCCATGGCGAGGGCTCGGAGGGTCGTTCCCTTGCAGGAGGACTCCTCCAGCCTCACCTATTCCGTGTTTGGCTCTCGTATCCATCTCCTCGCCCTCTTGGCTGTGGCCGCCCAGTGGGAGTATTGTATGTTTGGCAAGGCTGGACCGCCCATGTTTTTCCTCCTTTGCAGGAGGATCCTCTGGTTCTTACCCACCATACAAACGCCGTAACCATTTTGTCCACTTTGTGGAAATAGGCCTTGGGGATGAAGATCGGTATGGATCTCAACAGGAAGAACCTCGGCAGTACATTCATTTTGATCATCTGCACTCTCCCCGCCAGGGAAAGCGGGAGTGCATCCCATCTCTAGATTCTTTTTTACTTCCTCCGCCAGACTGGTCAGGTTCCACATGTGGATCTGTGTCCAGTCATGGGCTATCTGGATCGGCATGTAGCGGAATTTGTTTTGGGTTAGTTTGAATGGTAGCCCTCCAGGTCTGTTCCTCCCATGTTCAAGTTCACCGGGAATGCCTCGCTCTTGCCCAGGTTGTGTTTGTAGCCTGAGAAGCCTCCGAACTCTCTCAAAAGCTGCATGATTGCTTTCAGGCCATTCTGTGAGTCTGAGACGTAGAGGAACAGGTCATCTCTGTGCTTTCTGCGTCTCTTTGTATACCCTTTTTCAAGTCTCGTAGAGCGATTGCCGGTGATTCAATTGCCAGGGCGAACAAGAACAGGGACAGTGGGCATCCCTGCCTTGTGTCTCTGTGTAGCTGGAAGTATTCAGAGCTGGTGGTGTTGGTCCGAATGCTCGCCTCGGGGGAGTTGTTTCACCCATGAGATGAATCCTGTCCCTAGCCCAAACCGCTCCAGCACCTCAATGAGGTACTTCCATTCAACTCAGTCGAAGACCTTTTCCGCATCCGGGGAGACGATCACCTCTGGTGTTCTCTCCCCAGAAGGGGTTATTATTACATTCAGCAGCCGACTGATGATCGGAGTTAGCTGCCTCCCCTTGACAAAGCCAGTCTGATCCTCTGCGACCACCTCTGGTACTCTGTTCTCCAGTCTCTTGCCCAGGACTTTTGTGAGTATCTTTGCGTCTACATTCAACAGTGAAATGGGTCTATATGACCAACATTCCATCGGGCCCATGTTTCTTTTGGGTATCAGGGTATCAGCAATATCGTGGCCTGTGTTAACATATGAGGCAGGGTGCCCCTCACGTAGATGCGGAGCCAGGGCTGGTGCGAGTTTCTTATAGAAGTCCACCGGGAACCCATGGTGCTTCCAGCTCGCCCCACCTTTCCTTCCCCACGATTGGCATGTCCAGTCCATCGAAGAAGTTTCATCTCCGCATCCCCGTCGGAGGGTTCTCTAGATGGTCTCAAACATTCGGTTGATCTCTTTTTGCTCGATTATCAGTCTTTATCCTCAACCTGCGCTATCTCCCTCGCGGCTGCCTGCTTTCTTAGCTGATAAGCCAGTAGGTGGCCAGCCTTTTCTCGTGCTTGTAGAAGATCCCTTGTGTCTGGCGGAGTTGGTGCACTGCTATCCTGGCGGATAGCAGGTTAAAGTCCTATTTGTAGCTTTTTCCTCTCCGCCAGAAGCTCTACGGTCGGGGCCTCGGAGTACCTTCTGTCAACCTCCAGGATGGAGTCGATCAGTTGTCGCCTGGCCACCCTCTCTTCCCTATCTGTTTGTGCCTTGTAAGCTATAACCTCTCCTCTAATCACCCCTTTCAGTGCATCCCAGAACGTGGAAGGTGAGACTTCCCCATTCTGGTTATTTGTAACGTACTCAGCTATGGCTTGTGATATTTTGTGTCTGAAGAACTTTTCGGTCAGTAGGTCCATGTCCAAACTCCACGTGGGGTGCTGGGCACGGCCCGTCTCCAACCTCACATCCATGTAATGTGGAGCGTGATCGGAGATAACTATCGCGCAATATTCCGCTCTTACTATTCCTGGAAGCACCACTTTCTCCACTGCAAAGAAGTCCATTCTCGAGTATGCCTTGTGGACCAGCGAAAAGAACGAGAGATGTGAAGTACTTACTTAACTACCAGTGCCAGTTCCCTATTCTCCTTCAGCCACGTGGCCAGAGGCCTCCACAGCCAGTGGCAGTTATGGGTGGTCGGCGGGACAGGCAGGCAGGGGCTGGGTTTCCCATGTAATGGGTACATACGATCATGGGGTGCCACGGCAGACCCGCGGGCTGTGAGACACCAAGCCCCCCCACTCTCTGGAGCACTGGGGCAGCAACCCCACTGCCCCCAGCCTCATTGCCCGGGAGTGAAGATGGCTACTCACCTCTTCGGATCCCCACAGCAGCCATTGCGGCAGCTTCACACTTTTAAATAAGGTGTTCTGATTGGTGCCCGCGTGACCACTTGCTGAGGAGGCGGCTCGATTACAGGAGGCTGTTAGGTAGGGGGTCATTCCCGTTCATTGTATGGAGATTAGCCTTAAGTGATGATTATTGGCTTCTCCACGGCGGGATCCTGATTTGTTGTTGTGAGAGGAAAAGGTTAATGGTTGCAAAGGTGATGTGCATTCATTCTGATTCACAACTCAAACCAGAGTAGATCTCATGCTGTATTCTCAAGTGATGCATTAATGATTTATAGTGTGCCCAAAATAGTTTGTAGCTCGAATTCCACTGCAAAAGTTCAGCAAAGATCATTTGGAAATGATGATGGGAACATTTGAGCACATCTTAACTGAAATATATTGACATTATCTGAAACTATTTTGCAGTTTTTGAAGTTGAGGAAAAGTGCACACAATTATGCTGGCTTCTGTCCTTTGTTCTGATTTTTTTTCCGACTCCAGTGGAAAAAAGAACAGAATTCCGCGTCTGTAGGGAACAAAAACAGATGTGCTCTAGATCAAAATTGCATCCTTCAAATGGCCGTTGTAAGTTGATTTTGATGGTATTTTGCAGTACTTGTGGCACTGCTGTATATTTCTTCATTTTTTATTTATAATTTGTTTAGCAAAACTAAGCTTGACTTTTTTTGTTCAATTTTCTTCCCTTTGTCTTTGTCTGAAGGCAGTGCTGCAACAACACTTAGCCCAAGGTCAATCTTGGCATGTTGACTCAAAATGGCCTGCCAACACTCAATGCATTGGCATCATAGCTGAACCCAGTTCTTTTCTCATCCAACATCCGCACACAAACCTTTGACAACAGATATTCATGGGCATTAAAATAAAAGGTGCAGGAATAGTGCATAATTCATCTCCTTTCTCACCCCAACAGGTATATTGAATCCAATTATTGCACTCCCTTTCTATTTTGCATTGTGATTGAGCTTTACTACCTTCCTGGTATGTAGAACACGCATGAGTGCACTGCATTCATTGAGAGCCTTTGGAAGAATCCTTGAATGATTTGTTAGAGGAAACTCACAGAGTTGCAGTTGGTGCAGAGCAGAACCATCACAAAAAACCTTTGTTTGTTATCCAAAGTTTATTCCAAAAAGAAAATTAGCTGAACTTTGCAGATGTGGCAAAATAGTGGTGCTCATTGCTGACTTTGAAGAAAGTGGAACAAAGATCTGATAACTGATTTCAATCTGCAGGAACATGAACAACATATACTCCAGAGCTTCTGGATTTCTATCAGTTTTGAAGGAACTGCAAAATCTGGATCAATAAGCCTATTTCTCAGCCACACAGTTCATAGAAATCCTTAGCTTGGCCTAACAGGCCACTCAGTTGTACCAAACTGCTAAATCTCAGTAAAGGTGGCTATGTAACTGCCGATTGTTACAAAAATCCATATGAATGACTACCATCGTATAACAAAGGAAATCTGCCATCCTTCCATAGTTTGGCCAAAATCCTGACCGTTGCTTGACTCTTAACTCTGAAATGGCCGCAGAAGCAATCAGTTGTGCCAAGTTGTTGCAGAAAAGTCAAAAAAGAATAAAACCGGACAGACTATCCAGCACCAGAAACAACAGCAGCATGCTGGCCATTTAACCTTGCAAAATCCTTCTTACTAGCATCTGGGTGCATTGCCAAAATTCGGAGAGCTGTCTCATGGACTAGTTAAGCAATAACCAAATGTAGTCATACTCACAGAATCATACCTTACAGCCAATGCCCTAGACATTGCAATCACCATCTCTGGTTGTGTCCTATCTCACTGGCAGGACAGATACAGCAGAGGTGACAGCACAGTGCTCTACAGACAGTGCTCTAAACAGGTCCTCTTTCCTAGACTTAAAACAAAACAATGTTTATTCTATGAACTCAAGTTAACCTTTCTAAAACAGTGAACATCTTAGCAACCAGTAAATCAAATACACCCCCCAAAGAATACAACACTAAGTAATCTGTATGCTGTCCTTTTCAGCCAGAAGACTTAACAAACCTTTAAAAAGAAGCACATCAGCGTATACATTCAATACTGAAAACATTTATAATTCTGAATTCACCAAATGATTAAGAGATAGTCCTTCATGGCAGAGAGCTCAACAATACAGCTGCTTTGGCTGACTTCAGCTGCAACACACTGAAAAACGAAACTAAAAAGACAGAGACACACCCAAGCTTTTCTCAAATTGAAACTAAAAAGCAGAACCAGAGCTCAGCTCCACCCACACTCTGACATCACTGCAGTAACATGAGCAGCTAACCATTTCTTAAAGTGACATTCTCATGACACTTGGAAAGCTCATCACAATCCAGGATAAAGTAGCCTGTTTGATCAACACCCCAACCAACACCTTAAATGTTCACTCCTTCCACAACCTATGAATGGTGGCACAGAGGTTTGCACAGCTGCCTCACTTGGTCACTGTGTGGAGTTTGCACACTCTCCCCGTGACTTCGTGGGTTTCCTCTGGTTTCCTCCCACGGTCCAAAGATGTGGAGGTTAGGTTACAGCGATAGGGCGGGGAGTAGGCCTAGGCAGCGGGCTCTTTCGGAGGTTCGGTGCAGACCCGTTGGGCCGAATGGTCTCCTTCTGCACTGTGGGGATTCTGTGGATTCTACAAGAACATCAGAGATAGGATCAGGAAAAGCCCATACGGCCAATTGTGCCTGCACCATTATTTAGTAATATTGTTAACTTTGAGCTTCAGCTCCATTTTTAACGTCCCTGAGATTTCATCCCTTATTCCATTCAAGGCAACTTGGTCTTTAAAACACTTGGGATATTTCCGTTTGAAACCATTAAATCTTGTGATCTTGCATGGACAACTTGGTAGCAGCATAATAGATTGTGTTGTTTAGTACAATGATTCTGTTGCTACAAGAGAATTTTGCCCCTATTTACCATGAGCCAAGCCACCCCATGAGTGATCACCTGTTTAAGGTTATCTACTGTACATTTTTGCAAAAGAAAGAAGCCTTCCAGTTTGTCTCGATTTATTTTTTATTTGGTTTCACATTTTCTTATTTGCATAAAATATGTCAATTAATTATCTGGCTTAGGTGGCAAGTAGCTACCCTGACACCAAGGTGCCATCGTTGTTATTAAATACATCAACCCTGTTGTTGGACTGTTATTGCCATCTGCAATATTTAAAACACCTTTCATGCCATGGTATGAGGATATTGTTCAATTTTGCTGTGCCGCGAAGATTAGCTAAGGTATAGGTAATGCAAAGTGGAGGCATTCCCATGTGAAGAAAGAACAAAGAAAATGTCTTCCATCTGATGTCACTGAACAAAAACAGGTTTAAGAAAAATACCAGTAAGACTCTTCGTCAATATGTACCTTTTTTTCAGAACAATCTTCTAAAATTGTTGAATTTATTTTTCATTTGTATATGCTTTTACTAGTGTTCATATCACACAACTGCCAACCTATCCTTATATCTGCAAATATTAATCACCCCGAGGCAAACAGAATGTAATTTCAAACAACCTCAGTGCAATGAAAGATACCAATATATGATCTTGGATGGACTATAGAGGAATTTTAGAAGCTTGACCTTTGTGCTGGAAATCCAAGAGGAAAGATAATAGCCCATGCATATATTATTGCTGGGAACTGCACAAGCAAATGAGTAACGAGAGCTCTCCAGATTTCACAGATGTAAATCCTGTAGCTCATAGAGCACATCCTCTATGGTGTTCACATTGAAAACAAAGTTGGTTGACCCACCAAAACAACCACTCCATGATTTTCTTCCTCCAGATTGGGGTACAGTATCAGATCTGTTACTAGTTGTGGTCTTTTTCTGTAGGTTGCATCATGGACCAAGTACTGGGTGGCACTCTGTGGAGCAAAACTCTATTACTACTCAGCCAAGTCTTTAAAACCAACAGAAAGAAAGCATGTAAGTACAAGTTTTCCCAAAACCCGGTTGTTCTCAGACTAGCTAGAATCCAATGAAAGCAATCTGCTATATTAAACATAATCTGTCTTAGGCCATGACAGTAGACACTCCCATTGGAAAGTTTTATGTTATGGCTCTTAAGGGAAAACATCTACATTTACTATTACATTTTTTTTTCTGAAAATCCTTTTATTGGCTTTTCTCATATTTATAAACAGTTGTTATTTATATACATTACATTTTTCTTGCCCGCGCTAATTTGCTTTATTTTACAGAGAGGCTTGTTTTATCCTTCATCTGACTAACTGTATGTACATTTTGCTGCCCTCTGGATCGGTCTATGATACCTCCCCCTTCCTCCTCCCCTTGTGGTTTCCCCATTTTTCTTCTCTCTCTCTCTCTCTCCCCCCCCCACCAAGCCCAAAACATGTGGGTGTGGTTGGCCGGGCCCCTCTGGCACCATTCACATTTGTCCTCCACCTTCGGGAAGAACCTGCTCATTCGGGTTCTGGTCAGGTGCGCTCTGTGCACCACTTTGAGCTGCATTAGGCTTAGCCTTGCGCAGGAGGAGGTGGAGCTCACCCTGCTCAGTGCTTCGCTCCAGAGTCCCCATCCCACCTCTGTCCCCAGTTCGTCCTCCCATTTGTGTCTGGTCCTGTCCAGTGGTGTTCGGGCTCTGTCCAGTAGCTGTCCGTATATTTTCCCACATAGCCCCCCCTTCTCGCTGCTTGTGCCTATCAGGTCCTCTAGTAATGTGCTTTCTGGGGCCCCAGGGTACCCTACTGTCTCTTTGCAGAGGAAGTGCTTTATTTGGAGGTGTCTCAATTCCTATCCTCTTGCTAGTTTCCACTTCCTCGTCAGTTCATCCAGTGTCGCCAGTCTGCGCCCTACGTAGAAGTCCCCGACCGTCAGTGTGCCCCCGTCCCACCTCCATCTTTTGAAGGTGGTACCGAGCATGGCTGGGGAGAATCTGTGATTTCCGCAGGTGGGGGCCATAAGGGACATTTTGTTTATCCCGAAGTGCTGTCTCAACTGGGTCTACGTTCTCAGCATGGCCGCTACCACTAGCTCGTTGTGTACCTTGTTGAGGAGGATGGGAGTGCTGCTGTGGCCAGGGCCCGGTGGGTTGTTCCTTTACAGGATGCCTCCTCCATTTGTACCCAATCTGTGTTGGGTTCTTGTACCCATCTCCTCACTTTTTCTGCTGTTGCTGCCCAGTGGTAGTATTGTAGGTTCGGTAGAGCCAAGTCCCCTCTGACTTTCCCTCTTTGCAGTGTCGGTTTGGAAATTCTCGGGTTCTTTCCCCCCCACACAAACGCCATGATTAGCCATTTGGAAAAAGGCCTTGGGGATGAAGATCGGGATGGATCTAAACAGGAAGAGGAACCTTGGCAGTACGTTCATCTTGATCTTCTGCACTCTTCCCGCCAGGGAGAGTGAGAGTGAGCCCCACCGTTGAAGGTCTTTTCTTACTTCCTCCACCAGGCTGGTCAGGTTCCACTTGTGGATCTGTGTCTAGTTTCTGGCTATTTGGATCCCCAGGTAACGGAACCTGTACTGGGCCGTTTTGAATGGGAGCCCTTTAGCTCTGTCCCTCCCCCTTTTGGGTTCACTGGGAATGTCTCGCTTTTGCCCAGGTTAAGTTTGTAGCCCAAGAAGATTCCAAACTCTTTCAGTATTTGCAGTATTGCCTTCAGTCCCTCCTGTGGCTTCGAGACATAGAGGAGCAGGTCATCTGCATAGAGTGAGACTCTGTGCTCTCTGCCTCCTCTCCGGATTCCCTTCCAGCTTTTTGCGCCCCACAGGGCTATCGCCAGGGGTTCGATCGCTAGCGTGAACAAGAGTGGGGACAGGGGGCAGCCCTGTCTTCCTCTCTGTAGCTGGAAGTGTTCATAGCTGGTGGTGTCAGTTTGGACACTCGCTTTGGGAGCGTTGTGCAGGAGCCTCACCCAGGCGGTGAATCCCGCTCCTAGCCCAAACCGCTCCAGTACCTCGAGGAGGTAGCTCCATTCAACTCTGTCAAAGGCCTTTTCTGCGTCCAGGGAGACGATCACCTCTGGTGTTCTCTCTCCGGGGGGGGGGGGGGGGTCATTATCACATTCAGCCGCCGCCTGATGTTCGTTGTGAGCTGCCTACCCTTGACAAAGCCCGTTTGGTCCTCTGCGACCACCTCTGGTACGCAGCCCTCCAGCCTTTTGGCCAGGACATTTGCGAGTATGTTCGCATCCACGTTCAACAGTGAAATGGGTGTGTATGATCCACATTCTGTCAGGTCTTTATCTTTTTGGGGTATGAGTGAGATTGTGGCCTGCGCTAGCGTTGTGGGCAGGGTGCCCCCGGCCAGTGAGTCCGGGAACATGCCCCTTAGGTGTGGGGCCAGGACTGGTGCAAATTTTCTGTAGAAGTCCGTCGGGTCCCGGTGCCTTCCCTGCCTGCATGGAGCTGATGCTCTCCATGATTTCTCCCAGGTCTATTGGTGCTTCCAGCTCCCCCCGTCTGTCTTCCCCCACCACTGGCAGTTCCAGTCTGTCTAGGAACTGTTTTATTCCCGCATCCCCGTCGGGGGGCTCGGAGGTGTACAGTCTCCGGTAGAAGGTCTCAAATGCCCGATTGACCTTCTTTGGCTCTTTTACCAGTCTGCCTTTGCTATCCTTAACCAGCGCTATTTCCCTCGTGGCTGCCTGCTTTCTCAGCTGGTAGCCAATAGGCGGCCAGCCTTGTCTCCGTGTTCGTAGAAGGTCCCCCATGTCTGGTGGAGTTGGGACACTGCTTTCCCAGTGGATAGCAGGTTAAAGTCCATTTGCAGCTTCTTCCTCTCCACCAGCAGCTCTACGGTCGGGGCCTCGGAGTACTTTCTATCGACTTCCAGAATGGAGTCCACTAGCTGTTGCCTGGCCACCCTCTTATCCCTATCTCTACTTGCCTTGTAGGCTATGATCTCTCCTCTGATCACGGTCTTCAGTGCCTCCCAGAACGTGGAGGGTGAGACCTCCCCGTTTTGGTTGTTACTAATGTAATCGCCTATGGCCTGCGATATGTTTTGGTAGAAAGCCTTGCCGGCCAGGAGGTCCGTGTCCAGCCTCCACGTGGGGTGCTAGGCCGGCCTGTCTCCAACCTCACATCCATATAATATGGAGCTTAGTCGGAGATAACGATCGTGGAGGAGTCCATTCCCGTGATCCCTGAAAGCACCGATTTCCCCAATGCAAAGAAGTCGATACGGGTGTATACCTTGTGCACCTGCGAAAACGAGAACTCCTTTTCTCCCGGGTGCGGAAACCTCCATGGGTCCACCGCCCCCATCTGTTCCATGAAGGCCCCTAGCTCCCTAGCCATGCCAGGCGTTTTCCCCGTTCTGGGGTTTGAGCGGTCGGTCAGTGGGTCCAGCACACAGTTAAAGTCGCCCCCCCATAATCAGTCGGTGTGTGTCAAGGTCGGGGATTACTGCCATGGTCTTCTTTATGAATTCTGAGTCGTCCCAGTTGGGAGCGTACACATTTACCAAGAAGACAGGTGCCCCTTCCAGGACACCGCTGACCATGACGTACCTCCCCCCTGGGTCCGTAACTGTCTTGGTTCCCGTAAACCTTGTCCTTTTGCTAATTAATATTGCGAGCCCTCGTCCCGTAGCATGAGTGGTACGTCTGTCCCACCCAGCCCTTCCTTACCAGCAGTCGGTCCTTCTCCCTCAGGTGTGTCTCTTGTAGGTAGATTATGTCTGCTTTTAGGCTTCTTAGGTGGGCGAACACTCTGGATCTTTTTACTGGCCATTGAGTCCCCTTACATTCCAGGTAACAATCCTGGTGGGGGGTTTCTCATCCCCGGTCCTGTGGGATCACCCATACTTACCTGGTTACCATACGCGCCCCTGCACTCCGAGGTTTCCCTTTGCTAGGGGGCCATCCAAAATGGCCAGGGTCACCGCTCTCACCATGAGGTCGGGCCCCAGCGCTCAGGGGTTTCCCTTTGCCCAAGGGGCACCCAATGTGGCCACCAGCTTGTGTACGCCACACGGGTGCACCCCTGCGCTCCGGGGTCTCCCACCGCCCTGATACCCTCTCGAGTGGCTGTTTGCGGCGCCCCCCCCCTTCCCCCCCCCCCCCCCCCATTGCATTGACGGAGGAGACAAGCTCTGAGACCAGACAGCACAGTCCCACACAAGGCATAACACACATGTGCAAGTTCATGAGTCCATTGTCCTTGTTTGCGGTCTGTCCTCCGCTCTTTGTTCAGGTTTTCCCTACATTTTCCGTCCCCATGTCTTTCATTGCGGTTGCGTCTGCTCCTCCCTCAGCTTGTTTGCTCTAACAAACTCATCAGCGCCGCTGGGGTGTTAAAATACAACTCTTCCCCTCGAATGTTACCCAGAGTTTGGCCGGGAATAACATCCCAAATTTTACCATGCTTTTGTGCAGTGCTGATTTCGCCTTGTTGAATTCAGCCCTCTTTTTGGACAGGTCCGCCCCAATGTCCTGACACACCCTTATGGTCTTCCCTTCCCACATGCTCTATTTCGTTTGCAAGGCCCATTTTAGGATTCTCTCCTGGTCTTGGAACCGGGCAGCTTCGCAATAATTGCTCTGGGCTGGTCCCCGGCTTTTGGCTTGGGTCGGAGCGACCTGTGTGCCCTGTGTATTTCCGGTGGGTTTGGGAATACCTCCTTTCCCACTAGCTTGCCCATCATTTGGGTGATGTAGCCTGTTGGGTCTCTGCCCTCTATCCCCTCTGGCAGACCCACTATTTTAATGTTCTGCCTTCTGGACCTATTTTCCTTGTCCTCCACTTTCCCTCTTAGGCTCCCATGGGCCGTTACTAACCTTTTGACCTCGGCTTCTAGGGTTATCACCCTGTCACTCTGGTCCAAGGCAGCCCTCTCCAACTCCAGAATCTTTTTTTTTCTGCGTCTTCACTTCCCTTTCCAGGCCTTCGATGGTCTGCTGCATTTTGTGCGTCGTCTCTTTCATCATTGCTTGGAGCTCCGACCAGAGCGCCTCCTTTATGCTGGTCGCTGCGTCCTGCTCACGCTCCGCTGCTTGGTCCGCCATCGTGTTCCCTTTCAGGCATGCCTGTACCTCCATCTCGTCTTGTGGGGGCCGCCTGCCTGCGCGTCTGCCGCTCATGCGCCTCACCCTCGCTGCTGCTGCTGCTTGCGACTCCCTGTCCCTTCACCTTGGTGTATTTCTTTCCTCCAGCAATCTGTCTGTCTCTCTTTCTTTCTCCGCTGCTGTTCCTTGCCCTGAGGTTGCTCTCACTTCCCCCGCTCCTCTGCTCTCGCTGGGTCTGTCTCGGGCTTCCCTTTTTTTTTGTTTACGGGGGAGGGGGGGGGGGGGGGGTGCTGTGTTTGGTTCCCTTCCTTTCTCTCATTCCTTGTTTCTTTCTTTCTTTATTTATTTACTTTTATTTTTCCCCCTTCTCTTTTTTTTCCCCTTCCTTCTCACTTCTCAGGAGGGTTTCTACTATTACATATGCACAGAGTAACAGATTTTATATTTCTCATCAAAAGACAGAATACTGTCTTTTCTGGAAATCCGAAATAAAAACAGATTAAAATTCTCAGCAGGTCAGGAAGTATCTGTGGAGAGACAGAGATAATGTTTCCGGTCTGTTACCTTTCATTAGAACTGGGAATGTTGGAAATGAAATTGATTTTGAGCAAGGACAAATGGAATGAGGATAAAAGGAAGGTCTGTGATGGGGTGAAAGGCAGGAGAGATGGCATGATAGGGAATGATGGCTCATATGACTATCCATCAAAAGGGGCAGGATTCTCCCGCATTTGGCGCGTTGGCCCAATGCTGGCGCCAGGAACGGCGCGAACCACTCCTGCGTCGGGCCAACAGGAAGTTGCGGAATCCTCAGCACTTCCGGGGGCTAAGCCGGCGCTGGAGGGGTTGGCACCGCGCCAACCGGTGCCGAAGGGCCGGCGCACGTTGAGGCATGCGCAGAACCGCTGGCGTGGTTCTACGCAGACCGGCCAACGTGTTTCCTGCGAATGCGCAGGAGGGTTCTTCTCCTCGCCGGCCATGGCGGAGCCCTACAGAGGCCGGCGCGGAAGGAAGGAGTGCCGCCACGGCACAGGCCTGCCCACAGATCAGTGGGCCCCGAGCGCGGGCCAGGCCACTGTGTCCCCCCGGGGCCGGATCCTCCGCGCACCCCTGAGGACTCCACCAGACAACCTACGAGCCAGGTCCGGCCGTGTGGGACCATGTCCATTTCACGCCAGCGGAACTGGCCAGGAACTGACGGCTGCTCGGCCCATCGGGGCCCGGAGAATTGCCGGGGGGGGGCGCTGCAAACGATCCCCGACCGGCGTAACGTAAACCCCACCCCTGCCCGAAAACCGGCGCCGGAGAATACAGCAGCCGGCGGCAGGGCGGGATTAACGTCGCCCCCTGGGGATTCTCCGACCCGGCAGGGGGTCGGAGAATCCCGCCCCAGATGTCTATGATAAGAAATTGGAGTATGAGTAAGCCATTCAGCCCCTCAAACCTAATCCCACCATTCAATAAAATCATGGCTAATCTGACTGTGGCTGTAACTCCACTTTTCTGCCAGGCCCTCATAACCCTTGACTCCCTTGAATATGTTCAATTACCCAGCCTACAATGCTCTGCAGAAGGGAATTCCAATGACTAATAATGTTTTGAGGAGAAATGTCTCCTCATCTCCGTCTTAAATGAGACGCCCTTTATTTTTCAATTGTTCCACTGAGTTCTAGATTCCCCTACAAGTAGAATCATCTTCTCAGCATCTACTCTGTGAAGCCCCTCAGAATCTAATATGTTCCAGTAATATGTTTCCAATAAGCATACGCCCAATCTGCTTCATCTTTCTCATAAAACAATCCTTTCATCCCAGGAATCAGCTGAGTCTACCTGCTCTGAACTGCTTCCAATGCAAATATATTTCTCCTTCAGAAAGGAGACCAAAACTGTGCACAATACTCCAGATGTGATCTCACTAATGCTCTGCACAGTTTCAGCAAGAAATCCCTACTTTTATACCCTATTCCTTTTGCAATAAAGGCCAACAGGCCATTTGCCTTTCCAATTGCTGTTACCTGCATGGTATCGTTTTGTGAATTATATACAAGGAAACCCAGATCCCTTTGCGCTGTAGCACTCTGCAGTCTCGCTCCGTTTAAATACTATTCTGCTTTTCAGTTTTTCCTGCCAAAGTCAACAACCTCACATTTCCCAGTTTACATGCCATCTGCAAAATGTTTGCCCTATCATGTAACCTATCTATATCGCTTTGCAGACTCTTTGCATCCTCCTCACAACTTGTTTTCCTACCTATCTTTGTATTGTCAGAAATCTGGCTACAAAACAGTCAGCCTGTTCATCCAAGTCATGAATATAGATCAGAAATAATTGAGGCCCCAGGACTGATCGCACTCGAGTAGTTACAGTTTACCAATGTGAAAGTGTCCCATTTAGCTTGACTGTCTGCTTCCTGTTAGTTCGCCAATCATCTTTCCATACTAATATATCACCCCCAACACCATGAGCTCTTAACCTGTGTGGTAACCTTTTTGGTGGCATCTTGTCAATGCCTTTTGGAAATCCTAAATGTATCACATCTACTGGTTCACCTCTGTCAACCTGTTACTGCCTGTGTTTTTGTGCAGAAAACACCACTATTTGCCAGATGCCTGAAAGAATGGAGAGGGTCCCACTAGGGATTTTGCTGTCTGGGAAAATTGGCATTTAGATTCAGAATAATACAGCACAGAAAAAGACTATGCAATCCACCAAGACTGCTCCAAATCTTTTGAAGACACTTGGGGAAGAGCAGTGCAATGGGACTATTTCCTTTCAATTTATATTTCTTCAACTATTTACCCTAAACTCATCAGCTGACCAGAGTGGGCAATGCAGCAGCTATCTCTAAAACCATAGTCCACTCTTCCCATACAAAGAGAGTTATTTTTTAGATGATTTGGTTTAAATTTGAAGCTTGAGATAATTGGCAAAAGATCTGTGAGCAACTAAAAGGAAAAAGGTTGACTTTGGTGCTTTGACGTTGAATCTATAGGAAGCATAGATTCCTCTCTCCCTTCTGCTTTCTCTGATTCTTTGATTTCCTCCAAATGATTATGGCACATACAGTCTCCACCTTCACTGGTTTCAGATCATTTGATTTCTCACACGCCATGTTTTACACACGCAGCCAGCAGGCTGTGAAAATTGTGTAATGTAATAAGACCCTGATTTTCATTCATTAAGAGGCTTGATTCAGGTAGGTGTCTGGAAACTGAGCAAATGGCCCCAGAAATATGGCAGTGGGTAAGATCTGATCCAAGCAGTAAATGCAGCAGCTTTTTCAGATTGTTACAACCCCATTTTCACCAGCTGGGCAGAGTTACAATTAGCTCTTAAGTATCTCCAATTCTTGCTTAATTTACGTTTGAGGCCCAGCTATTTCCGTGAACATCTGCGACATTTGAAGTTTCCAGTCTTTGCTAGAATTTGACAGGTCTGCTAAGACTGTAGGTCTTTCATTTGAAATGAGGGGAACACCTGTTTCTGTTCTGTGCTGTATTTTCTATGTTCTATGTTCTATGTTCTCTTGACTCTATCTGGCAGACTTGTCTGAACAATACTGAAATGAGGTTTTAAAAGTCTCACCTGTAAGGATATGTTCTTTAAGTGATTTCATGCTCTACATGACCTGATTTCACCCCTCTCCCATCTAACCTCTTTTGCTTTCTCATGAAATTTGTTGTGCGTGACTCTCTTGTTATGATTACTCTAATTTTGCAGGCCTAGAAAATAACTGATTTATACTCCCAGAGGAATTAATTATTCAATATGAGATGGGGGTTATCTTAATAATGTTATTAATATTAAATATATTTTTTAAAGATTGCCTCTTTAGGGTTCCTCCTTCATTAATGGCTTCAGCTGATATGCATGGCGTGCAAAGAATAGTTGGGCATGATGGACACTTTCATCTAAGTGATATCTGCTTTACCATGTGAATTACTGATGAGACCATCTGTATGTATTTATATGTGCTCTCAGAGGATCCATCTACAGGTATTGACATATTGGCCGCAATTTTCCATGCAACGGCCACGTGTTTCATGGAGGAGGCCCACCATTGGCCAGCGGCGGGATTTTCTGATCCCGCTATTGTCAATGGAGTTTCCCATTGAATGCCCTCCTCGCCACCGGGAAACCCATAGTGGGGGTGCGCCATCAGCGAGCGGGACCTGAAGATCCCGCCAGCGTGAGTGGCTGGGAAATTCGGCCACTGTTTCACCACATTAATATAAAAATTGGTGCATTGATGCAGATCCCTACACTTGAAAAATCACCACATTCCTAGGGATCCTTGTCCAAACTTAGAAAAAAACAATGTCAGCCACAAAAATAAAATGCTGGAAAACATTTTTGTTGTTACTCAGCAACAGAAATAACATGCTAATAAGTAGATGAAAGATATGATAGATTGATGAAATTTGAGTCATCTTAGAGATTTCCTCGGAGCTAGGGACCATAGTTTGAAAATCTGCGATTGAAATGTATCACTTCATATTATATTGCTCAAGTTCCGAATTAGGAACAGTGCAAGTGGAATGCCATTTTCATTCAAATTAAATTGCAGCATTATTGAACCTTTTTTACAATCTTCCATCATGTACTTTTAAAAACCCCCTTAAATACTCATCTTTTGAACCAAACCCTCAGTCAATTCTCTCATAGTGACAGCACCCATTCCACTTTTATAAGTGAGTTTGTCTATTCTTTTACATTTAAAGCAATATATAAAAGCAAATTGTTAAGAGCTGTGCTCTATTGGTGCAGCAAGAAACCATTAATACAGCTCAATGAGCCAAAAGTTAGTCTTTTTTTATGTTCCTTTGAGTTTTAGTAATGTGCTGTTTCGTACAGCAATACAGCCCCTTTACTTGACCGAATCTGAAGAAGTCCAATAATCCAAAGTCTTACTGATGTCAAAGTTTTCTGTTTTGCAGTTCAAATCAAGTTTGAGTAAGAGCGTGTCTGTTGTGGGTTGGATGGTGATGATGGCTGATGATCCAGAGCATCCAGATGTTTTTCAGCTTACAGACTCGGAACGTGGTGAGTAATGAATGGAAAAGGCTCTAATTCCCTCTCACTTTGTATCAGTTTCAATCTCTTCATGTGGCTAAGTGAACCAAAGACTGGCAAATATATTGTATTTTTAAAGTTTCTAATGATACAAGTAATTTCTGATTCTTTTTTTAAAAATATATTTATTAAAGTATTTCAACACAGTTTTTCTCCCTTACAAACAATAGCCCCCCCCCCCCCCCCCCCCACCCCGTAACAAAAAAAAACGAGAAATCGCGCAGAGCAAGATGTATACATGGCAAAATGATATATTTACACAGCTTTGTACACTGGTCCTCATCCGTACGTGCCAGTTTCCCCAACCCTTCATGTTATCTCTTGCTCATCCACCCTCCCAGGCAGTCCCCCCCCCCCCCCAAGGTTGCTGCTGCTGCTGACCGACCTTCCTCTAACGCTCCGCGAGATAGTCTAGGAACGGTTGCCACCGCCTGTAAAACCCCTGCGCAGACCCTCTCAAGGCGAACTTAATCCTCTCCAACTTTATGAACCCAGCCATATCATTTATCCAGGCTGGGGGGCTTCGCCTCCTTCCACATTAGCAAGATCCTTCGCCGGGCTACTAGGGACGCAAAGGCCAGAATGCCGGACTCTTTCGCCTCCTGCACTCCCGGTTCGTCCACTACTCCAAATATTGCTAGCCCCCAGCTTGGCTTGACCCGGACTTTCACCACCTGAGATATTGCTCCCGCCACTCCTCTCCAGAACCCCTCCAGTGCCGGGCATGACCAAAACATATGGACGTGGTTCGCCGGGCTCCCTCAGCACCTTCCACATCTGTCCTCTACCCCAAAGAACCTACTCAACCTCGCCCCCATCAAGTGCGCTCTATGGATCACCTTAAATTGTATCAGGCTGAGTCTGGCACACGAGGAGGAGGAATTAACCCTACCTAGGGCATCAGCCCACAGACCTTCCTCGATCTCCTCCCCCAGCTCCTCCTCCCATTTACCCTTCAACTCTTCCACCAGCGCTTTCCCCTCTTCTTTCAACTCCTGGTGTATTTCCGACACCTTGCCCTCCCCGACCCATACACCCGAGATCACCCTATCTTGAACTTCTTGTGCCGGGAGCAACGGGAATTCCCTCACCTGTCGCCTCACAAAAGCCCTCACCTGCATATATCTAAAGGCATTTCCCGGGGGTAACTCGAACTTCTCCTCCAGTGCCCCTAGGCTCGCAAACGTCCCGTCGATGAACAGGTCCCTCATTCTTCCAATCCCCGCCCAATGCCAGCTCTGGAACCCCCCGTCCATCTTCCCCGGGACAAACCGGTGGTTACCCCTGATCGGGGACCACACCGATGCTCCAATTGCACCCCGGTGCCGTCTCCACTGGCCCCAGATCCTTAGCGTTGCGGCCACCACCGTGCTCGTGGTATACTTTGTCGGCGAGAGCGGCAGTGGTGCCGTCACCAACGCCCCCAGGCTCGTTCCTTTACAGGACGCCATCTCCATCCTCTTCCATGCCGCCCCCTCTCCCTCCATAACCCACTTATGGATCATCGCCACATTTGCTGCCCAGTAGTAGCTCCCCAGGTTTGGCAGCGCCAACCCTCCCGGTCCCTACTGCGTTCCAGGAACCCTCTCCTTAGTCTCGGGGTCTTATTCGCCCACACAAACCCCATAATACTCCTGCCTACTCTCTTAAAAAAGGCCTTGGTGATCACGATGGGAAGGCACTGAAACACAAACAGAAACCTCGGAAGGACCACCATTTTGACCAACTGCACTCTACCCGCCAGCGAGAGCGGTAACATGTCCCATCTTTTGAAATCCTCCTCCATTTGCTCCACCAACCTCGTCAGATTCAGTTTATGTAGGGTCCCCCAACTCCTGGCGATCTGGATCCCCAGATACCGAAAGCTCCCCTCCGCCCACCTCAGCGGTAGGTCCCCTATCCCTCTTTCTTGGTCCCCCGCCTGTAATACAAAGAGCTCACTCTTCCCTACATTGAGCTTATAGCCCGAAAACCCGCCAAACTCCCTTAGAGTCTGCATGACCTCCACCATCCCCTCCATTGGATCCGCCACGTACAGCAACAGGTCATCCGCATATAGCGACCCCCGATGCTCTTCTCCCCCTCGGACCACCCCCTTCCATTTATTAGACTCCCTCAATGACATGGCCAATGGTTCGATCGCCAATGAGAACAACAGGGGGGACAGGGGGCACCCCTGTCTCGTCCCTCAGTACAGTTGAAAGTACTCCGAACTCCGCCAGTTCGTCACTACACTTGCCATCGGGGCTCTGTAAAGGAGCTTAACCCAATTGATAAACCCGCCCCCGAACCCAAACCTATGCAGCACCTCCCAGAGGTACTCCCACTCTACTCGGTCAAAGGCCTTCTCCGCGTCCATAGCTGCCACTATCTCCACCTCTCCCTCCTCCGATGGCATCATTATCACGTTTAAGAGCCGCCGCACATTGGTGTTTAGTTGCCTGCCCTTTACAAATCCCGTCTGGTCCTCGTGGATCACTCCCGGGACACAGTCCTCGATCCTCGTGGCCAGCACTTTTGCCAGCTACTTTGCATCCACATTGAGGAGCGAGATCGGCCTGGGCGATCCACATTGCAGTGGGTCCTTGTCCTGCTTTAGGATCAAAGAAATTGTCGCTTCCGACATTGTCGGGGGCAGGGTCCCCTCCCTTCTTGCCTCATTAAAGGTTCTCACCAGTAGCGGATCCAACAGGTCTGTGTACTTCCTGTAGAACTCCACCGGGAATCCATCCGGTCCCGGGGCCTTCCCCGCCTGCATGCTCCCCAAACCCTTGCTCAGCTCCTCCAACCCAATTGGTGCCCCCAAACCAGCCACCTCTTGCTCCTCCACCCTCGGGAATCTCAGCTGATCTAGGAATCGTCTCATCCCCTCTTCCCCCGCTGGGGGCTGGGATCTGTACAGCTCTTCATAAAAGGCCTTGAATACCTCGTTTATTTTCGTCGCACTCCGAACAGTGGCTCCCCTTCCATCTTTGACTCCCCCTATTTCCCTCGCTGCCATCCTCTTACGGAGCTGGTGTGCCAGCATCCGACTAGCCTTTTCCCCATACTCGTAGGACGCCCCCTGCGCTTTCCTCCACTGTGCCTCCGCCTTCCGTGTGGTCAACAGGTCAAACTCCGTCTGGAGCCGTCGTCTTTCCCCAAGTAATCTTTCCTCCGGGGCCTCTGCGTATCTCCTGTCCACTCTCAAAATCTCCCCCACTAACCTCTCCCTTTCCATACCCTCTGTCTTCCCCCTATGAGCCCCAATGGAAATTAGCTCTCCCCTGATCACCGCCTTCAACGCCTCCCATACCACCCCCACCCCCACCTCCCCATTGTCGTTGGCCTCCAAGTACCTTTCGATACACCCCCTCACCTTCCCACACACCACCTCGTCCGCCAGCAGTCCCACATCCAGCCGCCACAACGTGCGCTGGTACCTCTCCTCTCCCAGCTCCAGTTCCACCCAGTGTGGGGCATGGTCCGAAACGGCTATAGCCGAATACTCCGTCCCCTCCACCCTCGGGATGAGCGCCCTACCCAGAACAAAGAAATCTATCCGGGAGTAGGCTTTGTGTACATGGGAGAAGAAAGAAAATTCCCTGGCCTGCGGCCTTGCAAACCACCATGGGTCCACTCCCCCCACCTGATCCATAAACCCCCTAAGTACCTTGACCGCCGCCGGCCTCTTTCCAGTCCTTGATTTGGAACGGTCTAGTGCTGGATCCAACACTGTATTGAAGTCCCCTCCCATTATTAGGCCTCCTATCTCCAGGTTCGGAATGCGCCCCAACATGCGCTTCATGAATCCTGCATCATCCCAGTTCGGGGCGTATACGTTTACCAACACCACCCACATCCCTTGCAGCCTACCACTCACCATTACATATCGCCCTCCATTGTCCGCTACAATAGTCTTGGCCTCAAATGACACCCGCTTTCCCACCAATATTGCCACCCCTCTATTTTTTGCGTCCAGTCCCAAGTGGACTACCTGTCCTACCCATCCCTTTCTTAGCCTGACCTGGTCCGCCACCTTCAGATGTGTCTCTTGGAGCATGGCCACGTCCGCCTTCAGTCCCTTTATGTGCGCGAACACTCAAGCCCTCTTCACCGGCCCATTCAGGCCCCTCACATTCCACGCTATCAGCCGGATTGGAGGGGCTCTCTCACCCCCCCCCCCCCCCCCCCAAGCCCCGCCGACTAGCCATCTCCTTTTCTGGGCCAGTCCCGTGTCCACGCCTCCCTTACCCTCCAGTCCCCCAGAGGGGGGGATACCCGTCCCGACCACCTCTTCTGTGTCCCATTCCCTTTCGGCCAGTGCAGCAGCAACCCTTTTACCCCCCCCTCCCCTCCCCCCCCCCCCCCGCTAGACCCCTGTCTAGCTTTTTTGCTCCCCCCATGTCACTCCCGTAAGTCAGCTGACGCCTGCTGACCCCGGCTTCCCCCGCTGTCCCATTGACCTCCCAGCGTGGGAGTCTCCCAATCCATATGCATTCCTTCTTTCCCTTCCCATCCTTTCTTCCCGCGCGCGGGAAAGCACCCCGCGCTTTCCAAAGCCCGCTCCGCCCCCTCTGGCGCAGCTCCTGTCGCAGCCTTGTCTATGTCCCTCAGCCCATGTAACATTTCTTGCACGTGATTGACCCCCTATATACAACAACCATCACACATCAAACCTCAAACATCCCCCCTACCCTCACAAACCCTCAGTTAGAGTCCCAACTTTTCGGCTTGTACAAAGGTCCACGCCTCTTCAGGCGTTTCGAAGTAATAGTGTTTGCCCTTGTATGTGACCCACAGTCGCGCTGGCTGCAGCATTCCGAATTTCACTTCTTTCCGGTACAATGCCGCTTTGGCCCGGTTGAAACCCGCTCTCCGCTTTGCAACCTCCGTGCTCCAGTCCGGGTATATTCGGATCTCTGCATTGTCCCACTTACTGCTCCGCTCCTTCTTGGCCCATCTCAGGACCCACTCTCTGTCCGTGAACCGGTGGAACCTCACCACCATCGCCCTTGGCGGCTCATTTGCCTGGGGCTTCTTCGCCAGCACCCGATGTGCCCCGTCGAACTCCAGCGGCCTCGAAGGGGCCTTCGTGCCCATCATCGCCTCTAGCATCGTGCTCGCATATGCCCCGTCATCAGCCCCCTCCACTCCCTCAGGGAGACCCAGAATTCGCAGATTCTTTCTCCTCGACCTGTTCTCCAGGTCTTCGAGTCTTCCCGCCCACCTCTTGTGTAGCACCTCGTTCTGCTCCACTCTCACCGCCAGGCCCACGAGCTCGTCCTCGTTCTGACTGACTCTTTTCTGTACCTCCTGGATCTTAGCTTCGTGGACCTTCTGGGTGATCCCGAGTCTTTCAATTGCCGAAAGCATAGGCGCCAACATCTTGCGCATCTCCTCACGCTGCTCCTCGAAGCAGCGCTTGATGAACTCCTGCAGCTCCCCTTTGTCCCTGGCCGCCGCCATTTTGTTATCTTTCCCTCGCTTCTCCCGTTGCTCCAGTGCCGCTCCTTTGGCCGTTACACTTCTGGTCCGTTTAAAAAGTCTATGGAAACTCCTGAAAAAGGTCTGAGAGTCAGTTCCAGGCGGGAGCTGCCGAGTGCGCAACCTACTCCTCAATGGCCGCCACCGGAAGCCTCGTCCCTGCTTCTTCAATGGCCTTGGTAGATCTTTTCACAGTTGTTCCCTCTGCTGCTAGAATTCACCTTTGATAGAGTCAAGTCAGATTGCAGCTTTAAGCTGCCCTTCCCCCGCCTGCATGCTGGAAGATACTTTTGTCTAAACCTGCAGCCAAAGCCAAATCTTTTACTGTTTCTGCCGGGTCTAGTAGCCAAAAGACATAACATTCCTGGGGGACACTGTCAGGGGAATGCTGCAGTCTTCTTGCCACACCGGGAAATGTCAAACAAATGCCGTGGGGGCCCTGTAAAAGAGCCCAAAAGTCCGTTCCAAGCGGGAGCTACCGAATATGCGACCTAGCTCTGCATAGCCGCACCCGGAAGTCTCAATTTCTGATTCTTAATGATAGAATTGATTTTCTTAACCACAGTAGAAAACTTTCCAAAGTTGAATTTAATACTGCAACTATTCAATACAATATTTTTGTCTCATTCATTTTCAGGAAATTCTTACAAATTCCAGGCTGGTAATAGAGGGAATGCAATGCTCTGGTTTAAACATTTGAGTTCTGCCTGCCAAAGCAACAGACAACAGGTACAATTATTGTCATATTTCACTTTCCATCTGCAGCAGTACACGAGTATCAAGACAGATCTTAAGATTGATATGTAACAGTACTTTCTGAAGAGGATTTTAAAAATGAAATTTATCAGTTGAATAGCCTGATTTTGGTCTCTTAAAATAAGTAATTTTTCTTCACATTACATGATGGTATCCTTTGAAACTCTTTACCTCTGGAAAAGTACCAGACCTGAAAGGTACACTG